>NC_140483.1:37740000-38332500 GCF_964271855.1 Acomys minous
CCAGCAACCACATGGTGGCTCACAGCCATGTATAATGGAATCCGATGCCTTCTTCTATCTGAGGCTCTCTTCTGTCATGCAGACATACATTAGATAGAGTGCTTATATACATAAATAAGTCAATCTTTTAAAATGTTGATTAGGCATCTTTTTCCCCCTCTCTCTTACTGTTTGAGAGGATACCCTCCACTGTGGTCAGGAAGATGTGGTCACAAAAGTGTGAAGCATCTGGCCACATTGTGTGCACAATCAAGATGAATGTAGGCCCTTATTGGCTTTTTCTTTCTCCATTTTTTGTTCAGCCCTAGCCATGGGATGGAGCCTCCCCTGTTCTGGGTAAGACTTCCATCCTCCGTGTCTGGAAACACTTACAGACACATCCAGACGTGTGTGTCCTAGGTGGCTCTGTATCCAGCGACGTTGCCTATGAGGACTAACCGTTATGCCACCCTTATCTATCTGAACATCCCATAATCCTCCACAAGGCTTAGAGAGTCACTCCCAGGAAGTTCATTGCATGAATTAAGGGCACTTGGATCCTGGCATTTCTTGCACCCTCTGCCCTATGCGCCAACACGGATGCAAGGGAGTGGAGAGCAGAGACTAGTAATCCCAGGCATGAAAGAAGTGAGCAAAGTGTGACTCCCCAGAGATTAGAGACTTGGAAAGGTCACTCTCCACCTGGCAGGCCGCCATCTAAATCATAGCGCCCCAAGTTTTCTTCTGGCTTTGTAGTGACACTGTGAGACTTCCATGGAGGGCTCTGTGTAGGAAATGTGGAGGCTGCTGTGTTGTACCTATCTTTCCTTTGCCATCTACCCCAAGTTCTTGTGTCCCCCGCCATCTTTTTTCTTTTCTTGAGATAAGAGTCTTACTACATAGCCCAGGCTGACCTGGAACTTTCTCCATAGACCAGACTGCCCTGGAACTGGCAGTGATCCAATTGCTTCTGCCTCCCGAGTACATGCCACTGCCATGCCCATCTTCCCCCACCATCCCCTCCCCCCATCCCTCCAGGTTACCTGGTTGTAGCCCAGATCCTGTATCTCTTTGGCTCTTAGTGGTGACATTTCCAGAGGATCCTTGACCTCTCAGAGACTCTGGAGTCTCATGCATTAAATTGCCATGCCTGCTGGGAGCCAGTTTCTTCTGCACTTTGATCTTCTAACTGGGGTGGGGTGGGATGGGGGGGGGGTCTGGTGATGGTCACACCCTTCGGGAGTGGTCAGCAGGGGACAGAAAATGTCAAGAGTATTGTGGTGTTTTTCTGTCTTCGTGTCTTGGCATATGTCCACTGTTTGGCAACAGACCAATGTCAATTATGGCTGAGGAAGACATGCCTGGGCATGTCTGGTAGGAAGGCTGGCTAGGATTCCATAGGTGTGAAGCCCAAGTTGATCCTTGAGAGGGGTGGGGGTGGGGGCTTGGCTTCTACAGCAAGGTGAGCTGGGAGGGAAAGCTCTCCTGTGAGCACAGATGAATAATGACCATGATGCTGGTGGCAGTAGTGGTAGGTAAAAGAGAAACAGAAACAAAAAAGGGGGATGTGATGGTGCCCAGGTGTGGTGGAGGAGAAAGTTTATTATAGATATGAGGAAAACATAACCAGAGGCAGAGACATCTGGGGGAGTCCAGAATATAGAAGACCCTGAGCAGGGCCATGTGAGGAAAGGGGGATGGGAAATGAGAAAGCCAGAGACCAGGACACCAAGAGGCCAAAAGAGAAAAACAGTGAATCACAAAACAAACAAACACAAAACAAAACAAAACAAAACAAAACAAAAAAAGACGGTGTAGCCAAAATGACAGGATTATAGGGAAGAGCAGATAGGAGAAGGGCAGCCCTGCCCCTTGGGCTGGAGGAATGCAGCTCTAGAAGAGGGTGCTGGATCCCCTAGCACTAGAGCTACGCACATACTGTTATGAGCACCATGCGGGTGCTAGGAATCGAACTCAGGTCCTCTGGCAGAGCAGCCAGGACTCTTTAACTGCTGAGTCATCTCTCTCCAGTCCCTAGATTTCATATTGTAGAGACAAGGAAAACAAAGCTCGTGCCATTAGCTGTCTCTGGAGTTCCCATAGGTCTGAGCTGTGACTATTGCCTTCTCTGGGGACTTCCAGAACTACTGAGAGGGGTGTGGCAGGGGATGATTCAGAGAGAGCTGGATATGGGCGGCTATTGTTCTCGCTCTTAGACTGGCAAGGTCTAGGAAGTCTCCGGTTACTGTAGTAGGGCTTTAAAAACTGGAGTCCTTTTCACCCTCAGCTCTAGTGTATTCTTTTTTCAGTCCTTGCTTGTACATAGGCATGGCACTCTCTAGCATAACTCCTTTAGACTACTTCCTGTCCTGGCTTCTCTGGTCCATTCTTCTCCAGTCAGCACAAAAACTGAACTATAGGATAAAACACACATGGTTAGCATCAGAGCTACTGATTTGTTAGGGGGAAAAAAAAAAGAAAGAAAGAAAGAAAAAGAAAAAAAAAAGTCTGATCAGACAGTGTGATATGCAAAAAGGGAACTGACTTCCCAGCCCCTCCCCGACAAGCTAGACAGTGCAGAGTGATGTGTGTGCACGGTGCCCAAGCGTTTATTTATAGGTCACTAGGTAGAAACTGGAACCCACATTGCCTAATTCCTGTTACCAATAGAAGAAGCCACATTCTGAAGTTACCCAGAAATGCTCATCCGTGCCTCAAAACCTCAGGCATGATCAAATAACAGGAGCAGCCACTCTGCTTCGCTGTACAGCTAGTTTCCACCGTTCCTTTGTTATGGCCTGGGAGTGCACTGCTCGATACTGTAGGTAGAGAGTGGTGAAGTCATGGCCAGAAGCACAGCTTTCTTTAATTTTCAGGTTGTTAGTACTTGGCAAGGCCTCTGCCTCTTTCCATCTCCCACCCTTGCTGGATTTTTCTGGAAGCTTTCAGGCTTTCCTCCAAATCCTATGCATGTGTACGCATGTGCATACACACTCACACACACACACATACACACACAGTCACACACACATACACACACACACACACTGTCACACACACACACACACACACACTGTCACACACACACACTCACACACACACACAGTCACACACACATACACACACACACAGTCACACACACACACACACACACACACACACTGTCACACAGACATACAGCAAGATATACTAGCATAGCTTCTCCTGGGCTTCTGTGGATGTTTGGGCCCCCTTCTCTCCAGGATCAGTTTGAGACCTCCAGTGTAAAATGCTCCTTCATGAATCTTCCTATGAAGTCTGATGGCAATGCTACGATAATGCTTAAACATATGCAACCTACCTCCTGTCAGAGTGTGTGAGCATTGCCTTCTGTCTTCTTCCCCGACACCTACCATCACCGCTGCTCCTTCAGACAAGAGCAGCAACAACCAGCCTGACTGCTGGGTTTCTTTCTTTCTTTCTTCTTCTTTTTTTTTTTTTTTACCATTTGTTTTTGTTTTGGTTTTTGGTGTTGCTGCTCCCACCCCCTCCTCTTTCTCAAGACAGGGTTTCTCTGTGTAGTCCTCGCTGTTCTGAAACTCACTCTGCAGACCAGGCTGGCATCGAACTCAGAGATCCACCTCCGCCTCTTGGGTGGCGGGACTAAAAGGGTGTGCCCCCACCACCCAGCATGTTTCTCTACTCCCTACTATTACTGTGGTCCGTCTTCCAATGGTAGCCAGACTGAGCTTTGAAATACTCCCTAGTCTCTGCTGCTTCCCACCTGGAGAGTGCGAGCCAGGTCCTGTTCCTGTACTGTTCTCCCACCCCATTCCTGCCTTCAATTTTCTCTTAGAGCATATCCCACTAAGACCCTGGCTCTGGGTTCCTGCTCTGGCCTTTTTCTGGGTCTAGAATGCTTTCCTTACTCTTTCTTTCTTTTCATTTGACAAGTGTCAGTTTGCACCTTGGGCCAGCGGTAGAGAAGGCCTCCTTTATCTCTCTAACGTGGCTATCCTGGGTTAGACTCTGTCACAGACAAACAGATACCCCACTTCTGTACCCGTAATAAGATGGAGAGCAAAGTAGCTAGAGTGAAAAGACCTGCAAATTCGTTGGTGTTCACATATGCTAATTAATGCCTGGGTGGAAAACACAGGGACAGGAGCAGATGCCAGCACACTTCAGCAGTGTGACTGTGGTCCCACAAGATGGGATGACAAATGAACAAAATGGAGTCCCAACAGCTAACTTGGGAGCGTATTCCTGAACAGGCAAGTAGAGCTCTGGAAGAGAAAGAACTAGGATGAAGACTAGAAGGGTAGGAGGCAGAAACGTGGAGGCCTTGCAGATTCTGTCTTGGGAAACAATTCCAAAGATGTGAAGTTACTTCTGAGGCATGTAAACGACGCATTTTCACTCTCAGGAATTGAATTGCTCCTAGCTCATTGACTCAATGGGCTTGTGGTTTCAGGAGAGCCCCAGACAGTCTAGAACAAAGAGGGCTTGGCTCAGCTGGGCATTGCAGACTCCCCTCACGCCCTGCCAGTCCCATCGCTAGTGAATGCTTCATAGTCTCAGAGCCTGGTTGCTGAGAGAGCGTGAGAGAAGGCTTCCCATATTTCAAGGAGATTCTTTGTCTCTATCTAAGAAGTGCAGCTTGGGCATGCGAGCATAGAGCGAAGTGCTCAGCTGCAGCTCTGAGAACGTAAGATTCAAGAAGAAAGAAGCTCTCAGGCCCCGAGGATGGAAGAGAAGAAATGCCTGATGCTGTGTACCGCCCGGCCTGGCCGGAGGCTCAGAAGGCATGAGGAGGCAGAGGAAGGTGCCATGTGCTGCCCTGCGCTCTACCGAAAGCCTCAGTGAAAGGTCAGGGGAGTAGAAACAGCCTTTCACAGGAAGTAGGAAGTTGAGTGTCTACGCTCCACTTCACATGTGGGTCTCTGTGACTCCCTTGCTGATGTCGTTCCATGGCCGCCTAGCCTCGTGAAAACACAAGAAAATCCTGCTTCCCTGGGGAAAGGGCTCGTGACAGTGGCCGTTCCATCCGTGCAGCTTGCATAAGAGTAGATTTCCCAAGTGTTCCCTGGACATACGTAAGAAGCCTGGGAGTGAGGAGTCAGAACTGTGGTGTGAGCCTAGTGGGCCAGCGGGGAGCCCTTGGCAGCATTTCAGGGAAGAGATCCAGAGATGGGCGTCAGAGGGAGGGCAGGGCCGAGCTCTAGGAGTCTGGTGACAGGGAGCAGTGAGTAGCCAGGAGCATTTGTTAGGCATTGTCTGCATGCTGAGAACAAGTCATGTGTATCCCAAACCCAGCTGGACAAGCCACAGGAGAGGACGTGGCGCAGGGACAGCACAGGAGGCAGGCATTTAAGGCTTTCATTCACGATAAGGTCAAACACTTCCACAGCATACTGAGTGTGATCTCGGTCCGCTGTCCTCTGAGCTGGTTGGCTCCCGTCTGAAGGGTGGCACTGTTATGTCAGTATATCGCACCCCACTAAGGTCTCCCTCTGAGACTGAGCAGACAAAATGGACCACACACAGAGCAGAATGGTGAGAAAAATCCACAAAGGAGTAAACAGAGAGACCTGAGCATGCAGTGTGGGGAAAGAGTACTCAGGGCAACACAGGACTCAGGCCCTTTATATATCCCAAGAGGAGATACAATGCATGGATGATATAGGGACATTTAATCCCAAGTCCTGGCAAGCTGTCTATTGCTTCAAGGCTGGCGCATGCCGAACCAGGAGACTTCCTGGATTTGGTACCTCCAAGCAGAAGCCAGGATGCTGTGTAGGAGATTTGGACATCTGTTTTGGTCACAAACCTGGACAACCTTCAAGTCCCCAACCCACTTACCCTCACCTTAAGACTCGGTGATTGCCGAGTGAAATTCTAATTTTATCGTTGCTGACTCAGAGGCAGAGGAGGTTCTGGCTTTGAGTCAGAGCACCCATGTGAAAAGACCTCGCTTCTTGGAGCTGGCTTTGAGACTGGCTCTACCACTCACCAGCTGTGGGCCCTGGACAGTTTCCCTCACCTCTCAGACCACACTGCTCCCACTTGTAGGATGGGGATGTTTGCCCAGGGTTAGGCTAGCATCAGGAACATCAATATAATAAAAGGTTAAAGACGTGGCAGATGGTGTGAGGAGGCGAGGCGCTTCACCACGCTACGAACCCGCGTTACTACCCACTGGTTAGCTTTTCTTTTTCACCAGACCAGCTGATAGTGTGAGAGAACATCGAGTTTAACTCAAAGGTGAGGCAGATGCTGATGTGGGGCAGGTGGGTTCTCCCTTGAGCTGTCTTAATGGAGGGTGGTCTGAGTGGAGGAGTCAGGAGGAAGCTATCACTGAGGGCTCCAGATGGTCCCCTCTTACTCTGTTTTTGAACAGTTGTGGAGAGGGTCACCCTCTTTGGTGAAGGGGTGGTCTTGGATTGATCTGCCTATCCCTGTGACTGTAGGTGACATCCGATCTGGACCAGCTTGTGGCTGTGAAGTGGTCATGACTGAAGGTTTCGGTTTGTCTCAGCCTTAGCCTCCTGCGTGTATTCCCCCTAGTCTGGTTTAACCGTTTCCCACATCTTCCATCTCACCCTCCTGCTCCCCCTGCGCCGCTTGCCCTCCCCACTGTGAACCAGCTCCTGGTTAACAGGGAGGTAAGAACGATGCTTGGCACTTCACTGGTCATCTGGGGAGAGGGTGAGTGAGGGTGACCGCAGGCAGCCCCACACATGAAGCTGATCTATACTGGCTTGGGTAGGTGTGGGAAGTGAACAGGCCTACTGCTCTGCCCCTGCCCCCCTCTCTTGCCTTCTGGCTGGAGGAAGTGAGTCCAGCCTGAGGCCTCAGCAGCTGACTCAGTGGTTCCTGGAAGTTGATGATGTCATGGGTGACATAGAAGTTCCCCTCCCCCAGCCAAAGTCAAAAGGAGAGTGAGTGACAAAAGACTCATCTCTCAGAGAAGTCTGTTCACCGTCTGTGCTGACCGCTTCATGCTACCTTTGATAGCAGTTTTCTTCCTCAGATTCCTGCTTGTCTCATCCTTGTCCCTATCACAATCCTGTAAGTTAAAATTCTGGAAGAGTCTTGATGTTTTTTTATTTTTATTTTGGTCTCTGAGTGTGTCATGCCTTCCAGATTGGCATGGATTTGCTGAGTAACTGAGGATGACTTTGAACTTCTAATCCTCTACAACTCCGAGGAGTGCTGGGGTTTATGGCCATGTACGGGGAGAGAAGCCCTGGGTGGGCTCTACCCGAGGAGTGTTAGGGTTTATGGCCATGTACCACCATGCCGGAGAGAGAAGCCCTGGGTGGAAACATGCTACACAAGCACATTACCAACAGATCTACACCTGTACCTCACCTTGATTTTAACCATCTTGTGTCTTTGCTCTCCCACATGAGTAGATGCACAAATTGTAGAATCTCATCTTACGTCTGGCCATGCATGGTGGACTTTTGGGACACAGAGCTATCATGTCCTCTTAAAAACAGCACATCAACATGGACGTCCCCAGTTTCACCTCTTTCACATTTTTTTTTTCAGTATCAAGCATTTCTTAACGTCAGGGGCTGTGTCCTACTGGGCTGAGTCGGGTAATGTTAAGCCCTCATCTTTCATTTGTCAAGGGCTTTCCCACTACCTGGTAGTTGGGAGTGTATCTGTAACATGGCCGGGTGGGTGGGAGACCACTGTAAAGAAAGCAAGCAGTGGTCTACTGTGAGGCTTCTGAGGGAAACCCAGGTGGGTCGGCTAGGCCAGAGATCGCTTCAAAGCAAAGCAAAGCAAAACAAAACAAAACAAAACAAAACAACCCATCAGCACCCTTTCTTCTCTTGTGCACCAAAGACCTGACTACCTGGAGACCTTGTGTTAGACCCACTTGGAATAAAATGGGTCCTTTTGTCAGCTGGCTTCTGGTCCTCCAGACCAACCTTGAGGGTGCATGGAGCCCTGGCATTGTCTTACGTTGCCTGATGCTGCCCCCTGCAGGTGCGTCGACAACAGGGTCCTGGTGTGTCTCCCTTGGCTAAATGGTGGCTCTTCATAACCCGAGGTTGTCAGAGCAGTTAATAGAGCATGAACAGGAAGAAAATTAGGCTTTTCTGAGTGAACTGGGACATTGAGATAAATAGCAGAAGCCATGAGAATGATCGAGGATGTTCACGTTTCCAATAATTTGAGGGAGCAGGGATGCCAGAAGGGAAAAACCGAAGTTTAGAACGATTGTCTCATTAAATCAAGGCTCATGGCAACTCAGTGCATGATGGACGAGGGTCTTAGAAAGGTCAAAGGGTTGCTCCAGGTCATGAAGCTAGCAGATGATGGGCCATGGATTAGTACTCTGGGACCCTAGAGTTCTACTGTCACACCTGTGACATTTGTCGTTCTCACAGTTCCTTGCTAAGGGATTGTCTTAGTTTTATTTCTGTTGCTGGGACACAGTGCTCCGACAGAAAGCAACTCAGGGATGAAAGGGTTTATTTCATGTTCACAGTTCCAGGTTAGAGTCAATTACAGCAGAGAGTCAAGGCAGCAAGAATGTAATAAGATGGCAACTCACGTCATATCCACAGTTGTGCGTTGCATGCTTACAACATGGCTCATTTTCTCCGCTTGTCTACAGTCCAGGGCATGGTGCTACCCACAATGGGCTGGGTCTTCCACATCGGTTACAGTAATCTAGATGAATCCCCCAGACACATTCCCATAGACAATCCTTCACCGAGGCTCTCTTCCCAGGTGATACTAGATCCAGTTAAATAGACAATTAAAACTGACCACCACAGAGGTTGAGATCTCTTGCAGTCCTTTTATGCCTGTGTGGACTAGGTGCTTGGGAAAGAAGGTGAACTTTTGACAGGAAGTTCTCTATACTAAGAGGTTTTAGCTATGGCCTCAGTAATGCCATTTGAGGGATGATGGGAAACTTTCTCATCACATTGGCCTGGCTTCACTGTAGGAGAGACATTCTTTTGAGTAGGGTCGACTAAGTGGCTCTCTTATGAATGGAGATGTAGTTCCTAAGTGGAGAGACGGATGCTCAATGTTTACTTTTTGGTTCTAGCTTAGTCTAGAAGGATCCTTCTTTTTAGCATTTAACTGGCCATGAGGATCTGCCCAGTGTACCTCTGATGTGGTATCTGAGTTTCCCCTGTACACTTCTGTCCTCTGGTCTCATTGGGTCCTCTTCAACTTGCTCCTGGTCCTAAGTCTTCACTGTGTCATCAAACCTCAGGACAGCAACAAAGACACCATTTTAACTGCAAATCAGATAATGTTTATTTTCCCCTCAAATCTTCCTGGTCCTTGCTTTAAAGAAAAGTGAAGATTCTTTAGAATTTGTCTCATTTTATTTCCACCCCTCTGTCCAGCCCCAGCTCTCTCTGTAGCCTCTTTGTTCTATCTTTCTCTGTCACCCTCCTCCATCTAACTCTTCAACCTTAAACAGGACTTATTTGCTTTGTTACCTAGGATGTTTTTTCACATCTCCATGTTTCCTTACCCCCAGCCCCCTAGGAGAGCCCCACTACGTCTTTAGTGGACAAGTGATTCTTCTCAGTGAAGCCCTCATGTACTCCTACAAGACAGAGGTAAATGTTCTATCTTGGTGTCCCCTCCTAAGCCTGGAGGCTCTATGTATGACTGACTGGGTAAACAAAGTTAGCTGGTGAGTGGTTTCAAGGATGCGACTGGTGAGTGGCTTCTTCCGTTTCAAGGATGTGATGCTCTTGAAACACATACAAATCAAACTGTAGCTGTAGTTTCAAGTGTTGCTATGCATCAAATGTGTGACGTGTGCACAGCAAAAGTGGGATATTCTGGCTATGCTAAGGAATCTCTGCAAGCAAATACATATTGAATGTATACAAGCATCTTCAGGACACTACCGTGGAGATGAATTAGCACTCAGGCAGCAGGGTACCACTTAGGCTCTGACAGACTTTACAGAAAATGAGCTCACATACACCTTTCTTGTAAAGCAAAGCAAAACAAAACAAAACAAAAACCAAACTCATACTTGTTAGGTCCCGCTGCAGGGCGTGGCTGGCATGCCCTGCCCTCTACCTAGGGGCGGGGCTTCCCCCTCCCAGAGACTCACTATATGAACCAGACGTTTTGGTTTCACTGCCCCCTTTTGCCTCCTCCTTGCTGCCCTTGCCATTTTCGTTTTCCCACCTCCCTGCCCTCTCTCCTTCCATGCCCCCACCCCCAGCCTGTGCGCTCTCCCTCCCGCTCCTGCCCTGCTTCCAATAAACCTGCATTTATATATTATAGCTTCGTCGCCATTAGCTCAGTCCAATTATTTAATCAGTCAATACCTAATGGGAAGAGTGCTTCAAGATAGAACAGAGCCTTAATCTCCAATGAACAAAAAGCCCTAGAAGTTTGAAGTGGGAGGCAGTGGGCCAGGAAGAGCATAAAGTCTTAAAGATAGACCTAAAGGTCATTGGTTAAGAGTCACAGTAAGGTGCTTAAAGGGAGTGTTTTGTAAAGATGCGCTCCCCAATTTGTGATTTAACCTAAACATTTTCAACTTTATGCCTCTTCCGAAGTCATACAAATCCAGCTAGCATGTTGACTTTTCTTCTTTTTCGGAGCTAGCTCTACACAGTGCAGTACTGTCTCACGATGCTGGGCCACAGCAATGAGCTCTCACTCTCACAGAGCCACTTGCTCTCAAGGGGAACAATTAACGCTCTAGTGTGCAGGGCTGGATATGTAGTGTTTGTGAGCCTATGTGGGTGAAATGCACTTCCGGCTTCCAGTGTTCTCAATTTACGGTGAGATTACCTGGCTGTAACCACATCATAAATGAGCGAGTGGGCGGTGGTGGTGCACCCCTTTAATCCCAGCACTTGGGAGGCAGAGGCAGGCGGATCGCTGTGAGTTCAAGGCCAGCCTGGTCTACAAAGTGAGTCCAGGATACCCAAGGCTACACAGAGAAACCCTGTCTCGAAAAACAAACAAACAAACAAACAAGCAAACAAACAAAAAGAGTTAGCATCTCCATCCAATTATAGATTTTACCCTGTGAGGCTGATGAACCTGGGCCCTTGTAAAGTGTTGTTCACTCTTTAAACAGCCAGAACTACATAATCTTCGTATCCACCACGCAAACCTCCAGGTCAGGGGATGAACTGCACATATCCTTACAGTCCAACCCACCATGAAAAAATTTCAGGCTGTGTCCCTTTTTCCTTTCTGGACCAATATCATATTCAGAAACACATGTCGTAGGGTTCTTATACTTCTTCCTTCAGTCTTCTCTAATCTGGAACAGTTGCTACTTAGTCCAGGGCTGGCCTTGAACTGGTGTTCCTGCCTCATCTTCCCAAGTGATGGGATTTCAGACATATGTCACCACATTCCACTTTTTCAACTTTTTATGGTCCTTGTACGCTGTTGGATGCTCCTGGATCTATCTGGTGTCTTCTCATAACTAAACGTGGCCTGTTCTTCTCAGCAGTTACACAGTGGTACGATGGGGGCTTGTCAGTCTGATAACTGGGGCTGCTTATCTTGAGATCAGATTTCTCCTGTGTGAAGTTGCCATTTCCCCCTTTAGGATGGGTCATTGTTTTGTGACTAATATTTCTGTTTGATCAAACTTCCACCTACCAATCTGGGTTTCTGTTGATGCCTCCTGCTGGAATTAAACTCCAGCATGACAGTTGCCAAAGGATTTTTTTTTTTAATTTTCATCAGTCATTTCTGCTTATTAGTTGGCCAACTACTGGAGTAAATGCCTTTTTAAATTTTTTTGTATTTGTTTATATTTTCATTTCAGTAAGGAACCCTATTTTATTCTGCAGATGGTAGTCTATGGTTTTTATTTATTTTCCCATGTTCAAATTGTTTCAGACATGGTGGGTCAAGCCCATTTGGATGAATTCTTTTTTTGTTGTTTTGTTTTGTTTTTCAAGACGGGGTTTCTCTGTGTAGCCTTGGCTGTTCTGGACTCACTTTGTAGACCAGGCTGGCCTCGAACTCACAGAGCTCTGTCTGCCTCTGCCTCCTGAGTGCTGGGATTAAAGGCGTGCGCCACCACGCCTGGCCTGCAGATGAACTCTTAATGCTTCTGAGACTTCTCATTACTCCATCAGTTCCTTTTCAGCATGGTAATATAGCCTAGGCTACCTTTCTCTAACCAGGAGCCTCGTTTTCCCCAACTTGCCACCTTTTCTTTCAGTAGAGGATGGTATTTAGAAAGCAAGAACCGGTCCCTTAGTGTGCTCATTGTGACTGAGGGGTCATTGCTTCCCAATCCTCTCTCAGGGGTTAGACCTAGGAATACACACACACACATACATACAAATAGGCATAAACACACACACATCTGTAACCTCATTTCTAAATCTATGTTCCAATACTTAAAAAACCAAGTGGATTATCTTTTAGCTTTGATTTCAATCCACTTAAATCTTTCTTTATAATTTTGTCTCTTCTGTTTCTAACAGCAAAAATCCTGGTTTGCTTTTTAGCACACACTCGCGCGTGCATATGTGTGCACACGCTTGCACATGCACGCACCTATGTGTCCATTTTGGAAGCTGGTTCTCTTTTTTCCCTCCCATGTGAATTTCAGGGATTAAACTCAGGTTGTCAGGTTGGTGGTAAGCACCTTGACCTGTGGAGCTACGTCCTGAACCTCTGTTATTTTGCTTGTTTGTTTTTCTGAGTCAAAGTTTCTCTATATGGCCCTGGCTTCCTTGCTCTGAAGACCAGACTGGCCTTGAACACAAGAGGTCTACCTGTTCTGCCATCTGGATGTTGGGATTAAAGGCAGCTCAACCAGTTTTTGTTTTCTTTTCATGTATTTATGTAAAGTAACAGCTTAGTCATATCAGCTGTGCTTTTTCTCTCCAGTCCTTGCCCGATAGCCTGTGTGTTGCTTCCCTAGACACCAGCAGGCACACCATCAGTGGACTTCTGTGTGGTGTCTCTTGTCTTGTCAGTGTCCTGGGGGAGTTCAGGGATAACTCTTCTATGCTCAGAGGGAAGGGGAGTTCTCTTTAACTAGAAGCTAAAGAGAGAGCTGCCATTCTGTTCATACTAGCAAATGTTTGGTCAAGTAATACTTAACAAAACAGTGTAAGTAGATGCCATGCTTGGATGTGTTAATTGGTAATGAAAACTGTCTTAGCCAATGTTATTATATTGCTGTGAAGTGACACCATGACCATGGCAACTCTTACAAAGGGAAACAGTTAACTGGGCTGGCGTATGGGTTCAGAGGTTTAATGTAGTCATGGCAGAAAGCATGCCGGCACACAGGCAGACATGGTGCTGGAGAGACAGCTGAGAGTTCTCCTTCTGGATTGGCAAACTGTGGAAAGAGAGAGACACTGGGCCTGGCTTGAGCATTTGAAGCCTCAGAGCACACCCCAGTGACACACTTCCTTCAAAAAAAGCCACACCTACCCCCGCGTGGCCACACCTCCTAATAGTGCCACTCCCTGTGAGCCTATGGGGGCCATTTTCACTCAAACCACCACAGATACTGAATAATAAATTGACCATTTGTTTAAAATATTGAAAACATCAAGGCCTAGTCACACAAGCTTTAATCCCAGCGCTCAGGAAGCAGAAACTGGTGGATCTCTGAGTTTGAGGACAGCTTGGTCTACAGAGTGAGTTCTAGACCATCCAGGCCTATATATTGAGACCCTGTCTCATAATAAAATAAAACACTGCAGATGCCATTATCCACAGAAGAAGTCATAAATGCCTGGGCTCAAGTTAATGGCATTAACCACCTGTGGGTAAAACTATCATTAAAGGCAACTTGTAACCAACTGCTAGATCCAGCCTGGTGCTGTCCAAAGTCTTTCTCTGCAGCCATTTATTCTTTTGACACTGCCCGTGTTGACGCCTGCTGTTTACCTGTTCTACTGTTCTAATTTCTCTCTTTAAGTGTGTCAGTCTGCTAAGCACCAGAGGACAAAGCAAGGAAGAAAACCCATTCCTCATAGTGGCGGATGGGGTGGCCTGGGGGCGGGGGACACAGCAGATGCCTGGCTCAATCCACGGGTTAAGCGTGTTGAGAGGGGTGGGTGTAGCACTCTGACTTGGTGGAGGGTGTGTGCAATATGTGGCAGTTAGAAGAGGTGCCATTTAAGCCGAGACCTGAAGGGATAAGTGGGAGTGAGCTAAGCGGAAGGGGTGGAGAGACTAGGCTAGGACAGGTGGCCGCGTGTTGCAAAACTTGGAAAAGGGAGCAACCTTGGAGTACCCAGAGAGTGGCAGGTGGTGCAATATGGCCGGCATGTCAAGTCACAGGGGCTTGGGGGACATGAGACTGGAGCACAGAGCAGAGCCAGGTTCTTCATGGTCTTAGAAGTCCTACTGAGTTAGGCATTCATTAGGATCTCATCCTAGGGAGAGTGGAGTATCCTGAAAGCGTACCAGAAGGACGCATAATATGATCATGGTCCATTTTAGAAATCCTCCGTGACCATGTGTAGCAAGTTAGTAAAACTTGAAGTTAGGGACACAGTTCCCACAGAAATGCACTCACGTGGGGTGGGACACCAGCCTCATTTTGGAGGGTAGGGTATGGCCACCATTTTTTCAGGAACTCTAAGTACAGATTTGGTGATTCCCAAAGCTACCTCTAGGTTTGATAATTCACAAGAACAAGTCACAGGAAGGTGGTGACTCATAACTACTTTTATTATAGTAAAAAAACACAAACTGGAAATAGCTAAGAAAAATACATAATATATACATATATACTATATATAGTATAATACATACATACATATATACATACACACACACACACACACACACACACACACACACACACACTCATTATAGAGTAGAATATGAGAGGGTTTCAGACTCAAAGTGTTGGTATCCTCAGGATAGACTGGCCCAACAGTGTTGTGTGACAATAATCCCTAGGGAAATTACCATTAGCTCCAGGGGCTCACAGTGTTCATTGGGGCTTCATTAGCTAGGCATTGTTAATTGGACTTTTGTTGATAAGGTTGAACTCAATTCTTAGGCGCCTCCCGTTCCAGGAGTCAAGCTGTATCATTTACCCCAAAGCTCCAACCTTCTAATCACTTAGTCTGCTTGCCCAACCTCTACACCCACTGAGCATGCAGTTAACTGAGAGGCTCAAAATAAAAAGTAAGGCCACCTCCATCACTTAGGAAATCTCTCTGAGCAACAAGTTGATGGGGTTTAGAATCATCATGAAAATAAATCTCTAGGCATTTTTTTTTTACATTAGGATAATTGAGGCAGAAAGATCTAATCTGTGGTGGTCTATATTCTCGGGTATTTGAATACTTGTTGTGCAGTTGGTTATGCTGTTTGGGAAGGATTAGGAAGTGTGGCCTTGCTGAAGGTCACTGTATGTGGGTTTGGAGGTTTCAAAGCTTCCCAGCAGCCCCAGACCACTTTCTCTTGCTGACAGTTTGAGATACAAGCTGTCAGCACCAAGCTGCCATGTTGGCTGCCTGCAATCCCTAATGCAGTGGACCCTAGCCTGCTGGAGCCATAAGCCCTATAAACTCTTTCTTCTACACATTGCCTTACCCATGGGGTTTTATCACATCGACAGAGCAGTAACTAGGACACACCCTAACAGGGTGGCACTATTCCATGGGTTAGGCTTCTCAGTTGGCCGAGCACCAGCATTCATCTGTCTCTGCTTCCTGACTCTGGGTGCAGTGTGCACAGTCGCTTAGTGGTCCTGTTTCTACTGCTGTAGTTTCTTTGATATCACGAACTGTACCCTGGAACTCTAAGTCTTCCTCCTGTAAGCTGCCTTTGCCACGTATTTTGCCAAAGCAATGAGAAAGTTAACCTATATTTCAGAGTTTAAGAGAGTTCCTTCCAGGAGTCCCACAGAGTCAGACATCTTTTTAAGTGAGCCTGAATTCCTTGCTACATGAGCTGCAGTTTGACAAGTAAAATGGATGGGAACAAGTCTGGGAGCAGGAAAAACTATTAGGTGGTGGTTGCTGAAAGAGAATGTGGAGGCTTAGACTAAGGAAGAGGGGATGGCGTTGGGAGAAATTCAAATGCATGAAGGGTACAGTATCAGAGTAGGGTGTTTCTTAAATAAGGGGGTTGAGAGATGGGGAGGAGTGAAGGATGGGCAGCTATTTGATCTAGGCAAATGGTTGACTTGGGCTGCAGTTTACCAAGAAAGACCTCTGGCTTCTCAGTTTCCTGTGCAATCATCCTAGCAAAATGCTTGGCATGTAGTAAGCGTTCAGCAAATACTTGCCGAATGAGGAGTAAGCTAATGGATTCATCTTCCAGCAAAAGAGGCAATAGCTGGGTCTAGGTGGCTGCAAATAAACAGCATGTGCTCAAGACTGTCTGCTGTCTACTTCTAAAATGGCCACAGAGGAGCTCACACATCTTTTAGCAACTGGACATTCTCAGTAGTGGGATAATTCCCAGATTGTTCCAGAATGTGTCTGTGTATGGGAAGGGAAGGGGGGGGGGAGAGAAGGGAAGGGAAAGGAAGGGAAAGGAAGGGGAGGGGAGGGAAGAGGGAGGGGAGGGTCTATGTAAGCTGTGAATTTTACTGTTCATTTGAAAACTAACCATGCACAATTCTTTCCTGGAGGAACTTGAAAGGAAATTTATATGTATTTAAAATCAAATTGGTGCTTTGGTTGGGACATGAAGTGTTCCATCAAAAAAGACTTTGGTTTCCAGCTGGCAACACAATTGAGAGGCGATTGTGCCATCGGTGGACTAATCCGAGGGCCTACTAGGAGGCGGGGCTTTGCTGGAAGAAGTGCCATCGAGGGGTAGGTGGAGGCATCATCTTTGAAGGGTATGTCTTACCCTTGGCTCCTTTCTGTCTGTCTTTCTCTTTTTCCTGTCCATCCAAGGTTAAACACATTTTCTTTGCTCAGCCTTTTTACCATAATGTTTCTGCTTTGTCACAGGCTTGGAAGCCACTGGGCCAGCCAAACATGACACCTTTGAGATTTCTCTCAGATTATGTCCTGGTTGCATCATGATACGAGACCTGGTAGCCCCCCACCCCCACCCCCCCAGGCTGCTCTGAGCTGTACATCCCGGCAGGAACTCCCCCACACTGTGCCTTTTCTCTTTTCATAGACCATATACTTTGCTTTGTGAGTGAGGTTTCTATTCTGCTATCGGCATTTCACTTCCTTAAATCGACTGTAATCTCTCTCGGCACAGAGACTTGCATTTTTGCTCTCCCCCCAGCGCTCCCCTTCAGTTTCCACCTTTTGACTCCTAGTATGCTGTTTTGCAAATAGCACTTACTCAAAAACAAAACAAAGCAAAACCAAACTGCGTGTGCATGCACGCTCCTCCTCCCATGATAGACTGTTATTTTACCCACTTTTGCCTCCTAAAAATTGTCTTGTAGTCATGAGCTGAACTTAGCATGCACGAGGTCGTTACGCTTCGCAGCAGCAGCAGCAGCAGCGTGTTTATCCTTTTGTGTGTTTATCTAGCAGCTACACAGTGACTCACATCCCCGAATGAGGACTACGGCCTTATAAGGAGCACTGCAGAGGAACCTGTCACCTCTCAAAGCATCTCTGGAACTCTGATTTACATCAGCACAAATGCTGGACTGGCAAAACGTCAGGCCTCTTGGGTGGCAGCCATTTGGGCATTGGAGAGAGTCATCTTGGCCCAGTTTGGTGGGTGTGGTCACCTGGATGGGGACTGAGTGTGGACCAGGGTGTTGAGTGGCCCAGGAGTCAGTTGGGCATCTCTAGCATGCCAGGCACTTTGCATTCACTGTCTCAGCCAGTCTTAATCTCAACATTCGAGGCAGAGAGTTCAAGGCCAGCCCTGGCCTACATAGTGATGAGTCCTGCCCAGCAGGGCTACATCGTCAGACCCAGTCTTGAAAAAGAAGCAGGCAGGATGAACGGATCTGACTTTTGTACTCCACATGGACAAAGGGCACAGGTCTTTTACCTAGGGACCATAAAGCCAAGAATAGTGACATTTGAGTTGGCGGGGGAAGGGAATGTGTGGAGGATACAGAAGCCCCAGAGGGTCAGCTGAGATGATGGGTCAGAGCCTACACCTAGGCAAGTACATGTACCCAGGGGAGACCAGGATTGGCACATGTGGGGCTGGGGGTGGGGACTTATGAGCTGGGTAAAGATGGCCGCCAAAATCCCCAAACAAAGGAATTCTCTTTATGCTTTTTATTTTATGTACCCTCCTGGTCTCAGAGTTTGCACAGACAAGGCTGGTGAGCAGATCAGTGCACATGGGGTTATTTATAAAGCTCTCGCCTTCCTCCCACCCGCTCCCCTCTCTGCTTGGCTAGAGAGAGGCCTTCAGCCAGGACATTCCCTTGCAGCCTACTCCTGCTGCTATAAAAAGCCTGCTCTTCTCAGGGCTGGATCAGAACAGGTCCTTATCTCTTTGCAGCAGGGTTCTGATAGTCTGCCCCCTTGGCAGGCGCTCTGAGGTCTCTGGCTGCTGCTATTAGGCCCTCCAGCCCCCATGCGGTTGTCTTCTCTGGCTCCTACTGAAACTTGGCCCGCACCACTTACTAAAACCTCAAATATAGGAAGTTGTTTGCTTGTTTCCTTAGAGGACAGGTGCCAGGCAGCAGAGAGGAACCTATTGGCTTGGCAGGAGTGAAAAGTGTGTCCGGCGCTTGTAGGCTCCATGGTCAGTACAGATGAACTGTCACAAGCCATGATGTCTTCCTGCTGATGCAGCTGTCCCCACCCCCTGTTCTTTCAGCCCCCACCTCCATTTTTCGTCATTAGCATTTGGCTCTGGGGGCCTCAGTACCCGTATGGTTTCTATAGGCAAAAGCCTCACATGGCTGGTAGCCTACGGCATCTTGGCTCCAGAATCCTTTGCTGGACTTTTTCTTTTTGAGATGGAGTTTCTCTGTATAGCTTTGACTGTCCTGAACTCACTTTATATACTGGCCTCAAACTCACAAGAGATCTGCGTGCCTATGCCTCCCAAATGCTGGGATTACAGGCATGCGCCACCGCGTCCGGCTCTGGGCTGGACTTTTCTATTCACAGAGAGTGGACCAGAACAGAGATTCTTACTTTGCCTGAAATTTTTATGCCAAGGGAGGCAGAATTGTCTTATTGCTACAGGTTATGGCAGAGGGGAGGTGGGAGCATCCAGAGATCTCCAGGTTTTAAAGCAGCCGAGTGCCTGTGCGAAACCCCGGCTCCTCTACTGAAGAGGAAGTGCAACTTAGTTAAGACCTTTGAGGCTCAGATTTCTCATCTTTAAAGTATAGAGTGTGATGTTTCTATCTTAGGACTGATGCAAAAATTAAGAGGCTGTGTATAAAGGGCTGGAAACATGTACTGAATGGTGCCACGCAGTCACCAAATTTTATATATATATATATATATATCACCAAATTATTATCATAATGGTCTCTTGTAGCCATTTGGATGGGAGAGAGGCAGTGACTTTCCTTAAGAGTGAATTCAGTAGATTAAAAAAAAAATCCATCTAAGCAAACAGGTACGTGCTTTTATTGTTTTTGTTTGTTTGGGACAGGGTTTCACTGTGTACACTGTGTAGCCATGGCTGTCCTGGAACTCACTCTGTAGACCAGGCTGGCTTTGAATTCAGAGGTCCTCCTGCCTGTGCCTCCCAAGTGCTGGGATTAAAGGCGTTTGCCACCACTGCAGGCTTCCATTGATGTTTTAGGGATGTTTTCCAAGTGCTTAGAGAATCCTTTCAAAGCAATTTCTGGGTTTTGAGATGGGCCTGGTCTACCTTTGAACTGTTACTTTGAGAAACAGATCAACTTCATGTGAAAATTGGAGCCTTTGCACTTACTACTTGGTCACAAGTTAGTAGTGAAATTTTCCTAGTGGGCTGGGGATATAACTCAGTGGCAGAGTGTTTGTTTAGTATGAATATGGCCCTAAGTTTAATCTTTAGTACCAGCACTAATATATATATATCTCCAATGTATGAAGTTCAAGGTCATCTTGGCTATAAAGCAAGTTGGAAGTCATCCTGGCCTACATGAGAACTTGTCATAAAAAACAAAACAAAACAAAACAAAACAAAAACACTTTTATAACTCACAAGGATAGAATGACTCTAAAGTAACAACAATGGAGATATTACTGTTGTAGAAAGATGAATTACTCTTTCTATATTAAATAATGCAGCAAATTATTACAGCAGTAGTTTTCTTTAGCCAGCTAGTTCCCTAATGACTGACACACAGACTATGATTTAGTTTTAAGCTATAAGCACTATGCTAGGCAGATTCTGAGCTACTCTAATCCTAGTACCTTTAAAACTCACAGAAAAACCAATCACTTGCCAATCTGATAGCTCCTGAGGCAGCTTCTGCTACGTCAGACTGTTCCTACAACCATGTGCTCAGTGCCATCTTCTTTCTCAGCCATGTGGCCAGCTGTCCTTCCAGAATCCACGAACACATCTGTGTCTCCTGGCAAAAAAGGCCTTTTTTTCTTCCCTTCTGAGAGTTCCTTTCTCCCTGCCAGGAAATTCCACCTTTTTCCTGTCCTTCTGCCCAACTGATTGGCCAATCAGCTCTTTATTGACAGCTGCTACATCCACACAAGGTATTCCTCCTCAATTCTCCCTTTTAGTCTAATAAAGCCCCCTTTACAGATACATCTATAATATTATACAATAGTATAATACAATAAACTACATATAGCAAGAAGAACCATGAAACAACCAGGAAAACCATATATAGAAGTTTCATTCACGGTGTTATTCATCAAAATATTACTGATCAGAATTTCTGACATGTGGTGCCCAGAGGAAAATGCATCCATAGCAGGGTGGTCGATTTTGTGACCACTTGACTAGACCATGAAATGCCTAGATAGTCAGGCACTTATTCTGGGCAAGTCTGTTTCCAGATGAGATCAACGTTGAAACTGATAGACTGCATCAAGCCAATTGACCCCGTCCCCACAGGAGTAGGCCTCCTCCCGGCTGCTGAACGTGGTCAGAGGCAAGGTAAGGAAGGCTTCTTTCTCTATGTCTATCTTTGAGCTGGACTATAGTTTCTTTTCTGCCTTTGGCTCCAATTCAGACCGTTCATGGGCTTCCCTGGCTCTCAGCCTCAGCAATTCTGGAACCATACCATCAGTTTTCGCACTCATTGAAAACAGATCCTAAGATATCTTAGCCCCCATCATGTGTGAGCCAACTTTATTAGATTAAATTAATAAACATATTTTTTGGTTGCTATTCTAGAAAACAGCTGACAAAATATGCAATCTTATAATAAATTAATAAAGAATTAAGCAGACATTAAAAATGAAACCAGCATCCAATGGAAGTAGTTAGGAAGAGATAGCAGGTCTCAGGAAGCACAAGGAAGGAATTAACAAACATTGAGAGTGGGGCCAGAGGACTCTGAGGTTAAGAGTACTTGTTTCTCTTGCAAAAGACCAAGGTTCAGTTCCCAACACTCACATGGTGCCACCCAACCATCTGTGACTTCATTTCCAGGGGATCCTCCACACCCTCTTCCCACTTCTGCAAGCACCAGGCACATGCATGATGTACATATGTACACGCAGGCAAAACACTCAGAAACATAAAACCCAGTAAACAAATCTTTAAAATGGTATCAAAGAACAAATCATTGAGTTAAAAATAGAAAAGAATTATTTAAATAATAATTATAACTAATTTAAATAAGCAACTGATAAATACACTTAAAAACTTTTCATTGAAACACAGTAACATTTAGAAGTTGTTAGGTAACCCTATCCAGAGAAAAGAAGGGAGAAAGTGCGCATGCGCGTGCACACACACACACACACACACACACACACACACACACACACACACACACACCACACACACAGGAGAAGTGTTGAGAAAACAACCACAGCTAGAAGGAATTAAAAGAAGACTTACAGGGCTGGAGAGATGGGTCAGAGGTTAAGAGCACTGTCTCTTCTTCCAAAGGTCTTGAGTTCAATTCCCAGCAACCACATGGTAGCTTAGAACCATCTATAATGTGATCTGCTGCCCTCTTCTGGCATGCAGGCACACATGTGCAAGAATGCTGTATAAGCAATAAACAGGTGTTTTAAGAAAGAATCCTTCCAGACTGTTTTGCACAATTCCATATAAGTAAGTTTCAAGTACAGTAAAGACCTAATCAGAGAGGGCTGGCTGTGGCTGAGATCTTGTGAGGTCATCTCGTGGTCACTCACTGGAATGTCTAACCCGGTAAGACCGTCTCAGTTTATGTGGGGGCTTTAGGGTCATGCTGGACAGCCTAACTACTGACTTATGACACCTGGGGCCACACAGTACCTACTCTCCTGCAAGAGCTAAGGTTAACCTGTAAGCCAGACTTGCCCAAGGATAGGTAACTTCCTAGAATGCTAGAGCCTGTTGTGCTTGTAAAATCCCAGCACTAAGGAGGCAGAGGCAGGTGAGTCTCTGAGTTCAGGACTACCCTTCTCTATGAATCGAGTCCAAGACAGCCACGGTGACACAGACAAACCCTGTCTTGAAAAAACAAACAAACACACAAACAAACAAACAAAAAGATAACAAGTTGCATGTTCTCATTTCAGTAACCAAGGTTGGTTGCCCAACTGCACAAGATGTTCCTGATCGTATGTAGCGGGGAGATAAGTAGGCAGGAGGTATGCTGGGATGTCTATTTGCCTCTGATTGGGCAAAGCCAGAAAATACATAGCCTTGTGGGTTTGGCCTTTATAGGAACCTGACTGACTTAATTCAACGCCATTCTCTGGGAATTCTGGCCGGACTCCATCTTCCTGGCCTGTATTTAATAAAGCTTGCTTTAATTGGATAATTGTGGAACTGGTGTTTCTCCTCACAATTTTCAGGTTTAACATTACCTTAGTGGTGTGTGTGTGTGTGTGTGTGTGTGTGTGTGTGTGTGTGTGTGTGTGTGTGTGTGAAAACTAGAGTTTAATGATGTGAGCAGCCGTTCATGTTAAAATGCCTCAAGCTCAATACAAACTCTTAATACCAAGACCCAGGTACGCTTCCTTGGCTGGCAATCCTCTTTCGGTCAAGTGTTACTTCAGGGAAGGGTCCACTGCTTCTTTGGAAGAGGACAGTGTAAATGCTGTGCTTAGAGGTTCCCTGGTTTTGGTCCTGTCTGCCTCTCCTTTGTTGGCTGTATTCCGTGTTCCTTTATTACAATAAACCATAACCATAACCATAACAGCTTCTAGAGGGTTCGTGAGTCCTAGAAAATGATCGAGCTAGAAGACCAGTCCTGGAATCCTCATTTACAAAACCTGATGTACTGGGTACTGTCTGGAAAATGAGGTTCACTCGCACTGACTCGTACCTTAGTCACTCTCCTATTCAAGACCAGGTTTTTCCTTTGTTAACCTGTAAGTTAGGAGAAATCTCCAAAAAGTGAGCAGTTCATATAGAAGGAGAAAGAGGGGGAGGAGGAAGAGGGAGAGAGAGATAGTTTGTATACACATGGGCAGGGAAAGGGAAGGAGGGGGAAAGGCAGGCTATAATTGAAATAATGCACATTAAAAGTTGTAGGAATCACAGGTGGGTGGTGGTGGAGGCAGAACAGGTGGATTTCTGTGAGTTCAAAGCCAGCCTGGTCTAAAGAGTAAGTTTTAGGACAGCCAGGGCTACACAGAAAAACCCTTTCTCAAAACAAACAAAAATTTGTAGGAAACACAGCTCAGAATAAGCAGCGGAGAAACCAGTATTGTCAATCAAATGGCCCTATTTTCTTCAAAGAAATGAATGACATCCAGTCACCTGCAAGGTCAGAGTGAAAAGTGGTCAATCAACCTGGTGATTCTTTGCTATTCTATTAGGACTCAGCCCCCCACCTGATCAATCCAATATCCTAAGCATTGATTAGGCCCCTGTCCTGCAGCAAAAAGAACACATGCTTATGAAAGAGGCCCCAGGTACTTTTCATCCCCTACCAATAGAATCAATCCTTATGCTTAGGTCCTCTTGGCCCCAGCCCTGGACTCGTTTATCAGCCAATAGGATTCATTCTTATTGTAAAGGTCATAGGTCACACGTTCTATTATTTCTAAATGTATACAAAAAGTAAACCACAAGGGTCAGTTCCTAGAGGTCTTGACCCAGTGCCTGAAAAGATGAAAAGATGGCATTGTACCAAGTTTCGTCCTTCACCTCTCCTGCAGATAATCTCATGGCCAGTGAGCCCATGCACAGATGGGGTCAGGTGGGGTGGTGGTGGTGGAGGCAGTGGAGGTGGAGGTGCTGGTGGTGGTGGAGGAGGTTGTGGTGTTGGAGGTGGTGGAGGTGCTGGTGGTGGTGGAGCAGGTTGTGGTGTTGGAGGTGGTGGAGGTGGTGGAGGTGCTGGTGGTGGTGGAGGTGGTGGAGGTGGTGGAGGTGGTGGAGGTGGTGGAGGTGGTGGAGGTGGTGGAGGTGGTGGAGGTGGTGGTGTGTTTCCCCTGACATAAAGCTACAATACTTAAAATCATGTGGGGCATCTTGGAGTTGGAACAAATCAGGAAGTCCAGAAATAGATAAAAACTTATTGGGAATCTTGCTTATGATAATAATGGCATTTCAAACCATTGAGAGAAAATATGCATTATTCAGTAAATAGTGTTGAGATGAGTGGGTGGCCATCTGGAAAAAACACTAAGTTGGATCCATATTTACTTCTTGCATCAGGGTCTACACCAGGAGGATCCGGTGATTTAAGTTGTTTAAAATGCTGGAAAGAACTGTGGGAGATTTATGAATACGCATGGGAATGGGGAAAAAATTTCAGAGCGTGACACTAACAAGCCATAAAGAAAACAAACAAACAAAAAAAAAAAACAAAAAACAAAAACAACTTTGGTCACATCACACATTATATGTGGAAAAACTAACAAACACAAACTTAAAAGAATCTCAAGCCAGGAAAAATGTGACAGTATTCTTGATAATAAAGATCTTGCACTAAACTGTAAGAAAAAAGACCTATTCTGAGATAAGAAAATGGGCAAAAGACACAAATAAAAGTCGTAGGAAAAGTGTAGAAACATAAAAAGCTGCTCATATTGCTCATAATAAAACCAGTAAAATGAAACTAGAGAGATAGTATTTACCACTCTTTAATTACCAAATTGACAAAAAATATGCATTCTATTGAAGGTGCGGATAGAAGGTCCTGTGTTAGTGATGTATAGGGATGCATGTTGGTGGGGCATCCTCCTTCCTCTCCTCCTTCCTCTTCCTCTTCTTTTTGTTTTCGAGACAGTGTTTTTTTTTTTTTTCTGTGTAGCCTTGGCTGTTCTGGACTCTTTCGTAGATCAGGCTGGCCTCAAACTCACAGAGATCCCCTTGCCTCTCTGCCTCTGGAGTGCTGGGCTTACAGGCGTGCGCCACCACGCCACCCTGCTCTCTGATTGTCTGCTACGGACGCACTCATAGACGCACATACCTGACGGCTGGCACTGTGTTCCTAGGAATTTATTCTAGTCACCTTTGGGCAAAATGCAATAATGAGTAAAAAAAAAAAAAAAAAAAAAAAAGATTGGAACCACCTAAATGTCCATTAAAAGAAGCCTGCTGGGTCTGGGGAGTTGGCTCAGTGGGTAAAAGCCCTTGCTGTGCAGCCTTGGCAGCCCCACTTTGACCCCCGGGAGCCATGTGAAAAAGCTAGATTCAGTGACGTGCAGTCTGTAATCTTAGCACCCTCCCCCCGCCCCCCGCCAGGGAGATGGGAGACAGAAACAGGAGAATCCCCCAGAAACTTGCAGGCCAGAGAACCCAGAGTACACAGTATGGCAGAAAATAGAGACTCTGCCTCATGTTAGGGGACGGGCTGAAATGATTCCCCGAAGGTTGCTCTCTGCCCTCCACACGTGCTGTGGCACGCACGTACCCACACTCACAGGTCTTAATGATATCGTTAATAGTAATAGAATCCCGGCTAAACGAACTGTAGTAGGCTGAGCCAATGGAATCCTGGGAAGCCCTGAAAGAGACTGGAGTGTTTGCTGTGCCGACATGAGAAGCGGCTCCCAGATAGACTTTCAAGTAAGAGGACAAGGCTCTTAAGTGGCGCTCTTCATGTGCAATGGGAAGAGGGCATGCGTTGAGGCGGAGCTACTGGGCATTGCTGTTTGTGAGGTAGGCACTGAGATTCTGTCCTGTCTTCCGGGCGAGGGGACAAGCACGGGGCGGTTGTCTGCCACACACTTGCTGGCGAGTTGCTGGGCTAGACCTTGAACTCAGCTAGCCTGCTGGAGCGGGGCCAGCAGGACATTTTGCTTATCATCGCTTGTGTGCTCGCCTGGCTGCGTATCTATGATGATTGCTCCTCGTTGTCAGCTTGTTTGTGCTGAAAAGTGGATGCGTCTGTGAGGGTGTTTCCAGGAAGGATTACTGAGCGGTAAACGAGCAACAGCGCTCTATAGGCTGGGAGCGCTGATGGAATAACAGGGGGAAAGGAGAAAGCCTGTGGGTGCAGTCCCATCCCCCGTGTCCACCCACCCTCCACTTCCTGCTACTAGGAGCTGAGAAGCTTTCCCCCACCCCCACCCCCACGCCCTTTCATCACAGTAGGTCTGACACCCCTGAGACTGTGAGCCAAAATGGATCCTTCATCCTTTTGTTCTGCCCAGGTCTTTGTGACAGCGCTGTGAATGTCTGGCTCCCACATTCTTCACAGACTTTCTCTGGAGGCTGCAGGGAAAAGAGTGGAAGGGGGTATTTTTTTAAAAAAATTCCATATTGGATCGTGCTTTTGATTAATTTAATTAATCATGCTTTATATTAAAGCAACAAACGCATGATTGGCAGAATCCAGAGGACGGGGACGTACATATGGCAGAGGAGGCAGGTCCCTGAGGCAGCTGCGAAGGTCGCGCCTGGGAGCCACGAGTGGTGGTGCAGGTGTTGTGCTGCGTGCTGGAAGCTGAGGCAGCGTGAGGCTGAGTGGGCTGCACGTCTACACCTCCTCCTACCTCCCCTAGGAGACTGTGGGTGGGCCATGTGGGCGGAGAAATGACATCACTTACTCAGCCCCTCAGCCCTTGGGACTCAGACTTGATTTTGTTTTTTTCAGTTTTATTCAGGATGAGGGTCTTTTTATATAGCCCAGATTGTCTTTAAACTATTATTTGGTAGTCCAGACTGGATTTCTTTTTTCCTTTCCTTTTCTTCTTCTTCTTTTTCTTCTTCTTCTTCTTTTCTTTCTTTCCTTTTTTTTGGGGGGTGGGGGGACAGGACTTCTCTGTATAGCACTGCCTGTTCTAGAACTCGCTTTGTAGACCAGGCTGGTCTCAAACTCACAGAGATCCACCTGCCTCGGCCTCCCAAGTGCTGGGACTAAAGGCGAGGGCCACCACACCCGGCTCTGGATTTCAACTTTTAACCCTCCCATTTCCCAGCCTCCAGAGACAAGGCAACCATGCTTATTAAAACACAGTCCAACAGTCAAAATAAACAAGAGAAAACACAATGAAACGAAGTGCCCTCTCCCCTTCATTTCCCAGAGATAGTTTTGGAATGTTGTGTTAGACTTTTCTTCTTGGCAAGAGGCGTTTCATGTCTCCAGTTGGCCGCAGACAGGGAGGAATATCAGCACCGCTCTGAGGGCTTGCTCTGTGCTCCTCAGGGCTGAGGCTGGGGCGGGCTCTGGTTTGGGTTGTTCGGGTAGAGGGCTCCCTGGAAACGGGCAGTGCTGCGTGGAGACCTTCAGAGTTTGAAAATACTCACTCTTGGTTCTAGCACACATAGTGTGTGCTGCAGAGTCCTCCACAGCAGCAAAGAGGAGGCAGCGGGGAGGGGGTGGGGGCTGGGAGCCTGTGTGCTCTCCTCCCCCACAGGTTCCACAGAAACAATCCCCTTTCTCTGCCCTTCCCTTTCCTTGCTTGCCTGGGCATAGCCTGGCGCCTGCCACTGAGATGAATTGGTGCCAGGTGTCAGGGCTGTGATAAAGGAAGGGGTCAGGCCCCTACATCCACCCTCACTCTGGAACCATATTAAGTGCCAAGAACCACAAACCCCGTCACAGACACACACACACACACACACACACACACACACACACAATCACACAATCACACAATCACAACTGAGCTGATCCTGTAACTGCCTGAACTGTCACGTGCAGTTATGAGCACAGGCAGCATCTACACAGTCTCCTAGCCACGTCACAGTCGGCTCTGCAAGAGCAGCATTGCAGCCATTTCCCCGATGCGTGTTCTGCTGTCACTTAAAGCCCTGAGCAGGGAGGGCTCCCCAGACCTTGTCCTACAGACCAGTAGAAAGAGAGCAGGCTCGCTGGGGGCTGACCCTGAGGGCTTTTGAGCAGGAATGGGTGGAGGCTGGCATTGACTGGGAGCACTGGACAGTCCTCTGAAAGGGAAGGTGTGACGACGTGAGGACTTCAGGTCACTTTAGCTGTCGATTTAATGGTTGGATGTTCAATTAAGATGATCTTGCCGTGCTCCGCTGTGAAGCAGGGGTTGCGGGCGTGGGGTGGGGTGGGGTGGGGTGGGGAGTAGGGTGGAAGGGACTTGCCTGTGACCCAGTGGCTCACCGGTTAGGGCTCCTTATACGCCAGTGTGGCGGCACGGTCTTCTGAAAGCCACCTTCTCAAAGGGGGTTGGACTCAGATGCTCAACTTTGTTAGCACGGTCCCCGGAAAGGATGGTTAATTTCAATGCTTAACTTTGAGGCAAGAGTCAGGAGGGAGACCGGCCCCTGGCATGCCGCCGGGGCATTCTTTCCGGCAGGTTAATTGAAGAGGTGGTAGATCCACCCACTGTGGGTCTGCTGGCTGCAGATTTTTGTCTGGGATCCCGGACTGGATGGAAAGGAGAATGTGAGCCGAGCACGAGTGTTTGTTGTTCGGATGTAATGTGACCAGCTGCTTGGGGCTCTGGCCACCTTCACGTCCCTGCCACGATGCACTGAACCTCAAACTGGGAGCTCACATAAGCGCCCCCCCAAGTTGTTTTGCCAGGGTGTTGTCTCCCTCCTGCAGGATAGAAGGGAAGGCAAGGTGGGCGGAGCCCCATGCTGGGCTGCTTGCTGATTCAGCCAACCAAAGAAGTGGCTTCGTCGACGTGAGAGCGCAAGCTGAAGAGTGAGGTGGAGGGACCCGGCGTCCAGCATGAAGTCACCTTTCTTCTGGATGTCTCTGCATCCATGGCAGGTGTCATCTACCGAAGTGGTGGTCACGGCTGTCTGCCCACTCCATTACCCAAAGCCTTAGGCCTTCGGGTTGCTTAGGAGGCCAGGGTTGGTGCCTGCTATGCCCTGGACGCGGTGACAAAAAAATAGCGTCATTTTTTTTGCTTTTTTAGTAGGATCCCGGGATGGAATGAACAGGGAGAGCAAAGAAGACAGACTGCAATTCCCCACACACTCCAGGAGCTCCGAGGACATAAATGAGAACTATGGGTGTTGGTGCTGCGGGAAGGACATGGTGGGGGCGGGGGCGGGGGCGGGAGCACAGGAGGGGACACAGAGGGGATGATAAGAAGTAGGTTGGGGGTCAATTCTTAAGTTTGAAGCTAATCCAGTCCCCACAGGAGAGCAAGCTTGTGAGTTCATACCTTGCGTGGGGCAGAGAGCCCAGCTCTGAGGCCATAGCAATGGGGGAGAGAAGGGTGAGGTAAGGCTACAAGGAGTTCTGGAGCTTCCGCTGAGGAGGGAGGCTGGGCTTTATGTAACAAGCGGCGGGGAGTCACGAACACAGGAAGATGATTCAGCCAACACATGGTGGCTCCGGGAGACAATTCTATCATCCGCAGGGAGGTCTGGGGAGAGGGGGCGCCGACTCAGGTGTTTGCTTGCCTAGCAGCCAGTGGAAAAACACATAGCTAGGACACTGAGCTGCCAGGGAAAAGCTGGAAAGGCCGAGGGGCAAAGATGGATTGTGGGGAGACTCTGGTAGAAGCCTGGGGGGCACCTGTAAGGATGAGGCTCAGTGAGGATAGGAAGAGTTCGGAATTAGGGACTGAGAAATAGGGGTGGTGGGGGGGAACAAGCAGTGGGGAGGGGGGCTTTCTAGGCCTGATGGCGTAGGCTCTCAAGGCGTAGCTACTTTCTCCGAGTCATTCCAACGTGCAGGAAAGAAGTGAGAGGTCTCATTGTCGGCTGGCCTTTGCTTTTGTCACTGTCAAGGGAAGAGCTCGCTCTCCTCTCCTCTCCTCTCCTTGCAGGGGCATCGCAAGCACCCGGTGCTTCCTTTTTTTCTGATTTTAAGGAGGAGCTCTGCTTTTCCTCCCAGGAAAGGGGAAGTGGTTCCCACAGCTGCCCCAATAGTGGCTTCTGAGGTTCCCCAGGGTTCCTCCCTGGCTGTCTAGAGGCTCTACCAGTCCTTTCCCAAGATCCAGCCCTTTGGGCAGTGAGAAAGGTTTTCTTTGTCCTACCGTGTTATAAGCCAGTGATGAAAAGGGACACCACACAGGGAGTTATAAATGACCCTCTTGCCCAGGCAACAACCAAAACCAATTGAACTTGGGTCGGGGGTGGGGGGTGGGGGGGCATATTTGAAAGCGCCCTGGAAGGTTGCAGGGTACAGCCAGGCTCAGCACGGTCTGAGAACACGGTTCCTGTAAATGCTGCTATTAACAGCTGAGCAGGTGTTCCTGACGCACTGAAAACCAGGCAAGGCCCAGCCTGGGCTTCAGGGAAGGAACGAAGCTTCTGCGTTCCCAAGCTGCCTATTTCCTGTCTGTCAGACAGCTGTTGGCACCCAGACTGGACCCCTTTTTCCTGTTCCCTAGGGTCAGGACAGTTCCACACACACACACACACACACACACACACACACACACCTGTTGCTGCCTCAGTGTCTCTAGCACACACATGGGCTGTTATGCACATTTTCCTTGTACTGTTACGCTAGCATACAGTAAAGCTGGACGGCTTAAGCTGCAGCCACACACCACTCAGATTTTCTGGAGCCTGGAGCTTGAGTTGACGCTACAAGTATGGTTGAGTTCTGGTGAGGGCTTACTTCCTGGCGTGCAGACAGCTGCTTTTTGCCTGTATCTTCAAACGACAGAGGGAACTCTGGTTTCTCCTCACAAGGTTTATCCCATCATGGGAGCTCCGGGCTCATGACCTCCCCACCTGGAGCTAATGGTCTTCCAAAGGTAGCCCCCCTACCCCCCACCCCCCATCCATCATGGACTCGGGGAGGAGTGGGGAGCTGCTCTTCCTGGCTGACCCCTGGAGACCTGACTGTAGGTCTTGCAGTTGTGCACGCTCACCACACCGCCCGCCATCTCAGGCATGGTGGCCAAGTCCCACAGATGCATCTTCGCCACCTCCGGCTTCGCCTCTGTGGGCAGCGCCTTCTGGTGGCCAAGTCCCACCGGTGCATCTTCACCGCCTCCGACTTCGCCTCTGTGGGCAGCGCCTTCTGGTGGCCAAGTCCCACAGGTGCATCTTCGCCACCTCCGGCTTCGCCTCTGTGGGCAGCGCCTTCTGGTGGCCAAGTCCCACAGGTGCATCTTCACCGCCTCCGGCTTCGCCTCTGTGGGCAGCGCCTTCTGGTGGCCAAGTCCCACAGATGCATCTTCGCCACCTCCGGCTTCGCCTCTGTGGGCAGCGCCTCCCAGCCTTGCACAGGAGCTTCAGTGAAATGTCCTATCTCTGGGTGATTTCTTCAGTACTGCAATCTCATTATGCTCTTTGTTCCACCATGAGTCTCTGGAGCTTATGTAATACTACTCAATTTATGTATTTTAACGCACACGTTTCCATCTCATTGGTTCTTATTTTAAAAAAATAACCTTTTGTTTTACTTGGGCTATGTACTATTTCATAACATGTTTTTATCAATGGTTATAAGCTATTGCTTTATATCTTTAAGGATCCTGAATATTTTTCATAACACTTATTACTACTTAACATATTGTCCTCCCCACACCCTGCATGTGTATGTCTGTGTGAGTGTGTGTATGTGTGTAAGTGTGTATGTGAATGTATGTGAATATGTGTGTGTGAGAGGGTTAATGTGTGCATGTGTGTATGTGTGAGTGTGTATGTATGTGTAAGTCTGTATATGTGTATAAGTATGTGAGTGTGTGAGTGTGTATGTGTGTGAGTCTCTGTGTATCTGTGTGTGAGTGTGTATATGTGAGTTTGTATGTGTATGTGAGTCTGTGTTTGAGAGTATGTGTATGTGTGAGTATGTATGTGACTGTGTGTGTGTGAGTGTGAGTCTCTGTGTATGAGTCTGTGTGCGAAAGTATGTGTATGTGCGTGTGTGTGAATCTCTCTGTGTGTGTGTGTATGTGAGTCTGTGCATGTGTGTGTGTGTATAAGTCTCTCTGTGTGTGTGAGTCTGTGCATGTGTGTTTGTGTGTGTCTGTGTGTGTGTGTGTGTGAGTGTAGGACAGATGTTGATGTCAGGTGTCTTCCTGCACAGCTTTCTACCTTCTTGTGAGACAGGCTCTCTTACTGAACCTGGAGCTCTCCGATTCTGCTCCGCCTCTGACATGAGCTTTAGGTGCTGCCTCTCTGCTGTCTCTCTCTCCCCACCGGGGAGCTGGGCTTAGACTCCTACAGCTGTGCCGGCTCTTTTAGATGAGTGGCAGGGATCCAAACTGAGGTCCTGGAGCTTGCTCAGCACTTACACCAGCTGAACTCAGACTTCATGGACTGCACCATCTCCCCAGCTTTGGCTTTTAAACTTGAAACTTTTTCTGTTTTATCTATTACTGCTAAGTGTTTGGAGGGGCCCTTGAATCATCCACTTACAGTAAATAGTACTGTGCCTGGAAGTCCTGTAATTAGAACTCATTTAGACGACCATCAACCCTATTATAACAGGGCCGCAGGGGTTTACTCTTGAAACTGCAGAATTCTGATGCCGGGCGCTGTTAAAGTTCACCTTGTTCCGCCTCCTCACTCTGGGGGAGCCGGGTGCAGGAAGCAGAGGCCAAGGGATTTGCTTCAGGCCACGCATCTTGTTAGTAGCAGAGCCAGGAAAGCAAACCTGATTCCACAGCCCCGGGGCTGTGTGCATTTGCCTTTGAACATCCACTCTCTTTCACAGCAGGGCCTTTCGTCTGAGCCTCACAGTTTAAGGGCCAGCTCTGGCTCCACTCTGTCCCTGGAGTCTTTCTCTCCCCGGGCATATGGCACATAAGCGGGAGAGGAAAAGATTGGGTTTTAATAATTAGTTGGTGACAGCCCAGGAGAGCCTCTGCTTGGAGCCAGGGCTCCATAACGGATAAAGTCACATTTTATGTACATCGCTGCCCTCTAGTGGCCATAGTGAATGTCAAGTCTACTGACGGCAAGGAACAGTTTCAGCAAACTTTAGGATTCTCATTGTCTGAACTCTTAGCCCTGATAAGAACATACACTGGACCTCATTGTTTTGGCATAACATCACATGTATACGCACAGAAGCAGAATCTCTTCTCTGATGCTGACCCTCTGAGGAGCACTGCCAATAGAAATGTAACAGGAGCCACCTAGTAAGAAGATTCTCAAGCCACATAAACAAGTAAATGTTAAGTGTCATATTTTACTCGACGCAAATGGACCAAGACATTAACCAATAATTAAAAAAATAACCAATAATTAATATAGAAGTAATGTAACATACATTTTCTTCTGGTATTGTTTCTTTTCTTTCTTTCTCCCCTCCCCCCCCCCTTTCTTCTTCTTTTTCCAGACAGGGTTTCTCTGTGTACCTTTGGCTTCCTAGAAGTCATTCTATAGACCAGGCTGGCCTTGAACTCATAGAGATACATCTGCCTCTGCCACCCAGGTGCACTACCGCCACTCAGCCTCTCTCTCTCTCTCTCTCTCTCTCTTTCTTCTTCTTCTTCTTCTTCTTCTTCTTCTTCTTCTTCTTCTTCTTCTTCTTTTTTTGAGACAGGGTTTTGTGTTGTCCTAGGTTGGCCTGGAACTTGTCATGTAGCCAAGGGTGACTATAAACTACTGATCCTCCCGCTTCCACCTCCTGGGTGCTCGGATGGCAGATGTGTATGACCATGCCTGGTTTATGGTTCTGGCATTGAATCCAGGGTTTTGTGCATGCTAGATGAGGTCTCTAACAAGCAAGCTACATCCCCAGGCCTAGTCCTGAGGTTCTGAACTCTGGAGTGGTGAATTCAACATTCACAGGACATCTCTGTGGGGTCGGCCCACCACCCCAGTGGGTCTTGTGGCTGTAGTACTGCATCGAAAAGGAGAAGGAGAAGAGCAGCATTTACAAGTTTAGTTCTTATTATTACACTGATAAATGTAAGCCCATGAGGAACAGTTTCACCAGCCTATGGCAAGATAAGAAAAAACAGTAACAACACTTTTAATGCATAAATTCAACATAAGAGCAAGAGAAGAGAAATAGGAACTGTGCTTTTAACGCACAACTTTAATGTAAGATTATTAACTGCCCCCCTTTTCTTTTAAAGACATAATTTCTCTGTATTAGCTTTGGCTTTGTACACCAGACTGGCCTTGAATGCACAGCGATCCACCTGCCTCTGCCTCCCGAGTGCTGGGACTAAAGGCGTGCGCCACCACACCCAGCTTATTGGCTGCCTTTTTGAGGAAATGATGAGACGGTCCTTTTGACTTAGGTGCTGTCACTGTCCCCATTCTTCTGTGAGATGATGGTCCCAGCAGATGGTGGTTTACTATTGAGTGTTTTTGTTTTGAAAGTAGCACAGATGTGATCCTGTCCCCCTGCCTTTGATTATCCACTGACTAGGTAGCTTTTTCTTCCCGCTTAGACAATTGATGCTCACAAATGGGACAGATGCCTGCATGGCAGTTGCCGAGCAATTCTCAGCATGTCACCTGTATACCCCTCTCTGCTCTATAGAAGCATGAGCCAGTGTGAGTGAGTGACAAGAGTACAAGGAGAGGTGACCTTCAATGTGTTCTAAAAACAACCCCAAGACGAAAGCCATTTGCAAAATCCAGTTTGCAGCAATAAAAACAAATTACTGCTTGACTGAGCATCCAGACTGGGTTGCTCCTGACTTTGGAGGGTGGGTGGTCCCACCACATATGCCTCCTTTTAGGTTCAGAGCAACAGAAGCCACTGCTACAGGGAAAGCCTTTTGTAAACCTGGCCTCTCTAACAGCAATGCATTGGGCTGGTGTGCTTTCCAGTGTGGGGCTAGGATATGCAGGGAAAAGGGTCTCTGTCTTGGAACCCTGAGTCTCCCCTTTGTATTATATCTTGTAAGGAGCATGGACTTTCAGTGGTCTGAATTGCAGTCTAATTTTAGGGTCCTCTCATCTCTAATTAGTATCCCTCTTGGTTCATCTGCTCGCTCTGTACGTCCCAGCAGGTCATGGTCTTATCATGGGCTTTTGGTCTGAAACTTCAAAGTCTTAAAATGTGACTTATGGCCACTCTGTTTATGAGCACAGACCTTTGCTCTGTGGTCTGTAGTCACTAGGGTACTAATTAGAATTGCATTTTGTTTTTCAAATAGCATGTGGCGTTTATGCTTGAGTCATAACTTGGGGAAGATGTTAGTAGATAGAAATTTTGTAAGTCAAATAGTTTTGACTTCTCTCTGACGTCACAGCTTAAGAAATACTTTTGTGAATTCTTTTTGCGGATTGAGTAATCCACCCCATTTCGAAAATTCACCAGTTTTTGATATGTTGTCTTGCCCCAGGAGGATGAGCTACACACGTATTAAACATAAGATGCAATGATCCCATCCCCCCAGCTCCCCTTCCGGATTTCAGCAGCATGGTCACAATTATCCGCCTGGAAAGCAATTACACTAAGTATTAATAAAGGGGCTCCAGCCACAGAACTGTGCCCAAGGGAGACTGTGATTCAAAGTCAGGCCTAATAGCCCAGCAGTTGTTTTAATGGATTTTCAATGAAGTGTGAAGATGACAGACCAACAAGGGCCGAGACTCTATGACAGAGCACAATTAGCACCTGCCATTAGTACCCCAGCCTTGTGTCTGCTTGTATTTCTTTAGTCTTGGTGAACTGATTGCCTGAGATTTACTGATTAATGTATTCTGAACGTAGCTCACCAAGCATTAGTTGATTCAAGGGCAGGAGGCCCACGTACACCGCTTCTGTGGCTTCCTGTAGGGACAACGATAAGGAAGATGGTCAAGTGGACAGCCTGAACCCAGGGATCTAATGACATGACTCCTGCTTTATACCACTGCCGTCCCAGCTCTCTGGCCCTCAGGTCCCAATCCTCCATCCCACAAGCACTGAAGAACAGAGCTCTAGCTAGTCAGCCTTGTCCTCTGCCGGGACCCCGCCTTGTGTGGCTCTGGTCGGAACAGCAAGCTGGAGAGGAGTGTCCAGGGCGGCGTTTCCTCCAAGGGCAAGTTGTTTCCACCTGTGTGTGGTAAACTAACACAAGTGTTCCGCTGACCCCTTCTATGACTCCGCAGGCTTTGCCAGAGACACAGGGAAGACGCTGGGAGAGGTCTGGAGGATGGTCCACATCACGGCGGTCCTAGATGCTGCCATGATCCCTGTTTCCCTCTTGATCAGTTATGGAGAGTCTGCTCCATCATGGGTATCTGGTCAAATATCCATGGGGTAGGCTAGGACCACAGAAAGTAACGCTTATATATAGAATTTCCCGCCAACAAGCTCTGTTCTCAATGTTCTTTGTGCCTTGAGGGACCCTTGAGATTAGGTTCCCTAAGATGGGAAGACCCATGTTAATTGTAGACAGCGGTGTTCCACAGGCTGGGACCCTAAAGTAGAGAAAATGAGAAAGTGAGCAGAGTGTTAGTATTCAGCTCTGCTTCCTAACCGCTCATGCAGTGTGACCTGCTGCCCTTACTCTTGCCATGGCTTTCCCAGTATGACCAGACTATATCCTCTTAGGTAAGCCAAACAAACCCTTCCTCTCTCCCTCCTTCCTTCCCTCCCTCCCTCCCTCCCTCCCTTCCCTCCCTCCCTTCCTTCCTTTCTTCAGTGGCTGTTTTGTTTTGTTTTGTTTTGAGGCAGGGTTTCTCTGTGTAGCCTTGGCTGTGTTGGACTTGGTTTGTAGTCTAGGCTGGCCTTGAACTCACAGTGATCCACCTGCCTCTGCCTCCCAAGTGCTGGGATTAAAGGTGTGCGCCACCACGCCCAGCCCTGTTCAGTGGCTTCTTAGCAGGCATTCGGTCACAGAAACAAGGAAAGCAACTGATAGAACTGTACTAACTCCCACTGCCTTCTCTTGTCCTGGCCTGCCGCCCATTCTTTCTAGCTCGCCCTTCTCCTTTTGTGTTTCTTTGTTACGGCCCACATCAGGGTTGCTTTCATGGGCCTGAGTGGGGTGGGGAGGTCAGTATCTGAAGCATGGACAACTTACCAGCATCTATACCACTGAAGAGAGCATAAGATGGTGCATGTTACATTATCTCAAGACAAAAATAATAAGGAATAATCAAGAAACTCCGGTCCTTGCCCTCAGGCCAGAAGAGATGGATAATGTACAGAGGAATAGAAATTTAACTTAAGGGCTGGGCAGACATAGAATGTGGGGTAACAGCTGGAGTGGTAGGGAGGATGCTGGTTTATGGGGTGCTAAGATCACCTTTCTGAGCAGGGTTGTGGAGAGAACAGCAGATGGAGCAGGAGAAGGGCTGGTCTGTGTGTGGGAAGCTTGAAGGCGCTCTGGGAATGGTGAGATTGCGGCCTGGTTGGGGGAACTGTGTGGGCGCTGAGGGCAGGACACAAGAGATGCAGCTGGCTTGAGGGGCCAGGGACCACTGAAGGTGGAGAGAGGGGACAAGTGAAGGGGCTGTGGGGAGCAGAGGAAGCCCCGAGCGGATAGGTATTGCTGGATATGGGCAAAGCCATATTCAGGATCCACTGCGCCAGACCCATGGGAATGGCAAAGCCTTCTGGTCCAGAAGTGTACAAGAGCTAGCATCGGCAGCTTCTTCCTCCTGAGTGACTGCAGCCTGACACTGCTCCCTCCTGGAGTAGGCGTGCTCCATCAGAAAGAACGCAGACCACCCGAGCCCAGCTTGTTTGTGTGTCTGTTCTTTCCTCCGTTGCTAACCAGCCCAGCTAGGTTTCTAGGACCGAGCCATGCTGCATGAGGGGAGGGGCGGGAATCCATTTCTGAAGAAGTGAGTGGAGAGTGGAAAGCTTGCTTGGGCAGTGTTAAGAAACCCTGGGAGCAGGGGTCCTGCTCAAACTATGGCACCAGCCAAGGACAATATGTGCAGTAAACTTCGAACCCCTACCCAGATCTACCCAATGGACAGGATGTTCTGTACAGTTGAGTGGAGGGCAGGGTCTGACTTTCACACGAACTCTGGTGCCCCATATTTGACCACGACCCCTGCATGGGGAGGCCTGGTGACACTCAGAGGAAGGCTAGCAGGCTGCCAAGAAGAGACTTGATACCTTATGAGCACATACAGGGGGAGCAGGTCCCCCTCAGTCACAGTCATAGGTGAGAGGAGTAAGGGGAAAATGGAAGGGAGAGAGGAATGGGAGGATACAAGGGATAGGATAACAATTTAGATGGAATATGAATAAATTGATAAAATATATTAAAAAAAAGAAACCCTGGGAGCTGAACTAAGTCTTACTGCTGTCTTTGAACCCAGCACACCACAGATAGAGACTATATACCATAGACTAATAGACTGATCTGTAACAAGTGAGGGCCGCCTATGTTCCTTTACTACTCTCTTTCTCTCTCTCTTTCCTTCTTTCTTTTTTATTTGAGACAGGGCCTTCCTATGTAGTCTTGGCTGTCCTGGGACTTGCTCTATAGACCAGGCTAGCCTCAAACTCACAGAGATCCTCCTGCCTCTGCCTCCCAAGTTCTGGGATTAAAGGTGTGTGCCCCATGTCTGACCTCCTTGATGATTATTATTATTTTAAAAAGATTTATTTATTTATTTATTTATTTATTTATTTATTTATTTATTATGTACGCTTTGCTCTGCCTGCTTGCACCCCTGCAGGCCAGAAGAGGGCGTCAGATCACATTATAGATGGTTGTGAGCCACTATGTGGTTGCTGGGAATTGAACTCAGGACCTCTGGAAGAGCAGTCAGTGTTCTTAACTGCTGAGCCAGCTCTCCAGCCCCCTCCTTGATTATTTTTAGTTCAAGTTTTTAACTGAGTGACATGTGGGAGAGCCGCCTATTCCTGCTATTGCGCTTACAGTCTTAGTCTAGTTTCTGCTGCTACTGTTGAGTACCACAGTAGCTTGGTGTTGCTATGGACGTATATTTACTGATGTGGCTAACTCTGTCATTCAATACTGAGTGCTGTTTCTGATGACATCCTTATGGTGGTGGGGACTCTCTAAAGAGTCCCACAGGGGTGGGGCACCACATGGCCACAGAGCTCAGGCTTTTGCTCCTGGTACATAAGGCCGCAGTCCCACGAGTTAGTACCACACTTAATCTTTTTTTTTTTTTTTTTTTTTTTTTTAGTTTTTCAAGACAAAGTTTCTCTGTGTAGCCCTGGCTGTCCTGGAACTCACTTTGTAGATCGGGCTAGCTTTGAACTCGCAGAGATCTGCTTGTCTCTGTGACTTGAGTGCTGGGATTAAAGGCCTGCGCCACCACTGCCCCACTACCTCATTTAATCTCAGTTGCCTCCTATGACAGTTAATCTAGATTGCCAGTATGACTGGATTTAGAATCGTATGTGAGACAAACGTTAACACACTTTGCAACCATGCCGTGTACCCTTCAACCCGGAGCCAAAAGTGACCTTTCATGCCTCGAGCTCCACACACCCTAGTCAGATCTAGTTTCCACCCCATCGCTCCTCACAACGGGGATGGAGTTTCAACAGGAGTTATGGCGGAGGCATTGCTGCTGTAGCACTGCCCCACTATTCTGCTTGGGTTTTCTCTACTTTACCTGTCTATTGCTGTTCCACACGACATGTTTGTATTTGCTATGGAAAACTTCAACTTGACTAGGTTATAAAAACCAGTTATTCAAACACTGACCTGGTGCTGCTGTGGAGGTTTAAAATTTAGTATTTTTTGTGTGTATGATGTGTATGGGTTCACGTGTGTGTGTGTGTGTGTGTGTGTATGTGTGTGTGTATGTGTGTGTGTGTATGTGTGTGTGTGTATGTGTGTGTGTATGTGTGTGTATATGTGTGTGTGTGTATGTGTGTGTGTATGTGTGTGTGTGTATGTGTGTGTGTATGTGTGTGTGTGTATGTGTGTGTGTGTATGTGTGTGTGTATGTGTGTGTGTGTATGTGTGTGTGTATGTGTGTGTGTATGTGTGTGTATGTGTGTGTGTGTATGTGTGTGTGTATGTGTGTGTGTATGTGTGTGTGTATATGTGTGTGTGTGTATGTGTGTGTGTATGTGTGTGTGTATGTGTGTGTGTGTATGTGTGTGTGTATGTGTGTGTGTGTATGTGTGTGTGTGTATGTGTGTGTGTATGTGTGTATGTGTGTGTGTATGCGTGTGTGTATGTGTGTGTGTGTATGTGTGTGTGTATGTGTGTGTGTATGTGTGTGTGTATATGTGTGTGTGTGTATGTGTGTGTGTATGTGTGTGTGTGTATGTGTGTGTGTGTGTGTGTGTGTGTGTGTGTGTGTGTGTGCCACAGGCGTGGCATGCTTGTAGGGTCAAAGGATGATCTTGGGCATTAGTCTTTGACTTCCACCTTGCTTTGAGATTGGGTCTGTAGTGATTTGAATAAAAATGGCCCCCATAGGGAGTGACACTATTAGGAGGTGTGGCCTTGTTGGAGGAAGTGTTTCAGTTCTCTTCCTGTAGCCTTCTGTTCCAGATGTAGAAGTCTTTCTCTAGTACCATGTCTGCCTGCACGTTGCAGATAATGGACTAAGCCTCTGCCAGCCCCAATTAAATGTTTTCCTTTATAAGATATGCCTTGGTCATGGTGTCTCTTCATAGCGATAAAATCCTAATTAAAACAGGGTCTGCTTGTTCACTGTTGCATATGCCAGGCTAGGGAGCCTACAAGCTTCTGGAAGTTCTGCTGTCTTTCACCCCCCTCCAACAGGGTTTTTTTGTGTAGCCTTGGCTGTCCTGGACTCACTTTGTAGATCAGACTGTCCTTGAACTCAAGAACTCAAGAGATCTGCTTGTCTCTGCCTCCCCAGTGCTTGGATTATAGGAGTGAGTTACTGCTAAATTCTCCTGTCTTTATCACCCACCTTCTGGTAGGGGCCTAGTGAGGTTACAGCTGCTTTCACTATTGCATCCAGATTTTATGTGGACTCTAGGGATCTGCACTCAGGCCATGGAGCCTGTGCTGCAAAGGCTTTGCCCATGAACTGTTAGGTTCCCAGACTTCTTTTTTTTTTTTAAATGAGAGAAAGGAATTTATATGGCTTACAGTTCCAAGTTCCAGTCCTTTTGAGGAAGTCAAGTCAGGAAGTCAAATAGCTGGTCACAATCACACCCACAGTTCAGAGCAGAGAGAAACAGATATCCCCGTATTGCCTGTGTGCCCGCTCTCAGCCAGCTTTCTTGGCTCTCATGATATGGGCGCTGGCTATACTCAGTGTGCGTCTTTCATCCCACCTCAGTCAAAACAGTTCCCTACAGACAGGCTCACCAGCCAATCTAGGCAACCCCTCGGCTGAGACACTACTCCCAGGTAAAGTCTAGATTGTAGCAAGTTGCCATTTAAAAATCACTGCAAGCCCATTTGTAAATCAGCTGGTCTGTTTTCACATAGATTTTTGTTTTGTTTTGTTATATAAGGTTGCTTCTGTTTTTCATGACAGAGCCTAGGTAGTAGCCCAGGCTGGCCTTGAATTTAAGATCCTCTTACCTCAGCATTCTGAGTGGTGGGCTCATAGGTAGAAACATCATGCCAAGCTCAGACACGTATTTGGCAAGTTGGCAGATATTTTCACCTTGGTGTCCACCCCCCCCACCCCTGCCCACTAGGATCTCATGTAGAAAGACTCGGAACTATGTACTGGAGGGTGGTCTTGAACTCCTGACCCTCCTGTCTGCCAAGTGGTGGGTTCACAGGCACATACTGTAGAGATGCTTTTATTCATGTGGCAAACATCTGTTTTTAGTTGACTCTAAGTAAAAGAGACTGCCCTAAGTGGCTTTCACAGACCTCGTCTGAGCTAGCTGGGTGACAGGTGGGCTCATGTGACAGGCCTCATGAGGAAACTTGGACTTTTTTTATGGAAGAAAAAAAAAATTCTGCCCCATGACTGTAGCTTGATCTCCTGCGTGAGTTTCCAGCCTGCTGGCCTGTTCCATGAATTTCAGAATTGTGAGGACCTAAAAATGTGTGAACAATTCCCTGAAATAAACATTATTTTTATGTAAGAAATGTACATTACACATATGTACATATAGCTGTAAACCCCCTTTGTGGGGGCATATGTCTATGTGTTCCTTCATCTGTGCAAGTGTGTGTGTGTGTGTGTGCGTGCGTACGTGTATGTGTGTGTGTGTATGTGTGTGTGTAAGCCAGAGGTCTGCCACGGACCATCTCAGTCAGGTATAGGTCCTTGGGAATGGGAGTTCTCAAAGCGTCGGTGGACAAAGATTAGGCGAGTGACAAACAGACAAACCCAGGGGAGAGTTTAAGATTGAGTGTATTTTGCAGGCAAGCAATCTAGATTTTTATACACATTTTTGAAATGGGGAGTATTTGGTGGTCACATATTTTCATGGAGTAGGTTCTAAGGGAGTCAGTGAAGCAATCAGGCATAGACAGTACAAGGTACAGAATGCAAAGTAATAGTGTTGTCATCGTTCTTAAGTCATTAGCTTGGTATCAGTTCCCATGTGCCCTCTTTATCAAGGGTCAGTGTTCTCTCATTATACCAAACATCTGTGTGCCAAGACAGTTTTTTCTTAGTCCTTCTTTTCATCTGAGCATCACTATCTGGAGCTTTCTTAGACACTTTATTTGTAAGTCAAATATAAATTATTGACTGATGCTTAGTTCTTAGTCATGTTTCTTTTAACAAGTGGACCAGAACTTGGTGGTGAACTCTGGGCCTGAATAGTCCTTGGCTGCAGTCCCATGTTAGGGAGTTTCACTGAAATGGTCGTCATGTTTGAAAAGTTCTGATATGAGAGTAGGTTAGGAGGAAAAATAAAGACAGAGTGTGCCAACACAACAAGTAAAGAGAAGGCTGTAATCAGTTACTCCAGGCAGGAACATGAGACCCATCCCAGGAGGCTCTCCCTGGCCAGAGGTCATCGCCTCGGGTTGGGCAGTAACATTTGTCACACAAACTCCACTGGAGGGGTCATGACAGAGGTCAACCTCAGGTGTCATTCCTCAGGAGCCATGTACTTTGTGTCTTGAGACAGGGTCGTTTGTTGGGACCTGGAGCTCAAAGATGAGACTAGACTGTCTAGCAGTGAGCCCCAGGGCTCCTCTACTCAGTGCCAGGATGGCCTGTGTACCACAGAAGGAGAGTTAGGGGCCACAGGTAGACATGGAAGGTGAAATCAGGCTCCCTAAGATGGCAGCTTCTTGTTCCCAGAAGACACATTGAGGAGAAATGGTGGGAGGGGGTGGGGGCTATGTCTAAGCAAGACCAACAGCTCAAAGGAGAGGCGGACTTAGAGGCCCTGTCAAACACCTAAGCCGTGCTCTGTTTGGTGGACTTTCCAGCCTTTAAGCCTCTCCCATGCCCAAGGGATAAAGCTGCCACTCTTCTCTCTCTCTGCAACTTGATCTAGCTTTCCTGGTAGTTCAGTTAAGCTCGGCGATCCTCTAGACCAGTGGTTCTCAACCTTCCTAGCGCTGCAACCCTTCAAGCAGTTCCTCACGTTGCCCTGACCCTCCCCCCATCCATAAAATTATTCTCATTGCTACTTCATAACTATAATTTTGCTGTTGTAATGAATCATAATGCAAAAAATCTGATATGCAGGTTGGTCTCAGGTGACCTCTCAAATGAGTTGTTTGACCTCAAAGGGGTCATGACCTACAGGTTGAGAACCCCTGCCCTAGATGGTTGCCAACATCCTGTTACAACTCCATGTATGCCTGTCTGTTTCCTCTGGCTCTGGAAATCGGGACTCGGTTCCCATGCCTTCCAGCAGGCACTTTACCAATGAAGGCTTTCCTGGCCTTGGCTGTATCTCTCTCTTTATCTCCATACCATCGGCCTCTCTATATAATTTACTTCCTTCCTGCTGGTTCCAGCGTGGAGGAATCTGAGTGATGGAGGACCGGGCGATTGTCTTATTGTCCTTCCTCCTCGTGAGAGTGGGGTGCTCTAGGACAGCACCCTGCATGAGTTAGGTTGCTCAGTCCAGTGCAAAGCTCTTCCTAACTGTTGTCTATGTGTGTGGGTAGCTCAGTTGAAAATGCAAGAAAGAAAGGTGGTGGGGAGCAGGCGCGAGGGCGGGAGCAGCGCAGCAGGACAGTGGCTGTTGGGTCTGATGCAGGGGATTTCTTGGTTGGGCTCAGCTCCGTACATCCTGCTGCTCAGTGCAGTGCGTGGCAGTTTGCAGCCAAAGAAAGCTGTGGCCGCAAGAAAGGCTTGCAAATTTAAACCCCCAGTTCAGGTTCCCCTAGCAACACCACTTGTCCCCGGCTGCTGGCTGGCAGGCGGAGCACCAGATGCGGACTACGGATATGGTAGTTCTGTTGCTAAGAGAACAATGACTCTCTGGCTCCCCCTGCTGCACGTAGGTGACTGGTGGCATTTCCAGGGGTGTGCAGGTGGGCGTCGCTCTTTTTGTTTTCCCAGCGACTGTTTCTCAGTGGAGGTGAGCAAGAGACAGGAGAGAGAGAGAGAGAGAGAGAGAGAGAGAGAGAGAGAGAGAGAGAGGGAGGGAGGGAGGGAGGGAGGGAGGGAGGGAGGGAGGGAGGGAGGGAGGGAGGGAGGGAGGCAGGGAGGGAGAGAAAGAGAGAGAGAGATTAGGAGCAGCTCTTGTTTGAGACTATGTCCCCAGCAGGTTTACAGTTAGGAACAGGAGTCTGGACAAGATTATGAAACAACCCATTTCCCGTAGTGGTTGGTTCCCGGTACCCACAGGCCATCTGGAGGAGCCTAGGATGAGATGTGGGTGCATGGACTGGGAGTGGGGTTCAAGAATGGAAAACATTGGGTTGGCACTGGTTGGCGTGGAGTGGAAGCTGCATGTGGAGAGCTTTGTTTATTTGTTTTCTTGATGACACTAAGAGACTGTGTCGCCCTGCTCTCTTAATCCCTGGGGCAGAGATGGGGGTGGGGATCACAGCCAGGTGGGCTGGGGCAAAGCCAACCCCAGCACTCATCACAGCCTTGACTCTGACTTTGCCTGGGGCCTTGGAGGGGTGACAGGGTGAGGTGGTCAGGGCACAGGGATCAAGGGGAGGAAAACATAGAAAATCCTAATCCTTCCCCTTCCTCTTTCCTGGGTGCTGTCTCTAGTTTCAGACCCCACATGCTTACTAGTTCTGTCTTGTAAATGGAGAATTTCACTTAGAGACTGGGGAAGCTGAGGGCTGAACCCAGCTGTGTTGTGGAAAAGCACCTTTCTCTTTGGTCTGCTGCCCCATGGGACAGGATGCTCTCGGTGACAGGATTGAAAGCGAAATACATGGGCTGTTGCTTTGAACCTAGTTTCTGAGAGCATTCTTGGAAGAAACATTCAAGTTATCTCCCAGAGGGGCCCCTGCTTCCAGAGTAGGTAGCAGGAGAATACAGGATGTTCATGCAATGGACTTCACTTCCCTCTTGGCCATCCAGAGAGACTCTAATTTCTGAGATTCTGCCACAGTAAGATAGGGCCAAGAGACAAGGTCTGCTTAGAAGATGGGCTAAGTGGACAGACCAGCTTTGTGGTCCTCTGTCTGTCTGTCTGTCTGTCTGTCTGTGTCTCCCCAATTCTTCTGGCTGGATATGGAGGACCCTGGGTGGGGACTCCAAGACTCTGCAAGATTACAGTAACCAAGATGAAGGCTTGAGTTTCTTAATGGCTTTGTGAGGTGGGGGCACCCCCAGCCTTAACTCCTAGGGGACTATGAGTGTAAACTCAGTCTCTGTTGTGGAGCTGTTGAGCTTAGGGGCTGGTTGTAATAGTCAAGTGGCTCTCATGGACACAGCACACCTACGGATATGGATTTGACAGTTTTTATGGGAAAAGGGAGAGATGGTTGGATTTGTTGGGGTGTTTCTATGGCAATGGAGAAGCTTCCTGGTGACAAAAAGGAGCAAGGTGGAGAACGCTGCCTTAAGTTGAGGAAAGTGTGTGTGTGTGTGTGTGTGTGTGTGTGTGTGTGTGTGTGTGTATCTATGTCTGTGCATAACTTAGACTCTGAGGCAGCCTGAGTTTTCCATTCTTTTCTTTCTCCATCTCTTTGTCCCTCCCTCAGAGGACAAAGAGAGAAGGGGTCTCTTTCCTTTCCTTCCCCTCTTTTTCTCTTTCTCTCTCTCCTTCTCTCCTTCCTTCCTTTCTTCCGTTCCCTCCTGCCCTTCCATGTGGCAGGTGTCATTTTGTAGTCTACGTTGGACTGGAACTAGCTTGTGGCCTTGAACTTGCTACCCTACTGTACCAGATTCCTGAGTACTGGCTGGCAAGGCCCTTTCTGAACTGCGGTAAACAAGAAAGGTTAATTTTTATTGAGCACTCACTTTGCTTTAATGAGTTATTTCATTTAATTCTCATAACATCCTAGTGGGACAGGAACTGTCAACGTAATTCCCATTTTATGGGTGAGACAATTGGGGGCAACTGAACCATCCCCATCAGTACCAGAAAGAGAGCAGCAGCAGCCTGTTTGATTAGCGTGGAGTTGAAGGGCCATGGCCTGCTACTCTCATTTTCCCTTTCTGAGCATGTGTGTGTGTGTGGTGTATGCACTTATGTGCATATGGGAGTCAGAGAAGGACACTGAGTGCTCTCTGTCCCTTTCTGTCTTTTTTTTTTTCCTCCTTGGAGGTAGGGTCACTCCTTGAACCTGTAGGCCTGTGGTTCTCAATCTTCCTACTGTTGTGACCCTACAATACAGTTCCTTATGTGATGACCCTCCAACCATAAAATTATTTCATTGCTACTTCATAACTGTATTTTTGCTACTGTTATCAATCATAATGTTTGCCAAGGAGCTTGAGACCCACAGATTGAGAACCTCTGCTGTAGCTTGTGCTTTTCAGCTAGGTTGGCAGCTGACAAGCCCCCCAAATTCCCTTGTCTTTGTCCCCACAATGCTAGGGTTTGGTGATCATGAGGCCTCATCTGGTTATGTGGGTGCCAGGATTTGAACTCAGGTCCTCATGGTTGTACAGCAGGTGCTCTTAACAACTGAGCCACCTCTCCAGTCCCTATAGCTTGTTTCTTAATTACCCTGTCCAACCCCATGGGCACTTTTAAAAAATACTTATTTTTATTTTTTATTTTTGCGGTGTTAGGTTTAGTAATAGGGAAGCATTCTACCACCAGGCTGTATTCCCAGCCAGCAGACACCTGAAATCTTGCATCAAATTAGGAAAATAAACCATCGGTGGGTCTGGGGCCGAGAGGTATGATTTGCTGTCTGCAGTGGCGCATTGTGACAGCCTATCTCCTCCTGTGGTCTCTGATGCTGCTGCCTGGAACAGGGACATTCCATAGCGTCAGCATCACTGCTCCACAGAGGGCTGTAGGGTGCAGGCAGGCTGGTGTCCTCATTCCTTAAGCAGGGTGTGTTCTGAGTGGGAACAGCTCCTTGTGCTGACGGAGTGCCTCCTGGGAATGCCGGTGGGTTTGGCATAGGGCGGTGCTGAGGGGAGTGTCCCACTCTTCTTTCTCCCTGTGAATGTCAGGACCCCTCTGCACTTTCTGTGTCAGGTTTAATGGAATTTAAAGTCAGTGGCAGAGTTCCAGAACATTCCTCTTTGTAGTCTGAGATCATCCTCCTAGCTGCCTTCTAGACTTCCTTCTTCTAAGCCACCCTGCTGTCTCTTAGCTGCATTGTGGAGAGCCTACTTGGTCTGCTTGCTGGCAGAGAGAGAGGAGGAGGGAGAGATGGCCTTCAGGATCTGGACACAGTCTATTCCCTGGCTACATCCTTTCCTCCTTAGTCACACACCCCTTGGCAACAGGGACTGCATTTGTACCATAGAACATTCTCTGTACCTGAGAGTTGGAACATAGTAGGTGCTCAGTAAACCTTGTTGTATCCCTGGTGGATAAATCGAACTCTGTTCTTCATGGGGAACAGCTGTGCAGCATTCACTGCTGCCGGCCCAGCACATCGTCAGGGGGAAGGAGCAGCTGTCCACTGAGAGGAGGCCAGGCTCAGGATCACTTCCTGAAGGAAAGGATGCTGGAGCTGAGAAGCAAAGACTAGCTGGGAGTGAGCCAGGTGGGAAACAGCAGGGCCATTAGGAGGATGCTCTCAGTGCTGACCATCAGAATGTTCTGGAAGCAGTGGCACAGGGTGAAGTGGAGAGGCCTGGGGCAGGCAGCCACACTCATTTCTGCAGCTCTGCTCTGCCTTCCCTGACTTCTCCAGTTCTGCAGAAGGTGCCCATTCTCCTTGGACACCTTTGTCACATGACCTTTGATTCCATTGTGATCCCTGAGACTGTGAGCTGTAAAAGCCTGTCTTTGATACCAGTGTGATCCATAAGATTGTGAGCTGTAAAAACCTCTCTTTGATTCCAGTGTAATCCCTGAGATTGAACTGTAAATGCCTGTTCCTTGTGGTTGAGTTCTAACATACCTTTAACCCAAGACCTTTCTGTTTATTGTAAACAGGTGATTAAGGTGTGGTTCAGCCAGCCATAAACACATCTTTAATCCAAGAGCTATCTGTACACAGGATTTAATAAAGTTAACCCCAGGTCAAGAGGCGGGGCAAGAAGGCAGCTGACAGTGATTAAGAGTGGGCGGGCCTTTGAGCTGAGGGGTATTTAAGGGTGGGTAGCGGTAGAAAAGGTCTAGTATTTGGTGCTTTCAGCTCTTGGACTTTACTCTTGGGATTTTTAGCTCTGGAGCTCCTTAGCTCCTTGGCCTTTGATTTTTCAGGCTTTGAGCTAGCAAGCCTTTGGCCTTGGGTTTTCTCACTTTTTCCTCCTGGGCTGTCAGGTGAGTTAGTGAGCTTTTTTGAGCCTTCTCCTTTGGGATGTGAGGTGGGTGCTTTCTCTGCCTCTCTGAGCTAGCAGGGTTTCCCCCCCATCATCTGGCTCCTGAGTCTTTATTGGTAAAGTAGAACCATCAGGGATTTTCAAATAAAACAACAGACCTTCCTGCAGGGCACTTTTGGGGGTGGAGTGGGGCACCCCACCTCCTTCCCCACACAGTGTCTCTCCCCTCCCATCTCCTTTCTGTGCTCTCTAAGCACCTGTTCCCTGTCCTTTCCCAGGACCTCACTCTCATGTTCTGTTGCCTGGTTAGTGTCCTGACCTCTGAACTGGCCTGTTTGTCTCCGTTCCATCCTGCACACATCTGCCAGATTCTTCTTTCTGGTGCCCAAACGCTGCTACCGGATGTGCCCTCCCTTGTTCAATAGTTTTCCATGACCCCCCAGGGTATTGTCTCTACTCAGCACCCTACGACCTCACCCTGTACCTTCTATCTGTCCTGATTGCTTCTTTAATGTCCTTAGCCACAGAGCCAACAAAAACCCATGCGGAGACTTGGCTCACCCGGGCTCAGCCTGGAGGCTTCATCCTCCATTATTAAACCTTTATTGCTCTTCTGTGCATCCTCGCCAGCCATGTCGGGGGACAGTAGTGTGTGCCCGAGCCAAGGCACGGAGTGGAATCTGAGGCATGAATGGGGCAGAGGGCTTGGCCAACCCTGCCCTGGCCTCCAGACACAGCAGCTATAGCCACCTGCAAATAGAGGCTAATATGTGTCCTGCAAGCTGACCAGTCAAAGTTCTCTCCCTCTTTGGGACTGAAGGACATGGAAGGTGCCCAGGGAGGGAGCTCAGTTCTGGGAGTGTCCCATCTTACCTTGGACATTTCCAAGACAGAATGGCAGCACCATGGAGAAAGATGCTAATTGGAAATGGGTCCTTCCAGTCTGACCGCAGAGTCCCAGGCCTGGAAACTCTAACAGGAGGACAAATCTCTGAGTGATGTAATTTGGCTTGTCAGGAATCCTCATGCTTTGTGGTCCATCTCTGTAACCCTAGGGAGGCAGAGGCAGGTGGATGGATCTCTATGAGTTCAAAGCCAGCCTGGTCTACAGAGCGAGTTCCAAGGACAGCCAAAATTGCAAAGATTGACCCTGTCTTGAAAAGCCAAAAAGAAAAACCAAATCTCTTATAAATTTTACATAACGAAATTGTTAAGATTGTTGAAATTTCCTATTTGGGAAATTAGAGTATTTTGATCTCAGCTGCATGCTTGAGGAGGGGCGGGGCACAAGTGAATGATCTTGTTTGAGAGCTATGTAATAGACAGGACCTGGAGACAGTACTCTCTGAGTAGGCTTGTACTCCACGGGTGTGCCACGCAGCTTGTAAGAAGGAAGGGTTTAGTCTGGTTCCTGGTCTCTGAGGGTTAGGTCTAAGGTCATGTGACCCCATCATTTTGGGCCTTTAGGGAGGCAGAACATCATGGTGGGTGGGGGAATATGGCTGAGCAAGACTTTGATTTCATGGCAGCTGGAGAGAGGGAGGGAGAAGAGAGGAGGGGGGGGGAGGATAATATGAATGAATAAGATTGCTGTCATATTCAAGGGCATAACCTCAGTGACTTAATTCCCTTTACTGGGACCTACCTCCTAAAGATTCCACCACCTCCAATAGTGTCCCTCCTTGGCAACGAGGCTGTCAACACATGGCTGGGGTGGGGGGCGGGGAGGCAGACTTTTATTTTTATTTATTTATTTATTTATTTATTTTTTGAGACAGCCTTTAGCTGTCGTGGATTTGCTTTGTAGACCAGGCTGGCCTCCAATTTACAATAATCCTGTCTCTGACTCCAGGGTGCTGGGATGACAGGCATGCACCACCACGCCTGGCCGAGGGGGCGTGGACATTTAAGATTCATAAAATTGTAACCACATGGTCGTTAAGGTTATTAGGAACCAAAACAGTTGAAAAATGATAGTTTTTCTCTATTGTCCTTTGAGGCTTACAACCCTGCTGGGAACAAAGCTAAGGAGGTTTTTATTTTTGTTATTCCCTTAGACTGCAGAGTGGAAACGTAAGACTGACAGGGCTGCATACAATGGGTCTTGGATGTTATTCCTGATGAGTGTTTGTGCTTGGTGTAGGTGAGCCAGGGATGGATCTTAGGAGTGGGAGCCACAGACACAGGCAAGATATTCTTCTAGGGAAGGGTACTTTGGAGTACGGAGTGTCCAACCCACAAAAAGAAAAAGAGCTCAAATTTACAGATTCAATGCAATCCCTATCAGAATACCTACTAAATATTTTGAAGATATTGAAAGAACAATTCTCAACTTCATATGGAGAAACAAAAAGCCCAGAATAGCAAAATCAATCCTATACAATAAAAGATCCGCTGGAGGAATCTCCATACCTGATCTCAAATTGTACTATAGAGCAACAGTAATTAAAACAGCATGGTACTGGCACAGCAATAGGCTAGTGGATCAATGGAATCGAACTGAAGACCCAGAGATGAATCCACACACGTTTGCTCACCTGATTTTCGACAAAGAAGCCAAATCCATTCAATGGAAAAACGACAGCATCTTCAACAAATGGTGCTGGTCTAACTGGATGTCTACATGTAGAAAAATGAAATTAGACCCATATTTGTCACCATGCACAAAACTCAAGTCCAAGTGGATTAAAGACCTCAACCTAAAACCACAGACATTAACCCAATTAGAGGAAAAAGTGGGGAAGAGTCTGGAACTCATAGGCACAGGAGACAACTTCCTGAACAGAACACCAACAGCCCAGGCCTTAACATCAACAATTAATAAATGGGACCTCATGAGGCTGAGAAGCTTCTGTAAGGCAGGTGACACTGTCAAGAGAACAAAGCGACAGCCTACAGACTGGGAAAAGATCTTCACCGACTCTTCATCTGACCAAGGTCTAATATCCAAAATATATAAAGAACTTAAGAAATTAAACACCACCAAACCAAATAACCCAATAGAGAAATGGGGCGCAGAGCTAAACAGAGAATTCTCAACAGAGGAGTATCAAATGGCTGAGAAACACTTAAAGAAATGCTCGACCTCCTTAGTCATCAGAGAAATGCAAATCAAAACAACACTGAGATTCCATCTTACACCCATCAGAATGGCTAAGATCAATAACTCAACTGACACCTCATGCTGGCGAGGGTGTGGAGAAAGAGGAACACTCCTGCATTGCTGGTGGGAATGCAAACTAGTACAACCACTTTGGAAAGCTATCTGGTGCTTTCTCAGAAAAATGGGAATAGGGCTTCCTCAAGACCCAGCTATTCCACTCCTTGGAATATACCCAGAGGATGTACTACTACACAACAGGGACATATGCTCAACCATGTTCATAGCTGCCTTATTCATAATAGCCAGAACTTGGAAACAACCTACGTGTCCCTCTATAGAAGAATGGATAAAGAAACTGTGGTACATTTACACTATGGAATACTACTCAGCTATTAAAAACAAGGAATTTCCAAAATTTGTGGACAAATGGATTGAACTAGAAATTGTCATAATGAGTGAGTTCACACAGAAGCAAAAAGAGCTAAATGGTATATACTCACTTATATCGAGACACTAGTCCAAGGTGTACGTCCCCATGAAAAACTGTACCTACCAGAATAGTGGGTAAGAGGGGAGGACATCCTATTGAAACTTTAGGTGTGAGAAGCCTGGGAGAAAGAGGAAATGGAAGGACCCAGTGGGTCCTGGAAAACTACAGGCGAGTCTGGGCCCTGGGGCCCTCCGCAAACTGTGGCAACAGCCAAGGAAAAAATAGGCAGTAAAAACCTTGAACCCCTACCCGGACTAGCCGATGGACATTCTCCACTGTTGAGTGGAGAATGAGATCTAACTTTCACACAAACTCTGGTGCCCCATATTTGAACATGTCCCTTGGACGGAGATGCCTGGTGGCACTCAGAGGAAAGATAATAGGTCACCAAGGAGAGACTTGATACCGTATGAGCATATTCAGGGGGAGGAGGTCCCCCTCAGACACAGACTTAGGGGAGGGGAGGGGAGTAGGGGGGAAGTGGGAGGAAGGGAGGAGTGGGAGGATACATGGGATGGGCTAACAACTGAGATGTAATATGTATAAATTAATAAAAATGTATTTAAAAAAAAAAAGAAAAGAAAAGAAAAAGAGCTCATACAGCTTTGCCGCTGGTTGCTTACTCTGTCATGTTTCCTTCAGTCCGCCAGGGTGCGCCTGGTGTCCGGCCTCTGCAGTCGGTTCATTATGTTGCCACTAGGTGGTGCTGTCCCCCGCATGTGCAATGCTGTTTCAGACCAAGCGCCCTTGGCAAATCTGCGTTCTGGAAGCTTGGTCAGTGGCTGCTGGAGGCTCATAGCCCAGGCCTGGGGTCTAGGTCATGTTCACTTAAGAGAAATGCAGGCGGATGCATCAAGATATTGGAGATGAGGTGAGGTAAGGTCGGATAGTCTGGGGGCAGAGAAAGGGTCTTGAAGCTCTGACTGGGTAAGCTCTCTCCACTCTTTCTGGAGTGCATTGGGTTGTACAATTGCACTGAAACAGCAGAAGAGAAATTGGCTCTGCACACAGACTAGCGACTTGGGTGGAAGGCCAGTTGTCCTCAACTAAATAAGTACACAGCACCTTGTACATGACAGGTACTTCAGAAATATTAATTCCGTTCTTACAACACCATTACACCCATGTTACAGCTGAGGACACTGAAGAACAGGTAACAATAGTTAAAAGTGGAGGGCCCTAGGCAACGTCCTCTTAAGGCCCACCCACTTCCCTGAGAGGATGGGTAGAATATGTGGGAGGGAGGAAGGAAGGAAGGCCTGATAGCTTCAGCTTTGATGCCTTCCAGCTCCATTTACCCTTCATTCATTCAAGCTATGCTGCTGAAAGGCTCCCTGCACAGTGCTTGCCCTAGTGGGGCCTGGTCCACCAGTCATACCAACGACAACCCCTAAAGCGTGTGCTCTGGAGAAAGGAACTCCACTCCCTCTCTCTACCTGCAGATCCCCTCTTCCTGGCTCAGCTCCAGCCCTTCCTGTCTTGAGCCCATATGGCATACGTGAGCCCAGTTCCATTTGCCAGGATGCTATTATTATCAAGGCTCAGACGGGCACAGTGACTGGACTAGTGGGACAGCCCTTTGTGACTTAGAAGGCAGATCATATCCATGGTCTTATCTGGCGTGGTGGTCCAGGATGGCTGCTGTGAGTGTCCTGGGACAGGCAGCCTTAGAGAGGAGCCTTCATTCCACATGAGGCTCCACAGGGCCCTTCCTGGAAAGGCTTTTGGTTTCTGACTTGAATTTGCATCCGGGCCATTTACCTGACCTCTGGTGTCTTTAGACTTCAGTTGCCTACATATTGGTGGATTCCAAGATACCAGCGAGTAGAGATATACAGAAGATAATCATGTAAGGATGTTTCTCAGGGTCACCGAGGTCTCTTTTGCTAGTATGGCCATGGAGGTGCATGATTTAATTGTTTTGCAACCTCTGTTTCTTCACCTACAAAATGAGCTAAGACGTCTCCCCCAAAGTGCCTGTGAGATGAGGTGACTTGACCTCACTTACCCTTTAAAATGGCTCTGCTTGTTCTAAAGATTTGGTTTCATGTTAGCCTTTTCCCAGTGAACTATGAAGCCTTTGAAAGCAGAGACCACATCACAGTCATTTTTGTATTTCCAGCGTCTGGCATGGGGCCTGTCACATAGTACATGCTCAATAAACATGTCCATTTCAAACTCAGAGCTATGTGAACAGATCATGTGATGGGGTTGTTGACGAATGACAGCACCTACGCAGAGTTTGTCTTTGGGCTTTTGGGTGACTTCTGTGACTCTGGGTGAGTCACCAGTGCATCCTCATCCTGGGCTGCTTCTGACCACGGGAGGGTTAACTCGTTGACCTTTGTGTGATTCCTTTCTGAGAAGTCCCCACTATGGAGCATGTTTCAGCTTTCAACGTGCTGTGGACTATCTTATACTGGGCTGCTTTTCAGAAAGAGTAGTGTGGTCATGTCCCTTGGGCTACATGCTGTAGCTGCCCAGGCTTTTGGACCCAAGTCTGCATCACTAAAGGCTGGCGGGATGGGGCCTGGGACACAGACATAAAAATCTCCCTTCAGAAGACTCGACTGGCTCCTCTCCAATTCTTTCAAAGTCTTTGGAACAGGGTAGGGGAAACGCCAAAGTAAGGATGTGGCCACACCAAGCCTAAAAAAAATCATGCCTATACATGGGAAAAGGATTCACCCTGGCTTCCTCCCCATGAAGCATCGAATCCATCATGGTCCTGCCAGCCCTAATCCTGAGGCTGCTGGAGCGCCTCCTTGTGTGCTTCCGCCAGGACGAGATGGGCCCTCCCCTAATCTGCTGTGTTCCCTGACATCTCAGCTGCTGCCAGCAGCCCCCAGCTTGGCATTGCCCGCTGCTGCCCACCAGTGGCAGCTCTCTTGTATCCTGGCTTCGTTCCTTCTCCTAGCTGCTGATGTCTCAGAGGACGCGTGCCTGAGGCCAGGGGAGCAGGGGAGCGAGCTGCCTCAGGTTGTCCGTCACTGCAGGGGCTGTAGTGACTAAACTCTTCTTTACCCCACCTCCTTTCACCGTCTTAGCTCCTCCCCAAACATCTGCTCAGTGAGGAGGTGATGTCATTCTCCTTCTCTGGGACTAGGTCTGGAGTATCACGCAGTAGCTCCAAGTCTTTCTCCTCCCCAGCAACCCTCCGAGAAGGGTCCGTGCAAGGCATCTGTTCTCTCCCTCTTTGGACACTGTATCTGTCCTATTGTTCAGTGAGGTTTGCCGAGCCCATCCTTCTTGTTGACTGATGTGTCCACCCCACCTCTGGTTCCCCTAGTTCTCACCTGGGCTACTGCTGTGACTTTCTAACAGGGGTCCCGACCCCTCTCCACCCTCTGCATTTGAGCCTGCTCTCCAATGCAAATCTACTCAGGTCTCCTTCTTTTTCTCTGTCTCTACCCTCTTCCCTTTCCCCCTCCCTTTCTTCTTTCACAAAAGTGCCATATACTGTTCCAGGTACCTGAAACAGGGCAGGAGACACCCAAGACAGATGTGGTCTCAAGTGTCTGTGGGTCACTTCTATCCCACTACCTCCAGGGGTTCCCAGGGCTATGGGTAAGCCGCACATCCCTCAGGGAGACATTTGATGCATCTTGGCATCAGCTCCCGAACATGTTTGCAGCCTCACATCTCCCACCTCCCACCTGTGTGCTCAGCTCTGGCCTTGATGACCACTTTGCTTTCTCCCAACAGCTTGGAATACCCTCCCATAACTTCCCCATCCGTGTCACGGCCCCAGTGCAAAGCATCCCACGCTGAACATCTCCTGTGGGTGATACTCCTTCAGCAAGTCTTGAGTCCCATGGGATTGCTGCACCGTGCAAACCTGAAGAAGCTTCTCCTACACAGAGCAGAGCCCAGAGTTTCCATATTTAACTTTCTCAAGCACCCAAAGCCCCAAGGAGAGTCACCTCTTTCTTTCTTTTGTCCATACTGTAAGTAGGATTTGGCACCTCACCATTCTTTCTGTACAGCGCATTGACGCTCTTATGAGATGCTTACTCTGTTGCACCCTGGAGCTCACCAAGGATGCAAAGTCCGTCTTGTGAAAGAAATGGTAAAGTCCACACACACACCTTTAATCCCAGGACTGGGATGCAGAGGCAGGCCGATCTCTGTGAGTCCGAGGCCAGTCTGGTCTACAGATGAGTTCTGGGACAGCCAGTGCTACACAGAGAAACCCTGTCTCGAAAAAGGTTAAAAAAAAAAAGTTATGTCATCTTTCTGCTACCTCCTAGCTCTGGTTGAAAACAGAAAGAAAATCATGTCCAGAATTATTGCTAAATGACAACCAAAAGCTATGCAGTGAGAGAAGATGGAGAAAAGTTGAGAATGCTTGGCAATCTACCCATCAGAAACACTCAGGGTGAAATCCTAGCTCTGTCCTCACCACTGGCTGACCTCAGGGTGCTGGCTCACTCTCTCTGGGTCTTATTTCAACACTTCCCTAGTTGTTCTAAGAGCCAAACGGGACGTTTCATGCCAACAGTCTCCAAATAGGTGAATGCAATTGTGGACACGTCCAAATCCTTTCCAGCATCTCGGCTGAGGAGAACCACATTGTAGCTTACAGAAGGTTCATACCCCTTCACCCACTGTTCTGAGGTCCACTTGGAGCCTTTCTTTCTCTTTGTAATAAACTAAGTCAGTGGCAGCCTGTGCCCTGGGCCGATGCTGTGTTGTTCAGCCTCTACCCGACTAAGGAGAAGATTCTCAGTTTTCCGTAGAACTCACTCTTAGGATGCATGCATTTTAGTTTTGCTCTAGAGTCTTGAAACGCCAATTTCTGAAAGGTCTCCAGGATGAGGTACTTCAGGTTGCTTTGAGAAGGTCTTCAGGGGTAAACCTTTGAATTCTGTGAGAGGCTTCTTGTGGTCTTTGCATAAGGAGCCTTGAGTACCGTGATAACCAATAACATCCATCCACCCAACCAATATCCGAAGAGTCTGGGAGCGACACAGATCTGCACTTTTCCATTGTGATGCTGGCTCTCGGCCTTCGGTTGAGTTAACATGGATTAGTGAAACACCGTTGTGTGTCTGTGGGGATGTCTCCAGAGAAGACTGGCAGATGGGACAGTGACAGGGGAAGAGAGGCGCCATCTAGTGGCCTGGTGGCCCGAATGGAAGGAACTCTGAGGAAAGTGGTGTGTGGACCTGTGAGCCCCTTTTCTGTCTGCGTGTGGACATGGCTGCTTCCGGTAGACCTTTGACTTCAGATCTTCCAGCCTTTCAATGTGAACTCAAGATAGTGATGTTCCAGGAAGCTTCTAGATCTTCAGCGCTGGACCAGGCTGCTGAGGTGTCTGGCTTTCCAATTTACCAGCTACCATGTTTTCTACTTTCCAGCAGATGAATGCATAGCGTGATTGAAATGAGCAATCCTGGTCAGGTAAGCGGTCCAACAAATTCCCCCCCACCTCCTCTCTCTCTCTCACTCACTCTCTCTCTCTCTCTTAGACAGGGTTTTCCTATGTAGTCTGGCTCTCCTGAAAATTGTTATGTAGACCAGGCTGCCCTTGAGGTCTCAGAGATCTGCCTGCCTCTGTATCCCATGTGCTGGGATTAAAGGTGTGCACCACCACACCAATAAATAAACTTTATTTCACATGTATGAGTGTTTTGCCTACATGCATGTCTATGTGTCATGTGTGTGCCTGGCCATCAGAGCTCCGAGGACTGGAGTTGTAGATGGTTATGCTCCACCATGTGGGCACTGGCATCGAACCTTTGGAAATGCAGCAAGTACTCTTTGCTGCTGCGCAATCTCTCCGGCCACCCCCTTTTGAGATAGAGTCTTACCACAGTAGCCTATAATCCCTTACAGGCATGTACAGAGGCCTAATAATCCTACCAAGGTGAGTCTTTAGGCATCTCCTAAGTGATGTCGGATCCTGTGAGGTTGGCAGCATTAACCATCACAGTAAGTGATAAGCATATCGTTTTTATAAATTCAACGTGATTTTCCCAATAACTCTGCCAGTTATAACATTCTCACTTAAATGAGGAAACCAGGGCACAGAGAGGGCAAATGACCAGCTCAAGCTTGCTCAGCTGATCCGGGGTAGATCCGAGGTTTGAACTGAGGCAGCCTGACTCCAAAGTACATGTTCTGATAATAGCAGTCCCTTGACTCCTGAAATTCTAATTACCAATCAGTCTAGTTTATCCCTTTAAAAAGCCCTCTGTACCGGAAGGCTCTGCACCTCAGCTGCCGTTACTTCTCTTCATTTGTCTGTCTATCCACCTGCCCATCTGTCTGTCCATCCATACAAGATCAAGGGGATGTAAAGGGTTCACAGACAGGCTGCTTAACCAGCTGTCGTTTAATTGCCAGTATAAAATGGTATCCTAGCATTTACCTTGCAGACTGCCTGAGTATCCATTGAGCTGTTTCACGTGTACCATCAGCCTCCAGTCTGTATCACTCTGCGTGGTTCAAAAATCCCACAACTAGTAGAATTTCAGCGATGTCCCCACCGTCACTATTTCTTTTTTTCTGGATTAGTGACATTTTCTCTTTCATCCCCCTTGAGAGAAAGAAGTATTGGATTGCTTGAGGAGTCAATGTCCACCTTGGCCACCCACCTCTTCCTGGGACTCAGGGTACCATCTGCCTGTTGGATGGCAGGGATTCAGCACAGTGGGGCGGCCCAGTCTCCTTCCCTTCCCGTTCTCGCTGTTGACCAAGTCTGGGCTGCTTCTCTCTGAAAGACAATGGCAGAAACCTTGGGAGTGCTCTGGCCCTTCCTCTTGCAGGGAGGCCATGCAGAGGGAGAACTGTAGACAAGACCTTCTCGCTGGCCGTGAGGGCAGCTGGACTGTGCCTGAGCTTCTGTGGCGTGCTAGTAGCAACGTCAAGGGCAATGTTGAGAAATTTCTTGTTCTCTGTGTTTCTGCTCCTCGACATGCTGGGGGGAGGAGGCAGACAGCCTTTTGCCAGAGAGAGCTTGGCACTCAGGCTCCTGCCATCTGGGTTGGGAACGCTCGCTCTCTTCCACCTTCTCTCTCATTTCTACTGTGCATGTGTGCACACGCACGTGTCTCTGTGTACCCGTGTCTTTACGTCTGTGTGTGTACCTGTGTGTATCCCTGTGCTTATGTGTGTTACGTATGTGTGTCCATGTCTACCCGCGTTTGTTCAGAGACAGACTTTTTGGGCAGATGTCAGGAGGTTTCAAGGCCAGGATAAGGAAGATCTTGTCTACCTGACTTCACACCTAGGGCTGCTCTTTTTTTTCCTTCAGGTTAAAAATGTAGAACTAGAGTCAAGTCCAGAGGCAGTTAGACTTTCATATGTCTATCTCTGTCTCTATCCATGTCTATATAGTGTGATAAGCTTTCAAAAGACAACCTTGGCCTGGCAAAGTGGCTCACCCGGTAAAAGTATTTGCCCAAAGACTGCTGACCTGAGTGAGTTTCATCTCCAGAACCCACGTGGCTGAAGAAAAAGTGTCCTCTGACCTCCACGCGCGTGCTATAGCACAGGTGCAAACTCCCCTCCCCTCAGATAAATGTTTAAAAAAAAAATGCTCTTTCTGCTCTGGCCTCTTCCTCTCAATTCCCTAGGAAAAAGGTTGAGATTTCTGCTCTGCTGTCCCACTGGGGCTTTCAATATACAATGATATACAGTATACATCCCCACTTAAAGAAGAAAACTGGGATACAGCAAGGAAAGAGCGGACCAAAGCAAAAGCAAAGCCGAGTAGGGGAAACATCTCGGGTGGGCGCACAGTGACCTGTGGTGCTCTTCTGGAGTCTGGGCCACCTGTTGTATGTTAGCAGCCAGCAGACCACACACTTTGGCTGGCTTGTGCCTATATAAGGATGTGGAAAAAGTGTCTTAGGTGAGTTAGATGTAGGAGCCTATCCTAGACCTTTCCAAGGTGGGATGCTCCCAGGCTCTGTGTTGTGGGGACCATGTTGAAACATTCGGACTAGAACTCTTTTGGAGAAGAGTGGTCCATCGCTCATGGAGTCCAGGGAGCAGAAAGCAGGTGCTACGGAGAGGCAGCTGCCCCGTGGGTGCAAGGCCCTTGTATTTTTCTATCCAGAAAGGTGTAGCTGTAGAGGGAACTTAGTTAATAAGCGGAACTTTGCTTGCTGACTTGAACCCCTTGCTCAACCAGGAGAATCAGGACTGATCTATTCAGCGCACACTTACTGAGCAGCCCCCAGCCCCCAGCACTGAGCTTTCTTTCTAGGCTGCAAAGGTGAGAGAGATACATAAGTGCCCATTACTTTTTTCATCGTTGAGATCAACATCTGGCAAAGGGCAGCCAAAGAAAGAAGGGGTTTATTTTGGTTTGTTTGAGGGGATTCGGGTTCTTCATGGCAGGAAGGAGCACGGTGGCAAGAGGGTGAGGTGGCCAGTGACATTGCTCCTGCCGTCAGGAGGCAAAGAGAATGGAATGCTGGCCTTCCACTTGATTGTCCATTTTCCCCTTTGAGCCAGCAAAGAATGTGGCTGCATTCCGCTGGCATTTAGAGTGGGCTTCCTGCATGGTCCTCAGCCCAGTCAAGTTGGGAATGAAAGTTGATCCTTACTGTAAGAGGCTAGAGAAGAGAAAGGTGTGCTGGGGGTGAGGTAGCCAATCGGGCCTCGCTGTGAAGATGGCAACGAAGAAGAGAGCTGAAGGAGAGAACGACCCTTGTTGAGGGGAGAACAGGCCAAGAGGATAGCAGGTGCAGAGGGGATAGCCTTTGGTGGTGGTCAGTCTAGTCAAGGCAGAAGTGCAGAAGGAATGTGCTAGAAGATGACAAAGGGGGATTGATCATGCTGGAGCCTGTGGGCCGCTTCCAAGCCTTCACTAGAGAGTTTGGGTAGAGAGTGTTACAGGACCGTTTGGGCTCTGCAAAAGGAGGCCTGGGAGTAAGACTCCTTTGGGCTGGATGTGAGCTGGAGGAACTTGTGGAAGGGAACACACAGGTTTTGATATCCAGGGAGGTTGGTGGGAAGCCTGTAAGACACACTCACAAATACCCTGCACCAGGAAGGAAGGAAGGAAGAACTCACAACGGTCTTAGCACATACGAAGCAATACCTACTGTGTAAAGTCACACACACATAGGGTGGAGGTGTGAAGGCTGGTCACCAAAAGCAGGCAGTGGTTATTCCTGGCACAGGTTTTAGATAATCCTGCCTTCCCCCCCCCAACACATTAAAAAGACATAACTGAAAATGACTGTTTACTTAAATTCCTTTAAAAATAATAAGCAGGTATTTACAGAACCAGGAAAAAATACAATAGAGTTATTTTCATCATGGGAGAGTAAGATAATTAATTAAAAGAGGTGGCCTTTTGCTCTGTTACTACATTAATGTCAGGTCTGATTGCCACCAATGCAAAGTCCTCAAAACCAAGATGGAGCTACTGAGGGTGATGGCAACGCTTTCTCTGTCCATCAAAGTCCTGGGTTCACGCTTGACCTAGAAGCAGCTGGCCTTCAGCAGCGTCCATGTTGTTCGCTGCAGTGCAGGGAAGCAGGCAGCTGCAGAACATCTCCCTACTGTGCTCCAGGTTGGCCAGCAGCCCATTTGTATCATCCCAAGTTCATTACCGATGGGAGGTGACTTTGGGCTGAACCCTCCCAGGCATCTGCTGGCAGTGGCGGAGCGATCGATACAGGTGAGGCACTGGCTGGAAGCCTTAGGATTCACGGTGATGTTTTGCTCACCCTCTTCCCAGTGCTTTCAATCAAAGATTAGGAAGGTCTTCAAAAAGGAGGAAGAAGAAGAAGAGGAGGAGGAAGACTCTGCCATCGTCTATTGCCACCTGCAGACGATTCTCCAAAGAATCATATCACATAAATAATTAACCTTCCCGCAAGCCAAGGAGCTGATCTTCAGGGAGCAGAGGGTTCATGAAAATTTAAAGACCCTAGCCAAAGCAGGCACTGCGTGTCGTTTTCATGGCGGCTTAGACATCTTTGAAAACCCAAAGTCTCAGGGTCTCCCCTAGGGTCCCATTGGGACATTGGCATGGGCTTCCTGGACTCTCAAGTCTTGGGGTCGTGTCAGGTGGGGTTGCTTCTCTGGGAGCTCTGTCCAGGCTAATGAGGCAAGCACCTACAGGTGAGAACATCCTTGGGTACCTCTTGGTGAGACCTGTGGGCGGGTTACAGGTGTCCCCCTAAGCAGTGGATCCATGTTGTCAGGTTACCAAGGCAACTCCATTCCTCCCGGGACAGGGGATGGATGCTGACAGGGTAGGATATTATGAGCCATCTTTCCATAGGAATCGGGGCTAAAAATACCCCACAATTGGCACTTGAATAGTTTCAGGAGCCTCTCTGCCTCCTGTCTCTGCGCATTTAGAAACTGCTCCCGGGTCGGGTCCTGGTCCCTCTGAGCAGAGCTCGGCACAGTGGCCTGGAGGGTGAAAAGAGCTAGCACTCCAGGAAACTGGTGATTACCTTAATGGCTGGGTATGGAGGCCTGAGTTAGGGCTGGTGTGCTTCCCTGCCAGACACAAGCTGGCCTCATTTCGCTTCATCAGAGGCATTTGTGGGTGACTCCCGTAGCCTACCTGGAATCATGAGGCCATTGGCAGCCCCTGGGTGCTGGAGATGGGTGTGTGATGGTCTCGGCCTCCTGACCAGGTTCATCTTTAGGAACGCTGTGCTTCCCTCCCCTGCCCCCCCCCCCCCGCTCTCTCTCTCTCTCTCTTTTTTTTTTTTTGTCCACATTGTAGGGTGTGCATAGAGGCAGGGAAAGGAGCTCAAGCCAGCATTGCAGGTCATGTCCCGAGGGTAGCCTCTGTTTAGGGTTTAAGTGTTAAGTAAGGTTAGGGGAGCTTAACTCACAGGGTGCTGACCTGCCCCGTGGTCACAACCTCCGTATCCTGTAGATGTGGATGGAGACTTGAGGCTGAGACTAAAGGACCACCCAGGGAAAGGTCACCCAGTTGCAGGACTCAGACAGAAACTGCCTGCTTGCCAGAGGACTCTGCTGGTTCACCGCCAGCCCTAACCTGCTCCTCAGAGAACCACTGGCACTCATGTGTCCCTCTCCAATCTCCCTCACCTTGGAGATTGAGCCTGGCACTTAGGCAAGTGCTCTACTATGGAGCTACCTCCCTAGCCCGGGAGGCTCTTGGTCTCTGGAAAGTCTGAGGTTTTGTATATTGAACAATCACCCAGGAGATGCCTGGGTTGGGATGTCCATGGCAAAGCAACCACGAGTAAGAAGACTCAAGAGAAATGGTTCTAAACAGGGCAGCAAGTAAGAATCACCACAAATGTTTTAAACTCAGGATCCCTGGACCCTGCTGTAGACCTCTTGGATCAGAGCCATTGTGTAGCGATCTGTGTAAAAAGATGGCATGTGGATTGATGCGTGACTTGTCTTGTAACTGCTGTCCTCAAGCCTTTTGCGGACACTGTGAGAAAGGCCTCCCTGAGCCAGTCTGCGCCAAACACTTCCATATTTTTAGTAAGATTTGCTCTTTTTGAATGTAGTCTGTCATTCGCCAGTTAACAATTATTTATTAAGTCTCTTGTGTTTCCATAAAGGTCTATTCTTTGCCGTGTAGCTGGACAGACAGAGCTAGATGACAGTGCCTGCTTCATGCCTCCGAGGCTGTACAACTGAATCAGAGAACTCTCTGGTGGCTTAGAGTTCATGAGGTGGCTTCCCTTACATGGTTATGACACTGCTAATGTGTTCTTAATGAGCTGCCATTTACTTATGCAAATAGCAGGGCACAGATGCCAGGGGCATTGGGGCTTACAGAGCGGTGCGCCTCTGAGTCTTGCATGTGCTTTCAGGCAGAGCTGCTGGCCTCTGGGGCTTGCTATGCTTTCATCCTCAGTAGCTGCTGTGCAGGTAGGGCGTCTGCCGCGGTGTGTGTTGGGGATCTTACCAGGACAGCCCGGCATGAGGGTACCTCTGGTAGCTAGAGGAGCAGGTAGGAGACACCCTAGATGTCCCGCTTGCTCTGTTAGCTCTATCCATCTCTGTCTTGTGCTGGCTGGTTCTACCAAGCTCTGAGAAGTCCAGTGTGGGTAGGAGGCAGGGGCTGTTGCCCTCAGAAATGGGTGTAATAAGTTGTTAGACCCAAGACAGGATGTGAGTTTCACTTCTGGCCTCCAAGAAGAAATTTCAGCAAAGGTGCTTTTGAAAGCACCCTTTCAGAGGACAAAAAGGTCTTTTTCAAAGGACAAAAGCAAACAAAACCTCTCACCACCAGCAAAACAAGACACCTTGCTCTGTCTTCATTTTCCTATTGTTTCCCCAAGGAACTGCCACATCACAGCCAGAGCCGGAGCTGCCGCCGCCATGGTGTGTCAGTTACTTTATTTTCTACTCGTTGCTGTGACAATAGGAAAGTTGTTTATTGCCAGCGAAGCGGCAGGTCCCACCAAAAGCTACCTTAAGCCCCCCCTTGGAAGAGAAGGATGCTAATCAGACTCATGCCAATGACCATGGTGTCACTTCATGGGTTGGGCTATAGGCACCACTCCCATCTCTCGTCCTGCAAACAGATTGTTACTGCACATGACACTATCCTTATGCAAGAATATTACAAATGCAGTTTCTTGAGACATTGTGCCAAGCCCTTCAGCAAAATAGAAGTCTCCCACATCTGCTTTGCTCCTCTGAGTCACCAATTTTGGTAACTGGACAAGGGAAGAACGTTTTATGTGAGGTGCTATCATCCCTTGAGATGAATGAATATACGGATATATGTACATATGGATCTTATGTTTTGTTCTTGGGCTTGTAAAATACAGCATTGGTATTAGCTGTGGTGAGCAAACTGTCCCCAGTTCTTTTTAGAGCAGGGCAGGCAATAATCAAATAATCACATTCTTAACTACTTTTGGCCAATAGTTTTTTTATTTTTTTAAAGAGGAGGAACAACCAAACCTAAGCATGTTGAAAATGTCATAAGGAAACTTGTTGCTTTGTATGCTAATTAAAAATGGAATTGTTTAAATAATTTATTAATGATACATATTAATGAAGGTGATTGTGATATTCCCATGTATTTATATACTATGACTGACCAAATCCAAACTCCCTTTGTCCTCAACCTCCAACAATAACTACTCTAAGTTTCATTTCTACCTTTATTTATTTTGTGTGTGTGTATGTGTGCACGTGCGCGCATGTGCCATGGTGAGCCTGTAGAAGGCCCGAGGACAACTCCTTTTCTCCTTGTTTTTGAAGCAGGGTTTCTCTTGTTTCTACCACAATGCAAAGCCCATGTTAGCTGCCCTGGCGCTTCTGGGTGATTTTTCTGTCTCTTCTTCCTTTTCTTCCTGGAGATGGGAAGAGGCAGAGGTTTGTGACACCTATGGCAGCTCAAACTCAGACAGCAGTTCCTGTCTTACTATGGCTCCTGGTTGCAGCACCCAGGTGTTTTCTGGGAGATTATGTAGGTCCCAAATGAGGCTCCTGCAGAGAGTTTGAGTCACGTAATCCAGATGGGATGCTAGGCCGTGGAGACTGTGGGCATTTCCAGTGTCGAGACCACCCGCATCCACACTGGTGGAGCTGGTGTGCTCTTCTTCAACGTTACCCTTCAAAGGTTAAGCTGCTGTCACCCACAGGGAGGGAGGCATATGGTAGGGACATTTTCCTTTTCTTTTCTTGTGCTCTTGTCCAAGGTCTTTGAGATTTTCAAAGTTTCTCCCTTTTGCCGATTTCCGTTGTTTTCTGACAGTCACCCACTTCAAAACTCAGGCATTTGTTTATCACTTGGGTTCTCTGGGGAAGGTACATGCTGGTGTCTCTTTCCAGCCTCCCTGCATCTCTTTTTCTGTGCATTTTCCTTGGAAACCTGAACGAAGGTTTGATGGGTCCTTCACTGTGGTGGGATGTCACACGGATTAGAGAGTGTGATTGTGAATTACCTACCTCATACCTCAACCCCAAGAAACACCAGGAAAACACCATTTTCCTACACCATGGATAAAGTTCATGCCAAACTGTTACCATTCTGGGTTGGGCCATCTTGAAACAAGGGCCTCGTTTGATACTAGAATTCATGGCTTTCCACAGGAATCACATCTCCTTGGGTTGAGGCACCTGGTCGCATTCTCGGCTCCAGCCACACTGCTACCCTGCTGATCCCCCAACACCTGGAGTTCCTGCTGACCTCAGGGCCTTTGCATGCGCTGTGTCTTTTTCCCTTAGCGCATTTATTCCTTGGCCTTGTTTGTCTATGTTCTCTTTTGTCTCAGTTGCTAGCTTAGTGGGAACAGAGAAACTGTTACAGACCTATGCTGGTACTGTTGGGCCCATTTCTTTGTTCTATGGTACAGTCCTCTTCTCTTCCTTCGTGGCACTCACCATAAATCATAGGTTTCTTTTTTTTTAAATTAATTTCTGTGAACCATTTTATTAGTGGCTGACTCCCCACTAGACAAACAGAGTGACCCTGTTTGAGTCACTGTTGTACCATCACCAGATGCAATGCTTGGCAGATAGTGAGTGCTCCACGTACCCTTGTTAGTGAACAGACTCTCAGGAGTCTTGGCTTCCTCACTCTCGTGGGGTGACGGATGGAATGTGTACAGGCAGCAGCCATATTCTCTCCCCTGGTAGATGCCTGGCCATGGGCTGAGAGAAGCACCTTTGCCCTTGATAGTTTGGCAGTAGCTCTGGACAAAAGGGAAGGGACCAGCATCTTTACAGGAAGGACTCTCAGTAACCAGAGTAGATATTTAGGCAATGAACTGGAAGTTTAAAGTTAACATGGCTGAGATAGAGTTAATCCAATATCCCTACATTCTGTGCATATGCTGGCTTCCCTTAGAATGGGGAATGCAAATGGGCCCTGACTTATAGCGGTTGAGTTTCTATTTTCCGTTTTGTACTGTAGTGTGAAAACCATATGCATGTAGTAGAAACATTACTATGAAGTTTGAATCATCGTCTTTTCCTGGGCATGTGATATCCCGTCCTGTAGGATGCTGGTTGATGATACTGGGCCAAGTCTTGAACCTGAGTCCTTATTCAGTCTTGTGATATTAGAGGAAATAAGATGCACTACAGCATCTTGTGTTTCTAGCCAGGGTGTTTGGCAGCTTAAGCCTCTTCAGTGCATTATTTGCTTATGACACTTTAAATTTATGATGGGTTTATGAGGCTATAACCTCAATGGCAAGCGTGGGAACCATCTCCCTGGCTCTATCTAGTGGATCATGAGTGGAAGTCATGGTAGGTGGCTACCTGATCCCTTTCACCAGATGGAGGAGGCTTTCCTGACAGCAACACACTATTTTTTATTTTTGCGAACAAGAAAGGAATTTTTGTTGTATTGTTATATTAATGCTTCAAGTTTAAAATTGATCTTAAGACCTTAGGATATACTTTAAAAGTATTTTCAATACATTAATTTTCTTATGTGTATGTACATGTGTGTATGTATGTGTGTGGGTACTTGGGATACATGTATAAGTAAAAGAACAACTGTGGAAGTCAGTTCTCTCCTTCTGCCTTGTCCCAGGGGAATAGAACTCAGGTGATCAGGCTTAGTGAGTGGCAAATGCCTTAGCCTGACCTGTCTGGCTATGCAGGGCTTACTTGTTACTGTAACATTTCACAGCCTGTCCTGACTATTATTCCTAAATCTTCTCATGATTCAGTTTTCTGAAAAGCAAAACATTTCTTTCCTTGTAAACTCATGCCTGCTTAGCAGATGAGTTTATACTTCCTAAATTTGAATTCAGCATCCCAGGCACCGCACCCTACCAGGGTGCTCTCAGATACCGCAGCTCCTGACAATACTTGGTTGTGTGGAACATCTCACACACGCTCACAGTGTTTCATACTGAATAAGTGTCTTCCAGCCCCTAGTGGCATTCTGACAGCAGCAGCAGCAGCAGCAGCAGCAGCAGCAGCAGCAGCAGCAGAGAGGACCGAGTTACGCTTGGCAGCTTCCTGGAGAGTCTTGTGCACACATCAGTCTGACATCTCCAGGTGAGCACATCTCTTGGAGGCCTCCCTCTTCTCCAGTTATCCATTATTAGGTCCAGAATTGACAGGCTCAGGCCCTGAGCAAGCGAAGACGCTTTCCTGTCAGGTGAAGATGGTACCTTTCTGTGACAGCTGCCAAGAAAGTCCTATTATCTTTTTCTTTTCTGAGAACCCCTGGGGAGGTGGCAGGAGCCGGCAGGGGTCAGGCAGGGTGTGGGTGGGGGCATGGATGGCAGGAAGGGGATTCTCCTGGGGGGTGCGGGAGCTGGTGTTCAGAGCCAAATTCTGTGGGTGCTGGAGCCAGCTTCTAGCTTGTGAGGGGCCTTGGGCAAACAACTGCATGTTTGTCACCTACAACGCAAACTCGGGTATGTGGAGAGAGCATGGAGCTCTCAATAGATCCTAAGCCACTGATCACCAAGGATCACCAGGATGGTCCTAAGACACTGGCATTCTGTGCCAAAAAAGTCTGCTTTTACTTATTTCATTTATGTGCCCATGGAGTTTTAAATTAATTAATTCACATGCTCTGATTGCCTTGAGACACTCCACAGAACAAAGAGGGGGTTTAAATTGCTATCTACCATCTATCTATCTATCTATCTATCTATCTATCTATCTATCTATCATCTATCTATCTGATTTCTTGTGATATTAAGAAAGTGACCAACATTTTCCATTTGGGATTCTGACCAGTTTGCTTTAGGGATTTGCTAACAATTGGTGTCAGTGCAAAAACATCACCAACGGGTAAGATCTCCTCTTTTAAGCTGTGGCTTGCTTGGACATAGGTAATATTGGAGGAAGGAGAGACTCTGTGGCTGAGACTATCCTTTGTGGTAGAGGGGCTTCCCAAGGAGAACTGTGGGCCTGTGTGTGTGTGTGTGTGTGTGTGTGTGTGTGTGTGTGTACACGTGCGCACAAGTTGTCTGTAGTAGGGTGCAGATGTTAGGTGGATAGCTGTTTTATTTTTGGAAGCTCAATCCTGTGGTCTTGTGAGTGACCATGGTGGGCTTGTGAGATCAATATATACTGGCGAATGAAATTGCCCAAAAGGGCATTTCTGTGTCTTTTTCAGTTGCAAGGTCTAAGGAGATGGTGAGGGTCAGGGAGGAAAGTTCCTCTCTGGACTGTGAATAGCAGAGGAGAGCACTGGTGGCTAAGTGTCCTCCACAGTAACTCAGGGGCCGCACAGGGAAAGGTAGCCCCACAGGCTGGAAGTGATTAATTAATACTGGGTTTCTTGGTGTTTCAGCTAGGGTTTCTATTGCAGTGAAGAGACACCGTGGCCACAGCAACTCTCAGAAGGAAACATTTCACTGGGGCTGGCTTATAGTTCAGAGGGTTAGTCCGTTATTGTCATGGCGGGAAGCATAGTGGCACACCAGGCATGGTGCTGGAGAGGTGGCTGAGAGTTTGACATCCAGTTGGGCAGGCAGCAGGATGACCATGAGCCACTGGCCCTGGTTTAAGCATCTGAGACCCTCCCTGCCCCCCCGCCCTGCATTGACACACTTCCTCCAACAAAGCCAGGCCCACTCCAACAAGGTCACACCTCCTGATAGTGCCGCTCCCTATGGACTTATTGGGGGCCATTTTCATTCAAGCTTGTACACTTAGTTACCATGGCGGGTTCAGAGGATGGGGTGGGGGTGGGAGTGGGGGCTAGATTTACTAGACTTCAGAAAAGTAATGTGCGTGATCTGGAGTGAATCTTCTGTTCTGCTTCTTGGCTTTCTGTAGAACACAGTTCTTCCAGAGGAATTAAATGCTTGCAGGTCGCTGTGCAGTGAGGCCTCTAAGACTCCGGAGCAGGTATCTGATGACACTGTGGTTTTTATGATGACCTAGGGTCATCATAAAGTGTCTCATGCTGGGAGGACTCCTTTTGTGCATCTTGCAAGAGTGGCAGAGCTAGAGGCATGGCTGGAGAACCCGGATTCCATCACACGGGAACCAGTGCCCATCTGCTGATTCCTGGATACACTTTAGTGGCCTCTTACATGAGACCTGCTGTGCAGCCAAATGGTTGTGTGAAGGCCCAGTCCTTGTTAAATCAGATGAGCAGTTGCTTCCCTGTCCCTCCATCTGAGGGACAAGGCTCACCTGAGGGACATGGTCACAGAGATGGCTTCGTAATGTGTACATGAGATGCTTATGTGCTGATTCTAACAGCTGTCCTCGTGTCTCATGGTTAGTGGTGTCCTGTGGGCGTTCCCAGGATGCCATGGGGCTTTGCTACCTCTTTGTTCTCTGGAGCTTAAGTTCAAACCAATTATTCTTTTTGGACGATCTCTGGCCACATTTACCTGGAGTTTCTGAGACAAAAGCTCCAAGCCCAGGGAGGTACCCAAAGTTAGAGTGTATTAAGGGCAATGTCAACGTAAGCATTTTTGGCAAATTGCCTAAAGATATCTTAAATTGAAAAAGTCGTAAGTGTCCAAGGGGCCGATAATAATTTATAACTTCTTGTTCAAAAAAGTGTTCTTTGTTCATGCCTTTTAAAAAAATTAGTAGCTGTGTTTTTTGTTTTTGATTTTTAACTACGGACACAAAAAGAATCTATGTTTTAAAGGTAACAAACCCTAGATCCGCCCATTAACATTGTTGCACAGGTGAATCAGTATTTCCAGCAAACATACGCTGCATGGAGACATGTTTATGATCTCACATGACTGATGTTTGGTCCAGGTCATTCATGTGGAAGGCTGTCCTTGACAGTCCTTGTGCCTGTCCTACCATGTGGGGCACAGCCAGCCATGCCTGAGGATTTTCTGTCCAGGGATCCCTTCTTTCTTCCCTCCTTTCTTTTTTTCACTCTCTCTCCCTTACAGAGTCCAGACTGGCCTTGAGCTTTGCATCCCTCTCACTCAGCCTCCCGAGTACTGGAATCACAGGCACACACCGCTGGACCAGGCTGGCCTTGAGCTTTCCATCCCCCTCACTCAGCCTCCTGAGTGCTGAAATCACAGGCACACACCGCTGGACCAGACTGTCCTTGAGCTTTCCATCCCCCTCACTCAGCCTCCTGAGTGCTGGAATCACAGGCACACACCGCTGGACCAGGCTGGCCTTGTATTTAGATCTCCTTAGCAGCACATACGCCCCGTGGTACTTCAGCCCTGGAAATAAGACTTAGCTTTCTTTACATTTTATCTCATCCTCCCCCATATCACAGTGGGAGCTCCCCAAGAACAGAGGCTTATTTTTTTTATAAGAACTTTCTTATTCTGGGGTGCTAGAAATGCAACCTCATGTGCTCTATCACCCGGGTATAACCCCAGTTGCAGTGCTTAGCCCTGAATTCAGTGTAGCCCTGAGTTGCAGAAGGGATTTAGCAAGTCCATTGACTTATTTGATTAGTTATGCCTACAGTGTTTTCAAAGTTTTGAGCATTACTACCCATTTCATTAAAAAAGGCAGAATGAGTAGCTATCTTCTCTGTTGTGCATAATTGGAAAATCTGGAAACAGTGCATCTGGGAACTGGAATTAGGCACCATTCCAAGGTAAGGCAATCACAAACCATTTTACGTAGACATTCATCTGAGTCTACAGTTGTTTAGAGAACGCTGACATTTTTATTTTTTATTTTTTAGTTTTTTAGCAGTATGGTTCCTGCTGGTCCTGTGTGTCAGGAAGCCTTTGCTTCCAGTTACTTTAAAACTCTTCGGCTCTCCTTCAGTGTTTATTTTTATTTTGTCCACACTGAGGGTGATTCAACATTAAGCCACCTGCTTAAAATCTCCAATGAGTAGAGAGAAAGCCATCTTCCTCCATGGCTGAGCATGGTGGATAGGCTGTTTTCCTTTTTTGGCTGCACTAGCTGCTAGGACAAGCTAAGTGTTTCCTACCTCAGGGCCTTTGCACATGCCACCTTTATGTCTGCTGCTTCTCCAGTTCTTTATCCTGCTAGTGTCTGATTAAAGAGAATTTCAAATCACCCATCACAAGAAGGCCCTCGTGCTGACTGTACCACAGCAATGTACTTACACTCTGGACAAAGGTTATAAAATTTGAAATAATTTTATTAGTTACTTTCACTGTTTATGATCTGTGTTCTCTACTAGGTGCAGATTCCAGAGGGGCAGGAACCTGTCGGCTTTACTCCCTTGTGCTCCTTCCTCCAAACCTCATCCTGTCACATGGCAGGGGTCCAATGCATATATGTGTCAGCTAGAAGGCTGAGGAGGGTGTGACAAGCCTGGGCTGGAGGCCACCTATGCACAGGACAGCTGGTATGGCCAGCAAGCTGGTGGCTTCCTCTTTCTGCTTGGTCTGTTCCAGGTGCTCACTGAGTGATTCCACTCACTTTCCACCCTAGCCTTTGTCATTGAGTATAAGAGGGCCAGCAGGGGGCTGGTGACAATTGCTGAGGAAATTGTTTGGGAGCCCCTCACAGCCCATCTTTCCTTGCAACCTCCAAGCTTTTGCCAGACAGAGGGATTGGATTTGGTGATTTGTCTTCTCAGGGACAGGAGTCCTGGTGAAATGTTAAAAGATGCTATTGTTTGAGGCGACAGGGAACAGCCTTGTATAGGGCCTGGCTTCTCACCTGGGAGTTGGTGGATAAAAGAATGATCTAGTAGCTAGAGGGAGGGAAATTAGCATCTGAGGCCTTCCAGCTGCTCAGCCATAATGCCCAGCCAAGAGCTGACCTTTAATGTGGGTGAGAGGAGCCAACCTGCTGGGACAGACCAGAAGAGTCAAGCCAAGAGTCACTGATGACAAGTCTAACCTGACAGAGGGTGGAACAGCCTCCTGTGTACTTGACAAAGGCAATCTAGGCTTGAAATGGGGCCACGGGGTACACAGGGCTTCTGTGGAGATGGTGATGCTGGGAAAAGGGATGGGAAGCAGGAAATGTCTCTCCTGGACCCCACTCCTGGGATCGGCAATGATATCTGGGGCTGCAGGGTGGGAGATGTCAATCATCTTCAATGAGTGCCCAGTGGTACTGGCAAAGCCCATGTGAATGAATGGCTTACTCCAAGGCCCCAGGCCCCTAGCAGACTACTCTCTCCAGTTCTCAAACAACAATCAAACTTTGGAGAGATGGAGTGTGCTGCCAGAGTTCCTGGCTGCACAGTGGCCTGGCTAGAGGTTTCTGATACCTTGGTCAAACTTGGCTCTTCCCAGCAAAGTAGAGGTTTGGGTCAAGCTTTGTGACTCTCTGGAGACCGACTACTATGTCTTAGCTCTCCACATCACCCCCCTACACTTTCAGGAACCTCTGCTCCTCTTCTTTCTCCTTCACTTTCTCCTCCCCCTACTGTTCTCCAGCACGGAGAGCTGTCAAAGGACCTACCCCTTACAGGCTCTTCTGCTCCTTCCATCATCGCGAGGGACCTGGTTCGGCTCCCCAAGTGATCCCAAGGCTGTGGCATTGGAGGGGGTACAATGTGGCAGGCTCTGGAGTCCACAGCTCTTTTCCAGGGGAGGGAAGAGCCTCTATGTCCCCAGGACATTGTGAACTCCATTGAAACCATCTCCCAGCCTAGGAAGCTGGACCTAGTTGGGTCTGCCATTGATACTCTAAACCACCCTTTCCAGACCAGGACCATCGGCTGCCTTGGAATGTCATCTATCCCCCCTGTTGCAACCCCTCACCTTACCCTGTGACGTTGTGTGATTTTATGTCCTCATTTTCTGAATCTGGTCGTGCTTCTGGATCTCAAAATAAGTCAAGAAATGTCAGTGGGGTTTCCAGCCGGGACCTGAAGGGGCATGTGTGGTTGTGTTGATCCTCTTGCTGTCTCCCTGGGGACAGCATGCTTGAACCATCTTGCTGGTTGATGACAGTGAGGGGATGGGTAGGAGAGACAGGAACAGAGTTGCCCTGCTGAAGAAGAGTTCAACAACCAGTCCAGAGAGGGCGGGAGCATCTTGTCACCGGATGCCTGAATGAGCTCATCCCGTAGGACCACTCCACAGAGGCATGGGGACCATAGTCACCTAGTTTTGGTGGCTACAAACAGCAGCCCACTGATGACACCAGCAGATGTAGAGGAGTTTTAAGAATAATAGTAATAAAAAAACCCAACCAACTAAGTAGTGCATTATAGAGAAAGCTAAAAACGAAGAAAGGTAGTTGGCCAAACCTTAGCTTATGAAGGGATTTAGGATCCGAGTTCAGGCCTCTGCTTATATACCAGTCTTGCTCCTGGGCGCTGCTGATAGCATCCTGGGTAGTGAGGGTCTAAGGAAGTGTATGAAGGTCAAGTGTGTGGTTCTTCATAGCCAATATCCTTGCTCTATAGTCTTTTGGCCTTTTTTTTTTTCTTTTCGTATGTCCTTCTGGTATATGAGATGGAGAAACAGCTGTAATGTAGGAAGTGGAACCCAGGGTGACCTTTGGCTCCAAATGGCAACCAGTTGCTGCCAGACTCCACAAGTCACTTCTGAGTTTTTGTTTTTGTTTTGTTTTTTTTGTTTTTGGTGCCAAACTGGTCTTGTTCCCAGAGAAATGTGACATGGCTTCAGGCCAATTTGGGCAGTTGGCTTACATTCCAGGCACTTATCATCCTGCTACTGAGTCAAGAAACGCATGCCTTTGGAGACAGAGCGTGCTATGGGCTAACGGGCTGTACCTTCCTTGGATACCAGTTTTGTTCTCCATACATCCATTCTCCCACCAGATGGGCAGAGGTGTGCTTCCAGGCAGAACACCAGGCGTGAGTGTGCACGGGAGCTGGGTGTGCATGTGTGGCCATTTGTGTGTGGCCGTACGTGTCAATGCGATGTGCGCAGGGGAGCCACATGGGTGGGGCTGTTCTGGAGGATATCTGATAAGGAATCTGAGCCAGTCTCATTTCCTAGGAGGAACACAATGGGTTTAAAAAAATTGATGCTGCGCTCTTCAATAATTCTCCTGCCCCAGGTGCCCCACTTGTCTTGTTTTCCTTTTTTTCCCCTCCTCTCACTTGAAGCACAGTAATTAGATCTGTGCTGGGAGGCTCAAAAGACTTCCGCTCCGTTATGACGGGATGCAGGAGGGAAAGGTCATCAGGCCTGACATCTATTTATTGTAATCTTGTAATTTCCGTTTCGCTAGACTCTCTGGTAGACAAACAGGCCTAACAGGACACTCAGAGGGAAGATGCTGACCCCCAACTCCCTTCTGCATGAAAAGGGGAGTAAGGAGCAGGCATAGGGCAGCGAACAGCAGCATCTGTCTCCAGCAGCCATGTCGGATGTTCAGGGCGCTCTAACGGCAATGCTAAATTCCCTACCCCTGGTAGCTCCTGAACTCAAGTCTTAGAATGTGTGTGAACATAAAGTAAGCCCCACCATGTGGTCTGCACTTCATCTTTCCTCTCAGGCACCCATCTCCCTTGCTAGCTCAAGGTCCCCTATAACCATTTGTCCTCAGGGGAGTTGGGGACTTTTAGTCAAGGGAGCACTTGGGGGTTCCTGGTTTTCACAGTCTTCTCTTGGGTTCAAACCTAGTCATCTGGGTGAAAGAAGCAGAAGCTGTCAGGCTGGAAGGTACTGGAAGAGGACAAGCTCTCTCTCTCTCTCTCTCTCTCTCTCTCTCTCTCTCTCTCTCTCTCTCTCTCTCCCAGCTCTCCTGCCCACCCCGACCTGCGAGCCTGGACGCTTCATTCTGCTTCCTGGTGTCAGAGGCTGTGGGGTCAGGATGGAGGCTGAGCTTTAGGCTGCTGAGGAGACACTCGGGGATGCCTCCCTGCTCCTCACAGTGTTCTGTGGCATGGTCCAGCCTGGCTGAACATGTGGTACTCACCTGGCAGGCTATATGCCTGCCCATGGCCAGACTTTTCCCTAAGACAGTAGGACCAGTGGAAGTCGGGCAGGACATGGCATTTTTACTGTAATCCACAAGTGGCTTGTCTATGCAACCTCTGTTGGAACCACAGTTCCAGACAGACAGATCCCTGTCAGGGCTTTGAGCAGGTGATATCAGGGGCCATGCTGGATGGGGGGGGGGGCGCGCAATTCTGTGAATGAAGTCGGTACATAGACGAGGCTGAATAATGCCCCCCGAAAGATACTGGCTTCTACATGGAACCCATGCTATGCTATTTCTCTTACTTATTAATGAGTTTTGTCATGACGTCTTTTACATGTGTGTCATTGTGCTTTTGGAAAAGATTTCCTAAAGATATGGTGAAATTGAGTATTTCAAATGAGGAGATTGCCCTGGCTTACCCAGGTGGGTCTTGAATACCATCACAAGTTTCTTTTATAAAGGGAAGCAGAGGGAGATTTTATATACATACTGGGTGTCTTAGTTTTTGCTGTGAAGAGACACCATGACCACAGCATGAGAGGAAAGCATTTCATTGGGGCTGACTTACAGCTGGCAGGAAAGCATGGCGGCACACAGGCAGACATGGTGCTGGAGAGTTACCTGAGAGTTTTACATCCAGATGAGCAGGCGACAGGAACAATGGGTGACACTGGGCCTTGCTTGGGGTTCTGAAACCCCAAAGCCCACCCTCAGTGACACACTTCCTCCAACAAGGCCACGCCTACTCCAACAAAACCACACCCACTCTAACAAGGCCACACCCACTCCAACAAGGGCACTTCTCCCAATAGCGCTGCTCCCTGTGAGTGTATCGGGGCCATTTTAATTCAGACCTCCACAGAGGGGAAGCTGGTGTGAAGATGGAGCAGAGAGAGATTGTAAGAAGCTGGCCTTGAAGTGGAGGACCACAGTCCTTGGATGCTAGAAATCAGTAAAAGCTGGAGAGTCACATGTTATATTTTCCCGGGAGGCTGCCCAGGAAGTGTGGCCCTCCTGACAGCTTGTCTTTGGTCCTATGGAACTTGCCAGTCCACTAATTGTAAGGTAACAATGACATTATGTTTAGACCTCATGTTTGTGGCCATAGGGGACTAATGCATCTCCATTACGGAGGGCCCTTTGAACTGTCCAGTGGAAGTTATTCACGTTAGGGTATTTGTTTCTAGTTCCTAACTCAACAGATAACACCCCTGGATTGTATCATCTCACTAGCTGGCCAACTAGCACAGCTCAGGAAACTGGCTTTAATTATAGCTACCGAGGAGGCTGGTTGACAACTCAGCGGTTAGTCAGGTCCGTGGACTGGGCAGACTGGGTGGGGCTGGTGTTCTTCATGGTTCCCTATCAGTCCCAGGAGGCTCCGGAGGAGCTTGAGTTGGAAGCACTTGTATAGGTGTGTGGGTGGGAGATGGGAAGTAGAGGAACAGGATGGAGCTGAAGGGAGGAACCCCACAAGTTTCACGGAAAAAAGTGCACAGGCAACCTTTGCTGGAATGGAGCTTGGAGTAGGAGCTTGTAAACAACAGTGTTCAGAGTTGCTGGCCGGGGTGGTGCTTAGGCTTGAGGACGTGACACACGCTCCCTGAGCCATTCCCATGTACACAATTAACTGATCCCGCTTTGAGAAATTCTGAGCTCAGGGAGCATTGAGAGAGGAAGTCGAAAACTTTGATTATGCCCGAACTGACTTTACTCTTCAGCACTTAGAAAAATTTAAATATTATTTGGCTCACTACTTAGCATTTCTAATTCTTTCATACCTTAAATGTTTATTTTTGTTATAACAATACACACACACACACACACACACACACACACACACACACACACACACACATTAAAAAACAACAACCAACCAACCAACCAACCAACCAACCAACCAAAGTCTTCCTTTAACTCTTTACCCGTTTTGTGACTTTTCTTGGGGCGATGTGAGTTTTATTTCATCCACTCGCCTTCACAACTATGGTGGTTCTTTCTGTCAGCTTGCTGGAATTCAGACCCATCAAGGAGACGTACCATGGAGTGTGTCTGTGGGGGTGTTTCCAGAGAGGTTTAGCTGGAGAGGAGAGACCCGCCTTGAATGCGGCCTTGTGGTTTATGGTAGTTTGGCCTGGGAGCTTTGGCTGAATGAAGAATAAGAAGGTGATCTAAGCACTAGCCTGCTTCTCTCTCTGCTTCCTAGTTCTGAAGTACACTGCTGTGGTGTTTTGCCCAAGGGCATGGGGCCAAGAAACTGTAGCCTGAGCGAGCCCTTTGAAACCAGGAGCCAAAGTAAAACCTCCTTTCCTTCAGTTGTTCTTGTCTGCTATTTACTCATGGTGATGAGACAGTAACGTACCACTGAACCCTCGGAAGCCCGGTAAGGTTTGTGGATTTCATCTTGGTGTCACCCTGAGTTAGGGACAAGTGTGACTTTAGAGTCACCAGACCCAAGTGCTCTGACTTTCTTTTGCTTTATCCTGAAGAATCAGTTGAGCTGCAGGACAATGAGCGCTCACCAGTGGCGAGATAAAGAGCGGGAAGCAGGACACAGGCTGGCCGGCTCAAGGGGCTGCAGTAAGGCATGAGGTGGGAGCCTCCGCGGGCCCGAGAAGACAGCAGGCTCTTCCTCTGCCTCCTTCAGTCCAACCTGTCCTCATGCTGGGAAGTGCTTTCTCACTTATGTGGAAGCAGGATTGGAAATTACTGCCCAAGAGCTGTGGGTAACAGATTTCATGCGAGTGACAGATAGAGAGATCCCGGATAGGCCTTAATGGGGAGGTTCATTGGTGGTTACCCCGAGTTCACTGCTGAGTCAGACTGTGCAGTCAGCCTGCCCATGACCTCAAGCTCTGCTCCAGACTACAGAATCTGATCTTGAGGGAGAGGCCCCAGAATGAGCTTTCATTAGGTCCTCAGGGGTTTGCTGGGTGACACACTGGTAGCATAGGCTTGTCTATTCTGCTCAAGCTTTGCTTTTGTTGTCTGTAGGGGACAGTGTGTACATCCCTTGTCATTCCCCTGCACTGGCAGAGGTATTGTAGTTGGATTTGGTGTGAGCCTTTTGGATCAAAGTTGAGCCTGGGATGAGACTGGTGAATAGGGCTCAGTGTTTGTTCCTGTGTCACTCACTGTCAGGGGTAGAGATGCTCCTTGTTCCCGCTCTCCCTCTGTGCAGTAGATACAGCAATTGCAACGCCACACACTGTGTCCTGTATCCTTATGAAGATTGATCTTGGCCAGCAACTTGAAGGGATTTAGAATCATCTTGGAAACAAACCTTTGGGCATGTCTGTGTGGGTAGGGGGGTGGTGTTTCTAGATGAAGTTCATTGAGGTAGAGTGACCCATTCTAAATGGGGTCAGGGCCATTCCATGGCCTGGGATCCCAGACTGAATGAGATAGAGAAGATGACTGAGTAGTCTCTGTGTCACCCAAGCTTCCTGACTGTCGTGGAGAGGGACCAGCTGCCTCACACACTCCTGTCACTATGACTTTCCAGCCATGATGGTCTATATCCCCTTGAACTGCAAGCCAAAATAAACTCTTTCTTCCTTAACATGATTTTGTTATAGCAAAGAGACAGCTAAATGCATTAGGCCATTTTGAGTTGAGCGGAACTATCAGAGAGCCAGCTATATTGACAGTAGCTGGGGTAGAAAGAGGAGGCTGGTGTTCGAGGAAACAGCAGAGCTCCTGAGAAGTGGAGCAGAGAGTCCCTACCCCAGGGTCCTTTAACCTCAATGTTGCTGGAGGACAGGACAAGGTGGATAACTTGGAATTGCTTTGCTAGTGGGGCCTGTTGATAATTGCCTACATCCCCATCGGAACCTGAACAGAGAGCCTCGAACGGAACCCTCTTGTTTCTGACCCTCTGTGATGGTTTTGTTACTGTTAATGTCTGATTTCCAGTTATGTAATTTCCTTTTGTTAGAGGGGAAAAAAATCTCATTATTGCATTGCGTGATGTATATCAAAGTCCCCATCCATGTTGAGTTACCTGAGAGAGGCTTGGAACATACTGTTTTTCTTATCATTTGCACCCAGCAAGAGAATCAAGGAGGGAGAGATATTCCTAACCCAATTATGGTGGGGCTCTCGAGGCTGTTATGTAACAGTCCCAAGACAGGCAATAACGTGGAACCCCAGCGAGCCTTGGTGTTCCAGAGGTTCACAGGCTGAGAAAGTATCTTTGACTCACTTGGGTCAGTTGTCTTTTGATTTCAGAGGATTTGGAGGTATGTTCGTACAGGATCAGGGAAGTTCAGAAACTGAATTGGAACTTATTTTATATACAAATATATAAGCAAGCAGAAGCAAAGAAGCTCTGATTAAGCTCAGGTGAACCAGTTAACCAGCATGATGGGGCTTTGCATCCAGATATGAAAAGCCTGAGTCTCCAGTGCAGGAGTCTAGCTGGAAGGAGAAAAATCCGTGAGATGCCAGGACCAGAGTCTGCTGAGGCTGCTAGTGTGCTGTGATGACTTGGCCGGGGAGTTTGGGGTTGGGATGGGCTTGAGGCTACAGTGCCACGTCCCTTCTCTGTGATCTTAGACACATCATCCTATTACTCAATATCCGTCTACAGCCATATTGCTCTAAACACCATAAATCGCATCAGTCAATATCCATCGTGAAAACAGAAACAGGCCCCAGGGTTTTCAAGAGGGGCTATTCAATTACATGGATAATGGGAGAGCTGACAGGCAACCAAGGGCCAGTGAATACAAAGACCTACCCAAGGGGGAAGATGCTGAGACTGGAGGGACCTAAAGAGGAGGCGGGAGGCAGGGCTTTCCAGTGTGAGCATTAGTTCAGCATGTACATGAGTTGGGGGGGACTGAGAAAGACAGGGAGGTAGGGAAGGGCCTAAAATTATGGGGGAGACAGAGCCATGGCTGGGACCTGACTTAGCAAGAGAGGAGGAGAGAAATATCCTGGTTTTCCTCTTCTTCTCTGAGCTTTCTCTGATGATGCCATGAGTTGAACCTGCCAGCATGCAAAGGAACAGGCGGCACAAGTCTGTGGCACTGACTAGCACCACGCGAGTGTGGGAACAGGTCTAAGAGAAAATAGGGACATATTGTGGTGGTAAAGATTTTGAACAACCACTACCACTAGCCCTGGGGACCAGTGCTGGCTGGTGGGTGGTCTCACTTGTTTAGGGGAGCAGGGAGAGAAGCCAGCGGAAGCTGGCCTTCTGAGGCAGAGTGGGCCTCAGTGAGTGGGGAGGAGAAATGGACTAAATAGAGATGCCAGGCAGAGTGAACCCTCTTGATCACTTGAAAGTCTGAGGAGTAGCTTATATGAGCAAACTGGGAGGAGTTTGTTGCTTAGCTGCCTTTCAAGTTTGGAGGTTTTAGGAAGAAGGTATTCGTGAGTGGAATAGTTTTCGTTCTTGCCAAGTGTTCTAGGAGTAACATGTGAGCCCTCAGTTTTCACTTAGCTGTGAGCCACTTGTGTTCTTCACGTTTGAATTATGATGGTGAGAAAGGCTAAAAAAATGGCTGAGAGAACGTACGTTGGTATTATAAGGCCAAAGGATTAAAATGACAGAGTGATCATTTTATAATCATGGGGCTTAAGTAAAGTTGGTTAGCCTCTTTTTAGCCTCAGCTCCCCCAAAATGCAGCACGTTATTGGTACTGTAACAGCTAGATCAAATAAGTTGCGTGAATTTGCTTAAGACATTTAACTACATTAATAAAAAGTTTGCAAACATGTCAAGCAGCAACACGGACAAGAAGCTCTTTGATGGGAAGTTCAGGGTCAGGGAATCAAGGATAAGGTTTGGGGTCGGGTCTTTGATGATATGCAATGACCCCTAAGGACTTCGTCTAAGTGGCGAATCGGACCATCTGCAAACTAGTCAGTCTTCCTGGTTCCAGGTGCTCCCAATCGGCGTGGACTGTCTGGAAGGTGGGCTGCCAGGAGGCAGGGTTGTAGGTGTTGACGACCTCTTCCAGGGGCTGTGAAATTAGACATCTCTGATCATATCAGTGAAATGACAAATGCCACTGTTTTCCTGGATGGCTCATTTTGAACAGCCACCATCTGACACTGTCTGCCCTCCCACTCACTGTGACTCCTCAGCTCCATCATCCCTTTTAACAGGAAATGTGAAAGGGCTTAGCTTGTTTCTTTAAGTCCTCCGTGACTGCCCACTTCTGCTGAGTCACACAGAACCGATAATCCAGTCAGGGATAAAAAAAAAAAAAAAAAAAAAAAAAAAAGCAGATCTTGACTTTCATTAGAATCTGACATTTTGAAGGAGAACTTGGGGAATTATGAGTTGTTTTTTTTCTTCTCTCCTTTCTGTTGAGGGTTATGACTTTAAAAAGGAGAAGAGGTCTTGAGAGACAAAATGCTGCCTTGGGGAGGAAGGGGAGATAATCACCCTGAGGTAAAAGTAGATGTAACATATCAGAGGGATGGGTTGCCTCTAAGAAAGGAGAGAAAACCCAAGAAATGTGGGGCTTTGGCTTGGATGTTGGCTAACCCATCTCCAGAATTCTCAGGGGCCATTTGAGACCGCAGAGAAAGACGCTCAAAAAACCCCACACAGCTTGATGCTATCAATGGCAAACAGAGCAACATAGAGGCAGTTGGTTAATTTTCAGGTGAAAACAAGAAGGAAGGGTTGAGAGAATCATTGTAGATTCCAGACCAACCAGCCTGGAGTGTGGGCCTCAAATAATTTCCACTTGAATGCTAATGCAAAAAGGTCAATACACATTCAGATTCACTCTCTCTATCTAGTGGGAGGATGTTCAACTGCTATCAATTCTGCTCTGAGGCAGCATTCACACTGGTTAAGTCCTCGGCCTTAGGGCTACATAAAGGTTTCTGCCACTTACTGTTATGTGACTCCTGGCAAGCATGTCATGTTTCTTAGCTGTAGTTTACTCATCTGTAAAGCAGGAATCAGAGTCAAGTCTATCTTGGGATTATTCAGAAGATTCATCGAACTTTTAAAAAAATTTGATGACCTAGGTTCTGTTAATTTCCCAATATTTTACTCCAGGTCCCAACCCTAGCCTAGTTTAGCTTTTCAGTGGCAAAAGAAGTCCCAAAGGTCCATGCAGGAACACAGAGCCCAACATGGGTGGAGAAGGAACTGCCTGTACAGGAGGCTTAAAGCAGCTGACGGCGAGCTAGGAAGAAAACCAGGATCCAGGGAAAGGGCCCTCAGGGACGAGGAGTGTTCACTGGTGTTGAGGGCTGGAGAAGGAAGGCAGAGCCGAAGAGTAAAGGAGAGACCTGAATCGCCGTGCTGTGACAGCTTACTGAAGGCTGTCCTCTTGATTTGGCTGTCCTAAGTGTTTTAGGGACTGGTGAGGAAGAGTGTAAAGTGATTTTTTTCTTTAAAATGCCCTTTAGCTTAAAAGTTAGGGTTCTATGACTAAAGAATTGACTTAAAATTGGGAGCTAAGCCCCAATTCAATACTTACTGAGGATCTAAAAAGTTCAGGATTCTTTTTTTTTTTAAACAAAGATTTTGTTTATTACTTAAAAAATATCTGTGTGTCTGTGTATGTGCATGTGCATGCAGTGCCCAGGGAGGCCAGAAGAAGGCAATAGATCTCCTGGAGTTTGAGTTAGAGGCAGATGTGCACTGTTCAATGTAGGTTTTGGACACTGAACTTGGGTACTCTGCTCTTAATGGATAAGCCATTTTTCCTGCCCCCCTCCCCCAGGACTTAGTATGGTAGCCTGGACTTACGATTCATGAGAGCTTTGCTTTGACTTTGGACCAACATTCTGCTTTCTCAGTCTGTTTTAGTCTTTCCTCACTACTGACTATCTGTGTGAAGGACCAAGTGATTTTGACTAGATTATCTCATTGAATACACACAGTCTTGCAAAGTTATAGACAAACAATACTACAGAAATTGTGTTCTTTTCACAAGGCCCCCACACCTTCCACAGAGTCCCCAGAAGGCCATTCCAACCCCATCCAAATCCTGACATGCTGCCCATCAAGTCTCTATCAGCAGAGGAGGCACAGCCAGGGCCATGTGTCAATCACAGAGAAGACCTAGAAACTTATAATTAGTTATTTGTCTGTCTCTGATGCTAGGTATGAGGTTTTTTTTGAAAACAAGAGCGGGATCAAAATGACCTTTGTGCCTTTGGAGTCTACTAGAGCATCTGGCATAAAACGGGCTCAAGAGATGCTGAGCCAGGCATTAGGGCAAGGTACTTGAGAGTTAAGCATCAATACTGTAGTCCCAGCCCTCAAGGGTCTGAGGGATAGCAGTGGAAAGAACATGTAACTCCGTAATACCAGCGCAATAACCCTTACTTTAGTGGAGGTGTGAATAATATGTATGATTACTTCTTATAGCTGAATTAATTTTAGCAAGTTCATTGTCACATAGGTAAACTACAGCATGTTAAAATTAAGGTCACTGTTAGTATAGACTACTTCAAACACAAGTATCAACAATTCTATAAACAGTTATCTGTAGTTTTCCCTATCTGGTCTGAACAATTAGTGTGCATTTCAAGTGAGCACACGTGTATGCATGTGTGCATAGCCACACACATCACAGCTCTGCTGAGGAGGGAAATCATGTAAGGTCCTTTGATTTGTGGCATGGTTTTCCCTCTCTGTAAGTAACTGCTAATGCGAGTGTGGGCATATGTGTTCTTATACCCTGTTGTTCTGCTATATATGTTATATATGTATCCATAAACAATGTCTAATATTTTTGTCTTTATATAGTTGTTTGTTGTTTGCATAATATGTTAGTCCTTAACTTCCTTCTTTGCCTCAAAATTATTGTCTTGAGTTTCACCCATGAGAATATAATATAACTTTAGTTTATTAATTTTAGCTGTATAAGATTTCAGGCCATAGTTTTAAGTGTTTTTTAAAATACAGAAATAGGAGTAATACTTGCTTTATTAGGTCATATGAAATAGTAAATCTGTTCTGTTTCTCCAGGTGAACATAATAATAGTTTGGTGGGTGTCCTTCCTGGACTTTCTTGTGGCTTGGGCAAACCTCTATGTACTGTGTGTGTAAATCACTTCCTCCCCTCCTCAGTATTTTTCTCCCTTCCTCCATCCGCCTTCCCCACTCCCTTGATGACAATGCTCTGTAATAGTTTGACACTGTAGTTCCACAGTTTTTTTGTTTTGTTTAATGACAGAGGCTTGCCATCTAGCCCAGGCTGGTTTTGAACTTGGAATTCTCCTGCTTCAGCCTTACAAGTAGTGAAACTGTGGGCGTACACCCGTGTCTGAGATGCAGTTCCTCACGTCTGACTGTTCAGGCTCCTTTGATCTTGCTGCCTTGGCACATCATTTCACTTGGATCCAAGGAGGATCGTCTCAGCTGGAGGAATAGATGAGAAGGTATTATTCTTTTCCTTGTAAATGCATAGTCTTCTATTTGTGTTCATCACTTCAAATATCTCACTGGCCACACACCTAGCTTCAAAGGAGGCTGAGAATGGACATTTTCCTGGATGGCCTTGTGCCAAGCTAAAATATTTGTAACTCTAAGAGGAAAGGCTAGATTACTGGAACGATAGCTGGCCCATTCTCTTACAGTATTCCAAAGATCCTGTTCAGGCTCTAAGGAATTGAGCATCCTCCTCCTTATCTTACCTCTTCTGAAAGCCTGCTAGAAGGCTCTAGGAAGATTCTTGGTATTGCTCACAGTTGGAATAGTTGGTGTGGATGTGACATCTACAACCAATGCTTTCAATATATTAATGGGCTTTCATCATCCTGTGCCTCCAAGCAACATGGGTATATTCAAAGGCACATGAATAAGACCATCCTTCAAGTGAGCTTCAAGGAATGGACACTGGAAAAGGGCTGCTAGATTTACTTAGGGCTGTGAAATGAGACTAAAAAGAAAAGCAAGACAGTTGAGAGGTTTCCGGAACAGGTGAAACCCTTATACCTGAAAGATCGCTAATATACAGGCAAAGAGCTCTCAGGCCTGGGCAGCTGATTGCTAATTTTAAATTCTGGGCAGGGGACCAGTCCCTGTGAGCAGCCAGCTCATTGTTGAACTTAGCTTTTGTCTTCAGCTTTTATGGTTGCAATCAAATAAAACTCATAACAAAGTTAGGTTGACATTGATTAAATTGTTGTGCTAACTGATAATTAGGCAGGGATGGTGAGCAGTTCACATAAATAACTATAATTAGCATTATTTTTACATAGACAAAAAGTTTTGAATTTCCCTATTATTTCCATTGAGTTTATTGGCTGTCACTCTCTACTCCAGAACTAGCCCTTTGCAGTATGTAGGAAGTGCTGGCTCTGGCTCGTACCCTAAAGGGTTCTTCCTGTGGTAGGGTGGCTCCACAGTGGGAAATGGAGTGACAGAATGGCTGAACCCCAGGGGCTCAGGAGTCAAATGCCTTCACAACTCCCCCCTGCCCCCCCTGCCCCCCCCCAATCCTCTAAGCTTGGGGTCCAAAGACTGCTCAACTCTGCTTCTTTAGTATGAAGATGTGTCACGGGCACACTAATAATGTTGCTCATGATGAGGTCATTCATTCATTCATTCATTCATTCATTCATTTGCCTAACAAAGGATGCTGTCACCTGCTGTGTACCTCAGGGCCTGATCTAGGTGCTGGGAATTGGTGAACAAAAATAATCCTGCCTCTGCCTTGTGCCTTGGAGGAAGCCATGAGACAAGTAGTGAACACTGACGTCTATCACATAGTGAGAATTCACATGGAAAGTAAACCAAGGCATAGTGACGTAGAGTATGAACGGGGCTGCCATTTTCACAGAGGAAGGGTGTCAGTCAGGAAAAGCCTAGTACCAAACAGCTTCCCAATCTCAGCTGATCTTTATTTGATTCTCGCTACCTACCTGCTCTGGACAGCGAGAGACCTTGCTCTATACCTTCATCACTCTGGGGTCCACAAGAACTGAAACTCGGTCTTCTTTCCCTCCATGTCACAAGTCTTTACAGTGAATTGAGGTTATGAACATGATGAGTCACATGGGAAGGAGGGAAGCCAGAGACAGTTCGTGTTGAGCGTGCTCTGCTGTTCTTCCTGCTCTGAGCTGGAAACTCTGCGGACTGCAACACCAAGGGTCCTCCGCTCTCTGACTTCCGGTTCCACAGTTGGATTTCACCAGTGTCCCGCTTATTGTGGATATTTGAAGTGGGGGGAAGGTGGTCCAGGCAGAGAGACGACTCAGGGGCAGGAGAGTGGTGTGTGACACAGTAAAAGAACCGCAGAAGGACCGGCATTGCTGAGGGAGCTGATGCGGACGTTGTAAAGGTCAAGGCCAGGAATATGGAGGCCCAGGCTACATCAAGAATCTTCTGGGTCCTATGGGAGGGATTTTAGGACTTCATTCTGAGTGTCACATGCTGTGAGTGTTGGAGCAGGTGAGTAACATGATGTGGCTAACGAATTTCCAGGGTTATCCTAACTGTGAAGTGGAGATTGAGACAAGGAGACTAATTAGGAGGGCCCTGCAGGCCTCAGAGGGCGATGGTGGCTTGGACAAGGGAAGAGCAGTGGAGCAGGTGAGAGACTAAGCTGCAGTTGTACTTTTAAAGTGGGGCTAATACAAGCTTTTCTTTGTTCTGCTGACTGACTGGATGTGGGTATGGGGGCGGGGGAAGTGATTCCATGGTCATGGCCTGAGATAGGAAGATACAGGAAGGTGATGGCCGAAACCAGATGTTCCGTGTCGGTCATCTTCTGTTAAAGGTAACCCTGGATCTCGAGGGGAGAAGTTCAGGGAGAGAGTGGGCGTGGTTTCCAGCAGCGGGATCCTCCTCAGTGTGTCAGTGCAGAGATGTGGATGGGCTCCCTAGAGAGTGGGAGCGGCAGATGGAGGGGATGGAGGGTTAAGTCTGGGATGCTTGCACAGCCAAGATTTGGTAGAGAAGCAAGTGTCGGCAACGGAGATTAGGAAGGAGTGGCTGAGGAGAGGGAAAGTAGGTGAAGAAAGTACTTCGAGAAGGAGAGGGCGATCAAGTTGAGAGAAGGAGGGGACATAATTCCTGTCAGGCTCAGTGCAGGCAGCCCTCTCCCCTGTCTGTTCTCACCACACAAGGCAGACCCATTAGCTCTTCCCCATGTCTTCACACACCACCATTCATCTCCACAGTGTAATTGTCAAGTTCCTCTCTCCTACCTCATATACCAAGTTCCTTGAGGGATGATGTCATACACTGTGCTGAGCTTATACTCCATGCATTCCTAGGAGCATGGAGTTAACAACTCAAACCCCACAGGAAACAGTCAAGAGGCTGTACATGAGCTGCCTAGGTAGCCAAATGTTATCCCTAAGAGTTAAGTCTCCCCAGTTTGTTTCTTTTACCATATGGGAGTCTGAAGGTTTTGGGGCCCTGATTTAGTAGCTGTGGCTTGAATGTGAAATGTCTCCCATAGGCTTATATATGTGGACACTTGGTCCTGAGTGGATAATGCTACTTTGGAGGGTTGTGACAGAGCCTTGCTGGGGGAAGTGGGCCCTTGGAGGTGGGGCTTAAAGTTTTATAGGCTGGCTGAACTTCCTGTATGCTCTCTGTTTCCTTTCCTGCCAAGGTGTGAGGAGCTCTATGTGCACATCCCTGCTACCAAGGGGCTGCCTGCTGCCACTCTCTTTCCTCCATAATGGACTTGCTTTTTCAAACAATAAGCAAATCTTCCCCTCCCTCATTTGTCCTTTTGTCAGCTATTTGGCTACACCAACACAGAGAATAAAATAACTAATACTTACCATGCTGAGGACTTCTGGAATTATTTCCACTGGCTGAACAACTCAGGTATCCTGGGGTGGGGTTTCAGAATCACAGAGATAAGTATTTATACATTGTCTGTCTTGGTTGTGACTGACTGAAGTCTGAGAGACAGAGATGGGGGTTGGGTAGAGAAGAGGAAGGGAAGGGAAGGGGGAAGGGGAAAAGGCACAGATCGGAGGGAAGAGGAAGGGAGATTTTAAAACTCTGGAATCTCAGAAATTTGGGATAAAAGAATGATTTGACTTAGCCCCTCACTTTATAAAAGAGAAACTGAGGCCTAGAGAAGAGAATGTCTTACTGAAAATTTTAGCTGTCTGTCTGCCTTGACAGTGTCCCCTGTATCTCAACATTCCAGTGCCCTTTCTTTAGGGAAAGGAATGTGTACTGAAAATTTTGGTTTCTTAAAAAACCCAGTTGTGTTATGTGAATATGTTTTTGTTTTAATCCCAGGTGTGGGATATGGGGCTGCTTCAGATTGTCCACAGCTGCTAACTATGATTGTCTCGTGCTCCAGGAGGGGCGTGATTTTTGTCAGTTGCAGATGCTTTACATTTGGAATTCTGGGGAACTTCAGAGGGTATAAATGTGAGAGCCCCAAGAGGGCCTGGGATGGCTGCTGCTCCCCCCTGTGGCTGCTTTTGCTGTTTGCTGGATTGCTGGTTGGAATTCTGATGATGAAGATTGGACTGGCCCCTAAGGACTTTGACTCTTCTAATCATCAGGGAGTAGTCTAACGAGGTCTATACCTCCTTCGCCTCTAACTTTCTTTCTTGCAAACCTCGTGTTGGGAGGGTTGGAAGGGGTTGTGGTTGAGAAGGGAGGGAGAGATGTAAGAGCCTGAGGAAGAAGCCCAAGAAGTACATAGGAGAAGCTGTATGTTTCCACAGGAAGCGCCTTATATTTACATAGCAATACCTGGAATTGCTTTAAAAGACAATTGCAAATGAGTAAATAAATGCTAAAACCAGGGAATAGGGCTGGAGCGATGGCTTCATGGCAAAGAACACTTCCTGCTCTTGCAGAGGAATTCAGTTTGGTTCCTAGCATCTACCTCAGGAGGCTCACAACGGCTTGCAAGTTGGGGTCCAGGGGGGAACTGACACCCTCTGCTGACCTCTGTGGGCACTGCATGTACATGGTGCATATGCAGATTAGCATGTTCACAAGTGCATGCACATGCACACACATACACAAATTAAAAATTAAATAAAGTAAAAAAAAAAAAACACCTGCAGATGATACAGAAAGAACAACAGCTTCTCTGCAAAGAGACAAATGTTGGTATTTGCATAGTGGAGGGGCAGGGCAGAGCAGGACAACACAGCTATCCTAGAAAAATCTAGTTGAAAGTGGGTGGCTGAGACCAGGGAAGCACACGTAGCTGTCCAACTTTTGAGCATGCCTGGAAGACTTGATTTGTCATACTTGAGAGGGCAGAAGAAGGAACATTAGCTCCATTTTCATCTAATCAGTGAGGAAGTGGGCCATGAATCTTGATTATATTTCTAGTAGGGGACAAATCAATTCGCAGGGAAGAGTAGACAGTAGAGTGTGAGTGTGACCCAGTAGGATCTGAGTTTCGGTAGCATCCGCCTGCCCTCTGGCTGACCACTGGCAGGGAGTGGGTCCCAGACCTCGTAGAGATCTGCAAAGGCATGACACTCAGCAGCCAGCTTGGCCTCCAGGCCTATGAACTGAGTGTTTCTGGGTTTGCTCAAGTCTGGGGCTTTTGCCAGACTCTGTCTCACCTAGCTCTTTCTAACAGTGCTAATTTCCAAACCCAATCATCTCCACAAAGAGTCTGGCAGCCTCACCTCCCTTCTCAGTGAAGGTTTAATAGCAGAGCACCGAAACGGGTCTCGTTGCTAAGCTTTCATTATTTCCACAACATATACTACAGGGCTCCTACTAATATGCCGTGAAGCATTGTCCTAATTAAAACTAAATGACTCATGTCAAATTAAATGAGCAGAGTACATTAGGTTAGCCAGTACTCTGGCTTGCAATTGCGTGTTTGTTTACTTGTTAATTGGCCAAGTTCAATAACCTACGGGCAGCCTTTTCTTCCCACCGCTATAAATTATGGATGCTTCAGACTTGGTCTGCTGAGGAGCCTTGGGAGATAGGATTTTTGATGACCGGTCCAGCCATGCCATTGTGAACAGGCTGTAGCACTATCTGTGGCAGTGTTCCAGAGGTGAGGGGGAGCTCCATTTTCACCACTCATCTACTTCTTAGTTATACTGGAAATATGCAAAGCGAGAACATTTGAAGAAGCAGTGACCATGTCCCCTTTCCCTGGAAGAGTTCTAATCTGAAGATTGGTGTTTTCTAGGACCAGTGTTCAAGTGGGGCATTGAAGGTTAGGGCATCAGTCATGGTTCTGCTAGAGAAAGTTACTGGAGGATTTACTGTAGAAAATTGTCATGGAATGGCTGGACACTCAGGAGTTGAAGCTAACATCCACAGGTAGAATTTCTTCTTTCCCAGGGAAGCCCCAGTCCCACTTTGTCTCCTGCCCTTTAATAATTTCACCAGGCCCACCTAGCTTAAGGGAAACAATCTCCTTTAGATAAGGACAACCATGGACATCAGGCACATGTTTTCTGTTTGTCTGCGCAACTGGGTAGCAGGGTTTGGTTAGGCTGGCATGTAAAACTGACCATCCCAGCTCCAATCTGAAAGTGGCTATCACGCTGGCACAATTGCCTTTGCTTGACCCAGTTGGATAGAAACAAATGCTCTGAAGTTTGGTTCAATTTTAAGGAAAAGAATTTGCTGTGAATGTTTCACTCTCAGTTCCATCAGATGTAATTTGGAGCATTTGCTGCATCCAGGCATTACACTAGCAAGTTAGAGGTTCCTGGATGAACAGAGTACAGCTAGTCAGTGCTACACAGTCCAGGGAAGGGAGTGACTGAATCACTATAAACATGTGGCTAATGCCACAGAGATCAATACACATGCTGCTTTAGAAGCCCAGCGCTGGGAGACCTGAGGGGTCTTCCAGAAGGAGGAAGTGCTTGGATGTCAGTGCACAGGGAAAGGAGAGAAAAAGTATGGTGAAAATGTGGGGAGTCAGGTGCTCCAGGCAGAAGAGACACACAACACAATAAAAGCACAAAAGTGAGGGTTACTGAAGCCTTTTAGGGGGGCATTGGCAGATCTGTGAGCCTGGAGCAAGGAACATGAGGTGCAGGGGTAGCAAGGCTGGGGCCACTTCCTGGAGGACCTTATTGGAGGTGCTTGGTTCCCATCTTTTGGTGACACGAATAGCATGGATACCTCCATTGGTTAAGGGGGCCTCTCTGGAATGTGTAGGGAAGATGGGATTAATGGCACCAGATTAGGTAGAGGAGGCAACTCAGACACCAGAAACGTGGCATTTGGTGTGAGGGTGGTGGTTTAAGGATCAGAGGGAAGGTACCCAGAACCAGATGGGGGAAGTGAAGTCCACAGAACTGGCCGGTGAGTTAGTACTGTAGGTGTGTAAGCAGATGGTGTTGCTGACCTAGAGGACACAGGCAAGGGAAAGATTTACAGAGGGAGGACAACGAGCTCAGCTGAGGGGCGCATAGTCATGTGTTGCTTAACAGCAGGACCCAGCTTGAGAGGGGCATCCTCAGGCAATTTTGTCCTTGTATGGTTATCACAGAGTGTACTTACTCAAACTGAGCTAGCTATGAGGTCCACACAGCGATACTATTGGTGGGATCACCACTGTACATGCACCATAAAATGTCATACAACAGCATGGAAGCATTGAAGACCGTGGAGGACACATAGCTGATAACTGTCACCTTGACATACAGACGTCAAGAGGTCTGAATCGGCTATCAGGATATCATGTATCTGGTAAGCAATAGAAATAGGTGATAGTCCAAAGAGGAGTAAAATAGACACTATGACCACAGTCCTGCTTTGGTTTGAATCTGGAGTGTTCCTTAAAGGCCCATGTGTTAAAGGCTTGCCTCCACCTTGGCACTCCTGGGAGGAGGTAGACACTTAAAGAGGTGACGCATGGTAGAGGTTTTGGGCTGTTAGGGGCATGTCCTTGAGGAACCGTGAGACTCCGATCTTTTCCTTGGTCCGTCTTTTTCTCTCCCTCCTCCCCTTTTTCTTCCTCTTCTCACGCCCCTTCTTCCTTCTTTTCTCCTCCCCCTTTTCTTTCTCCTCCTCTTCTGCTTCTTCTCTTCTTCCTCCTCCCCTCCTTTTTCCTTCCCTCCTCCCACCTCCCCTCTTTCCTCTTGCCGTCTAACATGAGGTGAGCAGCTTTGTCGTGCAGTCCGTTTTATACACAGTGCACATTCTGCGCGTTCTGGACACGACTAGGTACTCTCTCAGCACAGGCCTGAGGCGATGGGGCTGGCCAGTCAGGGGTTAAGCATCCAAACTTGAAACAGTTTTCCTGTCTGAGCTGATTAGCTGCTATATCTGCCGTAGTAGCAGTGCTAACCCCATAGTTAAGACATCTCCAGGTCACAGAGATGGGACAGGTACTCAAGTTGCCTACACAGCTGGAAATTCTTCTAGTGGTGAGTTTTAACTGGCGAGAGGAGAGGAGAGGAGAGGAGAGGTGAGGAGAGAGAGAGAGAGAGAGAGAGAGAGAGAGAGAGAGAGAGAGAGAGACTGTCTTTAAGCCAATTAGGGAGAGAGTACCAGAAGCAGACATTGAAGTTCTGCTCTGGCTTCCGCATACATGTATGGGTGTGAGAACACTACACACATACACCACACACACACATTTACTTGCAAAAGAGAATATGTATTCAGGATTACAATGCAAAGACTTGTACTGTGTAACTGTAATGACAGTCAGCTAGTTAACGTGTCTATCTTTGCCCCTGCTGTCACAGCTGAAAACTTGCATCTCTTGCATCACACCTTGCACCTCTTCCTCTAGTCTCTGTAACCACTGCTCTCCTCTCAGCTTCTGTGAGTTAGATGCGAGGGCACATGGCATTTGCACTTCTGAATCTGTCTGTCTTCTCCTGTACAGGTTGAGTTTGCTTGGAACGCCTTGTTTTTTGCCTAAGTCTGGTTTTGTGGAGAAAGGTGCACGCTGCTGGGGAGCCCACTTGTCATATGCTTTAACTTGTCACCCAGTTGTGAGAGATTCCAGCCAAGGTAGCATGCTCTCTTGAGGCCCAGCCCCCCTCTCAGGGAGGACTGGAACTTTTGGAGATGTTTTTGTTCCCATGTGGCCATGGCCAGAGCTAGCATGCATTCTCTTCAGAAGCTAGCTATGCCAGTGATGCATAGAAAGCTAGTTTATTAGGTGGGAAAAAGGAACACCTATGGTTCTGGGCCATGGGGCAAGAGGGAGCCATGGAGAGATCCTTGGTCAGCAGGAGATGCAAATAGGCACTAGGGGGAGGAATGTGGGCCATTTTGGCTGGCTAGACAGCGCATGGGTTGGGACTCTCTCTCATTCAAACAGGTTGTTGTCAGAGGGAATACTCTCCCCTTCTAATGCCAGGTGGTGTTCAGAAAATATCCAGTTAGACTTATTCAGAGCCACCATGACAAGTAGGAAAAGATGGGCAATAGTGAGAGCTGACCCAGGAGGGAGACAGTGAGGCTTCTGGCTGCCTCTCCTTGAGGCTTAGTTGGTATCCAGGTGCACTGGGAACAGTGAGCTGAGGCAATGCTTTCGTGGCCCCACATTAGTGTATGACCTCTGACCTAACCACAGTCAGTGTGCCCTGATCTGCATCTGCTGACTGGAAGATGTTAGTTAGCTACAATTCAGGGCACTTTGTGCACAGGCAAAAAGATGTGTATGGGATCCCAGAATGTGAGTTTCCATAGCAACATCTGCCTTTATTATCACCTAAATCCATTCACTGCATAAATATAGTAACTATTTGACTTACCCACCCCCAGTCCACTTGGTAGGATTAAAAAAAATGACAACAAAAAAAACCCCTCTAAATCCCAATAATAATTTGCAGTACGTATGTGTGTGTGTGTATGTGTGTGTTTGTGTGTGTGTGTGTGTGTGTGTGTATGTGTGTGTGTGTGTGGTGTGTTTCAAAGGATAAGATAGCATGTTTGTTTGTAGGGAGAGGAGATACGCACAGGTACAGGTTAGTGGTGATTACCACAGCTTACAGCCTGTTCAGGAAGGGCGGATTTCTGGAAGGTATGGATCAAATTGCCACATAGGAAGCACAAAGAGGATTGAAGCAGGGGAGGTGCTGAGGAGGGGAAGAAAGGCATTGTGGAGTTAGTTCTAGAAGGTAATCAGATAGGTCTGGGCACAAATATTATCACCACTACTCCCCACTGAATGACACTGAGCCATGCAGGGCCCCGGGACCACAGTTTTCTCCTCTGTAAAGTGCGAAAACCATATCCAGTATGTCTCAGCAACTTGGTCTGTCTTGAGGACCTGTGATGCCATCTCTAATGTTGGACTAGGACTTGAGCTATGCTCACCAGCAGGAGTCTATTTCCTAGGTGCCTTCACCAGTTGGTGAAGGTGGTCATGGTGCCCGTCTGGGGAGAAGGCTAGGCTAACCAGAGGAAGGGTAAGATGGGCAAAGTAAAATAGGTGGCTCCAGCCAATGAATATTCCAGATGGTCATTTCCCTGTAGGAGACATGGTTTCCATGCATGGAGTTATTGACTAGCATTGGGTGGGGGAGGAGAAGGAAACTATGAACTCCAATTCACTATCCAATAGCTTTCTGGGTACTAGGAGGTAAATATGGGAGATATAGTCTCATTGAGACCCGAAGTATCACCACTGTTGAAACACAGAAACACTTTTCTTATGCCTCTTCTGAGCTCCAACCTCTTCTGAACTCCTGAGAGACGATCTGAGTTTTCCTTGGAGCATAAGTAGCAGGGGCAAATACATAAATGAATTCACTACTTGGTAGTAATCATTACATTTGTGTGTGTGTGTGTGTGTGTGTGTGTGTGTGTGTGTGTGTGTGTTGTGTGCACATGCTATGGAAAACACAATAGCGCAGGACTATCTCCTAAGCCAACTGCTACTGTCTTCAAGAGTTCAGTTGTTCCTACTCGCAAAAGATCATCCCTACCAGACTTGTTGACTTTTGATGTTCCCTCATAGAGTGAGGAGCAGGGAGGATCATGGGACACTCACCTGAGAATCCAGCCACTCCTCCTAATCAATTGTATGGAATTCTGCCCTAATTGCATATTGCTTCAGGGAGGTATCAGAGTATAAAGGCTTTGAAGAGCTAATGGAGATGTTCCTCCATCTGAACAGCAGAGAGGAAATCATCATCCTTGCTGGGCACAGACCTTCCAACGTGACTGCTTTGGGGTGTCCCATGCTCCTGCCCTCAATCCCTCAGCCTCACTCTCTAAGTAAACCCAGTAAACTCACTGGTTCTCCAGGGTGAACTTTGGTGCACTCAATTTTTGCTTTGTTGTTGGTACCTTATGAGAAGGAGGATAGATATTAACTAGTCTCCCCACCCGCTGGGTGAAAATTCTCAACAGGAGGTCATGGGACAACTTGTGGCAGTTGCTTCTCTCCTTCTGCCAGGTGGGTTCCGAAGACCAAACTCAGGTTGCAGGCTTAGTGGCAAGGTGGCTTTACCCACTGAGCCATCTTGACAGCTCTGGGAGCCATTATTGTAAGTGCTTATCATTTATAAATTTATGAAGTCCTCTCGATAATTTCAGACAGGAGGGATTAATTAGTATCGTCTCACCTTGCAGTGGACAGAGCAAGGCACAGAGTGACATGCACAAGAATAGTGATCTCCAATAAAGTACCAGTGTAAAGGCAAGGTGGAGAAACTCTTGTTCTCTAACTCTCATGAGAGGAGATACATAAAATATTCAACCTGGCAGCAGTGATTACTCAGTAAATGTTGTCTTTTGTTCTCTGGTGGAACCATTGTCAAATGTTTGAAGTTCACCTCCCCCACTTTGTGCAGTGGATTTCTTTGCATCAGTATTTTGGTTAGAAATAACCTCTTTCTTCTGCCAGACTTTTCTAGAAACAAGTCCTATTATGAGGGAAGAGAGTGAGGATAAAAAAAATGAGCCTCTGAAACGAAGACCATTGTCCCTGATTAGTTAGACAGTATTGGACTTTGCTCCTGCTTCAGATTGTTATCTGTGTGTCCTTAGGTTACCCACTGAAGCCTTCTGAACAGGCCTTGAAATTGTTGTGGTGACTAAATCGCAGAAGACACAAGAGGCCTTAGTGTGGTGCTTGGTACACTGGAAGTATGCGGCAAACGCACCTGTCATGACAATAAAGACCATGGTGCAGATGGAGGGTATCAATAAAAGCCATGGTGCAGATGGAGGGTATCAATAAAGACCATGGTGCAGATGGAGGGTATCAATAAAGACCATGGTGCTGATGGAGGGTATCAATAAAGGCCATGATGCGATGGAGGGCATTAATAAAGACCATGGTGCTGATAGAGGGTATGGTGATGATAAGATGCTTTGACTTGTTTTTGTAGGCATTTTCCCTCTCTTCCTCTGTCTTGTAGAAGAGAGTGAAAGTAGTGGGCTTCAGTCAGGATTTAGAAGTCCTGGAGAAAAGGTGTTTGTAGGGTGTGTGTGCATGGGAGAGGGAGAGGAAGAGGGAGAGGAAAAGGGGGATCAGGTGCCACTCTTTAGGAGCTGTCCACCATTTTTTTTGAGACATTGTCTCTTATTGGCCTGGAGCTCCCTAGGTTAGACTAGCTATCCAATGAGCTCCAGGGATCCACCTGCCTCTGCCTCCCCAGTGCTGGGATTAGAAGTGCACATCATCACATGCAGAGCTTTTAATGAAGGTTATGCAGATGGGACTCAATTCTTTACTGACTGAGTAATCTCCCCAGTTCCTGCGCTCAGCTTATCGAGCCCTAGGAGGGGAGCCAGAGAATGCATCACTGTTATAGCTTAGGCCAGAGAGTTGCATTGTTACAAGAATGAGCGACTCTTCCTGGTATCCAGGGCTTTCTAGGAGTTAATTAACTCTTTATCTTGGGCAAATTGGCCAGAGTGGGTCTCTTTTTCTTCTTTTAGATGATTTCTATGAGAATAAAATTCTTCATCTTGCAGGGGCTGGGAATGCAACAAGTAGGAATATGAATCCAGTTGTAAATATTTTAGAACATGGAATTAATGTTGTGTCCGGGTGAAATTCAGGCACAAACCCCTTAATCAAGAACCATGGGGCTGGAGAGATGACTGAGAGGTTAAGAGCACTGACTGCTCTTCCAGAGGTCCTGAGTTCAATTCCCAGCAACCACATGGTGGCTCACAACCATCTATAATGAGATCTGGTGTCCTCCTCTGGTGTGAGTTGTACATGCAGATACAACATTGTATACATAATAAATAAATAAATAAATAAATATTTTAAAAAAAGAACCATGACCTGTAGTCTCCAAGAAAATTCATTCTCCAAATCCCTCCCCCTCTGTCTGTCTGTCTGTCTGTTTGTCTCTTTTTCAGCCTAGCCCTTCATTTATTACTTAACAATCAAGCCTTTGTTTATTGCATGTATTGTCCTTGGTTGGTGCCATAGTTTGAGCAGAACCCCTGGGCCCAGATCTGCCCATCATAATGTTCTTTTTGTAGGTTTCTAGGACCCTCTGGATCCTTCTTTTTTCCCCTTCTCCCATACTTCTCTCACCTAGGTTCTCAATAGGATGTCCTCACATCTATCCCACTTTCCTGGTAGGTGAAGACGTTCATGGGACATGCCCCTTGGGCTAGTGTCCAGTTATAAGTGAGTATATACCATTTGAACCCCTACCCATATCTAGCCAATGGACAGGACATTCTCTACAGTTGAGTGGAGAGTGGGGACTGACTTTCACATAAACTCTGGTGCCCCATATTTGCCCACATCCTCTTGATGGGGAGGCCTGGTGGCACTCAGGGGAAGGAAACCAGGCCTCCAAGAAGAGACTTGATACCCTATGATCATATACAGGGGGAGGAGGTCCCCCTCAGTCACAGTCATAGGGGAGGGGAATAGTGTGAAAGTGGGAGGGAGGGAAGAATGGGAGGATAAAAGGGATGGAATAACAATTGAGATGTGAGTGAATTAATAAACAAACAAACAAACAAACAAACAAAACAACCCAATCAAGCCTTTGGTCCCTTTCTTAGTGTAAGAGCAATGCCAGCCTGCTGAGCTCTGTGGGTGGGAGAGATCTTGGAGCTTATGCCAATCTGGGAAGGCAGTGGCCAGATAAGATCAGGTTGGAGGGCACAAGACACTAGTCTTTCCCAGTCACAAGGTTGTAATGAGGATGCTGTTTGCCATGTCTCTGAAACAGAAACCGAGAACAAGGATGTTCCATGCCCCATGCCATTTCCTCTCCAAGCACTAGCTTTATCCTGTGTGTAGGTGTGAGGAGACCATCTCTGTAAAGTCAGGAGCCATAGAGGCAGGGATTGTAGCCTCCACACACACACACACGTGGAGTTGTACACGTTCTTTATGTCCCCTCATGCCTCCCTTCACTCAGTGTGCTTTGTTAGAAGTGTGATGGAGCCTCAGTGGGTCTTTGCAATCTCTTTTTGACTGTTCTATGGTTGCCTACAGCTGTATAATATACCCATCAAGCTTTCTTTCTGGGTTGTAATGCCTGCTAGAAATCAGATTGAAGTAATGTTCCATGTGCTGTCATTAAGAGACATTGTCAAGTGTGATGGTATCCACCAGTAACTCCAACACTTGGGATACTGAAGCAGGAGAATTGCCATGAGCTTAGGGCCAGCCTTGGATACACTAGATCAGCCAGAATGATATAGCAAAAATTCTATCCCAAAGAAACTCAAAAAAGTTGCAGGGGTGGGAAAGAATAGCTTACTTGGTACAGTGTTTGTTCTAGGACATGAATTTGATCTCTAGAACCCAAATTTAAAAATAAAAGCTGTGTGTGATGGCAGTGCTGAGGAGACAGCAGTGTATATGCTTCTCACTGGGCAGCCAGCCCAGTCCATGTGATGAGTTCCAGGCCAGTGAGAGACCTTGTCTCTTGAAAAGGAAAATGAATAGTGTCCAAGAAACAACACCCAAGGTTGTTCTCTTAGCTCATATACATGTGCACACATGTACACCTACACACACACATACACACACACACACACACACACACCCTTTCCCTGAACAACAAAACCGAAACTATTTTTTGTCTTTCTTTGTCTCCATCTCCCTATCTCTTCTCCTCTGTCTACCCTCCGGCTCCCTTCCTCTCTATAATTCAGAGTGAAGTGTTTTTTTTTTTTTTATCAGGAAAACAAGCCCCGAGAGTGCTCCTCAACTAATATTTTCAATAATTGCAGCATAGTTTTCAGAGCTTGACTTGAGTATTAGCAATGGACCAATTAAGTCCGCCTCTCTGGAGGTACAGTCCGAGCACTGTGTATTTTGAAAAGCACCTCAGGTGATTTCTAATGTGTGGTCGGGTTGAGAGCCATTGACTTACACCAGTATTTCAGAGAATGGCTGTTTATTTCTTGCCAGAAAATTTGGAGAACAAAGAGGCACATTCGGTGGCCCCCAATAGATGGGACATCACAAAGGCAAGAGCTCTGCGCTGGAAATCTTAAATTGCCAACCTCTCTTCTCTGTTCCCTCTTGATTGCACTGCTCAAGCCATTCCTGTCTACTCTGCCCACCTGTGCCCTCACGCCCCTCACCCTTCTTAAAACCAAGCCAGGACATTACTACACGAATAGAGAATTCAGCAGGACATTCTTCACAGTTGAGTGGAGAGTGGGGTCTGACTTTCACACAAACTCTGGTGCCCCATATTTGACCACGTCCCCTGGATGGGGAGGCCTGGTGGCACTCAGAGGAAGGATAGCAGGCTACCAAGAAGAGACTTGATACCCTATGAGCATATACAGGGGGAAGAGATCCTCCTTAGTCACAGTCACAGGAGAGGGGAGTAAGGGGAAAATGGAAGGAAGGGAGGAATGGGAGGATACAAGGGATGGGATAACAATTGAGATGTAATATGAATAAGTTAATAAAATATGTTAAAAACAAAACAAAACAAAAAAGAGAATTCAAACTGGAGGGGCATGCACCACTAGGGAAAGGGAGGCCTACTCCCATGGGTTGCAAGAGGGGTTTTCAAAACCTTGCTTGAATCTCAGTGGCGGTGGATGTGGACAGAGCAGAGCAGACATAGGAAGTGTGTGAAAGAAACTGCCCTTACCTTTGGGGATGCCTTGCGTTCTAGGATGTCCATTCAAGGACTGGAGACAAGTTGTATAGTGTACTCTACAGCTTGAGGTTATTCATGCCTATTTATATTTAAAAATAATCCAAATTTTTGGTTAAATCTGCCACCTTCATAGCCTTGTCAAGATCACCACCTTACTACCATCACAGACATGATGAGGGACAAATAACCCAGAGGTCAACAAAGGGAAGAGAAACCAGCCCCCAAAGGAGCCTCCACTTGTGAAGTGGAAGATGGAGACCACTTTTGAAGAGAATGGTGGTCTGTGGTAAGGCTACAAGTGGCCAGGTGAGCCGTGTACTGGAAGACCATGACCTCAGCCTTCATTTTTACGGTTCGTATCTTATAGTCTGTATCTTGAATTATTTCATTAGGAAAACTCTCAGGAGTAGCATCAGAGGACTCTAGATTAGAGGATATAGCTAATTTTGAGGCCTTTTGTAATTATTTCTAATCCTGCCTAGAACATTTGTGTCAGTGTGTACTCCCATTGTCAGCATGCAAGAATGTTCATGTCCCACATGGCCACCAACTCCAGGCATTATTACTGAAAATATGTCTTGGTATTCTTACTTTTTCTTGATTGTTCTCTTTCTGGCCTATTCTTAGAAATTTCTAATTGGGTGAATTAAATCATATGTATTGTCTCATGTCTATTTTTTCTTCAAGAGGTAAAATTGAAACATCTCTTTGCTTTAGAAACATGACAATCATTCTTTTTTTTTAAATCTTTCTTCTTAGTCAAAAGTAAGCTAGCTTTCAGGTTTGCAATAAGGGATGAGAGACCCCTCTCCTCTAGCCAATTCTACAAACAGCAAGTGCTTGTGTGAGACTGTCTCCTTAGCTTTCACTGCACAGTGGTCTCCAGAGAGCCTGTCTCCCACCCTGAACATGTCTTCATCCTTCCTTCTGTCTATTTCCAGAAGAAATGTTTGCTGAATGCTACTGAAGGTCTTGCAGTGTATTCTATCTTCTCTAGTTCAAGCAATCTTTATTATTCACAGATTCTATCTTAAGTTCTCCTACTTGCTCATATTTATTTATATTCTCCAAATTAACACTCAGGACACGTTTGCATTTGCAGACATTTCTAGAAGAGCAGTTGAGCTCTCAGAAGCTCTAGCCTTTCCAGGTAGGGGGCATGGGGCAATTCAATACCTTGTTTCAGCTCTCATATTCTACATAAGTGTCATTCTTATGGTGCAGCTAATGTTGTTTCTGTAATGTAGCCCTTTGTGTTGTTCTATGTTGCTGTTATGTCCTCTAAGTCACAGTGCTGAAGTGCTACCTAGGCTTTCTAAGCAGAAGAGAGCTGTGCTGTGCTTGTGGAGAAAACACACGTCAGCTCAATCTGTTTCAGATATGAGCCACAGAGATGTTGGCTCTTCTTAGATCAATGAGTCCACAACACACATTAAATAATATCTCTTTAAGGAGAAGAATACAGGAAATAAGGTTGCATATTGATTGGCTGATGAAAACTGTTGGAGTCAGAGACCCATTGAAATTCAACTCTCTAGTTTTCCTTAGAGCAGTTGTTCAGTATTTGCTAATTCAGAGTTCATAGTAACTTCATAGAACACGGCTACTGGGAATACCAGGGGTTGACTGTGTGTTAAAGAGCAGCAGTGTATCTCAGGAGATGGGAGGAGCATAGTTAAGGAAATAAAGAACACACTAAGTAATACAAACATACAAGGAGAAAAGGATGAGTGAGCCAGAGGAAGGCTGTGCAGAAACCACGATCATAAATCTGGAGTCTGTAGTGTGAAGAGGCTCTCGCTGTCAGGCCAGGAAGCAAAGAGCCGGGTGGAGAAACTGTCTAATTTGGGGAGGACAGGCTGTTAATTGGTTTGCAACTGAAGATAATTGTGAATCTGGAGCAGATGAGAAATAAGGGTGGGGAAATGTGGGGTTAAGTAATGAAGGGAATCATAAAGGGGCTCTGCTCATTCTTTGTTTTGGAAATGCTTTGTTTTTTGTTTTTGTTTTACAAAAATGCAGCATATTTAGCATAGAATTTGATTAACTTTGACATGTGGACACACCCAAGTAAATACCACAAAAATTAAGACAAAACATTTTTTTGACCCCTTGAACACTCTTTTCTTTGGCAGTCCATATCCCTAGGACTTGTCGTCCAAGACCCAAACCAAAAATGCTTGCTGCCAAAGCATGAGGACTTGAGTTTGGATACCCAACACTCATGCAAGAGTCAGGTGCCCGGGCCTTAGAGATGCTTAGATGCACCAATATTCTAGATGCTCCCTATTCTTATACCTGATAGGATTAATTTAAAAAATTAGCTGTTCTAGTGACTATGTACTGTTTCTTTTTCATTGTGGCATAAATATACATTAATAATTTATTAGTTCTTTGAGACATCATTACAAAGACAGATGTGGTGGTTCATGTCTAGAGCCTCCAGATGTTAAGAGAGCTGAGGCAGGAGGACCACGAGTTTCAGGCCTGCACAGTACAGTGAGTCTCTCCTCTCTCTCTCTCTCTCCTCCCTTTCTCCCTCCTACATACACACACACACGCACACGCACACGCACATGCGCGCACGCACACACACACACACACACGCACACACACACGCACACGCACATGCGCGCACACACACACACACACACACGCACATGCACACGCACACGCACATGCGCGCACGCGCGCACACACACACACACACACAAATGAATAAAAGGCATGGCACCCAGAAAAACATTCACAGTACAGATGTGTGACAAGAGACTACTGAGGAATGTTTCTGTCCTAGTGAGAAAGTGGACAACAACTACCTTTAAGAAATAATTGCAGGACATTTGACTAGTTACTTCACAAAATAAGGGCTTAAAGTTTCAAACGTCTCAAATAAAAGATATTTAGCATCTATGATGGATAGTCTTTTTAGCTTGATGGATCGAAGGACACTTGGATGAATAAGAGCACATTGCTGTCTGTGTCTGTGCAGGTTCTTCCACAGGTGACTGGGTCAGTCCATTGATGGGCTTACATTTTGAGTAGACTGGGAGGTGAAACTGCTGAACACAGGCCTTAGTTGGAGGAAGTGAATTTCTGAAGGCCTGTAAAGGGTTATATCTTGCCATTCGTTCTTTCTTGTTACTTCTCTCTGCTTTCTGGGTACCACGAGGTAGGTTTGACTGTACTACAGCCTTCTGTGATAAGTTACTGGCTCACCATGGGCCCAGAAACAGCAAAACCAGGTAATGTGCATGGGAACTTCTAAGACTATGAGACAAAATACATATTTCCTCCTTTAAATTGTGTCACTCAGCCATCTGTTTCACCTGCAAAAAATGGTAGCATAATGATACTAATCTATAAAAAAGCAGGCTGAGCAAGCCAGGAGGGGCAAGCTAGTAAGCAACACCCCTCCATGGCCTCTGTTTGAGTTCCTGTCTTGATTTCTTTTGAGGATGAGCAGTGATATGGGAGTGTAAGCCCAATAAACTATTCCTTCCTAACTTGTTATTTTGTCATGGTGTTTCATGACACCAACAGAAACTCTAAGACGTTTACATACATACATACACACACACACACATATATGTGCGTCAATGTGAGGAATGATGGAGACTCATTTCTTTCTATATAGACATACAATTCTCAGAGGTGTCTGATAAAATAATCCCCCCAACAGATTCCCTAGGCTTGGCCATAAACACGTGGGTCTGTTTCTGGCCGATCAGTCCTATTAGTCTGTGTCTCTACACTCACAGCCACAAAGTGCTGTCTTGGTTATTGTGGCTTCATAGAAAGTGCTGAAACCAGGCAGCATAAGTTCTCCAGTTTTGTTCTTTTTCAAAATTGTTTTTTTTTTTTTTACCAAGTTCCTTGAAAATACACCCAAAGTTTAAAACCATCCTCCCAGTTTTATAAGAAGATCCATTGACATTCTCATGGCATCCACTTGAGTCAGCAGATAAATCTGGGGAGAAGTAATAACAGTTTTTAATCTTCCAATCAATGAGCATAATATATCTCTTCAGCTTCTTCGGGGCGTTTAAATTTACCCAGCAACGTTTTACAGTTTCTGGTGATGAGGTACGGGCGTGGGTGTTATTTAATAACCATTATGGCAGCCAGTAAGTGAGCTCTCTCGGGGGTGGGGGTCACCAGAGTTTAAGTTAGTTGCTTAATTTGTTGTGCCAAATCTTAATACTGTCAGCACCAGAACCGTGGACAGCTCTACTAGAGACTGTGCTGAAATCCTCAATTCACTTGTTTATCCATCCAGCACCTATTTACGTCACTGTCACACTTGGCATTTTAAAGAAATTCAGAATGAGTAAAGGCTACCTACCGATCTTGTTCTCATGGAGCTTATGACGTCTTTGGGAAAACAAGACAAAGGCGAGTTTAAAAATAAGCATAACAATTTGTTATTTTGGTAATAACTTATAGTGTGAAAGTGAATTTTCATAACTTTTTTTTTGGTAGAAAAATAAAAAGACAACCAACATACCCTTTTATAGACTGTCCACGTGCTTTAGGTACAGACAAGCGATGGGTGTGGATGGGTGGTGAGGGGAGGAGACTTTTCAGAGGATATTTGGTGGAGACTTTTCTGGAAGACATACAGAAGTAGGATGAGCTACAGAAGAGGTGGAGAAATTCCTTTGGCTACAGGAATTTCTTGGGCACCATCGCCAATCTACAGGCTGACCAAACCACTGTGGAACACGAACTCTGGGAGTGTGTCTGGATGAAAGGACCCGTGCTAAGAGTAGGTGAAGGGATGTGGACCTAACACAACAAATGAGAAAAAGAGTGGATTTCTCTGCAGTAAAGAGATGAAGGTTCCGACCCGTGTTTTCTGTTTCTTTCCTCCTCTTCTGTCATGCGAGCTTATTTTAAAATTTACTTTTGACAGTAATAAGATTTAAAAATAAGCCTTATGCTTGCGTTTTATTTTATTTTATTTTTTTAAACAAGTTATAAAACTGGTTCTTACCACAAATGCATGCAATCAAGTTTTAGGGCTATAACCACTGAGTCAATGTGTTCAATTAAAAACAGAGCACCTGTTTCTGTCCTAGACATAACCCTAGACACTGGGGGGGGGGGGCGATTCAAAGCTTCAGGGTTTGTGGGTCCATTCACTCATTCACTATTTCCTGATTAGCAGGGAACAGCCAGAGCCATCTGTGTTTTACAGACTGAGAATGCAGGTGTCTCTTCTCTTTTATTAACCACAGAAGTTTACTAGCACCTGGGAATTGGGTTAGGGACACAGGAAAGAATAGTGTAGAATCGAAATCAGGGTCTTCCATTGGCTGTTGCAGCCTGTGTTCCCATATCACAGAGCTCCATACTGACATCCTACACAGCGTTCCAGGCAGATTTCTTGGGAAAAAAAGAAAGTGTTTCTTTTTCTAGATTTTTTTGAAACAGTCATTTAAATCTGTAATTGAGGCTCAAGTAGAAAGGATGGAGCAAGCATTGAGAGATGTCACTTTCTTACACAGTTTCCAGATAAATCCCCAGCTATGTGAAGGAGGCCTAAAAATAACAATCAATTATGCCACCAGCAGGTAGGAAGCACTTACGGTAAATTCCTTTTAGTGTACAGTTAGTACATGCTGTGCCATGTGGCCCCAACATAGAGCCGGATGCAGCCTTACTAGTAAAAGAGAATCTAGCATGAATGCTCCTGTAGTTTTTACACTGACCGGTTGATGTCTAGAGTGTCCTGTTTATTTTTAAAGGCAAGCATTTCAGGTAATCTAACCGTTAATCTTCACTGTTAACCTGGCAGGATTTCTTTTTTTTTAAACAGGTTTTTAAAAAATTTTTATTTTTTTAAAATTTTATTAATTTATTCTTGTTACATCTCAATGGTTATCCCATCCCTTGTATCCTCCCATTCTTCCCTCCCTCCCATTTTCCCCTTATTCCCCTCCCCTATGACTGTTCCTGAGGGGGATTACCTCCCCCTGTATATGCTTATAGGGTATCAAGTCTCTTCTTGGTAACCTGCTGTCCTTCCTCTGAGTGCCACCAGGTCTCCCCATTCAGGGGACGTGGTCAAATATGAGGCACCAGAGTATGTGAGAAAGTCATATCCCACTCTCTACTCAACTGTGGAGAATGTTCTGACCATTGGCTAGATCTTGGTAGGGGTTTAATGTTTACCGCCTGTATCGTTCTTGGCTGGTGCCTTAGTTTGAGCGGGACCCCTGGGCCCAAATCTGCCTATCATAATGTTCTACTTGTAGGTTTCTAGGACCCTCTGGATCCTTCTACTTTGCTATTCTCCCATGCTTCTCTCATCTAGAGTCCCAATAGAATGTCCTCCCCTGTGTCCCAGTTTCCTGGTAAGTGAAGGCTTTCATGGGACATGCCCCTTGGGCTAATATGCAGATATAAGTGAGTGTATACCATTTGAGTCTTTCCGCTTCTGGGTTAACTCACTCATTATGATCATTTCTAGCTCAATCCATTTGTCCACAAATTTCGGGAATTCCTTGTTTTTAATAGCTGAGTAGTATTCCATAGCCTGGCAGGATTTTGAATCACCTAGGAGACACACGTTGGTGAGGACATCTCCAGAGAGAGCTTTAACTGAACAGGGAAGACCCGTCCTGAATGTAGGCAGTGCCATCTCATAGAGTGGAGCACCAAAGTGATTTTTTAAAAAGGAGGAAAGGAAGGAGCCACTGAACACCATCATCCAAATCTTTTCTGTTTCCTTACTGGGGTTGCAATATGGCCAGCCTGTCTCACTCCTTTGCAACCATGCCTGCCCTGCCGTGATGAAGTGTACCAGCAGACAATGATGCAAATCAACCCTTCCTTAGGTTGTATTTTTTTTGTCATGCATTTAGTTAATAGCAATGAGAAAAAAAATGACCAGTACAGGGAGATGTAAACAAACTGTCACCTTAAAACATTTAGAGAGTAAATGGGAACGCAAGCAACTTGAAAGCATGTGACATACAGAGTGGCTGATATGGGCTTCCCTGGCAGTAGAGGACTCACGGATAAACGCTCTAAATACCAGACTGGAGCTAGACAGACTTAAAAGCTGAAAGTCATTCCCTGAGCTCTGAGGGGGAGGGATTTGATGGGAGCCATCTCACTCAGGACCGAGTGTTTCCAAGGTCTCTTGCTCTCTGCGCATTGTCTGGCTGTGGGTCTCTCTATTTGTTCCCATCTGTGGCAAGAGGAAGTGTTTCTGATGATGGCTGAGCAAGGCACTGATTTAGGAGTACAGCAAAATGTCTTTAGGAGTCATTTTTATTGCTAGGTGCTTTTAGTGGACCAGTAGTGTTTGGTTTTACTCTAGGTGCCTGGGCTATCTAGTCTCTGGTTCTTGGTTGCTCAAGCAGTGTCCAGTATGGGTTCCATTTTGCGGAGTGGGTTTCAGGTCAAATCAGATATTGCTTGGTTACTCCCACAGGTAGGCACCAACTCTGCTTCTTCATGTTCGGTGAGTTGTGTAGGTGCTGTTGTCAGCAACAGGGCCTTACTGTCAGTCTGTGGAGAGCAGCCAATAGTCTCGGCAATAGTGTGGGTTGTTTAGGGGTTCCCATGGGACTTACTTGGCTAACAACTCAATTACATGCAACTTATTCCCAGTATTGGAAGCTTCATTTGGTGACTAGAGGTGTCCAGTTGGGGCCCTTTCTCCCTAGTTATTGAGCAATTTTATTCAGATTGACTCCATATATGAATACATTTTAGGAAGCGTCTACTATACTAGATTTCCATATGACCCCTCAGATGACCCTTCGTTTTAGCCATCTCTCTCCGTATTCCCTCCATCACCACTCTTTTCTTCCCCCTCCCCACTTGAGCCTCATGTTTCAGTCCCCACTCCAAGAGGAGGCAGAGAGAATGTAAGGGCCAGAGGCACGGAAGATACCAAGGGAAACAAGACATTCTAGACACAGCACGCCGGATGTGCACCTGTGAACTCACAGAGACTGGCTGCATGAGCAGGACGTACAGAGGTTCTAGACATGGACACATACCCCACCCCTAGCCTGGAAGCCAGCGCCAATTGATAACCTCTTGCAAATGAAAAATTAATTTTCTCCAAGGGAGTCTCACAGGACAAACAAAACACTCTTAAAGGGAAGGTTCCATGCCCAGCAGGAGATGGCCAACAGAAACGAACTCAGTAGCACCTTTTGAGGCTCTTTGTCTCATAGTGTTGTGCCAGGGCTTTTTCTTCTTTCTTTTCTTTTCTTTTAACCTTACAGGCTTATTGTGTATATATTACAGCTTCCGGTTTTGCGTTTTTATGGGATTTCTATGTGTGTGACTTCTTCTTATTCCCTAGATGTCTGTTTGTCTTCTAAGGAGAGACAGAAGGGGTGTGGGCCAAGATGGGAGGTTCGGGGAAGAACTGGGAGGGCCTGGAAGAAGGGCAGCCGTAGTCAGAGTATGTTGCATGAAAAAAAACCATTTATTTTCAATAAAATGAAAAAATAAAAATAAAAATAAAACAAACCCACATTTCAGCCAAAGGTAACCATGTTTAAACAACAGTGTAACAATCTGGTTTCCAGTCTCAATCCATCATGTTTCTCTTTCTTTGGCAATTTGTGGTCTTTTGTGATTTTTAAAAATATAATCATATTTCCCAAAAGCAAAAGAAATGAAATTAAGAGCAAATCCAAATAAAGGCGGACATCTCAGCGATTGGTTTGTTGTTTGAGGGAGTGAGTTACCCAGCTGCTACGAATAGCTGGGGGCTGGTGTGGAAGGCACTCAGGGTGTTTGAGTCCTGATTTCCGTACTTTGCAACCAATAACCCCCCCCCCCAGTGGCCTCTGAGGAGTAGGAGAGGAGGCAGTAGGAACCCAGGAGCCCCTGGATGAAGGGGTTTAAAGGGTGACAGGCAGAGGCCCATTTCAATTCTGAATTATTTGAGCCACTTGTGGAGGGAGGACAGAGAGAGGAAGAAAAATTTCTAAGATGCCGAACGTCCTCTGTTGTTCTTTGTAAAGATTTGAAACAAACCACTGCCAGTTGGATGAGGCTGGCAAGGGTTCCCTTTTTTAACCTACCTGTTTTTCCCAAGGCGGGAGGCTTGTCTTAGGCAACTCTGTTCCACCTCTTGAGAGCCATTTTGACCCTAGAAGGTTGATGAAGTGACCGGACGTCTGTGTTCTGTAACAGGAACAGCTTCTGTCAACTCAGAGGCTGCGTTTGACTTTCTTGACAGTCAATTAAAGCCTCTCTTCCTCTCCAGCCCTTGGGCTTATGGTTCTATTCCTTGTTGCTAGGATAGATGGGCCTTGTCTCCACGACACCCCAGCATTCTAGAGCTTGCTCCTGTGGTCTCTTTGTTCGTTGCTACTGGCATTTCCTTTCACATGCAATTGTCTCATATCTCCAATAAACTGTAAAGCTCCCAAGGCAACGATTGGTTTATATTATCGTCTGCCCCTCAGAGCACATATATCCCAGAGATCTTGTGTAATGGAGGTACTTATTCAAGTGTTCATGATGGACATCAACTTGTCGAAATAGATGTTGCTTAGCTTTTAGCTGCAACAGTTGTGGTCTTGTCTCTGAATGTCAGCCGTCGAACACCATACCTTGTCCCTTTAAAAGATCCATTAGAGAGGCTGGAGAGATGCTCAGGGGAAAGAGTGTTTGCTGTGCAAAGGCGAGGATCTGAGTTTAAAACCCCCAGGACTCACAAAAAGCTCAGCATGCCTGTGGGTGTCTGGGATGGAGACAGGTGGTTGCTGCGAGGCCCCTGCCAAGCTGAGATGGTGGATTGGTTCCATGAGAGACCCTGTGTCAAGAGAGTCAGGTGGAAAGCAATAGAGGTGTGCACAAGATAGCTCTAGTCTTCACCCCTGTGCATGTGTACAGAGGTGCACACCTGCACACGCATGTGGACACCCACCCACACCCACGCACACATGCATATTCTTTAGATATCACTTGATAATACTTAAAGCTGGAGTTGGTGTTAGCATGTGCACCTCCTAGATCCTTTTCCTGCATCACTGGAAGACCTCAGGTAAAGGGCAGATTGCTTCCTAGTCTTTATGAAGAGTCCTACCTCCCTCCCTGCCCCCCCACCCCCGGCCAAAAAGAAAAAAAAAAACCAGTAAAAAAACCAAATATCAATAAAAAGTCATGCCAAAACAGCTCCGCCTCCAGCCTGGTTGCAAGTTTGTATGTTGGGAAACCAAAGAAATTGTTTTTCAGAGGCTGCATATGAACAAAATAACACAATCTGAAGCCCTGTTCTTCTATTTTATAAATAACTAGACTTGGCAGGTAATGGGAGCACACCATGACTTAATTGCCTTTGGTATTAATTAAAAAGGATAAAACAGGCTTTCAGGGAGGGATTTTTCATGACTGTGGGAGTGTGTGTTTTATTATAAATAATCACAAAAGCTGAAGATGAAGCAGGCTCAGGCAACTGTCCCAACAAAGACTATTATCTACACGAAGTTTTCAGAGCTGCCTATGGGAGAGTGGAGAATGTGCTGGGCTCTCATAATACTCGCCTTAGTTTTTGCTTTTCTTGTTTTCACCTGTTTCCAAGCTGTCTTCTTCCCTTGTGCTGTTCGCACCTTTTTCCTGCTCAGGACTCGAGAACTGTAAAACATGAAGCCGTCGTTCCACAGCTGACAGAGCTAAGCCGGGTGGGCTGTCTGGGCCGCCGCCTTTGTTCTGTCCTCACATTATCTAGTGACCGTGGTTCCTCTTCCCTGAGAAATGTGCAGGTTTTGATGGCAAAAAATCTAAGAGAGCTTGGAAGAAATACCCTGTACTAAGTTCTGTCTCTCAGGAGTGTGTGGCACTGTGGCCTCATTTTTCTTCTTCTTTCCAAATGAAAGGATGTTTAAACAGTGCCTAGTGGGCCTTTACTAGCTATGGCAATGAGGTAGTAATTTCTCAAGGTCACCGGTAGTGCGTTTCAAATGAAGGGGGAAGGGCAGAGTTGCCTTTAAGTTGGTGCACCGCTTCTTACTCTGCTCTGACCTGGCGCTTCCCACTCATGTGCCGTGGGGGAGGGCACTGGAAGAGTTCAACAGACAAAAAGTTAGTGGTTGCATTGCCGGAGGAGAGTTGAGCTGAGTGAAATGAGATCGACAAAGCCCCGAGAAGCTGAGCTTTGTAATATATTAATTGATTAGAATCCCCTAAGCCTTGACAAGATATGCCCACTGATGCGATAGTGACGCTAATGTTATGAGAGCAACCAAATGCTTTCTGCTTGGACTTACAGCCTCTTTCACAGGATGGAATTTATGCCTGGCACCTTTAGTAGGGCCAACAGCCTGTGAATGGGTAAGATCATAGGCTCTAGAGAGAGTCTATAGCCATTATTCTGCTAAATGGGCAAAGCAAATATACAGCCTACTAAGTGCTTCTCCTTATACCCATATATTAGTGAATTTCTTGACCCTCATCAGAGAAACTTGTGGTAGATGGTAATTAACATATACCGATACTCACAGCTTGTCAGTGTGCAGAGAATAAGAGATTGGAGTTCTTATCCCTAAATGATACATCTGTATCATCCCCCTCCCCCAACCCAACTACCAAGGCCCAGGAATAGTTGCAGAAGAGGAAATGGGAGGACTCTAAGAGCCAGAGATAGCAGACAAGTACAGTGAAATAGTGCTATCTAGATGCGATAGGGCAGTTGCACACATGAACTTATAGTAGCTATGACTAAGACCTGAGTATATTCAAGCCAGACAAAAATCTCAGCATGGCTCGGTGAGGGGGTCATGGAGTTCCAGCCTCTAGCTGAGGATGGCTAACAGTGCATGGCTGCTGGAAGGAGAGGCAGTTTTCTTAAGGACTGTGGCTCCTGATAGGCAGTAGCAAGGGCACTCTGTGTTTAAAGAAGCAGCACATGAAATTAGGAGGGAGTAGTGGTTGGGGGGGGTAGGAGAAGAATGGGAGGGGAGACACTACTCTCTCTCTCTCTCTCTCTCTCTCTCTCTCTCTCTCTCTCTCTCTTTCTCTTTGTGTGCATGTGTGTGTGTGTGTGTGTGTGTGTGTGTGTGTGTGTGTGTGTGTGTGTGTATTTGATCAAAACATTATGTGCATGTATGGAATTCTCAAACAATTGGCCCATTCCTAGGCCAATGCCTAGCATTTATAAGGAAAGAAGCTGTGTGAGCCAAGGACATATATGGTTTTTCTTCCAGTCTAATGCATAGTCCAAAATGAGGTCTCATCAGTGTTCAAATTTGGGTGTAAAATTTTTCATGCTGTTTTGTCTTTTGCATAAATAAGCATATTTAATAGTCTATAAAAAGAACAAGGGAGGAGCTGAAGTGGGTTAGGGACGTGCGTATGGGAGGGACTGTGGATGGGACAATAGTCTGGCATTAGGTATGGGCTGCACACACAGCTCACTTCTCTTCCTGATGCACAGTTTTCTGAAAGAGTATAGCACTTTTTACTTGCAATGTAGCAATCCAGAGACCCAGAGAGGCCAAGAGATCTTTTACAGAAGCCCAGCAAGGAACAACTAAATCCCTAGGACTATGCGACATGGCTGGTGGGACAAAGACTTCTGAACATCTTGAAGCTGAAGAACACTTGGGTACCTGAAGTCCGTGGGGCCAACTTCCGTTGCTTAGGTTACTGCGAGGTGGAAGAAAAATTAGGCTTGGCTCCTTTTGTCTTGTTTTGTTTTTAGATGTTATAGGTAGAAGTTATCAGATGATTTGGGTTCTGTTTCTGCCAGGGACCAAAAGGCCTGAGGCCGACCCCCACCCATTCAGCATTTGCAGCAAACATCCTGCTGGGCCATTCATTAGGTATGCAAGGCATCCGGCTTAGTCCTGAGAAGACAGCGATCTGATCCTAAGATAACCACAGAGACATCCTGCTTTGTCTCACCTGGAAGACCCCTCTCCTTGCAAATGTTCCCGGGGCTCAACCCAGAAGATTTTGTACTTTTCCACTACTCTCCTTGCGTACCCCCGCCCTCCCTAAAGCAGGTTTTAAAAAGCCTGCCATTACCCTCAATAAACGGCTCTTGACAAGCAACTGTTCGCTTGAGCTCTACGTCTCTCTCGCCCATTTCTTTAAATACAGGTTGCGACCCCCCTCGGCCCCCCAATAACTGACCAGCTGGACTGGTCGGTGGACTAGTTATCGTTACATGGACTAGTTAATGTTTCAGTAAAGATATTCTAATAGCATGGTAGAAATTGAAATAATGTTTTATGTCTCTCTCTCTCTCTCTCCTCTTTTGTTTTTTTTTTTTTTTTTTTTTTGAGATAAGGTTTCTCTGTGTAGCCTTGGCTGTCCTGGACTCACTCTGTAGACCAGGCTGGCCTTGAACTCACAGAGATCAGCCTGCCTCTGCCTCCCTGAGTGCTGGGATTAAAGGTGTGCGCCACCATGCCGGGCTACGTTTTACATCTTTTATAGTGTTTTACAATTTCAAAAGTACTTTTCCCGCCTAACTTAACAGCACTGTGAAGTAGATAGTGGCAGTGTCTTCACCATCGCTATTATCAGTGATATTGTTTGTGGTTAGATGTGAAAACAGAGGTGTAAGTAAATGATTAGTCATGAAGCCAATAAGTAGTGAAGTTAAACTCCATATACTGTTTCCTTTAAATTTCATATGCTTTTGTATCCCTCCCACACCGCCACTTATTATTGCTGTGTAATTGAGCACTCAGCACTGACTGACGTAGAAAACCTTTTAATCTGTTCAGACTGTGCACAGCTGAGATGCTCTCTACCCCATGGTGTGTGGACCCTTAAGGAAAGAGAACAGTTTGGTCAGGAGGCAGAATTGTTTAGAGAACCTGTACCCATTTGCCAGAGGACTGGTGATGACTATCAACTGAGGACTCAACCCTTCATACGGGGTATGTTGGGCTTCCTCACAGCTGGGCAACTGGGTATTAGGCGCAAGTCCCAAAGGGAGCAAAAGAGAAGCACATGGAATTTTCATGACTTCGTCTTGTGAGTCGTGGAGCTTCACATCTGCTCTACACACCCAGTTTCAGAGTGAGAAAGCACAGGGACTGCTGTCGAGAGGAAGGCCCAAACACACTGTGGAGAGGTACATGGGAAAGGAGGGTCTAACTGTGTTCATCTTTGGAAAATTCTCTCTCTCTCTCTCTCTCTCTCTCTCTCTCTCTCTCTCTCTCTCTCTGTATACACATTATCTATGTGTGCAGAAGCTTTCTCTATTACGATTTGTAGAACTATTAACATGGCTGTGCCTTACACGTTTTATTTATTCCTACTTGCAACAAATTATTTCAACTGACAAGTATTAAAGTTAATATTTGTATTTAGTCATATGATGGATTTCATAGATGATAGAGGATATCTTTTTTATATGTTATAGAAGAGTTTATTAAATAAGCATGGGGAGAGAAGGAGAGGGGGGAGGGGTACCCGAGAGAGAGAGAGAGAGAGAGAGAGAGAGAGAGAGAGAGAGAGAGACAGAGAGACAGACAGACAGACAGACAGACAGACAGACAGACAGGCAGGCAGACAGACAGACAGACAGACAGAGACAGCGGGACAGAGAGACAGAGACAGAGGAAGAGAGAGGAAGAGAGCATAGAGAATATCTTAAAATGCCAATGAAACTAAAAAAAAAAAAATCCATCTTCTAAATGTATGGAAAAACTTGCAGGCAGTTTGCAGACATTGTGGGAGGCCAAAAATGATAAATAAGAAATGTGAGTTGAGAAAGCTAACTTCCTACTGATGGTAATGGAGGGTGTGAGTTTCAAGGTGAAATGCTCATGATATTATATCAGCCAAGGCCATCGTAGGTCAAAGTATGGAGGGATGGGAGACTTCCACATAAAGTTACCAGGACCTTCAAAGGCTAGGGGTGTGTGTGTGTGTGTGTGTGTGTGTGTGTGTGTGTGTGTGTGTGTGTGTATAAGTATGCATGCAGGTGCATGTGTATGTAAGGGAATAGGCCAGAGGTTGACATCAGGTATATTTGTTATGCCCAAAATTTCGAGATACTCCCGGAACAGACCATCCATGAGCCGAGTCCAAATGCAATAACAAGGAAGTCTTTAATGCAGGTTCGAACCCAGGCCACCCCTCCAATGCACTGACACAGCAGATGCGAGGAAGTGGCCTTGAGTATCAGTTGAGAGAGTTTTTTTTTATAGGTTTTAGGCACAGAAATGGGATGGCACTTGGGCAGAAAAGCTGCAAGCAGGGAGTTACAAGCCTTGGCATTTTGTGGTTGGGTAATAGGTGTAGAGGCAAGTTGGCCTATAGAAAAGATTGGTTGAAGCAGTCACAGGGGCGTTAGGAACTTTGGCCTGGCTTCTCCTAATTGGTTGTTGCTATGTGCTAGACCACCTGCTGGTCAGCTTGACCAGCAGAGAGTATATTTGGACTTTCCCAAGGTGATCTGATTGTGTTGCTAAGGAATATTTTTCTGTTTAGATTAGTTTGTGAATTTTCTGGAATCTGGGTTCAGCCCTTGGCTAGGTTTAACACAAAATGGAGCTTCTTTTTCAAAATGAGTTTGTTTGGTCCTTCCATATTCCCCAATTGCTCTTCACTTTCTTTTTTGAAACAGGGTCTCTCACTGGCCCTGGAGGTAAGCAGTTCTGCTACGCGGGGTGGCTAGTGGGCTCCATAGACCTGCCTGTCTCCACACTGCTGGGTTTATAGGCATCCACTGCCACCACATGGCTTGTCACATCAGTGCTGGTCATCTGAGTTCATGTCCTCACTCTCCTGCACTTTAATGAGTCATCCCCTATTGCAGTTAATTTACCAGTATGGCCTAATAATAAATATTATTAGGCCTACAATTATTATTATGGCAGTATTTTCTAGCTCGCTAGTAATAAATCAAGACACAGACACTTATTATATTTTAAAATAGCCTTAGTTAATCTGGGGCAGGGCAGATGTTAATCCCCTAAACTACTTCCCACAATCCCCTGCCATCTGCTTCTAATAATTTCTATCAAGCTACCTCTCATTCATAATCCCGTATACTTGCTAATGTTCTTCATCTGGACCAAATCCTCTATCCATGCTTATCATGCACATCTCCTCCACCTAACCCATGGGGGCACAACCTTCCTTTCCTCTCCTCCTCTGGTCCCTCTTCTTCCCAAGATTCTCTCAGTCTCCTCCAGCCCAGGAACCTTAGCCATGCCTATCCCATTTGCCCTGCCCAGGTGTGATGACCTTTTATTGGTCAAATAGGTTAGGGTGTAGGCAAGGTACAGGTGGGTTATAGAGACAGCAAACAGTAATTAGCATCAAAATACATCAGACCAACCTCCAACAGCCCCCCTCATCCCATCAAAGGTTAGTTGCTTAGTGTCTTAAGATCAAACCTACCCTGGAGAGAGCAGTGGTGTCAGGAATAAGAACCTCTCAGACTTGGTTCTAAGTGGAGAGGAAAAAAATTACCCTGAAAATATCCAAGCCCATGCCCACCTTCCTGCACAGGCAGGGCTAGCACTCACAAGACCTTTCTAGTCTCCAAAGCCATAACTCAAAAGTGTAGTTTAAACAATCGTGTCGTTAAAGTGTAGTTAAACAGTCTTGGGTTGGTTGTCCCTCTAAGAGCTTGTCACAAGGAAACACAAATACTCGTTGGAAGAGTCTAGACTCTTAAGGAGCCTAGATGCCACAGAATTTTCACAAAGTTCCAAAGACCGTACCTATACATGCACACCCCAAGGCCGATGCATCACACACATACCCACCACAAACACACAGCCTTTGCGTACATACCTGCCACACACTCACAGCCTTTGCGTACATACCTGCCACACACTCACAGCCTTTGCGTACATACCTGCCACATACTCATAGCCTTTACATATACACCTGCAGCACACACAGCCTTTCCATACACACCTGCTGCCCCCCCACCCCACATATCCCCTTCCTCAAATACATGAAGAAGTAATCTTATATATATATAAAAAATCTCTTATAGTGGTCATTCTGACGGTTATCCTTTTGAAATCTTCCCAGAGCACCCTGCCTAAAATATCCACTCTGGCTGACTCCAAGGCTATGTACCCAGTCTGCACAGACCTACAATGGTCTTTTCCTAACCCTGGCTGGCTACTGGGCTCTGTGTAGGCTAACTCAGCACCTCATTTGTGGGGCTCCAGGGAGCAGCTGAACAATTCAAGGTGTGTAGCTAGCTGCTTATAGTGTTGCTATTACCGGACTACTGGAAATAGGAAGCAAGCAAGCACAGAACAGCGGCCTCTGTTCATAGCTCCGGGAGAAACCCAGGAGCCGTGACGCTGGCTCTTGGCAATCTGGAGGAGGCTGGTTTTTCTTTAGTGAAGATAAACACCTCATTTTTTAAAGGCCCTCAGGAATAATTCCATATTTTGCCTCAGTTCCTCACCATCTTTGGATGTTCTTTACCTGCCAAACCTAAACATCTCTGGTGACATTTAGCACATTGGAAACATTGAGCCATCCCCCTTTGGAGTCTTGGGGAGGGGGAGGGGTGAAGGGACACACATACTACTTGTTCCCTGGCTTCTGAGGATACTCGGTTTCAATTTCCTAAAAGAACAGTGAGTTATAATTGTTAAAGATGGAACTGTCAAAAGTATCTGAAAAGACCTATAAAACTGGGGCACATAAACATGATTTTATTTGATATATATATATATATATATATATATATATATATATATATATATACATATATATATCATATTTTTTATGTCAAGGTAGAAAATAAAAACAGACAAATGATGAGTACAGGGAAGGTCGGAGAGGAATTATGTCTGAACAGGCGAGGGGCAGAATTCATCTCATGGGGCTCTTTTTCTTTGCCAACTCCTCGCCTCCACTGCAGATTCAAGGGGTCTGGATCTCTCCTTTTTTCTTTGTTTCTTTAAAAAAAAAACTGATGTCTGAGAGCTTGTCCATCTCAAAGTCTTGTTTTCTATTTCTCCCAACTCTTACAAATGAGTCTCCTTGCAGCATTAGCAGCCTGAAGACCCTGGCACAGCTCTCAGAGAAGCCTGGCTCCACTGGCTCCCAGTGTGAATCCCAGCAGCTGTGGATGGGTGACCTGGGTGAAGGATGCCCTGTGAACAGGATGGCCAGGCTAGTAATGTCTGGGGAGACACCTGGGGGAGCTGGGCTGTCAGAGACATCCTGAAATGGGTGGGGGTAACTGTCTTGTCTTGGATACTGAATTGTCTTTGTTAAGCAAAAACAGTCATCTTAAAGCTGATCCTTTAAACAAATTAAAAAAGAAAAAAAATTAAAAAGCTTGGCTTTAAATATCAAGAGCCAGAGTGTAGAGAAGCTGAAATTTTAGAAGGCAGGATGACATAATTTATTTTCCACTCAAAGGGAGATAAAAATGTGACCAGCTGGAGGGGGAGGAGGAGGAAAAGGATAATGTTGGGACTTAGGTGCCTGCTGTGTTTTTTTGAAGAGGTCTTCAGCATCTTCACTGGGCTGAGTTATGGCTGAGGAGAAGAGGCTGGGAAGTTGATGTTGTAGGTGGTTTGTAAAGAGCCCCACTTGTACCCCTCTTCCAGGACTGTGGTTAAAGGATGGGCAGGCCTGTCTCCAGTAGGGCCCTTGGGAGGAGAAGAGCAATGGCTGGCAAAGCCTAGCTGGCAGGTCTGGGGACAGCTTCACGGTGCCCCACAAATGATATGTTCTCTAGGCAGAAGGAAGGGCCACAGAAAGACTTCCCATGGTTGCCATAAGGACTGCAGAAGTGGCTGGGTGTGAGCAGGTAGGATCGTCCAAGGAGTGGGTAGTGTGTGCGCGCGTCCTCTGAAAAGCTAAAGCAAGGTGATGATGGTGAGGACCACAGCAGAGGAGGTAGCTCTCGGTGCAGTCAGTTAGGATAGAGGGCGACTCAGACATCCAGCATATGTCCGGGACAATAGCTGCCTCTCCCCAGAACGGAAACAGAGCTGCTTCCTTGGTAAAGAGATGATGCACAGAAGAAAGCTCATCTCATAGTAACTGGATTAAGTCAAAAGGAGAGCAAGCACTTGGCAATTGGAAAGACCATGGTTTCTGCTAGAAGTGAAATGGCTGGATACCAGCTAAATTCTGTTACATTCAATAAAAACATTTACGTTAAATTTTAATTAGCATATATTATTTATACATAATAATGGGCTTCATTATGACATTTTCATTCATACATGATGTATTTTAATGATATTCATTCCATTACCCCTCTGCCCTGGCCCCAACTCTCTGCTCCCCTTTCTTCTTTCCAGCTGGTCCTCTTTGTACTTTCATCTCTTTTTTTTTTTTCTTGGTGAACCAATCAATGATTTTAATTAGGGTTATTTATAGGAACACCAGCAACTTACTAGTGGCCACCTCACCAAAGAAAATTCCTTCCTTTGCAAGCAACCGTTAACATCCCATAGGGCTTGGGGTGCCTCTTGTCCTCCATGACGGAATGTGACAGTCTTAGTCTTGTGCAGGTAATTTCAGTGGCTGAAAGTTCCAGAGTGGAGCGATCCATGTCACGCCTGGAGGACAGCGTCTGACTGCTTTCCGTTCTGTCCTCTAGCTTGCTTTTAAGTTCTTTCATACCTCTTATTCTGTGATGTTCCCTGAGCTTTGGAGTGAGAAGTATAGATGTCCTATTTAAGGCCAAACATTCAACAGTCACATCTTTTCTTCCTTTTACCAGCTGTAAGTCTACAACACTGTCCGCTCTAAGGACAAAATTGTGCATTTTTGAAGTCGATAGTTGCACAGTTCTGCTTGTCACATAGGAGTGCCTAGATCAGTGGTTCTCAACCTGTGGGTTGTGACCCCTTTTGGGGAAACTGAACAACCCGTTCGCAAGTGTCACCAAAGACCGTCAGAAAACACAGCTGTTTACATTACACAGTTCATAACGGTAGCAAAATTACAGTTATGAAGTGTCGACAAAATAATTTTATGGTTGGGGGGGTCACCACAACAGGTGGAACTGCATTAGTGGTGTAGTCACAGTGTTGAGAAGGTTGAGAGCTGTTGCCCTAGGTGGAGAGAAGGCATCACAATGAAGTGGGAGTAGCTGGTGAAGATGCAGATGTGGAGACATCGAAAGAGAAGTTCCAGGCATACAGGAGCTAATTATGGTGAGCGCTTTTCTAATTTCCAAGAAGGGGCTGGCGATGGAAAACGCATAGAGCAGAGAGGGCTGAGGCTGGACCCCAGTCAACATCCATTTTCCAGCACATCTGCCTGACTTCCTGGTGCTTCTTGTGCCCTCTGACGGCTTTTTACAGAGGATCCCTTTAAACCCTCGGGGAGTTTCATCCTTTCTGGAACATCCTGGCCTCAAGCACGAGAAGCCTGTTAGTGCTGTGGGAAGGCATCTGTGAGAATGCGACTATACTTAAAAGGTGGGCATAACAGCCAGTGATAGTTCAAGGTTCAATTTCTTCCCTGCCTGTGACGGGATATTAGAGTGGGATCTCAATCAAGCTCCATTCTCTGCTCCTGTGAAAGGTCTACCGGTGAAGGCGGGGCACCAAACAAACGTATGATGGATGCCCTCTGGTTCAGGCAATTCATTTATTTCCAGAGTGTCAGGGAAGACCCAGACACATATACCTAAAGCAACACCAAACCAGCAGCCACTGTTATTGAGTGATCACCAGTGAAATTTACTAAGAAAACAACTATAGTTTGGTTCTAGCGTCCAAGAAAGATTTTTGGGTGGACAATGGGAAGTGTGGCACTACAGCCTGAACCTCGGGGGTGAAGAGCATCTTCCCTCTTGAAGATGTTTCCCCTCTCCCTGAATTGTGCCTCACTGAAGTCACTTCTTTCCTCTTCAGTTTCTATGCCTTTCTCTCCCCAATGCTTGACTTTTTGGCTCTTGCTGTTGCAATTTTCTATTTCAGGAAAAAAATAGGATTTTTTTTTAAAAAAAGGATGAGCTGGGCTGCTTTTCTCATTCCTTGACTCTTTGTAAAGTTCAGAAGACAGCCTCAGATCCCACACCCTTTATGAGTTGTGCATGTAAACTCCATCAGCATCTTAGTCACTGTCCTATTGCCGTCAGGAGACACCATGACCAACACAGTTCCTATAAGAGAAAACATTTAATCAGGGGCTTGCAAACAGTTGCAGAGGGCATGGTGGCAGGCAAGTGTGGTGTTGAGAAAGCTACATCCTGATCTGGAGAGAGAGAGAAAGAGAGAGAGAGAGAGAGAGAGAGAGAGAGAGAGAGAGAGAGAGAGAGAGAGAGAGAGAGAGAGACAGAGAGAGCACTTGGCATGGGCTTTAGAATTCTCAAACCTACTCCCCAGAGGCACACTTCTTCCAACAAGGCCCCACCTCCTAATTCTTCTAATCCTACCAAAGAGTTCTACTCCTTGGTGACTAACATTCAAATATGTGAGCGCATCGGGGACCATTTTTATTCAAGCCACCACACTCAGGAAGTTGTTGATCATGGACAGGGTTGTTAGGAGCATATGAGCTAGTTAGTGGTAGACAGGGATGGAGCACTCCCTAAAGATTCAGCACTTTTGAAGGAGCTAAGTTCTCAAGACTCTAAGAGAAGAACACAGGTGATGAAGATGCTGTTTTTAATAGCATATATTAACTGTCTAAATTAGTGGTTTTCATTATGACATTTTCACATTTGTATATAATGTATTGTGACATACGCACACCCTCCCATTTTACTCTTTTCCTCTATCCTGGTGGACCCCTTTCTTTTCCAAAATAGTTGCTGTTTTACCTTTATACCATAGAAATCTAGATTTTGCATGTGAATGGAAAATAAGTGATATTTGTCTGAGTCTGGTTTATTTTGTTTAATACCCATTTGCTTGTGTGATTCAGCCTCTAACAAGACAAATTTTGAATCAATTGGTTGGTTAATTCCATTGTTTATGTATACCATATTTTCTTTGTTCAGGGATCAGCTGCCACTCTAACTTGGCTATTGTGAACAGCGCTGCTGTGGACATGGGCGTGCAAGTATCTTTAGCATATGCTGTCTTTTGTGTTTGAGTTTATAACCAAAAGTTGATATAGAAAGATGACATAAGAGCTCTATTTTCATTGTTTTGAGGAACTTCTATACCTACTTCTCCCACAGTGGCTGGCTTACCGCCCATTCCCATTAACAACCCCAGCCTTGCCTCCTTACCAGCATTTTTTGTTAGCTTTCTTGATGGCAGCCATTTTGCCAGGGATGAGAACGGTTCAGTGTAGTTTTGCTTTGCAACATCTAATGACTAAAGGTATTGAACCTTTGTTTATTGGCTGTTTGTACTTCTTTTGGGAACTGTCTATGATACGAAGAGGTTTTGATTGAGCAATTAGGCCTTCACCCCCTCTGCTCCCTGGAAGACGGCAAAGCACTCCTGAGGCTTGCGGACAAACTAACGACAGTTACAACACTGATAAGTACATTATGTGTTGTTGTCTGAGTTACTTTCAGAAGAGTAGTCACCATCTTTTGTTTCATTCATGAGCTTTATTGCCTCTGTTTAGGGGGGGGGTCTTTTAATTTAAAGAGTGGCATTAATGATCCACGTCTGTTAATGAACTATAATTAACGTCTGTCAGAGTTATTCCCTTGTATTATTATTTTCCTTCATTGTCCAGGTCCTCATTCCCAGCCCCCACTCACCGACACTCACAGTTGTTACATTGGCGTGCTCCCTGCCTGGCCTTCCAATGCACATCTACACAGGCACAGTGCTGTTTTGTGTCTGCTGCTGGATAGAATTATGGAGATTTTCAAATATTTATGAAAGAAAGTCTTACAAATCCCTGTGTCTGTCATGTAGCTACAGTGATGATTGACACATGACACTCCCTCCTCTGTATTGCTCCTCTTTCTTTCCCCAGGTTCATATTTATAAAGCAAATATAAAACATTAGATTATTTAATCTATAAATGTTTCAGTATATATTTGTAAAAGTCAGCTCTCCCCTTTAAACATAACCACATAAAATATAAACAATAATTTTAAATATCACCCAGTGTTTAGGCTTTACTTTTGTGTTATAAATGGTTCTGTTTTCATTTATTTTTATCAGAATCCAAACTAAATCTATACATTGCAAGCAACCAATAAGTTCCTTGTTCTTTGGCTCTTTGTTGCAGAGGTTCTCTTTCCTGCCTTCCTTCCTTCCTTCCTTTCTTCCTTCCTCCCTCCCTTCCTCCTTCCCCCCTTTCTTTTTTTTTGTCCTTGGTATTTTTTTTTATTCAGGAAGCTTACAAGTTTTCAATGTCGTTTGATGTCTCTCTCTTCCTTGTGACACTGTTTAATATGGTGCCTTATCTCCCCTGTGGATTTGATATTAGATCCGGAGGTTTGATGCAGGGCCTGATTATAGGGAGGCCAGGCCACTGTGCTTCACAGGTGGAACTGTGCCTTCCTGACAGAGGGTAGAAATATCTCGTTGTCTTCTTGGGATGCTGTTCATCCTTCACAATCCTTCCCTATCTCTAACTCCCTGGGAGATGCAAATGAAGATGTTCTATTTCCATCACTCCTGTCCTTGCAAACTGATATCCCATGGAAAGAAAAACTTATTTCCATCAGCTTTCCTCTTTCAGTTTGTATCAGAGAAGTCATCTAAATACTTTGAATTCCCCCTTTATTACCATTTATTTTTCTTTGGTAGTTAGCAAGAAGTTATTTAAGTTGGCTTGTGAGTCTATTCAACATGGCTGTAGAAGTCTTGATTATTAAGAACTTTCTAGATATTGTCGATTTGTTTCCATAGGACTGTATTCTGCCTTCCCACAAGCTTTAGCAATTAAATATGTCAAGCCAGTTCTTTAAAAAAAACCTTGACTGCCCCTGTGAGGATAAGTATCCTCTCACATGACGAGGAGCCAGCTACGTTTTCCCTGTGAAGCTCGGTTCACATCTTTGTAGCTCACGGCATCTAAAGACAGTGTTACTGGCAGCTTTGCTTTCTATGTCCAGGTGTCTTTTCTATATTAAGTACAAACACCATAAATTGTGAATAGTTTGTCATACTGTGTTTTTTTTATTTTGCCACATAGAAGGCTTATGCAATAATATTTATTAGTTAAAAGAATGGCTCTAAAGTTTTAAGTCATAGTTAGGAAGATTTCCCATAGTTCAAGTAAAAGAAGAAATGGCTCAGAGGTTAAGGGAACTGATTTCTCTTCCAGAGGTTCTGAGTTCATTTCCCAGCAACCACATGGTGGCTCACAACCATCTATAATGTGTTCTAATGATCTCTTCTGGTGAGCTGCATACATGCAGGCAGAGCACTGTATACGTAATAAATAAATAAATATTAAAAAAAGAAGAGTTCATCCATGCTTTCTTTAAATATTAAAGGTATTAACATCTCTGATCCAGGATCAGTGAGGTGACTTGGGAGGCGAAGCTCTTGCCGTGCAAACCCAGCACTGAGTTCAGTTCCTGAACCCATGTAAACGGGAAAGAAGAGGATTGACTTCACAAAGCTGTTCTCTGACCTTCTCATATGCACATGCTACAGCATGGCATGCATGACTGCCTCCCCTGACATCACACACACACACACACACACCCATACACAGACACACACACACATAGACACACACACATACATGTAAACAGACACACACACACACACACACATCCCTAAGTAACACACACACACACACAAAATGAAGAACTGTGACGTATTTGGAATTTATTCTGAAGTACATTTATACCATCTGCTATAAAGTTCACATTTTTCTCCACAGATTTGAGATATCACCTTTTCATGAAATCCATGGTTGTGTTCACGGATTCATTTTCCAGATTTTATTTTCTGTTAATGTGACAAAAACAATACATTTTAATTATCGAGACTTATGGGGTTGGATTCTGACAGACCAGCTTCTTCACCCTTCACACAAGATTTTTTTGTACCTTTATTTTCCAACTAAACTTTATAATAAAGTCAAGGTAAAACAATTACCAGATTGTATTTTTATTGAGATTGACTCACACTATTAAAAATGTCTTATTAAAAACTGACATTTTTTTTTCAATCACCATCCCAACTATGGTCACAATGATTCCAAACTGCAGAGGGTGGTCACATTTTGTTAACCACCTGTTGGTGCACATCCAGTGTGTTTGTGTGTGTGTGTGTGTGTGTGTGTGTGTGTGTGTGTGTGTGTGTATACATACATGTGTGCATGTAGAAATAAGAAGTCAGTGTTGGGTATCTTCTATCTCCACTTATTTCTTGAAACAGGACTCTTACAGAACCTGGCGGTTATCAGTTCAGCTGGGCTGATTGGACAATGAGCTTTAGGGATCTGCCTTTTCCTGTCTTTCCAGAGCTTGTGTTGTTGAGCAAGGCTTTTTTTAATGGGAGTGCTGGGATTTGAACTCAAGTTTTCATGCTTGAACATCAGGGGCCTTGCTGACCGAGCCACCATCCCAGCCCTTCAGATTTGCTGTCCAACGCTCATTTGCATGCTAACCACTGTTAGTAACTCAACCTCATATGGCAACACACACAATAATGGTTTGCACTGTACCTTTGAGATTGGGGGTGGAACATGCAAGTTGGGTATCATTTAATCTTAGCAACTAGTGAGATATAAACTGCTCTAACAAATTATTATTAAGGAAGGTCCTGGTTATAAAATCTCTAATTGGATTAATGTCTTTTCAACATTTTTCATATGCATGTGAGTTGTTAGTCTTTCTTTTGGAGTGCATGTTTGGGAAGAAAACATAAGACCCCGTGTTTGTTCATTTGGTTTTTTATCACCCTTTCATTTGCTTTATTAATTATTATTGTTAACAACAACAACAACAACAACAACAACAACAACAACAATACTAATAATAATGACTATGGGTTTTTGAGACAAAGTTTCTTTGTATAACTCTGGCTGCTCTGGAGCTTGCTCTGTAGACCAGGCTGGCCTCAAACTCAGAGATCCACCTGCCTGAGTCCTGGGACTAGACGCATGTGCCACCACATCCCGCTACTTTTATTCTCCTTTGTGCAGTGCCTGGTTTATTTAAGCAATTTGTGTCCGTTTTGTTGAGGCGACATTAACTGCTGTAGTGGTTAGATTTTAAGATTGTGGCTGCACATGAGTCAGACATTTCTTAGTAGCATTTACAGATGATATGGAGGGCTCGGCTCCAAACAACAGCCATAAGCCCTCCCTCTAGAGTAAACAGACTGACCCAATCCCAGGGGCACACACATCAGCGAGGTAGCTCATAGTTTTCTTCCGGTTTCCCCACGCCCACCCTGCTTTCTGCCTCAGTCTGCTCTCTTGTGACATTCCCAGCATAACCAGCAGGAACGTGTCCACTTTGTTCTTCACAGCACCCAGTCTTAGTCACTGCCTAGGCTTTCTGCGAAGGTGCACTTCCATGCACTTGGTTACTGTGCGCTGGTGTTTTCCATCTGCACCCAGCACCGTACCGTTGTTAAAGCAAATGGTGGGCCCGGTTAATAGTGTATAGATCTGAAAACGAAGCTTGTTGCTGATTTGTCCATTTCATTCCCTGAACTTATATTTGAGACACTATATAAATTTTTTTTTAATTTAGTAAGCACTTACAAACTCTCTCTCTCTCTCTCTCTCTCTCTCTCTCTCTCTCTCTCTCTCTCTGTCTTTCTATCTGCCACTCCTCTTCTCCTCCCTCTTTTCCTCCCTCCCTCCCTCCCTCCCTCCCTCCCTCCCTCCCTCCCTCCCTCCCTCCCTCCCTCCCTCCCTCCCTCCCTCCCTCCCTCTCTGAATACCTGTGCAGGGTGAGGTCACAGGTTGATGTTGAGTGTCTCCCTCTATTCCCTCCTCTTTCTTTGTCTTGAGACAGGGTGTCTCACTGGAGCAGCACCTTGCTATTTTTTGGATGGAGGGGCTTTCCAGGCAGCATCCAGGCTCTCACTGTCTCCACCTCCTCAGCTTTAGTATTAGGTAAGTGCTACCAAGCCTAGCTTTTTACAGGGGCACGGGGGGGGGGGGGGGGGGGAAGGGGGAGGGGAGGGGAGACTCAAACTCATATCCTCATGTTTTTACAGTGAGCACTTTATTCACCAAGCCATCTCCCCAGCCCAGTACCCATGAAAAAAAAATATGCCCTATTAAACACATTGTTTACAGACAGATAAAATAAATTATTCCACTCTCTCTCCCCCAAAACCCCAAGACAGAACAGAACAAAACATCTCTATAATGTAGAGTCAACCAACATTTCATTTCACTTATTCTAATCTACTTTGTATTTGAAATTATTTTATAGTCTTCTATGCTCAGCTCAGGCATTAAATTTTAATACACTAAATGATGTTTTCTCTTGTGTTAGAGGTTTGGGGTTTCTTTGCATATGATAGCTTCAGCACCTTCTACTTTATTATACTTTATTATTTGTAGCTGGGAAAATTCCTATGAAAAATTTTCCATTCTTTCCCCCCACTTTTGAGATTATATTATATAAAAATAGATTTCTCCCCTTGTTCCAGTTCTTATTCCTATTTGTATTGTATAATGCGATGGCATTAGGACCAACACAGTATTAAATGGAGGGAGAAGGAGTGCTTGTTTATCTCGTTCCTGAATCTTACAGAGAAGGCTTTGGTGTTTCCCCATTTTGTAAGATTCTGGATTTAGGACTTTTGCTTGTGGGTTCATGTTTTAGACCTTTGGCTCAACCTTGAAATTATCTAAAAATCTCTTCTTTTCTGTTTCTTGGGCTGGGCATGGTGGCACACACCTTTAATCCCAGCACTCAGGAGGCAGAGGCAGGTGGATTTCTATGAGTTCGAGGCCAGCCTGGTCTACAAAGTGAGTCCAGGACAGCCAAGCCTACACAGAGAAACCTTGTCTCAAAACAAAACAAAACCTCTTCTGTTTTTTGCATGATCTATTTTGAAGTTATTATATATATAATATACTTATATATGTATGTATATATATTGTATATATAAATATATTGTTGTATTTATGTATAATATATACATTATACAATATAGCCTTTTTCATTAGTTATGTCTTCATTAAAAAAATTTAATTTAATTTAAACTTACATGTATGGGTGTTTTACTTGCATGTATGTTTGTCACCATTTGCCTGCCTGGTGCTATGGCAGGCAGAAGAGCAAGTTGAGTCCCCTGGAGCTGGAGTGTCAGACAGTTGTGAGCTGTTATGTGGGTGCTGGGAGTTACCCTCAAGCTCTTTGGAAGGGCAACAAGTGCCCTTAACCACTGAACTCTCTTTACTGCTCCTTGATGTAATATCTGTTTATTCTCAATTTCCATAAGGCAGTGAGCTTATTTTAGTTTTCACATTTTTACACCTTCTCTCTGTTTTAATAGCCAGAACATACAGCTTTTTAAAATTACAGCCTTTTATTTATTATCATGTATATATAATGTATATGTAGGCTGTGCCGGTGCCACTGCCACAAATGTGGATGTCAGAGGGTAACTTTCAGGAGTTAGTTCTTTCCTTCTACCAGGGTTTAAGTTTGGGTCAGGAGGTATCTGTGTCAAGTACCGACTGAGCTGTCTTGCCAGCCCCAAAACAATAGCTTTAATGAACAGCTTTATGTATATCTATATATTCTCACTTATAACTATAATTTTATCAGAGATCTATCTATCTATCTATCTATCTATCTATCTATCTATCTATCTATCCATCATCTATGTATCTATCCACACATCCACTGTAATGCTCACAATTGAACTCTAGGCCTCACACGTGCTAGGCAAGCATCCCGCCACCACAGCTTCCTCTTTCGTTTGGAGGCAGCATCTCAGTGAGTCAGTAGAGTTGGCCTTGTACTCTCTCTATTGCCCTGGCAGGTGCTGAGCTTGAGATTGCACCGTACTGTTTCAGCATCCCCTGAGGCTGAGATTGCAGGCGTGTGCCACCAGACTGGGTGTGCTTTATTGAGCTGTCATTTTCCAACTGCTTCCCAGGTATGTGTGTGTGTGTGTGTGTGTGTGTGTGTGTGTGTGTGTGTGTGTGTGTGTATAATATATATAAAGGTACAATTAATTTTTGCATATTAACTTCCGATCCTACAACCTTGCTCAGTTTATTTATTAGCTCTAGCAGGTTGCAGTTTCCTGAGGATATTCTACATGAACAATTGTGTCTATTTCATTACAGATATTCGCTTCCTTTTTAATTTATTATGCACATAGTTCCCTTTACCTCACTGACCGTAGTTACATCATCTCTTTAATGTCCTTGCCTGAGAGTCCTCCCACCTGGGTCATTTCAGGGTTGGCATATGTTGATGATTTTCCCCCCTTTCATCTTCTCTGGTCTTCTTTTGTTGAGCAATTTTGGATTGTGTCCTGAATGGTGTGAATTCTATGTTGTAAAGACTCTGTATTCTGTTATGTTTCTCCAAGGAACGTTGACATTTTGTTGTAGCAGGCAATTAATTTGATTTAGACTCAGAATGCCAACTGCCATGCCTGTGCTGGGTCATGGCTGGGATCCTGGATGAGTCCTTTGTGGCAAAGCTGCAGGTTTCTTTCTCTTTGTTCTACACATGTTCGTAGGTCGGTCAGGGATTTGGGATAAGCTTTTATGTACAACTTGAAGATGTTATTTTCTTCCTGGTTTACTGGGATTCTCTCTTATCTTTGGTTGTCCTGGCAGCCATGAGTGTCCCATGGTTCCTCTGTTTGGAAAGATGATGTTTTTCTACCAGTTTTTAAGGCAGTCTGTACCCGTATTGATGCATCTGTGGCCTTCTTTGGAGAAAAGCAACAAAGGTCAGGAACTGATATTGGCCACTTACTCCAAGATTTGTTATCCAAAATATGCTTGCAAGTATTTGCTCATTGTGTTTATGTCCCGAGAGTTCATAGCTGTTGTTTGGTCTGCTAAGAGTCTGCTCCCCCATGTTGATGTGAAAGTTTCCTTAGTGCTTGTTTTAGTTAGGATTCCTATGCTGCAATGAGATACCATGGCCAAAACATAAGTTGGGTAGGAAAGGGTTTATTCAGCTTACACTCTTATGTCACCAAAGGAAGTCAAGACAGGAATTCAAGAAGGACAGGAACTCAGAGGCAGGAGCTGATGCAGAGGCCATGGAGGGGTGCTGCTCACTGGCTTGCTCCCCATGGCTTGCTCAGCCTGATCTCTTACTGAACCCTGGACCACCAGCCCAGGGACAGCACCACCCACAATGGCCTGAGCCCTTCCCCATTGATTATTGAGAAAAGTGCCCCACACTGGCTTTCACGGAGTCATCTCCTCAACTTGGGCTCCTTCTTCTCTGATGACTTTAGCTTGTGTCAAGTTGACACAAAACCAGCCAGTGCTGTGGCTTAAGAAGCTTTGAAAGTATGAGGTTCAGGAGGGATTCTGGTCTTTGCTGTTGACTTCAGTGGGATAGTTCTTGATCCATTCATTCAGCGGTGAGTTCTTGGCTCTACCTATAGCAAAGCTGGCCTCTTTAGGTTTGAGACTAGGCACGAGGCTCCCCCGTTCAGCACATATGTCTATAGAGGAGCGCTGCTTGCTCTTTAGGCTTTGAGCCTCACAGCCATCCTAGCTGGATGAAACTAGGCCAAGGTCACGTGCCACACTTCCCACTGCCTCCCACCCTTAAGCCTGAGCTCAACAAGTGCCCCAATGTGCAGAGAGGTGTGGAGCTGAGCTAAATGAAATCTCTCCCAATCCTCATGTGTGAGGCTGCCCTTTAGGCTGATGGTCAGAGATCACCTTATCTCCCACCGGGGAACACTGTGGCTACACAGACGGGGAAGGGAGACCGGAGGTTGAATTTGGTGTTTTTCTAAATCCTGGAAAATTTCATCACCGGATTCAGTAGAGCACATATTGTCTGCATTTTGTGTAATGTTCACGCTCAATTTTGACTTCTTCCCAATGCCACTTCCCTCACAAAGACTTTTCTGATTGCTACTTCTCTTGTTTATTTTAAAATCTCTGCAAGAACTCAGTTTCTGTGGTCTATGGTACCCTCTGTTTTCTCCTTTAATAATTTTACACATGTACATCCTGTCTTCTTTTCCAGTGGATAATAATTTTGAGTGTTGGATCCTGTTTTGTGAGCAGTGTATCTACCCAACAGAACCTGGCACAGAGACACATTGCCAGTAGAGAGCTGGGCTAAACAAGCCTGAAATCAGGAACCCAACTTGACAGCTTAGAGCTTGGGCTTTGCAGCAGAAAATAATCCCTGTTAGCAGGTGGCCTTAACTGCCTGCTGAGCGAAAACCAAGAGCGAGGAGATGGGGCCCTTTCTGCAGTTGAGGGTTCCGAGTTTGCAGCACTGGATAACAGAAGCTAAGCCTTAAAAAGAAACAAGGAAACAATGCACCTTAAGATTTAGACTTAAGTAGAGGGGCTTAAAAGCAAGACGAGAATTATCAAGAACATAAACATGGCTATTCCAAGAGCTTAAGAGTTTTAACTGAGTTAAATCCCAGGGCACCATCCTGACACATTAATTGAAATTAAAATTTAACGTCACCGGGGTAAGGACATGGCACTGAGGAAGAGCAGTCCTCCCTGTTCAGCCCGTGCATGAAAAAGTCAACCTGAGTTCTTCCCCCAGAAGGTGCCCCGACCCAAGGAGTTTCTCAGCAGGACGCCTCCGGCTCAGCGGTTCTGTGGCACTATTGCAATTCCAGGCACAGGCCATTCTGTGCACACTACGTCCATCAGGCTGTTTTCTTGACCCAAGGCCGTCTACTCTTTAAATTGTTTTTGCTGGGAGTGCTATTGGCTTTTTAAAAATTCTGCGCAGTTCTTTTCTCTTCCGTTACGTGGATGCATGCCTTACTTCTCCTACCTCTGAAGCCTCAGCACTCACAGTCCGTATTACCCAGGGGCTCATGGCGCCGTAATGCCTTGTCTCTGCTGCCCACGTTGTCCAGCTCAATCTTATTACCTCTGAAAAAACCAAGGCCAGAAAGCCCGAGTCAGTGTCTCAAGGTTATAAAAGCGATTTTATAGCAAAGCTTATTAGAATCTAACTCTTCACTAGCATGCAGCGTGCTGCTCCTACAGAACACTGCCCACGCCGTAATACACATACGATAATAGCAACAACAGCAAAGATAAGGAAACAATGTGCTACTTCTGTATTCTTGACACTTCATTTCTCAGAATATATTTGTTCTTTCTCTCTGGTGTGTGTGTGTGTGTGTGTGTGTGTGTGTGTGTGTGTGTGTGTGTGTACGTGTGTGAAATGTCATGACATGCAAGTCAGAGGACAATCTTTTTTTTTTTTTTAAGTTTTTCTTTGTAGTCCTGGCTATCCTAGAACTTTCTTTGTAGACCAAGCTAGCCTCAAACTCAGAGATCTGCTTGCCTCTGCCTCCTGAGTGCTGGGATTAAAAGTATGCACCACTACACCTGGCTCAGAGGACAACTTGATGTCAGTTCTTATCTGTCACCTTCCTTAAGGCAGGGTCTCTTGTTTATTGCGGCGAGCTTCTGGGGATCTCTCCCTGATGCAAGCTATTGTGCCCCACTTTTACGTGGATCCTGTAAACTCAGGCCCTTACACTTGCACAGCAAGCCCTTTACCCACTGAGCCATCTTCCCAGCCTTCTGTTTAATTTGTAAAAAATAAAGAGAGTACTGATAGGTTGGCTGGGGGAAACTCTGGCCAACCAGCCTAGCCTGTGTGGTGAGTTTGAGACCAATGAAACACTTGGGGAATAATGCTTGGGTTGTTCTGTGGCATACATGGATTTATATGAGCACACATATGTGTCCTGTCCCCCCAACATAGTTAGTACACACATACACACACACACACACACACACACACACACACACACACACAGAGAGAGAGAGAGAGAGAGAGAGAGAGAGAGAGAGAAAATTGGCAGTAGAGGTTAGTGGGCTGGCTTCCAAGGTGGGTAGACACCATATCAATGTTTATTTCCTAGAACTGAGCACTATTTAAAAATTAGTGTATATTTATAGAATACAGCATGATGTCCTGATATATGTATACATTGCAGAATGGCTAAATCGTGAGCTCTAATTTTAGATAGGAATATTTATTAGGATTTTCCATAGCCTGGATAAAATATGCCCCACACTCCTCCTTCCTTTGTTATGATTCCATGCTTACCACATAACCTTTCGAGGACTAATTTGGTTCTGCAGATGTCCGTAGCAAGGAGGTAAGCTGGCTAGAGAATTTGAGTACGTAATTATCTCAGGCTGCAGAAAGGCTAAGCCCTCTGTGAGTATTAGTAAACTGGTGGAGCAAGCCAGCAGGCAGTGTTCCTCTTTGGCTCTGCGTCCATTCCTCCCCTGACTTCCTTTAGTGATGGACTGTGATCTGGAAGTGTAAGCTGAAACAAACCCTTTCTTCTCCTAAAAATAAAATAAAATAAAATAAAATAAATTAATAAGCTGGTATTCCAGTTATTCAGGGGTTTGTCTGCCTTATCCCCTGAAGGTAGTTGCTTTGGAGAGAAATGACAGAAGCCCATTCTAAAACTACACAGCTGGAGCCAGGTCCTCAGTGTCAAAGGCTCTACTGGCCTGTACTGTCTGGCTCCTCCTATACAGCCCCCTTCCCAGCCCCCACCACAAGTAACACAAGAGAGGGCGTGGCTTTGAAGAGTGAAAGCCTGGACCCAGCCAGATCAGATAACATTAGGGTAATTTAAAAACAGTATGGCTTCTTTTTTCACCTTATATTGAATACAGATGAAGTACCAGGCAGAATGGGGGTCATCTGGCAATGAAGTCAATGCCAGTGCTTAATACAGGACTTGAAGAGCTTGTGTTGGGGCACCCCCGCACCCCCCAGGGTCTGATAGGACTGAAGTCCCAACCTTCCTATTTTGATGACTGGCCTGCTAATATTTTTTATGGGAAGAGAAAGCTGGCAGATGCCTCCTGAGCTGCCGGTCCTGAGTGGACGAAAACTAGGTTTATCTGTTGAAACATTTGTATTTCCTCTTCTTTATAAACATGCGCTATGGAAAACACACCCGGGTCACTGCTAAGTGTGGTGAGAACAGTGAGGTGCGCTGTGTTTGCCTTTGGCATTGGCACCGCACCCTGTTTCCGTTTCTCCTTCTCTCCGGTCCTTCACATCCATTGATTTAGAAAAGCAGGTTCTAACAAAATGTTCTCACATAATTTAAAGTTGCATTCCCCTATTATGATTATTTTATCAAAACCATTTTGGGATGGTGGGGATTGAGCTAGGGGCCTTGTGCTGCCTAGGCAAACATTTGACCACTGGTCCTTTTTATCTTATCACGTAACGACACTGTAAAGGTGTCTACCTGAACTCTTGTCTGTGTGTCTGTGCACAACTCTGTTCTTCTTATAAGGACAGAATTAAAATCAGGGCTCACCCATATAGCCTCATGCATCCATTGCCTCTTTAAAGACCCTGTCTTCAAATATACTCGTGGATCTCACAGCACCAAGGGTGTAAAATTTAAATATGTGAGTTTTGTGGGGAAGGGTTGGGGGAGAACATGGCTCAGTCTATAACAGAAGGAATAGGGGAATATGGGTGTCACAATGACATTCGTTATGATTAACTTCCTCTCTCTTATTGTTGTTGTTGTTATTATTATTGTTATTATTTAATGAGGGATACTGCATGCTACTGTTTGCCTCCCAAGCTTTTGTTTCTAGCCTGGTAATTATTACTGTTCTATCCCCCATAGATTACCTAAGTTCAGGCCTTGTGTGATTTACCTTCACTCCAACTTTTCTTGTTGCTGTTGACCCATCCACAGTGTCCATTCTGGGTTAGATGTCAAAATTTGGGCAAGAATAGAAAAGAGTGTATATTGAAGAAAAATTATGATTTATATCTTTACATTTGTATTGGTGTGTGTGTGTGTGTGTGTGTGTGTGTGTGTGTGTGTGTGTGCACGTGTGTGGTGGTGGAAGTCAGAGAATAACTTTAGGAACCAGTTTTCTCCTTCCACCACGTAGGTCCTGAGGCTCAAACTCAGGGCACTAGTGTTGGTAGCACTATTGCCCATTAGTGTTGGTAGCCGGCACTATTATTACCCACTGAGCCAGCTGGATGCCCACCCCCCTGACTTCAACAAATATTCAGGTGTCCCTTTATATGTAAGCTAAATTCATTTGCTCTACATAATATTTTGAGATACCAGGCAAAAAGGTCTCTCCTACATCTGAGAAGGGATCTAGAATAGAAGCCAAGGACCATAGAGACATAAGCTTTTGCAGGGCACGGTGGCTCTTGTTTGCCTCAGACAAGCGTTTTCCTTTTCCTTTTCCCAACCGATCACTAGCTTATTGTGCTATTACTGCATGTGAAATGCTTTCATTTCTTTGTTCAGTAAGTCATCAAGGTCTGAAGAAGCCTTTGTCAGTTACTTCCCAAGAGGATCCCAGTGTGTCGGTCTTGTTGGGCTCTGGAGGCAAGAAGACATAAGTAAGTGAAGTGTGTTTAAGCACTTTGGTTAACAAGCCCATTTGGGGCGGTTTTCCGTATGGATAGCTGGGGTCTTCTCTAAGGCGTACGTCATCCCAAGAAATGGCTTCTGTTTAAAACAGACATAACGCTTACAGCCTGCATGTTTTTCTCTTGTCCCTCAAATTCATGTGAGAATCCTAGCCCTGGGGAGGGCCTAGCAGTTTGTACCTCTGAGAGGTGACTACATCATGACCACCGTCTCTCATCCGCGTACTACCCAGGCCTGACCCTGCTTAGCTTCCGGGATTAGACGAGATCAGGTGCGTTCTTGGCCGCAGACTAGATCATGACTGTCAAGCCCGCAGTGTAGCTTTTGTATCCGCAGAGGGTAGGATGAGTTTGTACTGCTCTGCTGTCTGCCTTGTGGGAGTATAATGAGGCCGTACTCTCAGCCCAGAATGAGAGCACTGTCCATACCAGCACCCCCATTTCAGACTTCCCGCTGCGGCAGCTGTCAGAAATAAACGCCTTTATATCATTCCAGGGTACCTGTCCCAGCCAGAGGCCCAAATGGACGAGGCGAGAACTGCCCAGGAGGCTGGAGAAGGTCTGTGGAGAGGAGAGTGAAGCATGTTTCGGTCCGCTCCCCATTATCTATACTGTTCTGGGTCCTTCAGTTTTGTTCTCTTAGAACTTTTTTATGAAATGCCCAATCTGCTTTCTTTTCCATTCTGCTGTGGTGCAGTATGAACCTCACTCCCCATCCCCCTCTGCCCCCCCCAACTTCCCCACTCTCCCCCCTCCCACCCCCCCTCCCACTCCCCTGCCTTTCACTGATGCTCTTCGCTCTCAGTTAGTCCAAGGGTCTTCCAGGACAGGCTGTATGTTGAAATTAGCTTTTGATGTCTTTCTAAGGTATGGCCAGAGCACTAGGAAGGCCTCAACTCTATCCTGACGTTCTTGACTTGAAACCATCACTTAAAACGGCTAGTGATGAAAGGTAGGCAGAGCGAGCAAGTGAGCGAGTGAGCAAGTGAGCGAGGCAGCAGGAGTGAGCAAGCAGCATCTGTTGAATGGTGAACCCCAAGAGTTCAATTACCCCAGTTTCCTCCACAGAAGGTAACCATGGAAACCTCATAATCCAAAGCGTCACCAACCTAAGCTAAACACACATACACACACACACACACACACACACACACACACACACACACACACGGCAGAATGCTGCGTGACTGTGTATGCTTGTGGCCACAGTTTAGTTATGGGTAGATGGGTATGTCTGTGGTGTCTTGGCAGTTTATGTGTGTGCATAACGGAGCTAGTATGGGCGTCTGCTGCCACAGGCTTTCCTGTTCTGTTCTCAAGGGTGGTGGAAGAGCATGGGTCTGTCTTAATGTTTGGGTGTTACATGGAGAAAAGGTTAGACTATGTGGCTGAGGGTGTGTGTTTGCAATGTAGTAGAAGGGACTGTGATGGTTGATTTGATCATATAGGAAGGTTTTAAATTTACATTCCCCCCCTTAGATCAGGTTTCAATTGCACAAAAGCAAACAGGAATTGTGTTTTTCAACAGCTTGGGTGTGTGTGTGTGTGTGTGTGTGTGTGTGTGTGTGTGTGTGTGTGTGTGTGTCCGGGGTATTGGGTATTATTTCCTTAGGATAGGAAAGTCAGCCAAGATCTACCTGGAACTTCTCAAACAATTGAGTGTAGCTATAAACTCAGGTGTGAGAGTATCATTTTTATAAAGCTGTGTCACTAATTCTGGAGAGAATGTGCTGGTTTTTTTTTCCTTTTTGCTTTCTACTGTCTGTCTTAAACTTCATTGCTTTTTATGATTGATTGAGCATTGGATGAGGGATATGTGAAGGTTGCACCTGAGGATGGGCTGGTGGGGACAACTCCTGAGAGTCTGCTAATGAAATGTGTCACTCGGTCTGTGCACGATATCAAGAAGATTGTGTGTCACTTGGCAGATCTTCGAGGGTAGGCAGTTCCGTCTGGATTAGAGGATTATTTGGGGAAAAAGCTGTGTGAGGGCTGGGGCTCCAAGCCAGGAGTGCCTGGCTTTCTGGGTTATGGGTGGGGGCTGCACACTGTGTAAAACCTGGTCTTTGCTGGAGTTTGTCTCAATTTAACTGGGGTTCTGTGTACGCATGTGTGCATGTGTGTGTGTATGTGTGTGTGTGTTTGTGTGTGTGTATGTGTGTGTGTGTATGTGTGTGTATGTGTGTGTGTTTGTGTGTGTGTGTTTGTGTGTACGTGTGTGTGTGTGTGTGTGTGTGTGTGTGTGTGTGTGTGTTACTTACCCTTCTGTGATGGATGAACGAAGGATTTCATTACTGAACATTGGGGAAAAAAAACCCTTCCTGTCCTGAATTCTTGCCTGTCACTCACATTTATAGCTAAATATTCTTAAATGCATAGGTCTTGTTTGTCCATTACAAAAAAATGCCCGCTCACAGAATATTTTTTTCTTACTTTTAAAGTAACAGCTTCCTCGAAGACATAAATTTGCATTAGCATCTTCCATCAGTTCCAAAGGGCTGGCCACCTGGCCCATGTCCCTCTGGCAGCCACCTCGTAGCTGCCGTCTGCTTCCCTTGTAGCCTTGTTCCCAGGGAGAATGGGGCCAGGCAAGAACGCTGAGATGGTTGACATCAGGCAGTTGGAAGCATTGCTATGGGGAAGGAGCCCTATCACTGAGTATGTAGGGACCATTGGAGTTTGCCCAAACGGTGCCAGAGTAGCCCTGGGGTGGGTCATTCTTGCTGAGCCCACTCTGGTTCCTTTACACCAAGCTCCCTCCTCCTTGTTCCTCACCCGCTCAGAACAGTCTGGGGAAGACGAGGAGGTCTTTTCTTTTCTGTATCCATTGTAGCACTCAGTTGGCTCCTCGTATCCCCTTCCTTCCCTGTGGTCCTCTGTCTTTAACACTCAGCGATTCAGAGGCTTCTGGCAGTAGATTATTTATCCTTTCATCCATCCTCTTCTTCTAAGTGCCTCAAAGAAGCAGACCCTGGGGAGAGAGCAGTTAGCAAGGCACTGCTCTGCTCTGCATGCACTCACCTGCCACCTGGAGAGAGGCTATTCCAATACAGAGAGAAGGCACAGCAGGGGCTAGCCAGGGCTATGGGAGTGTTGATCCTGTTCTTGAGGACTTGGAGGCTTCTGAGAAGAGCTGATGTTGGATATGTAACCTGCAGGGGAACAGAGGACCATCCCTGAGTGACAGCATGCATTGCACAAGGGGAAGGATTTTAATTAGAAATATGAGTTAAAATTACTTTATAGGTGAAACACAGATACATAGATAGATAGATAGATAGATAGATAGATAGATAGAATGAAAGACAGACAGAGAAGAAGAACATAGGAACGGGGTCTGAGAGAGGGAGAGTGCAGAGGCAGCTGGACAGAGATGAAGGCTGCAAGGTGGAGGATGGAAAGAGGACCATAGACTCATGCATGGCAAGAGCTGTCAGAACACAGCAAATACCCACGGGCCCCTTACTTGTAGGGAAAAATGACAAGTAAAAGCAAAGGGATAGACACCCAGCACCCCCAAGGGCTGGGTTGGAATGCTGAGTCAGGACTCTGGACCTCCCAGTTTCTAGTAGAAAAGAGAGGAAGGACAGAGGCAAGGTGGGAGGGAGCCAAGTCAGAGCCTGGAGAAGGCACAGAAGGGAGGGAGACCCACGGGCTCCTTACTGTCAGCATCAGGGCAAGGAGAGAAAGAGGGGAAAGTTGAGACAAAAATCTGAACCGGTTTTCTTCCTTTCCCCCCTTCCTTTCCTCTTTTTTTTTTCCCTTTCCAGCCACATCCTGCCTACAACTAGATGTCAGGGAACTGGTTGCTATGGATACTAAATGGCATTCAAGCGGGGCTGAATTATTAAAGCAGGGTCTTTTCTTTGAAGCCATGGCCCCAGTATGGAGTAAAGTCTCATTAGGCAGTGCAGCATCAGATACAGGCCTGGCTTAGGGCTGCCAGGTGCATCTGCATGGGTGAACGCTTAGAGGAGTGTCAGTCACCGGGCCCTTTCCCATGCTGGGGAGCCTAAAGGTTTGTAGGGGCTGGGTGTGGGTGTGTGTTGGCTGGGATGGATTCCTGCCTCCCAATCTGCTTCCTATTTCCCTACCTCCTCCGCCTTATAGCCACAGCCACAGCTCACTCAGATGGGCTAAGAATCAGAAGGATGTTTTCTTTGTGCCTGAAAGGACAGCATATTGTTCAAATTGTTCAGTCACTCATATTCAAAGAGGCAAGAAAGAAAATAGTAGGTGTGTCTGTCTAGAGCAATGGCCTTGGCCATCAGGACTCTACTGGCACTGTGAACAGGTGCAAGGGATCTGTCACGGCCATCGGATCTGTGGCTTTCTCCCAAGTGCTGGAAGGGGCTGTCAAGGAGAGTCTTATTTGTGGGCATGTTTATTGTTTGTTTTGACGGTGGGGGGGGGTCGGGTGGGTGGTAAGCATGGATGCTCTTCTCTGGAGGAGATTCCAAGCCAGTGAAACCATCCGCCTTCTGTTAGCCTAGTTCTAGAAACTTTTCAGTTAAAAGGAAAAGAAGGAGGCGCACGCAGTGCGGTGTCAGTGTCTCTGCTGATGGGGAAAGGCACCCGTGGCTGCAGTTGTGCCCGTGGTGTCTAAGTGGTGCGCTAGAGCTGGGCACTGAATATCGTTTTCCTTCCCCAAGAAGCCAGGAGGTTCTGAGGTTGGTTCTCTGAAGTGTCAAGGTCTCCCCTTCTTAGCTTTATGCTGTTTCTCTCCTAGGGAGGAGCACTGCTGGCTCCTACAGCCAAAGACTATGGCCTCTTCCTAGCCTAAGAGGGGGTCTGGAGGTATTCTAAATGAGCAATTACATCTCTTTATTTACTCATTTTTGTACTGTGGGAGCGGCTGTTTGTGTCAGAGGATAACTTTCAGCAATCAGTTCTAACATGTGAGTTGGGGATCAACTCAGAGTTTGGGGATCAAACACTCTGAGGTATCTGGCCAGCCCTGTGGAGGCATTTTTTTTAAATGTTTAAACACACACACACACACACACACACACACACACACACACACACACACACCCTCTAATCAAGGAAAGCTGATTTACAGAACTGTTTCCAGCTTTCAAGAAAGGGATACATAGCCTGATTTTTAACCTTGATGCCCAGTGGGGCTTTGTTTGCTTAATGTTGGGGCCACTGAAATAGACTAACTTCTTTTTAGGCTTGGCGAGAAGTTTATCAATCATCTGATTCAGACCCATGATTGTGGCTGCTCACAAGCTAAACCTCCCAATCAGACTTCTCTGCTTGCAGGCAGGAAAAGGGAAGAGGAAGGTTGCACAGCCTCCCATCTCCCACTGGGCTAAGGGCAGAGAGTTGCCTCATGCCTACTCCATTGCCTTCCACGCAATGTCTCCCAGCTCCTCTGGGTGTCAGGCTGAAGGCCAGCAGTGCGTGGAGTTGGCAAAGGTCAGTAGAGAGAGGGTACCTGCCGTCAGTCATAAGACACTCAGAGTGAGCCAGGTCGTTGTGGTGCACGCCTTTAATCCCAGCACTCGGGAGGCAGAAGCAGGTGGATCGTTGTGAGTTCGAGGCCAACCTGGTCTACAAAGTGAGTCCAGAACAGCCAACGGTACACAGAAAAACCCTGTCTCAGAAAACCAAAACCAAAACCAAAACCAAAAAAAAAAAAAAAAAAAAAAAAAAAAAAGGCACTCAGAGTGGAGTAGGCCAACTGTGTCTTTCACTTTGAAACCCTCAAGGAAACAAACCTTCAGAGGAATGGCCAGGGCTAAGCTGGGCTGTAGGAATGGTGAGGGACGGGTGTTTCCCCCACCTCCTTGAGGCTCTCTTCCTTCCATCCTGCTGCCTCTCCCTGTTCTCTGTTGGAATACGCTGTGGTGATGGAAGGAAGCTTGCCCATATGACTCGGGGAGATATTTTCAGTGTTCTGGGAAAGACAGGCTGAGAGCCAAAGAAACGGGATAGAGGAAACCCCAGAGACTCAAGTCTAGCAGGCCTTGGGAAACCCAGTTTGAGTCAGTAATTTTTAAGGCTGTCCCTCAGGGAGAAAGAAGGTTGGCTCTCCTAGAGTTCTCAGCTGGGCCCTGGAGATTCTTGGAGCCTCCACAGGTTACAGAGAGGCTCCTTCTCTGGCTTGGGGGGTCCCCTTGCTTGGGCAGTGCTGGGCTCAGGGATCTTGCCCTCCCCCCACTACCTCATCGTTCTTGACTTCAGAAGCCCCCGAGTGGCTTTTATTTTTCTTTTGATGTGGTGAATGCTTGCGCCTCTGATCACTTTTCCTACCCTAGTGAGGCCAATGGCTAGGATTCTGGTGAGGTCTAGCGCTGGCGAGAGGGCTCGGGGAGCAGGGCCGCGGGGGAGGCACTGCCTGGAGACCCGGTGCTTCAGTACAAATCACTCGCTGAAGTTTGAGGTCAGTGAACTTTTATTTATTTATTTATTTTCAGAAACCTTTACCTAAATTTCTGGACCCCAGCCTGGTTACTACACAGATCTGTGCACAAACCCAGCCTTGCGCTGCCCCCCTCCCGCCCCTCCCCGCTGCCTCTGCGCGCTCCCGTGTTCGTCTTGCCCGCCTCCTGCCTGCTCCACACAGCTCTCTGGGGCTGCGCTGCCTGGACAGAGAGATTCCTCCTCCGTTTGGATACCTTACCGTTTTCTCTTCTCCTTTGTTATTTATTTCCCCAGCTGCCCCCTCTGAAGGGGCAAGTGTGAAAGTCTTTCTGACTGCCAGAAATTTCTTTTGCACTGTGTGGGCAGAAGACAGATTTCCCGCCTCCCCCCCCCCCCTCCAGCCCGAACTGTCTCTATTTCTCATTTATTAATTTTGTTTTCCATTTCTTTCCCTCCTCTGCATCTCTTTCTATAGACTTTACCTTCTTTCCCCTTCAATTTTACCACCTCTCGTCCCTCCCTCTCCCTCCCTCCGACCCCCTCCCCCCACCCTTGTAAAACAATTCAATGATGCCTCGGGATTATTAGCACACCCTCCTTCAGCTGAGCGCGGGACTTTGCATTAATTCAAGGTGAGTGGGCTTGGGTTCTTGTAGCAGTGGACGGGGCTTCTTGTGTCAGGGTGGCCACAAGTCGGGCTGCGCTGCGCTCCCGAAGGCAGCGCGAATCCCCCACGCAGCTGCTACCTGTTGGGGTGCACGGACCTTGGAGGCTCTCGGATCTGGGCTAAACCTTAGCCAGCTATTCTTCTGCACGCTGCCTTTTCCTTGTCTAGTTTCTTCAGCCACTGACCCAGCTGGGATAGTCCAGGAGCGCATTGGGATCCCAAGGGTGCCATTTGGCTTGTGGCTTGCACCCCTCACTCCACAGCTATGGATTCTCTCCTGTTGCCACAGAAATGGAGCCCCACTCCTAGTGGGTGGGGGGCCTGGGGATCTTCATTAGCCTCAGAGCCTCTCAAAGCCCTTTCATGGCTCCAAACAGGAGCAGCTCGCCAGCCCCCAACACTGGGAAGTTTTGTGGGGGACCATTGAAGAGGAAGTGTAAAGCAAGGGGCTGAGCTTCCACTGAAGTTTCCGTGAAGGACCCTGTATGTGCTTTGGACTGGTTCAGGGTGGCTCGACTGTCTCTAGAGTTGCTAGTTGAGGCAGGCATGTGGTCTTTTCCTGAGAGGGGGGCTTGGGTGGGGAATACCAAAAGGAAACCAGGCTAGAATGACTTGCTTTTTTTTTTTTTTTACCAGGTTTGGCTGTCCCCTTAAGCACCATGCTTCCCAGGGGCAGAACAGTCAGTGTTGAGTGCCTTTTGGTGTTTTATGTCTCTGATCTAGAGAGAATGATGGCAGATATTTTCCTCCATCTCCCCCATCTGGCCTTTCTCCTTCAGGTGGGGCCCAAGGTGGTAGTTTGGCCTCTTGCCCAAGGTGTAGGTTTGGGGGTGGAGGTGGGACTCTGACGTGGGGATCTTTGAGCTGCCTGTGTCGGTGACTGTGACACCTCACAGCCAATGTTTCAGGCTGAGTAGGTTGGCGGATGATAACCCAGGGCTGGCAATCGAGCTCTTTCCCTTCATAGGCCACTGTGTTGGAACATTCACCCTCATTCTCGGGAGACGAAGGAATAACGTTTGTTCTTAGTCATGTCACAGAGACACCATCATCTGGGGGGAAGGCAAAAATCTTACTCCAGTGCGGAAGCTGGGAAACCTGGACCTAGTGATGCGTTTTCACGAAAGGAAGAACCCTTGTTTCTTGTGAGAACCAGAGGAAAGCGGGCTTCCTGCACTGTGGTTGGAATGTGGGGTTGAAGTGCTGGAGGAAACGTGTCTGTTCCCAGTAGAACTGCTGCTGGAAAACAGAGCTTCCTGTCTTACAAATGTGTGCTTCCAGCCTCCAGTGCCCAGAAGAAGATGGCCTCATGTTGCTTGGTTGCTTTCTGCAGTCTCTTGCATGCTAGGACTCTGGCCAGAGAGATGCCTTTACCATTTTGGAGTACAGGGTAATTATGCCACTCACTGTCGAAGTCTGGGCACTTTTGAGGATGTGTATGAGTTAACTGAACAGTGACTGTCTACACAGGTGGACTTGACTGCATGGTCAGGGGTAGGGACAATCCACGAAGCAACACACATTGCATTTGTGTCCTGTCTTGTATTCCGCCCCCAACCCTCCACAATGCTGCCCTTGTGGTGAAGTGGATGGGGCCGGCCAGCATTTAGAACACAGGTTCCCTATAGGGAGAGAGGGAAGTTGGTTTACTTAACAGACACAGATTTTAGGAGGTTTGTTTTGTTTTGTTTTCAATTCTGTCTGAAAAATTCAACTTGAAAATATGAACTTTTGGGCAAGGGATGTACATCAACAGCAGAGTGTTTATTTAGCATGCTCAAGGCCCTGGGTTTGAGCCCCAGCTCCAACAAAACATAAAACAAAACAAAGCAAAGAGCAAACAAACAAACAAACAAACAAAACCCCCAAACACAGACACAAAAGACCAGACAGTGAAAACCGCATTCTCTGAATTGCCCATTCCTAGAGTGGAACTTTACTCTTGGCTATCAACTTGAGGGTGGTTTCCATGGAGCCCTTTCTGTGCCCTTGTGTGAATCCTTGTGGGATTTATGAGGCTGGGGCTCTGGCAGACCATCGTGCTAGGAATTGAGAGTTCAGGGCTGTTAGCAGCATGACTGACAGCTATCCGTAAACACAGACACAGTGCTGAGCTCTGGGATCCATGTTGTCACAAGTCTTGCATCCCTGTGAGGCTGTGATTGAGTGCTAAGCATGAGGAAAAAGGAGAGAGAGAGAGAGAGAGAGAGAGAGAGAGAGAGAGAGAGAGAGAGGAGAGAGAGAGAGAGAGGGGAGAGAGAGAGAGAGAGAGAGAGAGAGAGAGAGAGAGAGAGAATGAGAAGTCCTAAGTGTTGTCAGTATTTCAACTGAGAAATCCACATCCCGGAAGTCACATTTTACAGGGAAATATCTGGCGTTTACTTCCTTGCTGTGTGAGGAAAAGACAAGCCTTCTTAGGGAAATGCCAGTCACAACGTTCCTCAAACCTTTGGGTCTTTCAGGCAGCTAAATCATCTCAGGTTTTGAAGAAAAAAAAAGCTACTATTTATTGAGGGCCTATTGATTCCAGATGCTACAGCAAGCAGTTTCTAGACCTTTCCATAGTGAATCCTTGTCCAATTCAACAAAGTATAAGTGAAGAAATTGAAGGTAAGGAAAGGAAAGTTAACTTGCTCCCTCCCCAATGCTGCGTCTGTGCTGAACTGGTCAGCATTTAGGGAAGTTTGTTTACTTGTCTGTCCCCCTGGTTCTTGTATCATGTTGCCTCTGACTTTTTTGTCATTGTCGTTGTTGTTGTCAGCAGTATTCTTGTTCAGTGTGCATGAAGTTTGTGCCCCATTTCCCCTTCCTGGCTGTTAAGAATAGCCTTTGCCATGGATTTCACTCTAGTGTGCACAGAAGCCTAGCTGAGGTGACAGGACTGTCTGACGGGGGAAGTAGGGTGTATGCCACTGTCTACTCCTCAGTGTCTGTACATTTTCGTTAGGGAGGCTTGCCTCACTCAGGGTGCCAGTGACTGCCTTGGAAGAGGCCTTCCCACCTCTGGCTTTCGCTGAAGGAATTCTGCAACTCAGTGAGGAAGTATGCCTGTCCCGCTGATAGGAGCCTGGGTGTGCTCAGGTCCTCACTCCAGCACGAAGGCAAAACTTGAGCCTGAAGTAGATCATTCTGGACATGTTTCTAATTTTTACCCTTCCATTTTACCATATAACACTGTGGTTTATCAGACCAAGAAAAGCAGAGGGAAAGAAGACAGGCTGGGACAGGCCAAAGCAGATGAAGGAAGTACTTACCTAGAAGACTTCATTTCTACCGTAATTTGGCCCCAGTAAGTAGCCTTGGGCAAGCCACTAATCTACCTGGGTCTTATTTATTTTATCCCAAAGAGAAAGTTGGGCCAGATGAGCCATTGACATTTATCCTAATGGCAGAGTTCTAAGGTCCTGTATAGTTCTGGGTGTCTTCACATTTTGTGCCTGCAGATTCTAGGTGATCTAGTTTGTTGTTCTGTTGCTGGGATAAAGAGTATGAACAAAACCAACTTGTGGAGGAAAGGGTTAATTTCAGCCTCTAGGTCATGTTCCATCACTGAGGGTAGCCAGAGCAGGAGTTCAAGGCAGGAACCTAGAGGCAGGACCTGAAGTAGAGACCACAGAGGAGAACTGCATCCAGGCTTGCTTCCAGGCTCACAATCAGCTTGCTTTCTTATATGGCCCAAGCCCATCTGCCTAGGGATGGTACCACCCACAGAGGGCTGGGCACTCTTCCATCAATTGGCAATCAAGAAAATACAGCACAGACTTGTCCACAGGCCAGTCTGATGGAGGCAATTTCTCAATTGTGGTTCCTGCTTCCAATGTATGTCGAGTTGACAATCAAAATTAGCCATTGAAAATCAAAGCCATTCCTTCTCCTGTCTTCTGTCTTAGTGGTGGTAGATGTGAGAGGAGCATCAACTGCCCTCAGTCTCCAGTGGGCAAGTCAGTTATGGACTAGAAAAACAGGGTGATTTTTCTGGTCAGAACAGTGTGTTTCTTCTTCCTGGTTAACATTACCTCACATTCCCAATAAGCAAGGGAGAACTAGGAAAAGCAGAAAGTGTAACAGAGGTTAAAAGCCATATACACTTTGCCCTGACTCAATAGCTGAACAGTAGGGGGCAAGGGGTTGAGGTTGGGAGGTAGGACAATGGGAGCTGGTAGTCTCGAAAAAGATAGTGATTCGGGCTGGAGAGATGGCTCAGTGGTTAAGAGCATTGTCTGCTCTTCCAGAGGTCCTGAGTTCAATTCCCAGCAACCACATGATGGGTCATAAACCATCTATAATGAGATCTGGTGACCTCTTCTGGTGTGCAGGTGTACATGCAGATAGAGTACTCATACATAAAATAAATAAATAAATCTTAAAAAACAAACAAACAAACAACAAGATAGTGTTTCTGTCTTGGGCACACAGCCTGTGGCAGGGCAGTGAATCTGCCCTCATGCATAGGCTTTTGTATACTTTCTGGCCTGTGTAACAGCACAGTCTAGGGCCTGATGGATGGACTCGCCTCTTACTGAAAGAGAGGCTGCTGCAATAACTGCATGTGTATGTGTATGTGTGCATGCATATGTGCGTGTGTGTGCGTGTGTGCATGTATGATGTGTAGAGGTCAAAGGACAACCTCACTTACTGTTCTTCAGATGTAGTCCATCCATTTTTGTTTGTTTGTTTGCTTGGGACAGAGACTCTCACTCATTGGTTTGGGGCTTGCCAAGTAGGCTAGGCTTTCTATCCAGTGAAGCCCAGAGATTTGCCTGTGTCTGCTTTTTTAGCACTGTTATTATAAGTGTGTGTTACCGTGTTCTACTTTTTTTTTTTTAAAGTATGGGTTCTGGGAATCGAACTCAGGTCCTCTTGCTTGTAAGGCAAGTGCTCTAGCAACTGGGCTTTCTTTCCAGCCCCTGGGCATGGTTCTTGGTCTTAAGAGATTGGCTTCTCCAACTAAGGATAGTACTTTTATATTTAAAGATTAAGGCAGTAAGATAAGGTGATAAAGGTATAAGAAGGTACCAGATGCCAGATTTTATGTTGTAGAGGAGTTTATTCAATGAACATGGGGGGAGAAGGAAAAGGGGGGAGGGGAACCCCGGGGAGAGAGAGAGAGAGAGAGAGAGAGAGAGAGAGAGAGAGAGAGAGAGAGAAAAGAAGAAGAAGAAGAAGAAGAAGAAGAAGAAGAAGAAGAAGAAGAGGGAGAGAGAGAAAATAAAAGGGAGAGGGAGGGGGTAGAGAGAGGGAGGGAGGAGAAGAGGGTAGACAGGTAAGAAAGGGTAGAGAGAGAGAGAGACCACGAGGAGGGTCTATCCCTTTATATGGCCCTGGGCAGGGTCAGAACCTTCCCGTCCCCCCCCCACCCATGGCAGGTAAGCGATGGCATCACAAGTAGGCCGACTGAAGCAGAATGCTAACAAGTACTGTAAGAAAGTATTTGTTTTCTATCAGACTGCATGTTTTCTGGCTGCAGCGCGGTGGATCTGGTCTTGCTTTAATCCCCTTTGGCTGTGTGAACTGGAGAGCCAATCACACTTCCTATCAGCACACAGCACTCTATCCCATCGTTAGCTCAGGGCATCACTGGTCACCAGAGGCCTCTTCCGATTTTAAGATGAATGACTCTTCTGTAATTCTGCCTTTCTTCCTTTTTCTTTCTACTTTGTCTCCCCTTCCTAGCCTTGACTGGTCACACAACAGATTTTTGTTTGCTTTATTTACTGAATAGAAATTTAATTCTATGTACTTAATTTAAGATGCGATGAGGAACAGTCTACATTTTTTTTTTTTTACTTCTTAAAAGAAAAATACATTGAGTTGCTCTTGAGTTATTTAGTCCTCGTTTGTTGTATTATTCTTGAATGTTAACAATCCTAAATACAGCACAAAGTTCTAACCTTCCACAGAGAAGAGGGTTCACAGGAGCAGATCCTATGTGTCTAACTCCTGGCTCCTCCTCCTCCTCTTTATCACTGCTCTGGCTGAGCTGCTCAGAGCTCAGGTGTTAGAGTCTTAATTGAATCTGTACTCAGGTTGAGGACAGTCAGCTTGCAACCCTGGAACCTGGTTGTTGGCTTAGAGCGGCCCTGGGATGCAGAGAGAGAAGGAGCCTAGGCCGGGGTTGTGGGGTGTGGGGTCGGGGCTGCAAAATCCAGTGCAAGCCTAAGCTTCATCATGGGGTAGGGACACTGCGTAACCCACCCTTTCTCTCTTGCTTCCTTCATCTCCTCTCCTTTCATGCCTTCCTCCTTCCTGTGCCCTCATCTTAGTCTCTATTTTCCTTCCTAATTCTCTTCTTTTCCCTCCTCCTTCTCTACTTCTCTCCCTCCCCCTCCCCTCCTTTCTTTTTCTCATGTTTTTCTCCTTCCTTGCCCCTCCCCCATCTCCTGTCTTCCCTTTCATCCCAACTCTTCCCCGGCTCCCCCCTCCCCCCCCCCCCCCCCCCCGACTCCCAAAGTAAGCATCCCTCAGGTACCTGTTCTGGAGTGGGTAAGTGATTTGGATCCTGAGAGTACAGCAAGAAACAAGACAGCCGAAATAGCCTACTCCCGTAAAATTCATATTCTGCTCCAGAGAGAGGGAAGCAAAATCAGCCTGTGATGAGTGTTATTCAGAGGGCTAATCTAAGGCAATGTGGTGGGGACAGAGAGACTTTAGAATGACATGTCACTGAAGGCTCCCGAAGAGGTGATATTTAAGCTGAGGATCAGAACGGCAAAAAATGAAAGAGGATTCATAGCCCTACTTTTTTTTTTCAGCATGCGAGGGATAAATTAAATGGTATGTGAAATTGTTTTATAGACTAGAAAATAAACTCAGCATTTTGTACCCCAGACAGAACTCTGCGAGCTGAGCATTGTGATTCATTAATATCATCAATTTCACTACCTGGCATAGTAGTGAATGTGGGTTGGATTAAATTACAAATGGAAATGGGGAGTTCAGAGGAGATTTTAAAGACATAAAAGCAGATGATGCCTGTGACAGGCATTTGTCAAAAGAAGACACTTCCTTTCCATCCCTGTTGTAAATGGGCTTTGTCTAGAGATTTCTATCCACCTGTTTCCTGGGCATTTACCAAGGCTTGGAGAGATAGTGGGGGGTGGGGAGTGGGATGGTATTATGGAGGGGCTAGAATCCACCAGGCTGTTCCAGGTTAGTGTTCCAGCTTCTCAGGGTCATTTTAACTCAGAGCAGAGGTTGGCCAATCTGAAGTTGGGGAGAGAGTCCACAGGAAGAAGACACTTCCTTTCCATCCTTTGAGAGAGACTGGTCTTCTGCCACTGGCAAGCCAATCTCCATCATATTTAACTCTCTGCATCCCAACTTCAGCTTACTCTCCCCGCCCCCAACCCTCAGCTGTGCAGGAGACCCTCCCCCCCCCCCCAAGTCTATTCTGTTGCCTATTGCCTGGGACTCTATAGCTCCACTCATTTCCGCTGCTGAGGGCTGAGTCAATATATTTCACTTACTACCTCCAATATTATGAATTGCAGCTTTCCAACATGGAGGTGTAAATCATTTAACTTCAAGGCCTGTTGAGGCTTGGGTGGTGGCTGAGCCGGTAGGCTATGCACTACCCTGCCATCGTCTCTTATTGTACCATGCCTTCATCATCCTTCCCACACTTAAAACCTAGAACTTGGATCCACCGCCTTTATCAGGACCACTTTACTCAGTTTCCATGGCAACTTCAGGACGAAGTCCCATCTTAAGAGTGTGATTTCTGGACAGCAGGATCAGCACCATTGAGACTTTCTCTGCTCCACGGTCCGAGTTCTGAGCCTGGCCCACATTAGAGTGGATGACCATCACATGAATCTGATGCATGTGCAAGTTTGAGAAATTTGGTTAGAAGGATGGATGGAGGGTAATACGGGGCACTTGCCCTCAGCCAATAGTATGGTACTTATCTTCTATCTCTTTGAGCTAAGGAATCCTTATTCATATGTTACTGATGGCAGGGTGGGGGGAAGGCCTACAAACCAGGAGATAAAGATATGTGGTGGAACCTGAGTTTCATTCAAGTCTTGGCTTTCAAGCTGGAACTATTATGAAGTTTGAAGTCCTAATAAATGCATACATTCCTGGATACATCTGTTACTAAACATTCAGGTTTTAGTGCTAAACGTTCTGGCCACTTACAATGGAGTAATGACCAGAGAGCTCTAGTATCTGAGACTGGTGACCAAATATCTCATTGATATCCCATGGGAACTTTCATCTGTGTGGCAATTCTCCAGCCTTGACTGGCCTTCTGCAGATAGGAACTAAATGTCTGATCCTTAAATGCAGATGCGTCCTGGCCACAGCCCTGCCTTTTCCACCTATGGTGTGTGCTCTCCCAGAGACCCAGCTCCCTTTCTCCTTGCTTCAGGTGTCACCCACATGCTATTGACTTCCAAACTTACTTTTCCAACCCAGGATTCTTTTATTCAGAATTTCATCCCAGTTGAAGAGCTAACACTTTTAGTGTAGTACTTCATGGTATCTCAGATTCACTTTGTTTAAAAACATATTTGACTACTTCTGGCCCCCCTGCCACATAATCTCTTTCAGCAAAGGATGCCACCACTCATTTTATTAACAAGCCATCGATCCAAGGGTCACTTGTAATTGCTCTTCAATCTATTTTCCCATTCACCTTCTAATTATAATTTATCTTGAACCTGCCTTGGTCTGTCCATGAGAACATCCCTAACCACAGTGACTTCTTCTAGGGAGAGTCCTGCGTTCTCTCCATGTGCCCATGGGTTCTCTTCTTTTCTATTCTTTTAGCATCTTGGGCTTACTCCTGCCACCACACTTGAGCTAGTGTTGTAATTGCCAACCTCCTTACAGACTCCGAGGGGCTGATAGCAAGGACTTTGTCTCTTATCAATGTTTCTTTAATGGTCTGGCCTTAGTGGGCAGGTGACAATTTAACCAAGTAGAGATGCCACTATGGAAGCTGTGGCCAATTCTAATTTTGCTTCCTTCTGTTGTGGTTCATCTTCTCTGCAGGTGAAGGGCATTGTGCTCACCGTCTCTGTCAAGATCCTTACCACATGTTGATTGTGAAGTGATAGTGAGGACCCAGTCAATTCCTTAGAGACAAATGATGAGTTGATGGTTGTGAAATGATGAAGCGTGTGTGTGTGTGTGTGTGTGTGTGTGTGTGTGTGTGTGTGTGTGTGTGTGTGTAGAAAGTGCTGCTCTGAAGCTGAAGTGAAAGAATTCTATTTTTTTTTTTTTTTGCCAACTTTATACCCAACTGAGTCATTACTCAGTTTGTCACAATCTCAAAATTTCTATTTCCAGCTCAGGTCTCTCTCCTGAACTTCAGACCTCTATATTAGACAGTTTTTAGAGGATGTTTCCATTTGGCATTCCCAGAGGCCTCTCAGACTAAACATATCCAAGTAAAATTCTTTACTTACAATTAATATTTTAGTTAGGGTTCAGAATAACAGGTTCTGTTATAATGTCTTACACACATGTATCATTACACTTTGCCCATGTTTCTCCTTTTCACCCATTATCCTGACTTCTCCCTCCCTCTCCTTTTTGGCCTTGTTTGTTCCCTATACAGTCTCTCTTCTGCTTTCTTGTCGTATGCATGCATATAATTTAAATATAGGTTCTAAATATTAGAGAAAATGTGCAGTAATCATCTTTTCCCTGTTGATGCTCTTGTTTACCTATCCATGTAAATGCTTTAGTCTTCCATTACAGTCTCTATTATATGCCCATTCCCCCTCTCTTCCTCCCTGCTTCTCTCTGTTCCTCCGTCTGTCCCTCCCTCCCTCTCTTTACTGTATAGGATAGAAGAAGTAATATTTGTTTTTGTCTTTTTGTTTTGTTTTGTTGTTTTTTTGAGCCCGGCTTATTTTGCTTAGTATCATGACCTCCGTGTCCATCTGCTTTTCCAGTGAATAACACAATTTCATTCTTCAAAGCTCTGTAAAACTCCACTTCGCGAGTCACATTTTCTTCATTCATCTGTTGATGGGCGTGCATCTAGGAAGGTTTCTATCTTGGCTATAGTAAATTGTGTGGCAGTGCGCTTGCATGCGATGGATGCCCAAGCATTTCTGTGAATTACCTATTTGGATTCATTTGTATATACACTCAGAAGTGGTGGGGCTAGATCATACAGCAGTTTAATTTTTAATTTTTTTTTTTTTGAAGAACCGCTGTTCTGATTCCCATAGCTACGGACTAGCATACATTTCCACCAACAATGAATAAAGATTCCCTTCCACCACATTCTCATTATTTATTGACCATTTGTGTGTCTTCTTTTGAGAAAATTTCCATTCATTTTCTATTTATTCACTGGATGGCTCTGTGTGTGTGTGTGTGTGTGTGTGTGTGTGTGTGTGTGTGTGTGTGTGTGTGTGTTCTTTATATACTATAGATATGAATCTCCCATCAGAAGTTTAATTTGAAAAGGTTGTTTTCTCCCCTGTCTGTGGACTATCTCTTTAATGTGCTGTTTGTTTCCTTTGCTGTATAGAAGCATTTTAATGTCATGAAATCCCATTTGTTAATCCTTGTTGTCATGGATAGTCTTATGTTAACTTGTCATAGCCAGGGTTATCTGAAAGAAAGAAGACTCAGTTGAGAAAATGCCTTTATAAGATCTGGGTGTAGGGCAATCATTTTTTTAAATTAGTGATTGATGGGGGAGGGCCCAGCCCATTGTGGGTGGTGCCATCCCTGAGCTGGTGGTCCTGGGTTCTATAAGAAAGCAGGCTGAGCAAGCCATAATGAGCAAGCCAGTAAGCAGTACCCCTTCATGGCCTCTGCATCAGCTCCTGCCTCCAGGTTCCTGCCCTGTTTGAGGTTTTTTTCTGACTTCCTTGATGATAAACCATGATATGAATGCATAAACTGAGTAAACGCTTTCCTCCTCAACTTGCTTTTGGTCTTAGTGTTTCATTACAGCAATAGAAACCCTAACTAGGACACTTGCTATTATTTTCTTCACTATTGAATGTCTTTTAAGAATGTCCTTAATTTTGCTTATATCTTCAAGTCTTGTACCTATGTTTTCTTCCACTAGTCTCAAAGTTTCAGGTCTTACATTTAAGGTCTTTGATATGTTTAGAGTTACCCCCCCCCCCCCCCACACACACACATACTGGGTGAGAGAGAAATGGATCCAGTGTCATTTTTGTACATCTGTATATCCACTTTCCCCAGTACCATTTGTTGAATAGGTTGCCTTTTTTCCAATGTATGCTTTGGCACATTTGTCAAAACTCAGGTGGCTGTTGCCATGGTTGTGGCTGTGATGGTTTGTATCTGGGTCCTCTATTCTATTGGATTGGTGTGTTGTCTGTTTTCACATCAGTACTGTGTGTTTTTGTTACAATGGTTCTGTGCATAGTTTGAGATCACAATTGGGATGTCTTCAGCATTGCTCTTTGTGATTTAGTGGTTTGGGGTCTTGTGTACTTCTATATGAATTTTAGGATCATTTTCTTCTCGTTGTGTAGAGAATCTCTAGAAAAGTCTTGTCATCTCCTAGGGTCTACTTTGGTTTGTCAAGTGTTCTAAAGTTGTCACGGTAGAGATCTTTCATTTTCTTGGTTAGGTTTATTACCAGCTGTTGTATAATTTTTTGAGGCTATTGTTAATGGAATTCCCCACTTGGTTTCTTTCTCAGAAAGTTCACTATTGTTGTATAGAAAAGCTGCTGACTTTTGAATGTTGCTTTTGTGTCCTGCTGTTTTGCTGAAAGGGACTGTCAGATCTCAGAGTTTTCTGTAGAGATGTTAAGGATTTTAAAGCGTAGGATCACATCATCTAAAAATAGAGACAATTTGTTGTCTTCTTTATTTTTATTTGTATACTTTACATTTCTGTCTCTTGCCTTGCTCTTCTAGTCAAAATGTCATGCATTATACTGGAGAAGAGAGGAAATTTAAGCTTCTTTTTTTCAGTGTGTCCTCACCTGGTTTTTGTATCAGAACAGAGTAACACCGGCTTTATAAAAAGAATGTGACACCATTTCTCCCCTTCCTACTTTATGGAGTAATGTGAATAGTGTTGATATTAGTTCTTCTTTAAAGGTCTGGAAGAACTAGGTTGTGAGTCTGTCTGGTCCTTGCCTTTTCTTTGTTGAGAGACTTCATTGATGCTTTCATCTCATTGTTGTTATAGATCCATGTAAGTTGTTTATATCTTCTTGATTTAATTTGGGTAGGTCATATGTGTCTTTCCTAACTTTTTAGAATATAGGTTTTTAAAGTATTCCTTAGTGATTCTCAAAATTTCCTTAGTATCTGTTGTGATCTCTTTATTATATCTAATTTTATTAATTTGGGTCTTCTTTTTTTATGTTTTTATGGATCTAACAAGTGACAAGTGCTCTATCTGTCTATCTGTCTATCTATCTATCTATCTATCTATCTATCTATCTATCTATCTATCTATCTATCTTATGAGACAAGGTCTCTCTACATAGCCCTGGCTCTTCTAGAACTTACTGTGTAGACCAGGCTGGCCTAGAACTCACAGAGATCTGCTTGCCTCTGCCTCCTGGGTGCTGGGATTAAAAGCGTACACACTCACACTTAGCACTCCTGGTCATTTTAAAAGATTTAAAAAAGTTATTTGAAACAGGATTTTAGTAAGGTGCCCAATGCCAGCCTTGAACTCTCTCTATGGTCTAGGAGCCTCAAATATGTGATCCTTGTATGTCAGATTTCGAGGTGTCTGGGTTTATAGGCTATTCAAGTATGGATCATCTATCTTTGATTTGGTTTCTGAATCTTATCTTCTCAAAGAGCCAGATATGCATTGTTCTTTTTGTCTCCCTTTTATTAGTTGCTGTCTCAATATTTATTGTTTCTTATCATCTACTGCTTGGGAGCCTGGCTTGTTCCCATTCTCTAAGACTGTGTGTACTGTCAGTGCTTAGCTGAGGTGTCTTACTGTAGCCACACATCACTGTAAACTTTCTGTTGACATCTGCTTTTGCTGTATCTCAAAGGTTCTAATAAGCTGTCTCCATTTTCATTTGATTTTAAGAAATTTAAAAGCTCCCTCCTTGATTTCCTCAATGACTATTACTCTCTGTGTATTTTCCCTAGTTCTCTTTATACCTATTTCTAGTTTTAGTCCACTATTATCCAAATAAGATATAATATAAAAGCCGGGCGGTGGTGGCGCACGCCTTTAATCCCAGTGCTCAGGAGGCAGAGGCAGGCGGATCGCTGTGAGTTCAAGGCCAGCCTGGTCTACAAAGTTAGTCCAGGACAGGCAAGGCTACACAGAGAAACCTTGTCTCTAAAAACCAAAAAAAAAAAAAAAAAAAAAAAAAAAGATATAATATAAAAATGTAATTTTTTGATATTTGGTAAAACTTGCCTTGGGGTCTAAAATGTGATCCATTTTAGATAAAGCTCCTGGAGCTGCTGATAAGAATGTGCATTCGACATCTGTTGGACGGGATGTTCTCAGATATCTGTTAACTTTATTTTATTTATGGTGCATTTTAAACCTGAGCTTTCTTTGTTGAGTTTTTGTTTGGATGATCCACCTGTTGATAGATTTTAGTATTGAATCCACTCACAAGGTGTTGTTTTTAGACTTATCTGTCCCTTTATGTCAGTAGTTTTTGTTTTATGATATTGATGCAGTAATGGTCGGTGCATATGTATTTACAATTGTTATATGTCTTGATAGATTTCTCCCTTTATTGACATGTATTGATTTTTTTTTGTCTTCAATATGTTAGCTTTAAATCTACTTTATCAGATATATAATTACTTCAGAATGATTTTGGCTTCCATTCACTGTGTTTCTGGTAGACAATTAATAGTTGGGTCATGTTTTTCAATTTAGTAAGCTAGTCTGCATCTTTTAATTATAGTATTAAGAACATTTATATTTAGAGTTACTATTGAGTGCAGCTTACTGATGCCTGCAGGTTTTAAATTAAATAAAAAAAATTTTTTTGTGGTTCTCCTGGTTGGCTCAATTGTTTACTATTTTGTTTCTTCCCTATTGATTATAGATGTTTGTTAGCTTACTGATCTTGGGCATAGTTGATTCTTTACTAGCTCTCCTTTGTTTATTTATTCCTCTCATGGAGTCTATTCTCCCTTGTATATGATTAACACTGTCTTTCTTCCTCCCTGTGTAGGAGTCTTTTAATTATGTTCTGCAGTCTGGTTGGCATTCATGAATTATTTTATTTTGTGCTTGTCTTGAAATGTCTTTCTCTGTTGATCTTTTAAAAAATATATAAGTTTGCTAGATATAGAAATCTGCGTTGACAGTTACTTACTTTCACCAAATTAAATTCTTGAAAATACCACCAGATCTGTTTCTCTCTCTCTCTCTCTCAATTTCATTTTGATGAATATCACTTTCATATGCCTGAAAGTCCAGGAGTCATCACTGATTTTATACTCTGATTTACTCCTAGGCAGTACATTAAAGTATCCAGATTTGAATCTTACTTTATATCGTGTCTGTCTTTTTAAATCTACTCCTGTTGTTACTACCTAGACCAAGAAACCCTATTCTCTTAGCTAGATGCCCACAGGAGCATTCCAGCTGCTAGCCCACTTCCTTTCTGGTTCCCCTCATAGTACTTGGTAGGATCAAGTACATTGTACTTGGCAGCCTGTATAATCTTGAAGGGTAAACATGACCATGGCCGCTTCTCAGCTTGAAATCTGAGATTTTTTTTTTATCTCTTAGCCTATATGCTCTGTCTGGTCACCCTCCAGCTTTAAACTACATCTTTCTTCATAACCTCAGCGTGCTGATGTCTTTTGAAATGCAGGCCCTTTGTGCCTGTTCTCCCTCCCCTCCATAGCTGAATGATCCTTTACTTCACTGATGTTTGCATATGATTCAGTTCTCAACTTGAGGCTCCTTCTCCAGTGAGAGCTGTCACAGGCAGCTCCTGTCAGGCTGCTAACCCAGGTCCTTCTCCTTCTTGCTCTTACAGCATCCTACACACCCACAGCTTTCGGCTCCAGCTTATTTACTTGTTAGTTTAATGTCTGTGTGTTCTAGACAGAAAGTTCCCTTGCGGATTGAGATGGTGTTTGCATTATTCATCATGGGGTTCCAAACTCAGCACCGTGCCTCGCACTGAGTGGCATTGCAGTCACAGGCAGATAGATAAGTGCGGGTCTGAGGGAGCAGAGGGAAGGGGAGGATGCTGAGTCTGGAGGGAATTCTCTTCCTCCACTCTTTGGCTTATGGAGAGCTAGAGTTACTCCTATTCTGAGAATACGGGCCTCTGTGGATGAGAACTGTGACAGACACAACTCAGCACAGCGACTCTCTGCACATTCCTGAGGGTCCCCAGTCGCTAGGTGGGGGTGCCTCCATACTGAGCATACGAGACTCCTGAAGAGATAGTGATGATCAGCTTTTCCATGTGACTTGTTTCCCGTGAGTCTTGGTTTCCTTGCCATATGTGATGTGGGTACTTCTCTTCTGGGTACTGTGTAGAGACTGAAGTGGTACAGAGAGGCACACATTAGCTGGAGATGGGTAGTGATTAGGAGTTAGTGCTGAGATGGGAGAGGGCAGAGCGGCGGGCGGGTAGAGTTCTGAGCTCAGGGAACTCTAGAGCCTCTGAGAGCCACCCTTCTATTCTATTGTATTTGAGAGTCTCAGACCCAAGGAAACCTGATTAAATGTGTCTACAAAGTATTTGTGGAAAGCAGGTAATGAAGATTACCTTGGCGCTCACATCCTTTTAGATGGCCATGGTGCAGTTCTGAAGTGTGAAGGCTTAGTGAAGAGGTCTTTCAAACCCCCAAGAGGATTTCGCACAAAATTAAAATTCCCATTTACTTCTCTTCTTCCTTTTCTGAGTCTTCATGTCACAATTCTCAAACTCAAAATATGAAGCACCAGTAAAAACAACTTGTTTTGTTAACTGAAGGGCTTGTAAATATTGCTGGTGTCAGGTGTCACACATAGGTGCTAAGTCCTAATTGATTCACTGTTTTATTCTGATTTTGAAAGAAGAGGGGGTAAGGTTTGCACTGCTAGCATCTTGGCATTGAAGAAATTTGATTTCTGTATTCATTGGTATAGAAATGTACAGACTATGCTGTCTTGTTTAAGGTTTCTATTGCTAGAATAAACACTATCATCCAAAGTGACTTGGGGACGAAAGTGCCCGGACTGTCTCAGTCGGGTATAGGTCCTTGGGAACGGGGGTTCTCAAAGCATCAGTGGGCAGAAGATAGGTGAGTGACACTCAGACTCAACCTTCTCCTGAGTTGGTCTATTTGTCACTCGCCCATCTTCTGCCCACTCATGCTTCGAGAACTCGCGACCCCAAGGACCTATACCCAACTGAGACGGTCTGCGGCAGGAAAGGGCTTATTTTACCTAAGAGCTTATAAGTATATCACTGAGGGAAGCCAGAGAAGGAACCTGGGTGCAGGAAACAGCCGAAGCCATGGGGGAGTGATGCTTATTGTCTTGTTCTCCATGGCTTGCTCAGCAAGCTTCCTTACACCACCCAGACCACTAGCCTAGGCCTGGCACCGCCCACAGTGGGCAAGGCCCTCCCACATCAACCATCAATCAAGAAAATGCATCACAGACTTGTCTACAGGTCATTCTGGTGAAGGATTTTTTTAAACTGAGATTCCTTCTTCCAAAATGACTCTAGCTTGTGTCAAGTTGACATAAGACTAGCCAGCCCAGGGGGCATATATTGATATTTGAATGCTCTCTGGCAGATATAATTAAATTACATCTAGACCTACTCCTAAATTCATGTCAAAAATTGTTAGACTGCAAGTGTAGTGATGCTTAACTACTGTAGTCAGAGAACCTTCTGAAAATCCAATGGAAGTTATGGGAAAACGTATAATTAGAATTCTCACGGACACCAGAGGACTCCAAAGTCCCCCAAAAAGCCACCCTGCTCAATGCTGGGTGAATCACCCCAGGAGGAGAGTGTAAGTTATGAGTCTGCCTGAGGGAGCTGAGTGGTCAGAGGACAGATGCTGGTGGGGAGCAGGCCTGGGCTTGCCCTGCAGAAGACAGAACGTGGTGGTGCAGGAATTACGCAAGCAGGGGGCATTTTCATCTTGAACATGCAAGCTAACCCTCTTAGAGAATGCCTTCTGCACCTGGTGGGGCAAGGGCTCAATCTATCCCTTTCTTGCATATGCATGTATATCTTGTGTGTGCATGTATGTGTGTACACATGTGCATGTGTGTACCTGAAATTAGTATCAGGTATTTCCCTCAATCCCATTTTACCTCCTTTGTTGAGGCAGGTTCTATGTCTGACTCTGGAGCTCAAATTTTTCACCTAGTCTAGCTGGGTGGCATCAGGAATCCCTTTTCTCTGCCTCTAGAGTGCTGGGATTAAAGATGGCCGCCTGCTGTCCTTTTCAGCTGTGTGCTGGGGATCCCAACTCTAGACCTCAGACTTGTGCAACGTGTATGGTTCACCCACAGAGCCATCTCCTAAGCCTTGAGGCAGGGGCTGCCTTGCTCATCGGTAAGCCCTGATGTTAGACAGCAGAAGGTAGAGTGGACATTGATGGTATCTCTCTCCACACCCTGCCAAAACGGGCGTTCTGGAAGTCTGCAAATGCTACTCCTCTAGAGCCCAGGCCTTCGCTCTCACTGTATCCCCTCTGCTCTGCTCTCTCTTCTTTACTCATCCTTAGGGCCAGCTGCCTCCAGGAAATATCTGACATCTCTCCAAGCCCACACCTGCCAGCTGCTGCTCAGAATCAGTGTCATTTACGACCATCACATCCTCTGTGCACCATGTTCCCACACTGATGTCCCTTTTGCCTAACTTTTTTAAAAATTCAACATTTTATTATGAAAAATTTCAAGGGTGTACAAAGTAGTATAGACGAATAACCCCCATGAATCATTACCTCACAACAATAATTGTCAACTCATGGCCAATTTTTTTTCACTTAAGCTTCCTATTCTACCTCTCCATTGGGTTATTTTGGAGCAAATCTTAGCCATTGTATGATTCTAACCATAAATATTTCAGTACCAGCCTCTAAAAGGCAGCAGACTAAAGAAAACATCATAGCAATATCATACTCTTTGGAATTGACCGTAATTTCTTATTATACCCCAACTCTCTGAGTAGCGTTGAATTTCTCACTCCAACTTTCCTCTACAACGGGTTTATTTGAATCAGAATTCTAATGAGAGCCACACTATGTTTTTGGTTGAAATGTTTTTCTTTAAGATTTAATCTGGAGATGTCCTTTCTTGCTTTCTTTTCTTTTCTTTTCTTTTTTTTTGGGGGACAGGCTTTCTCTGTATAGCCGTGGCTGTCATGGACTAACTTTGTAGACCAGGCTGGCTTCGATCTCACAGCAATCTGCCTGCCTCTGCCTCCCAAGTGCTGGGATTAAAGGCATGCACCACTATACCTGCCTTTTTGCTTTCTTATAAGCCTTATTGTTTGTTAAGAAATGTGGTCATTTTTCCCCCTGTAGATTTTACCATAGTCTTGATTTTGCTGGTGGCATTCCCCATTGTGTCATTGAATGCTTCTGTTCCCTGTGTTTCTATAAATCAGTACTTAGGCCCATCTGTTTCAGTTTTTTTGTTTTTCATCTTGCAGGATGACTTTCTAGCGAGTGGTAGCACTTCCGTCACAGATGCAAAGTGTCTGGTTGTTTCCCTTCTTGGGACATTAACAGCTACTGAGGACTGTTACCTATATCTGAATTGGCAAAATTCTTTGAAAAGCCAAGACAACAAATATTTTAGTCTGTAGACCATGTGGTCTCTTGTTCAACCACTGAGGAAGCAGCTAAAGCCAATATGTGAAGGACAGGCATGGGTGAGCCTCCAAAAACTATTTATAAAAACAAAAAGCCAGCTGGGCATGGTGGCATATACCTGTAATCCCAGCACTCAGGGAGGCAGAGGCAGGTGGATCTCTGTGAGTTTGAGGCCAGCCTGGTCTATGAAGTGAGTCCAGGACAACTAAGGCTACACAGAGAAACCATGTCTTGAACAACAACAACAACAACAACAACAACAAAGCAAAAGCCAAATATAGTCCAAGCATGCCAATTTCCTGACTCCTCCCTAGAATGTTCACTATGGCTTTACCAATCACCTATCAAGGGGCAGCCCTGTCACCCCTTCTTTATTTACTAGTTAATACATTTATAAAAAGAAACTTTGCTTATACTGTAATCATTTTCATTTTTTTCTGTGCCTTTTAATATGATACCCCTATCCGCCCCCCCCTTTGTCAAACTTGGTCCTTCTAAGATTTACAGTGGCCTTCCTGCTGCCCAAATCTAATGATAAGCTTTCCTTTTCTCTTCTAATTTTTAATTAATTCACTGAGAATTTCATGCACTGTATTTTGATCATATTCACCCCATGCCCGAACTCCTTCCAGATTCACCTCACTTCCCTACCCACAAAACTTTGTCTTAAAAAAAAAGCCCTCCTTGACTATGACTTGTGCTACCTATCAACTCTTAGATGTATGACCTTCCATTGGAGCTACCAGGGACCACACCCTTAAAGAAAACTGGCTCTTCCTCTCTTGTCAGCTGTCAGTTGTCAATAGCTCCTTAGCAAGGGGTGGGACTTCCTGCTCATCTTCCCTTTCCAGCCTGGGATTTTGATTGGCTAGAACTTATACAGATCCTATACGTGCTGCTACAACCTCTGTGAGTTCTTCTATGCAACTCTCCCTTTGTAACTGGAAAATACTATTTCCTCTCTCTGGCTCTTCAAATCTTTCTGTTCTCTCTTCTGCAATAATCCCCAAGACTTGGGAGAAAGTACAGTGATGTAGATGTCTCATGTAGGGCTGAGTGTTGCATTGTCTCTTGTTCTCTGTGCTTTGACAAGTTGTGAGTCTGTTAGTCTCCATCTACTGCAATGTGTGGTCAACTTTACGATCTCACTGTGAGACCCTTGATGTCAATAGCTGACACATGGTTATCCCCTTTCCTGAAATGCTTTTGGCCTCTGACTTTGATAGCGTTTTGTCCTCTCCTGGTCTTTTTCATATCTCCCTGATAGCTTATAGAATTTTTGTTTTTTGTTTTGTTTTGTTTTTTGAGACAGGGTCTCTCTGTGTTAGCCTTGGCCATCCTGGAGTAGCTCTGTGACCTCGAACTCACAGAGATCTGCCTGCCTCCACCTCCTGAATGCTGGGATTAAAGGCATGTGCCACCATGCCCAGCATTTTTCTCCCAACCAGGCTATGAGCTTAGATACCCCAGGAATCAGTCCTCTTTCTTCGTGATATACAATCTCCTACCAAGGACCCTTGATTCAGAGTATCGCCACAGGCAGGTGGCTTTCAACTCTAGCTCATTGAATTCTACGTGCCCATTCAATTTTTTTCATCAGATTTTTAATGTTAGAACTGAATTCTTGCTCTTCCTCATAAAATATGCTCCCTCTTCAATATTTCATTTCTCAGTTAATGACAACTTTATCCCTTTAATAGCTCAAGTAAAAAAAAAAAGTTAGTGTCATCCTTGACACTTCTCTTTCTTTCACTCCCCACATCCAATCTGTCAGCAAACGCTGTTGGCTCTGCCTTCAGAACACACCCACTTCTCACCACCTTCACTGCTACCAATGGGGTTCAAGCTGCCATCACCCTTTTCCTGTACTGGCCTAACATTTTACTTATGACAGAAGCATGCTGTCTATCTGGCTACTGTTCTCTTACTGTGAAGAGACACCATGATGAAGGCAGTCTATAAAAGAAAGCATTTAATTGGGAGCTTGCTTTCAGTTTCAGACGGTTAGTCCATGACCATCATGGTAATGAGCATCATGCCAGGCAAGCAGGCATGGAGCTGGAGAAATAGCTGAGAGCTTGCAGCCTGATCTGCAGGCACGAGGTAGAAAGAGCAAGACTGAGCCTGGTACAGGCTTTTAAAACCTTAGAGCCCACCCCCAAGTAGGACACCTCCTCCAACAAGGCCATGCCTCCTAATCCTTTCTAACCAGTCCACCAACTAGGAGCCAAACATTCAGATATATGGGCCTGTGGGGGTCCATTTTACTTAAACCACCTCACTGTCCCACATGGAGTGGGCTCCCAACCTAGTGCCCAAGTAGCCTTTAAAACTGTAATAAAGTTATCTCACCTGTTTTCTCCTCATCCAGTGACTTCCCAGAAGCGAGAGTTCTTAAGGAGTTCCTTTTCTTTCAAAGCAATCTCCAACTTCTCTGGCTTCCTGGTCCAGCTAGATCTGGACTCACTGCTGGCCCCTGGGGCGGGGGGTACTTTCCACCAGATCTTCACCTGCTCATCTTGGTTCAATGTTTGATTTCAACATCTTGATCCTGGACTTTGTTATGATCCAGAGAAAGGCAATGGTGGCTTCTTCTTTGGCATTTTCTACCCACTCTGTCTCTCTCAGGGGTGCTGGTGACTTGGTTCCTCTCTGCTCATCTATGTGAAATTGTGTCTTTCATTTTGAATTAGAATCCACGTGTGACATATGGATACCTAGGGATCCTGCTGGGGACTGTGCATGATGTCACGAAGCAGAGATGTCTGTGAGGCTGCCAGCCTGCAGTCCCTCCCTGGCCAAGCTGCTCATGGTCAGCCTTTGGCCCCCTATACCAGCACAGACTCTGCGCAATGTGACATTATTCCTCATCACAGGCCCAACCTTTTTAATGTCCCCTGCTGCTCCTGGTGGGCGTTACTCAGATTACACTGGCGTCATAACCCCTTCTGTTTTGAGACAGTCTAATCATTACAAATACTTCACATGGTCCATCTAACTGTGTCTCCTGATTTCCTTTCTGAAGCTGTTTTCATGATGACTGTTTTAACCCTTGTAAGTGAGCACGCTAGTGAAGATAGGAAGAGGGTCCATTGGCCAGCTCAAAAAGGCAGGCATCCATTCCCATGACCTCTGTGTTCCTAGTACTTGGCACAGTGGTAGAGTATAGGAGGGACCCACAGTGGTTTATTGAAGACAATGATAATGAGAAAATACCGCTGGTCAAGCCCCCATGATCGGAGGACACCAACCTGAACCCTGTGTGTCCCTCAAAGTAACCCAGCGCATCACATTATTATTGCTTTATAGATAAGGAAACTGGGACTTAGAAATGTTAAGTACTTGACCAAAGGTCAAGCTTGTACAAGCTTACATAGCTTGTAAGCAGAGTGGTAAAGAGTTAAAGCCAACATGGTTGATTCCAGAGTTCACACTCTCCCATGAATAGTATTTTAAATGTATTTAGTTCTCCTTATTTTTTTAAATATGGATATATGTATGTGTTTGTGTGTGTGTGTGTGTACTTATACATGTTCATGTGGGTGTGGGTGTGAGTACATGTATGCGTGGAGGTCAGAGATTGATGTCGGGTATCTTCCTCAATTGCTTTTCTATCCTTTTTATTGACGAACTTTGTTATTTGATAATTTCATGCATGTTTATAATATCACTTTCTCTTATCTCCCTACCATCTCCACCCACCTACTTCCCTGTCATTCCTTTAGCAAAAATATCTTCAGGTTTCATCCATGTTGTATCATGTGGTAGGATGGCCTTCCTATATAAGGATACGTAGCAATTTATAGTTTGTTTGCCCACCTATCTGTTGGTAAGCACATGGATTACATGGTCTTGGCTATTGTGAATGCGCTACCAAGAGCACGGGTTCGTCTGAGTGTCGCTTTCAGTGTTTCAGATATTTGTATTCAGAAGTGGGATCGCCGAGTCACATGGTCATTCATCATGGTCAAAATCATATGGTTTTGCAGAGTCGCTAGCAATGCTACAAGGGTTCTGATTTCTCCACATTCTCATCAAGATTTGTTATTATGTTTTTTAGATGACAGCCATCCTAATGGGTATGACATGGCCTCTCATCATGGGTTAGCTTTGTCACTCTACAATCACTGGTGACACTGAGATAATTGCTATGTGCACATTGACCATTTGTATAACTTCTCTGGGAGAAATGTGTGTTGAAGATCTTTACCCAATTAAATTATTTTAATTTGCCAAAAGGCTGTCTTTTTCCATTCTCATACTGTTGAAAATAACCTGAGCATAATTTCAAAAGTTTATTTCTGGGCTCTTTCGTCAGGTCCATTATTTATGTTTGTAATTATGAAAGTGTGATACTTCAACTCTGTTCTTTTTCAATATTATTTTATTTATTCTGGATCTCTTAGGCTTCCTTACAAATTTTAGTTGTTTTTTTAAAAAACTCATATAGAACTATCAGTGGAATTTTGAGAGGGATTATATTGAATTTGTAGATTGCTTTTGATAGAATCTGAGAATATTCTCGTTCAATCTGTGAACAAAGATGACTTTAATTTTTTTTCAGCAACATTTTAGTTTTTTTCCTTCTTATAAGCTGTCTTTGGTTTTAAAATGTGCCCTATCCATCTAGTTCTCCTCTTGTTATTACAGATGATGGTACAAACCGTTACATGTTACTCTGTAGCTTCCCATGCCCAATGTGTAAATGAACCAATAATGTAGATACAGATTTCCAAAAACACTCCATAACACGTATAACCAGCTACCCTCCACTCAGAAATTTTCATTTAAGAATTCTTCTTGGAGATCCCTTGGAATGAAGACCTTGAACCTTTGTTTGTAATACTGTCTGCACTACATAATTTACTTAGTTGATCCCTGTTGAAGGGCATGCACTTCAAGAAGTACTTTGTATTATACGACTACTTCATGGAATAAACATATGCTATTTGCATACATGAAAACATATTCAAAAATATGTATGGAAGAAGTGGAAGTATAAGACCAAAATATGACTTAAAACTTTTACAGTGTTTCTCCAAATTATCTTCCATGGAAGTTGTGTAACCTGTCATCTGCCAGCATAGCACCAGATTCCTTAAATCTTTGCCAACATATGATGTCATCAAAATTTTGGTCCTTGGCTATTTAAGCGATGAGAAATGGTGTTTTCTAGTTTATCTTATTGTAGACTGAACATCCATTCAAATATTAAGAGTCTCTTTATTTTTTTTCTGTGTATTGATTGCTTATGTCCTTTGCACATTTTCTTATGAATTTGAACACACTGTTTTGTGTTAAGGAAACTAGTCCTTTATAACACAAGTGCAGAAATGTTTTTCCAATTCATAATTTCCCTATTGAAGTTGTTTATGTTTTTGTGACAACTTTAACATTTTATACAGTTGAACATGTCAGTTTTTTTTTTATTACTATTTTGGGTGTAGATTGTGCTTACAAAGGCCTTTACAATTTATGCTGTTTTTCTTTTTACCTCCATTATTTTCATGACTTTATTTCTTTGGTCTTGTATTTATTGATAATTTATTGTGGTGTAAGACTTTATGATCCTATTTAATTTTTTTCTGTATGTCTCCTAAGTTGTCCTGATATCATTTATTGAACAATTCATGTCTTTCTCATTGGTCTAAAGTTCAGTATTTCTTACAGGAATATGTCTATCTTAGTAACTTTTATTTCATTCTATTTACTCATTGTCCATTGACATGCTGCTATTTTTGAGTGGTTCAGTTGTGGTAGAGCCTAGGCACATGTGCTGGCAAGTATTTTGTCAACTCAACACACACTAGAGTCGTTTTGGAAGCGGGAGCCTCAGTTGAGAAAATGTCCCCACCAAATTGGCCGGTGGGCAATCCTATGGTGCAGTGTTTTGATTGATGATTGGTGTGGGAAGGCCCAGCCCATTGTGGGCAGTGTTACGCCTGGGCTCATGGCTCTGGGCTCCATAAGAAAGCAGGCTTAGCTGGCCGTGGGGAGCAAGGCAGTGAGCAGCACTCCTCCAAAGTCTCTGCCTTAGTTCCTCCTCCTAGGTTCTGCGTTGAACTCCTGTTCTACTTCCCTGCATCATGTACTACCAGTTGTCAGAGAAAATAAGTCCTTTCTTCCCTAAGTTGCATTTGGTCATGATATTTTATCATAGTAATAGAGACCCCAACAAAGACAGCATAGTTTGTGCGTTTCTTTTTCAGCTATTCCTGCACATTGTTGATTATTTATTGTTTTGTAAACCTTAGATTAAGTATATTTAGGTTTCCTCCAAATTTGACAAGAACATACTCAGTTTGTGATGAGCTTTATGGAGAATTTACATATTTATGATATTAAAAGTTTTAGTCATGATTACAATATGATTTTCTACTTGCTCAAATTATCTTGTGTCTTTAAATAGTTTTCTTAGATTCAGCATTTCTTTATATATTTTGAAAATTTAATATTAAAAATTCTTGTTTTCTTATTTTTTATTTTTTTGGGGTCTTAATTTTGTCTATAATGAAGACCATGCCCCTCCTGCTGAAGATTGATTTTTTTTTAAAATACTTTTTTATTAAATATTTTTTACATATACATTTATATTATTACACATATATATAATAAACTACCTACAGCAAGAAGAACCATGAATCAATCAGGAATTATATATATGTTACATTCACAGTGTTGTGGCTAGTCTAAAATTCTGAATGTAAATCAATATCTATCATATCTTATCACTATCAACTTAAAACATCTGTCTAGAACTAAAAACATCTTAACCCCTAAACAACTAAGCTTAATTGTAAAACTAAGCTGTGTGGTCTTCAACCCCATCAGAGACTTGAGAAGGAATAAAATTAATTACCTGAGTGTACAGGGACTGCAGGTTAGCAACTTCCCAAATGAGAGGAAGACAGAGACGGTTTGTTGCCTGAATAGTCACCCAAAATTCTCTATAACGTTGGAGCATCATCTTCAGCCTTCTGGCCCAGTATATCTGACAGACATATTTGTGAGGCAGGAACTATTGAGGACTTGCTTACCCTGGATTGGCAGAGTTTGGCCATTGGCTCTGCCTGCATACAAGCTTGCCCATTTTTAGGCAGAATTCTGCCTCTGGTAGGACAGAGGACATTTTGCCCAGTGGTTTACTAGGGGTCCTGGAAATTTCATTACCCTGGGCTTCACGCCCTTCTGGCCTACGGTGCTGTAGGTGTCCCTAAAGAAGCCCCCTTCCAAACACTGCCACTTATTCCTGACTTGTCCAGGGGTTTGCTGTCTGATCTCACTTTCTGAGATCTGTGTGGGGTCCTTTCTTATCCCCTCCCTTTGTCTAGAAAAATCTTTCAAACATCTGGCTTCATTTGGTCTTTACAGTAACTATGAGATGTTGACAGTGTCTGTTTATGCCAGTGAATAGTTACACATGGGAAGGTTAAGATGCCTGCCCAAGCCACACAGGTGAGGACAGACAGACAGACAGACAGACAGACAGACAGACAGACAGACAGACAGACAGACCGAGACAGCTCATCCTGTCAGGTTCTTCTTCAGTTATGTTCTCTGCTTTCCCATTACACCTCCCAGAGAACTTTTCCTGTCTCACTTCTCCCTCTCATCTCCCTGCCCCCCCCACCCCCCCACCCCTGCTCACTTCTCTCCCTCCCTCTGCATCCCTCCTTCCTCCCTCCCCTCTTCCTTCTGCTCTTCTTCCCCTTCCCCTGGCCCTTTCTTTTTTTTCTTGCCTTTTGTTTTATTTTGTTTTGTTTTGTTTTGTTTTGAGACAGGGTTTCTCTGTGTAGACTTGGCTGTCCTGGACTCTCTGTGTAGACCAGGCTGGCCTCAAACTCACAGAGATCCGCCTGCCTCTGCCTCCCTGAGTGTTGGGATTAGAGGTGTGTGCTACCACACCCGGTTCTTCATTGTCTTTTCTGATTAAGGTTTTACTAAGTAGTTCAGGCTGGCCTCAAACCAGATTCAATCCTCTTGCCTCGCCTTTCAAGTCCCAGGATTGCAGGAACGCCTGCCACACACTAGGCTCTTGGGTCTTGCTTTGGGGTTTTACCATATTCTAGTCTTCCTACCCTCAATCTTGCCGCTCTGGGTCTGTGCAGAGCTGGCCTTCAAACTTTGCAGCACATCCCACAGGCAGACTATGAGGCATGAAGATGAAGGTCTATGCTGCCTTCCGCTGTTCTCTGGATGTTTACTGAGGCAGCCCTTGGGAAAGCTTGTCATTCCCAGAGGTTGGCGGTGACAAGCTGACAACCCAAATTGTTTCATACTGTTGCCTTATATCTCAGAGAAAATAATGAAACTCCCCCACTTTTTCTTCCCTTGTCTAGACAAGGATTGAAAGCAGCTTCGAGCTTCTGCTTCAGCAGGGGCTGCCATGTCCTTCAGAGTCCTTTTGTGCTCCCTGCACAGCAGGGGATCCTTCCTGGGGCTCCAGTTTCAGTCAGCTGTGAGGGATACACATCACCTCAGCATATCAGAGGAGAGTCTAGAATGAATCAGAAGTAAAAAGTCAGCTCTTGTGTTGGGGGCTCACCTCCTGAAGCCTCCCTCCCTCCCTTCTTCCCTCCCTCCCTCCTTCCCTCTTTCCCTCCCTACTTCCCTCGCTCCCTCCCTCCTTCCCTCGCTCCCTCCCTCCCATCTACTTACCTGTTCATTATTTTTATTAAGATGATAATTGTATATTATTCAGTGGCAGAATGTGGAATTTCAACACATGAATACACCATGTGCTGATTAAATTAAGTTAATTAGAGGGGTTTTTTTTTTTTGGTTGTTTTTTATTTTCTTCATCATTTCTTTATGTTGAAGCCTTCCAGCTCTTCTCTTCGGGTTCATCTAGCTGTCTTGTTCCTAGAATATAGTGAAAGAAAATGAAGTCAGTGTATCAAAGAAATATCTATAAACCCATGTTCCTGTGGCACTATTCGCTATAGCCAAGATGTGGAATCGATCTACATGCCGCTGACAGATGAATGAAGAAAATGTGGTGTGTACACACCAAAAGGGATATTATTCATCCATCAGAGGGAAAAATGCTGCCAGTTTCAGCAAAATTGGTGGAACCAGAGGATTTTGAGCTAACAGAAGCAATCCAGATATAGAAAGGTAAATGTCAAATGCTCTCTCATCTGTGAAAATTAAAAGAACGTTGATTTGAATGTGTAATAGTGATTATTACAAAGCAGAGGGCACTGAGCTAACTGCAATAAGCCAGGCAAGGAGAGGGAAATGTCACTTGCTCTCTCATATGTGGAAATTAGAGGAAAGCCTAACTGCTCTGAATGTAAGATAGTGATCATTGCAGATTGGGAATGGTGGTGGGGAGGGCAAAGCAGAGGAGCAGTGGATATTGCATCCCCTTATGCTTCGGATATGAAATGTCCCCCACTGGCTCGTGTGTTCAAACATGTAGTCGCCAGCTAGTGAGACTGCTTTGGGAACCTGTAAGACTTTTGAGGGTAGGGTCTAGAAGGGGTGGGGCCAGGCTTGGAGATTTAAAACCTGGCTACACTTCCTGTTGTGCCTCTGCTTCTTGGATCAGCTGCTTGCTCACACTGCTAGCCACCATGCCTTCCCCATTGTGGTAGGTTATATCTGAGCTGTGAGTTAGAATAAATCCTTCCTCCTTTAAGTTGCTTTCTGTCACGCACTTGGCTGTAGGGGAAGGAAAGTAACTAATGTGGGTTCTGAAACACAGGGAGAGGGAGATGTTGCTGAGCAGCACAGAAGATACCCTCCTTGTTTCTCTCTGTGTTGTTATCACAAATATTCACCCGTCTCTACTCATTCAGCTTCCTCGAGTAGTTATGTGCTGTCCTGACTAGTTTTTATGTCAACTTGACACAAGCTAGAGTCATCTGATAGAGGGGGACTGCAATTGAGAGAATGTATTCATAATATCCAGCGGTTGGAAGGCCTACAGGGCATTTCTTAATTAGTCATTGATGTGGGAGGGTCCAGCCCTGTGTGTGTGGGAGTCTTGGGTACTATAAAGAAGCAGGCTGAGTAAGGCATGGTGAACAAGCCAGTAAGCAGCACTCCTTCCCGGCCTCTGCGTCAGCTCCTGCCTCCAGGCGCCTGTCCTGTCTCAGTCCTTGCCACCTGCCTTCAGTGGTGAACTATGACATGGAATTACAGGTGAAATACTCCCCACACCCAGTTGCTTTTCCTTGTGCTGTTTTGTCACAGAAATGGAAATCCAAATGAAGACACCTGGCTGGCCCTTTTTCTTAGCCATATCTCTTTTCATTTATCCACTCAGTAAAATTCTGTTGAGTGTTCTGGGTCAGACATGGCTCCAGGTGATGAGTTTACAAATGTGAGCAGGATTTCAGGATCCTCACGATGGGACTGGAGAGACTATTCACCAGTAAGTGTGTCTTGCTCTCCCAGGGGACCTAACTTTGACTCCCAGCACCTACATTCGGTGGCTCACAATTGCCTGCTGTTCCAGCTCTGACTCTTTTTGGGGGGGCTCATCAGGGTTCAGCACCCATACGCACAGACCCAGGGGCATGGGCGTAATTAAAAATAATAAAATAAATCAAAGTCTTCAGCCTTACAGAGGTAGGAGGAGAGATAAACAGTGAGCAAACATACAAGTAAACAAGATGGCTTCCCATAGTGAAGGTTGCTATGGTGAAAAGAAAATAAGCACAGGTGAGAGGGGGAGATTTGGGAGTGTCCCTTCCAAACCAAGTGGCCAAGAGAGTTGTCTGGTGATGTGATGTTTGATCTAAGAGTTACAATGACTACCAACATTTGAGGAACGAGAATTCAAGGTGGAGGGAGGATCAAGTGCAAAGGTCCTGAGGTAGATGCAAGGCCCGCTTGGTATGGCTACTCTTGTCTTAGCTCAGCAAATTGAGGGCCAATGGGAGGGTCTGTTGCTTTTCTTTGAGGTCTTAGATAGTCATTGAGGAAGCAAAGATGTTTTCAGAGCAGTGTCAGGAGCCACAGGGAAGAACAGAGTTGAATGCTCCACTGCCTTCCCAGACAAAATGGGTCAATACTAGCCTTGCGTGGGTCAAGGATCAGAGTGATGGAATACGCTGTTTATCCCAGGTCTACATTTGGCAAATTACACTATTCTGTGTTCCCTGCCTGCCATCCTACCTCCAGTTGGCATGAATATCAGCAGTCACTGAGTGGGAAGGAACCTCTCAAAACATAGTGGACTACTCTAGTGGGCTTATCATGGTAAAGACAGTGTGAGCAGAACGAGACGTGAGTTAATTTTTTTTCTACGACAGGGTTTCTCTGTGTACCCCTGGCTGCCCTGGACTTGATTTGTAGACCAGGCTGGCCTTGAACTCATAGAGATCCACCTGCCTCTGCTTTCCAGAGTGCTGGGATTATAGGCTTGTGCCACCACACCAGGCTACTGGAAGTGACTTCTTAATGGACTGATTGTTAGGGCACCACCAGACCTCTGTGGTTGGGCCAGGTCAGCTGAGGGACTTAGCCAGATTTTGTTCCATTCTGTCACTATGCCATATTCCTTTCTCTATCCTACTCACCATAAGTGGCCAACGTACAATAATCTGGATCCCATGCCTGTCAGAAAAAGATGAGTCAAGCCAGACAGACGTTGGGGTTAAAGACAGTATATAGGGTTGGCACAACTACCAGGGTATTGGCTTCTGCCTGTTGCCCACTTTAGCAGAGCTCTAGAAACAGGGAGATCTCAACCCCACTCCCAAGACAGTGTTCTCAAGCGCCTGAGCAGCCTGCATTGCCTCCTAGGAAAGTGGAACCAGGAAGCTGCTGCAAGCTGGGTGAGCTGTCCCTTGTTATGCTGACTGGTGGCTATTGTCTTGGCATGCTAGTGACTTACAAACACTCCTTCTAAAGCAGTGGTTCTCAACTTGTGTGTCATGACTCCTTGGTTGGGGGTGGTGGTGCGAGTGAACCTTTCACAGGGATCACATAGCAGATAATCTACATGTCAGATATTTATGTAATGATTCATAACAGTAGGAAAAATAACAGGTATGAAGTAGCAATGAAAATAATTTTATGGTTGGAGGTCACTAGAACATGAAGAACTGTATTTTTAAAAAATATATTTTATTAATTTATTCATATTGTATCTCAATTGGAAGAACTGTATTAAAGGGTCACAGCATTAGGGAGGTTGAGAACCACCGTTGTAAGTCTTCTAGAAGAGCTCTGAAATCCTGGGAGGGGTTAGATTCCGCTAGCAAGGTCAGTGTCAAATCTTTTTAGTAGGCGACCTTGGCTAATGCTGGGGCTAACACAGGGAATGCCTTTTTTTCTCCTATGGTTCATGTGGCCATATACACGGTTGGTGGGCCAGGGGCTGTATCCGTGGCAAGAGTGAGCTACTGAGAGAGAAGTGGCCTGAAATAATTTATCAGGATCTGCTGATACAGCAACCTTCCTTTGGCATGTAGATGCTGTGACTATATGGGATCACTTTTCAAATGCCAGCTTACTGGTTGGGAAGGGATAACTGACAGGCAGAGAATGGGGCTCACTGAATGTTGGAAGACTTGATGGGGGTAAGCTGCCCGACACTCTCCAATGGATACTCAGAAAGGTGGGGTGACTTGCTCCAGTTTGTCTGCTTTAGGGGTGAGTTAAGGCTGAGTCTAGAATCATCTTGAAGTCCCAGGCCCTCTGATGGACACATCTCTCAGAGTATGGCATGCTGTTGAGTGGGGCTTCAGGCACAGAGGATAGCCAAGCTTTGCTTCCCATTTCTTGTCCAAGGCTAATCTCCTCTGCCTCTCTTACACATAACCAAGTGTTCTTGAAGAGGAGGTCACTGGACATTTTAGATAGGCAGTTGAACCCGAAAGGGCCATGCTGAAACCTTTGCTCAAGACATGTAGGGTGTGTGCTGAGTAGCTGAAGGTGCAGTAGAGGCAGGAGTGCCGGGGTCATAGGTCACTGAACCTTGATGTCATTCCTCAGACACCTACCTGCTCTAGCTTTTCTTGTAGTTCACTTCCTCAGCCAGCTCCACGACTCAGTCTTCTGATCTGTTTACATCTTTATTTAAGAGCTATTTTCTCAGGAGCATCTCCCTTGGTCATTTTCAAGACCTAAGCCATTCTATCATTCTGTCTGCACTCTTGCAAACCCCTGTATTTGGATCTTTTTGACCCCATGTTGGAGAACGGTGTTCAACTTCTTGCCACTCATCAAAACTACAGAATGAACCTCCCCCAGCCTTGTCCCACAGATGATTTATTTGAGCCCTGAGTTCTCTTAGGACTGTTCTCGTTTTTCTGTAACGCATGACCGTTCACGGATCTGGAAAGTCCCAAGTGTCCTTCCCAACCGAGAAATGGAAGAATGAGGAGATGACTACCTGTTGTCACCGCTGTTTCCCTTTTCCTTTCCTCCTCAGATACAGCCTGACACTTTTGCCTAAGAAGCAGTGCATAGTTTCTGTCTGCATGATAAAGCAGACAGAATTCCCACTCAAGAACAGCCCACTCAGAGGGTGCCAAAATCCCCGTGCCCATCTCTAACCTTAGTTAAAGACTCACAGATTCAAGGACAGACTGTCCTATCAGAGCATCCTTAGCTACCTCCTCCTCCCCCACTAGTGACTTGGACCTTATGTGCATTGTCAGTCCTAGTCATCAATGGGGCTTCCGATATCTAAGGTTAAATTTTTTTTTTAAATAGGTCTCTGGGGTGACAGAGCTGGTGACACCAAGCAGGCCTCAGCATGCTGGGTAGGGCAGCTTTTCTGGGTATTGTGATGTCTGTCATGTTGAGTTCAGTAAACATTTCCCTTCTCTAGTAATAAATGACAGCAACTCAGCTGAAGGCACAAAAGACACATTGCATGGGTGTTAATTATTGAGGCTGAGCAATGAGCCTGCCACAGGGTGCCTAGTCAGAGGCAGCTGCCCACCTTACAGACAGGAGTACAAAAGGGACCTTCCAGAGTGTGCTGTCTAGGACTGCTTGGGCCAGGAAGGGCTGGAGGAGGGATCTGCTCCCTCCAGGGCTTAGGTGCTGTGGACACTGGCCTACAGCTCGCTAGGCTACTCCTCTGGATTACCATCATCTTGCCATTAATACTTTAGTTTCTGAGGGTTGGCTCCTGGGAGGGAGGAGGATGCCATCGCTTTCTCCAGACACTATTCCATCACCTCTCTCCCCATCCCCCACAGCCTGTGGTGTCTAAAGAAAGTAGCTGAGGTTTATGGTTATAACAACAGCCTCAGTTGTGTTCCTTGTGGTCACCTGGTGAGGTATGTGAGTGCTAGTTGCTTCTGAGCACCGAGCCCTCTGTGGAGGTTGGTAGTGGTCAGAGCAGACCAGATCTGTTCACACAGATGGAGGATCCTTTGACTCCAAACATGGTCACTGGGGATCACATCGAAACTCGGAGCTTCCAGGCCTAAGTAAGGGTCAATGTGATCTAACTTTTCATGTGGCCTCTCTACATCTGATCCGTCTCTCATTTCCCAGTGGGAGGAGACATCTGTGGTCAGAGGAGATGGCTTAGAGGATCGATGCGGTTTGCTTAGGGGCAGATCTCCTTCTTATGATCTTCCTGTGAATCCTGGTACAAGTCTCAGATCTAATGAACCATTGTTATGCTGCTGGGAGGTGGTGAGTGTGTGTGTGTGTGTGTGTGTGTGTGTGTGTGTGTGTGTGTGTGTATGTGTGTGTGTGTGTGTTAGGTGGATGTGTTGTTGTCTTCTGAGAGATCCAAGTGAAACTTCCAGGAAAAGATATAAGCCTCTTTTATCCTCTCAATGCCCCGGACTCCAAGGCCACATTCTACTCTCAGCTGTTCGGCTTGGCATCTGTGTGTGGAGACATCACTGTCTACTTAAAACTTGAAAAAGTATTAGGTAGTAGAGCCATTGGGGAACAGCAGTGAAACACAGTGTTCTCATTCAACACATGAAGAACTGACAGTAAAGGGACACTGGGATGTGATAGGCCCAGGAGTCAGGCAGCTCCAGGCAGGACTAGAGCTGGGGCTGGCGACAGCAGATGGGTATATATGCTGGGTAGGGTGGAGGGCAGCCTGAGCACACCCAAGAGCTTCTCTGAGTATGATGCTCAGGTTTTCAGTTAGGAGTACTGTAAGGGTTTCAGATCCAGCCTAGCGGTGCACTGTGCTTACCTAATGTATTCAACAGCTTAACTTTAATCCTTAGTAAACCTCGTCCCTGCCCCCCCCAACTCCCCACCCTCCTCCACAATGAAGCACTTTAAGATGGCGAATATGAACCTAATGCAGAACTCTCTGCAATCACATCGCTGCTCTTCTTGGTCAGAGATGGTAGAAAGAGTTTACGTGCATCTGGGTTCTAAAAGTGCCCTTCCCGGGTTACCTAGCCAGATACATGGGAGAGGGCAGATCCCACCAGGCTGCGGTTCTAGAAGGGAGAGAAGCAGTGAGAGCATCACAAGGACTTTTGCCCCGTGTTTAAATGGGGGCAGAGACCCAGATCTCTGCTGTGGGGCTTGTTCATGACAACTCTATGGCTGCAGCAGAGTGAGAGGAAGGGACTGTTTTATGAGTGGTACCCTGGCTGGGAGTCCATCTTGGGAGTCATAAATTTTTTATTGGGAGCAAAAATTTAGTGGTGCTTTCAGGAGCCCATGGCTCTCAGGCAGCCCAGAGCCTGAATGAATACTTTAATTATCCTGGTAGCTTCTCCTGAGGCCCAGTTCTTCATTTCAGGTTTGGGAAAGTCATGTGTGTGATTTTCTCCTTCCTTTGAGCAGCTAGCAGTCAGTCTGAACACACTCCTCTGGAAAGCCCACAACAGACATAAACAATGGCGGCTGCCAATGCAGGGAGCCTCTCTCACCCAGAGGTGGGGGGGGGGGGAGGGTGGTGGTTCTGGCTGTTCCTTGAGAACAGGAAATCCTGGGGCAAAGAGGAGGGACAGAGGAGATCCCTGCCCCTCAGGGCTTATGATCCCTCTTCTCTTCTCCCTTTTCTGCTTCCCCTTCCTTCTTCCCAAACTTTGCAACATGGAGTAGGTGGTCTGGCATGTCTGTTGTCTCCTTGTCTCTAATGGAGCCTCACAAGGACCCGAAGGTGTTAGCGGCATTGAGAATGGAATGGGTCAATGCATTACCCTAACCTGATACTGGAGATCCTGTTCTCATCGGCGTTACCAAATATCTGGCAAGAAGATGCTTAATGGAGGAGAGGTTGACTCTGGCCATGGTTTGAGGGGATATGGTCTAACATGGTGGGAAATGTGTGCTGGTGGGGAAGGCACGGGGGTGGGGCAGTCCGTGGCAGCAGGTGTGTGCACAGCTACTTATATCTCTACAGAAAGAGGGCGGGAGCCTGACCGGCCTGTAAACTTTGGGGCCAGCATCATAGTGATCTACTTCCTCTGGAAGGCCTTACTTCACAAACATACCCCAGCCTTCCACAGTAACACGACCAGCGGGGACCAAGTGTTCGAATACGCAAACCTGCAGGAAACATTTCACATCTGAACCACCACACCCAGTATGTCAGAGTAACCCCAGAACAGCTAGCTCCACAGCAGCAGCATCTCCGTGTAGCCTGGCATTCTGTCTCAGTAGAGCCAGGGCCTGTGAGTAGGATCTTGAAGTGTCCAGAAATACCCGCCCCATTTCCCTTCCCTTCCCTCATCTATAATCTACACAGTTACAGGATTTATTGATCAATTGAAGAAGCACTCATGACATTGTCCACCGCTTACCAGGCCCTGTGCTATTGCTCAATATGCAGGATGAACGAGACATATCCAGTCCCGGCCTTCCCTAGATACGGTGAAAGGAGAAGTAAGAGGTGGTATGCGTGGGTCAGGAATGTGCCCAGGAGTCCGTGCAGTGCTTCATGGTTGACAGGAGCTCCAGTGAGCACTGTGCCAGCGAACGTCCCCCTACTTTAACTATATTGGCAGCTGTGCTATTTTGTTTTTTCACATCTTGATCCTGTCATTCTCAGAGGACTTGACCAGCAAGAAAGATGGATGAGGAGTTCAGGGTGGCAGAGGCCCTAGGCCTTTTGGTCTCACAAACTCTTGGTGTTTTTAATGAATAACCTTCTTACAAAGGGTTGAGGACACAGAACAGCGCAAGATTCTGGTGTCTCAACAAATCGGGGTGAGCATGGATTGGGGAGGGTGGGCACTCCTATCGGCATTAACAACACCCTTTTCTGAGTCCGAGTAAATTTATTAGTATATTATAAAATTATGAAGTTAAATAATTATAAGAGACGAGATCAAATAGAGACAAAGACTATATTTCCAAGCTCTGTCAAAGAAATTTTAAGGTCTCCTACCTAGGCAGTCTTTCTAGAAATATTGAATCCCTCATTATTATTCCCAAAGTTAAACAAGAATAAATTTGAATAATTAATGCATTGGGCTCTCCCTTCACCGCCTCCTCTATCACTTGTTAGCATCTACATTATCTTAAGGTGTGAAGAGGAGAGAAACACCGGAGAAGTGCAGTATGGTTTGCAGATTTCAGCAAAATTGCTCTCTTGGCTTGTGGGCGGAGGTGGTGGTTATGACTGAAGGGTGGAGGGCCACTGTCTCTTTGATCTGCTTCAGTACAGGACTCTGGTGAGCCCTGTCCAATAAGGCATCCTTTCTTATTGGGATGGGAATGGGGCTCAGTATAAACTGAAGGAGAAGAACAAATGGATTGATACCTGGCAAGCCTAGTGAGGACCACTCAGACCTGAAAAGGAATTGGATTTACCCTTAATGCCTGTCTCTGGGGCTTCAGGAATGCTGTCCTGGGTTTTAGGCAATACTAGTTATTGCCTGTGCCACTGTTTGCCATGTGTAGTGAAGATCATTACCAGCTATACACATAGGTTGGTCAATTACTTGGCTTCGGAGAGCCACTGGCTTCCTCCACCAGTTTGAAGGGCCAGTAGGATGCCATCTCCCTGGGGGCCTGTGAGGGGTCTTTATTCACTCATATGCCTCACAAACCTTTCATTGTAGCTCCTGGGGCTGGCCCTCAGGCAGCCCTGTCTCCTGGGATAAACAGAGAGTGACTAGGCAGACACACTAGAGCGGGGATACAAACTGCTACGGGGAAGTGCAGGGGAATCTGAGAGCACAACACCTACCCTGTCCTGAGTTTGCAGATGAGGTCATTTCTTCTCTGAAGTCTGAACGATGATGTGAGATTGTCCAAATAAAAGGTGAAGGGGGGTATTCTGGAAAGTGGAAACAATATACAGACATGTTCTTGAGGGAGATAGTGTTGTGTGTCTGGGGACCCACACATGGTTTTGTGTAGGTGTAGTTAGTGACGGGTAAGAAACAGAGTGGGAAGAGATGGGGTAAACTGAATGTAGGGCGTTTGGATGGAGAATTAGGGCACTGAGTCCTGGAAGAGCCATAGTGTACTTAATCTTAAGTAAGTAAGGATAGTCTGCTGGCCAAGTGATCTCAGATGACCAGCTAGATTCAAGGGGCCTCTCCATAAAATGAGTGTCAACAAATGAGTATACCGGTGAAGGAGAGAGGTGAAGGAAGTTTGTAGAAAGAAAGGCCATTCCCATTCACATATAAGGAACTTGAAGCGATCCTATAACTATTAGAGCAAATACTTAGTTGATACAACCTGTGTTACCACACTGAGTTGTTTAGAAGGAAAATTTCCTAATACTCATTTGGAACGTTGCCTTGTCTGAGTTCCTGAGTGCCCATGAACTCTGCTAGCTGCTTGCCTCTTCCCAAGGAGACACAAGTTGGAATCTGATTTTACTTATGTTTTAATATTTCAATATATATTTCTGTGTCAAGCTGAAAGTTGAGGAAGTATAGAGGCCATCTCTGTCCTTATTTTAAAAGCCAGAGTCTACCGTCATTTTGCTTGTTGATATGTCTTGGGCAGATGAAACAAATGTGTATGGTGTATGTACCAAGTGGGAGGCACAATCCAGTCACAGAAAGACGACACAAACAAAGAAGAAATGGGCTATACAATTGTTAGATGTTGACATATTATAAGCAGAAAACCAGGGGCAGGTTGGGGAAGGAGCTGATCTCTTAAATTGAGTACTCAGAGGGGTTTGTGCTGAGGCAAAGCATGAAGAAGCAATCAGAAATGTGCTTCTTTCAAAGGAGATCACCAGGGAGTCTACCTCATCAAAATGATCTTCATGCATAGGGTTTGTTGCCTATACCTGACCCCACTACGAATAGCTCCCTCCTTTTAGAGACACTGAATGTCAAGTACGGCCATGGCTTGGGAAGGAGGGAGGTGTTGATTTACCACATCTCATCCTTAAAGCAAGTGTACATGGAGGAAAAGAGGGACGCAGACAGGAGAGCCTAGGAGCCAAGGAAGTTATGGTGGGGAATGAAGGTTTGGCTAAGCCATTTGAGGGCTCAAGTTCCACAGTGGAAAAGGGCAAAGGGAGAGGACGGAAACATAGAATTTTGCCTCTGAAGAAACCCAGACAGAAAATGAGACCACACAAGCAATAGCCTGGTGAATGGCTCTGGGATAGTTAAGCTTTACGGTCAACTCAACTGGGTTCAGAATCACTATGGAAACTACCCGAGGGTGTGCCTATGAATGCCTCCAGAAAGGGTTAACTGAGGAGGGAAGACCCACCTTTACTGCAGGCAGCACTACTCTACCCACTGGGGTCCTTGGTCCTAGACTGGATGTCGAGAGAAAGCAAGATGAACACTGCCATCCATCTCTCTCTGCTTCTTGGCTGTGGACACGGGGTGTCCAGGTGACTTGTGTTCCTGCCATCACAGCTGAGGGTCCCTCTTGCCCTCTCCACTAGGATGGACTTCACCCTCAAACTGCGAGGTGACATCAACTCTTGCCGTCTCTTATTAAATTGCTCTGCCCAGGCATCTTTGTCAGAACACTGGGGAAAAGTGATCAAAACAGACTCTGGCAGACAAGGTTCAGGAGTCCAGCCACAGCTGCCGGAGCTTTGGCTCTGTCCAGGAGGATGAGGAGTCTGAGGAAGGCCAGAGCTGTTGGTGGCTTATCTATGCACAGCAGAGATGGGCTGTACTGTTAAAAACACAGAGGAAGTGACAGATGTCACACAATTAATAGAATGGTCCCCAAGGGTGTGTCCAACAAAGTGGTTCAGCTGGATGAGGCGTTGAGCTGGCTGCTGGCTTTAAATCCCAGCCTTGCCTGGTACTAAGTGCTAGGTGGTCTCAGGTGAGTTCTTTTTCTTTGTATGCTTCAGTCACCTCACCAGAAAACTGTGGTGTCAGTATGGGTTCCTTGTGATGGAGTGTAAGTCCTTAGATCAGAGCCTCCCCTGGATCCAGAGTTTTGTTGTTGTTTGTTTTGTTTTTTTTTTTTTTTTAGAAAAAATATTTACTTTTTGATTATGGGTATCTGGTCGTGGATTTGTGCACATGTGTGTTGGTGCCTGTGGAGGTCAGAAGAAGGTGTTGAGTCCTATGGTGCTGGAATTAAAGGCAGCTGTGAACCTCCTGATATAGGTGCTGGGAACTAAACTTGGGTCCTCTGCTAGAGCAGTCTGCACTCTTAGCCATCTCTCTAGCCCGCACTGCTTGCTCACACACCTGTAACTGTGTGGTTAGGGATGCCACAGCCAAGCAGACAGAAGGCACTGCCAAATGTGGAGCCATCCAAGGCAGACATCAGAGGTGGAAGTCGGGCGCCTCTAAGCCTGGGAGGCAGAGGAGCAGGGGACTAAACCCGTTTTGCATAACAGTTGATTTTTAGATTATTATCCAGGCTTTCATATAACATATGCCCAGTTGTCTTAAGTGTTTCACTTTCCCCTTTCTTTTTGACAATGCATTTCCTTCACATTCTCACTGATACCATAGAGGAACCCCTGCCCTGACTTCACAACCTAATATGTGCTGTTTGCCTCTTTCTGTTAATAGTAACACTCAAAAAATGTTGCTTCATACAGAATTATTTTTAGTCATTGCTTTGTAAAGCTGAGGTCATCAAGCCAGGTACAGTGGCACACATCTCTAGCTCCAGCTATGTGGGAAACCGAGGGAGGCGTGAGCCCGTGACTTTAGACTGGCCTAGGCAATATAGCAAGTTTCTGTCTTAAAAAAAAAAAAAAAAAAAGGCTTTGGAAAGAGTGACATCACCATATAGGTTTGTTTTCGCATCTCACTTTTCTTATTTAATATTACCTCCTACACCACACTTCTCAGGAACACAGCTATTGAACAAAGCGAGGCACCTGTACTGGTAGGCAGTCCTTGGCCACCTGCAGTGGGCTCTTATTATATAACCCATGCAGTAGTGAGAGCTTATGGGCACTTCTCCTCAGAAGTCTGAGCTGACTGCTGCTGAGGCCAAGGCCACTGCTTCCCCAAACAATCTTCTGGTCTGTGAGCTGCACAAAAACAGGTCTAGGTAAGTCTTGCTTGCACTTGCGTTTCCAGGGCCACCAGGGAGGTTGGTGCTTAGTGATAACAGGCTGCCTGAAAATCCTTGAATGGTCTTGGATCAACTGCTGTCGTGTTCAACATGTATCAGGAAGGCCGTGGGTGACGTGGAGATACCAGGAACAGAGCTAATCTTCTCTGAACTTTTAGGAAGTGTGAGGACCCAAGAAGAGAAGAACGGCAAGACTTCCTCCAAAATATATTCCCTCACTGCCGTCTTCAGTTGTGTGTTTGTAAGCTGACTGGGAGGTCAATAAAATGCTCCTATGTCCCTCCATTTGGCTGTGTAGCTAACCATGTTAGCCCTCCTGTAGTTTAATGTATGGTCTTACGCCTGCCATTTGGGAGAGCAAGTTGCATGGGAGAATCTTGGTTTAATTTAGTCCCTTAGCTTGGCCTCAGCCTAGAACTTGGCTGTCCCTCGAATACATGCATCCTGTTAGCTCTGCCCAGCTTGCTGGGAATACAGACCCAGGTCTTCACCAAAAGGCATCTGGGCCCAGTGCCTCAGCCTTGTTGAAAGCCTTCTGAACAACAGCCAGCTTGGGGTGGGAGTGGAGGGTGGCTCTGGGCACTCCTGCTTGTGTGTGCTCCTACCACGGTGGCTCCTCCCATATTCTGGGAGTTTCCTCAACCTGGGATTGCAGTGGGAGAGGTTGGCTTCTCAACCCTGGGTCCCTTCCCCCTCACCCCTCCTAAGTGCTGGTAGGAATACTTAAAGCATTGTTCGGCTCCAGTGGACAAAATAACCTGCTTGCTCAAATTGGTTCTAAATATAATCGGGGCAGCAAAGAGGCTCAGCCAGAGGGCATGGAGAAGTTGTACTCAGGCAAGCAACTGTTTATTTCTGATTATTTTGCCGATAATTGAAGCTGCCCTCTCTCAGGCTTCCTGGTCTCATTTATTTATTTATTTTATTATTTATTATTATTTTTTAAGCAGCGCATGTGATGGCTTCCGCTGAAGTTGCTCCCCTCCTCCCTTCCACCTGCTGTGTCCTCACCACCCACTGCTGGGAGGGAGTCTTTATTCTTATTCTTGGATTAACCCCAAGAGCTCAGCTATGCAGACTGGTCAGGGGCATGTCTGGCTGTCAGCTTCCTTCCTGCAGACAAGGCTGGCACTTCTTTTGTGGGTGCAGACCCCCTCCCCCAGGAATGAATTCAAGCCACAGCTGCTAAGTATGGGGGGGTTCTCAGAGAGACACTTTGGGGGGTTGCCCCACCTTCTTCGCTCCCTCCCTTCCTCTTTCCTGTCTTTTCTTTTTGTCAGAGACAGGGATAGATGTAGCCCAGGCTGGCCTTACCATGGAGAGAAGCCTGATCTTGAACCCATCTTCTGTTTCCACTACCCAAATGCTGGGATTGTGGGTGAGCACCACTACATCCAGACTTGGGGCATCCTTTGATGTCCAGGGTCTAGTTTATTCCCATCTATGTATAAATAAGTTGAGGCAGATAAAGAAATATGATTCTTCACAGCCTACCTGATGAGCAGAGCTGGCTCCTCTGTCAGCTCAATTTTGGGCTCCTTGCCTGTGCTGTCCCTGTTTCACCATTTTTTGTTTTGTTTTGTTTTGTTTCTTGTTTTGAGATGAAGGGTGTTGCTAGGCACCCCTGTGATCCTAGTTACTCAGCTGATGGTGGTAATTCATGGACAGCATTGCCTGTGTATTACCAGAAGAATGCCTCCTTTTTCCTCTTTAGGAAATCTCAGTTCAACCAGAGGCTAATGAAAGGGCCTTGGCTTTTCCTACGAAGTTATACAGGTGAGCCCTGAATAACTGAAAGATCCTTGATACCCAGATGCAGTGATTGCCCAGCTCCCTGGGGGAGACTTGAGTGCTCACCCTGATAGATGCCATCTCTGGAATTGTTGCCTCTTGGGGTCATGGGAGGGTGTGACAGGGAGGTTGATTCCATTCCTCTGAGGGATACTTAATCACTGCCTAGTCATGGTGAGGAGAAAAGGGGGTTTCACAGCTGCTGTGAAACGGAGGGGAGCGATTTGCTGGCGAAGGGTCCTCTCTATCATAAAGTGAGCAGTCTGGTCATCTGCAGGGTGGAAGGGAAGCAGGAAGGTGGAGGCAGGAGAGTAGAGAGGACTTGGGAAGGTCTCTGGCTACCGATGAGGAGGAGCGAATGGCACAGGTGTCCACATTGCTGAGAGGACCAGGCCGGCAGTGTCCTTTCTCTGGCTTGGGGCAGCCTGGTTTCACCCCCTACTCTTGTTCCTTGGACAGGCACTATTTCTGTAGGTTGAACCAGGTCCTTGGGAGTGCACACTGTTAGAGCCCGCACATTGTGCTATGTTTTGCTGGAAATTACAACAGTGAGTATAGTAATAGTTTCCATTACACCACAGAAAGGGGCATGTTAAAGTGCACACTGTGAACCCTCATCTGTTCTGAGGCTCATGAGACTTTACAAGGTTACAGGAGGAATTTACTCTAGATATTAGAGAGAGTTCTTACAGGGCTGGTGGTCCAACAAACCAAGGAACACGAAGGCTTATCCTTCCATGGAGATTTCGTAGAAAATCTTGCTGTTCTGGAATGTGTTCAGTGCGAATGTTTTATCTCACAGGAGGAATGCTGGTGAGGAGGGAGTGGGGAGACTCGGCCATTACAGACAGAGCTGTGTATTAGCTCTGATTTATTCATAACGAATTATCATTTCATGTCAATGTAAAGCAGGCATCTATAAACTGTCCTCCCTCAGAAGTACAGCCAGCGCGCTACATAATGTCCTCGTAACATTTCCCCCATATGTCTTTCCTTCAAATACCAGTCTAATGCATATGGCAGAGATGTCCTTTCCTTGTGACACTTCCTTCTTCTTACCAGAAACTCAGGAAGCCATGTGGGACCAGCAGGAAGTTTAAGTGACACTCTAGACTGCTTACTCCACTGCGGTTCCTGACCGTTCCTTGAAAGTGTCCTGGGTGTGCTAGGTTTGGAGTGCTGGCTTGGCTGCTGGCATACTGAATACATCTGCACATCTCCTGACCTCAGGCCCATAATAGATACTTGACCTCGTCAACTCACTCAGCAGATATTTGTGGAGCTAAATGGATGAGAAACAGTCAAATTAGATGGGGCTATAGAGCTGGAGTTGTGGCAAAAGATACACACACACTCACACACATATGGGCAATGAAAAGTGTACAAAGCTGCAGGATGGGTGCCCTCCTGAGGTTAGGAAACAACACACTGGAGGACATGCCATCTGCAACTGGTGTGTATGAGGGAAGAAAGAAGAGAGGCAAATGCATGGTGATTTGAATACAGCTCACGGGTGCAGAGTGTAGCAAGCAGTCCCACAGAATGGAACGGAGGGTGATGGGAGGAATCCAGAAACCACTACAGATGGCCTAAGTGGCCATCAAAGGGGTGTGGACCTCAGCTTCCAGGAGACGTCTTTCCAGTTCTAATCTTAGCCTGTCTGTCTGTCTGTCTGTCTGTTTGCCCGTCCTTTTCCATTTTGGATGTATACCCAAGGGACTGGGCTGATGGGCAGTTTTAAAATTTCCCCTTTTGAGCTGGGCGTGGTGGTGCACACCTTTAGTCCCAACATTTGGGAGGCAGAGGCAGGTGGATCGCTGTGAGTTCGAGGCCAGCCTGGTCTACAAAGCGAGTCCGGGACAGCCAAGGCTAACACAGGGAGACTCTGTCTCAACAAAACAAAACAAAACAAAAAAATTTCCCCTTTTGGTTCTCTGGTTTCTCCTACGCTATTTTTCTCACTGTGAAGTTTGTAGTGGGCTCCAGGGTCTACTCACAAATTTAGGTGTGCACGAAATATAATCTTATTTCTCTTCTATAATCCAATTCAATTTCTAGACTAGATTTCTGTTCTGCTAGGAAGAGAAACTTAATTTTGCTGGGTTTGAAACCCTTTCTTAATGAAAGATAAATGCAAGGATACCTGTTATGCCCCGGAAGATGCTAACTGGCTACACTGCTCTTTGGCCTTGCATCCTGCTGTGGAGTGCCTTTGGCTTTCCCTCTGTCTTCTGATTCTTCTGTCATGTGGAACACAGGGACCGTAGTGTTTATGACACTTCCCTCATCACTGTATCTGCCCAAATCCTATGTCTTGAAAAGAGTCTTGTCATACAGTTACCTGGCAGGCCCACTCCCAGGTACATACAAAGAGATTGACAATATGTGCCCTCATAAGAGGTGTATGTATGTACTTATAGCAGTATAATTTTTGATAGCCTCAAAGTAAAACAATGCTGATGACTAGATAAGTAGACTGTTGCATATCTATGTAAGGGACTATTATTCAGCTGTAAGCAGGCACGATGTAATGACACATAAGTATGGATCTTGAAACCAGTAGGTACCGTGCTTTTCAGACCATAAAACACACTCCCCCCGCAAAAGTGGGGGTGGGATATTAGGGTGTGCCTTATGGGTTGATTGCTGTTTTTACTGTTTTTTGTTGTTGTTGTTGTTTACTGCTCTAAAAACTGGGTGTGTCTTATGGTCCAAAAACTACAGTAAAGTAAAAGAAGCCAGCCACAGAGCCATCAAATGGTTCCATTTTTTTATGGGACATTAAGGAAATGTACATACTTACAGGCAAATTTGTGACATCCAGTGGTGCAGAGAAGATCAAACTGGGGGTGTCTACCTATGCAAGGGGCAGAGTTTCCTGGTAGGAGAAGGAATGGAAGTGTTCTGGAATTAGATAGTGATGACAGCTGCACACCCCAAACTCAGTGAAGACCACTGCATTGCATGCTTTAAAATGGTGACGATCATGCTTTGTGAATCACGTCTCAATCTTGAAGACTGAAAAAAACGAAAGCTTGGTATCTCTCTGGACACACTGTAGTATTATTTCTTCCCTGAAGTCTTGTGGTCTCCCTAGGTCTCTACCTGGGAACGGGCAGGAGACATCAGTGCGCTCTGATCTCCTATACCTATTAGAAGGCTTTATACCTTCCAGCTTGGTGAGTTAGGCACAGGGCACCTCTGTCTCTAGGAACCCACTACATCCCATGGCCCCATCCCATCTTCTCCCTTTCTCAGTCAGAAACCCTGAACTGTATTCCATTGCCTCCCCAGACTGTGGTCCACACACAGACTTGACGTCATCTCTCCCTGGACTTTGAGAACTCAAAGGTTAAGAACTCTTTCTGTTCCAAGTCTGCTGCGCTTTTCTTCCCCGAGGCAATATACTACATCAGGGAAGAAATATTGAGAAAGCCTTGGAAACTTCCATTACATTTAAGGAGGTTGTCTCCCCTACAGCTGTCTGCTCTGTGCAGGGTCCCTGCTCCTGAAATCATCAGAGAAGGTATTAGGGTCTCTCAGGCCAGGGCATTCTGCTCTTTGGCTCCATTTCCTATAACTCTCTGGAATTCTCATCGTCACCACGAAAATACAGCTATTGCTAAAGCTGCCTATGAGTGGAGTCCAAGTGTAAGGGGCATTTTCAGTCCCTAGAAATCACCCAGGAGGAAACTGTTTAGTTCCTCTCCTGTCATCTGTAAGTACTCCTCCCTCAGTCACCCCTGCTCCCCATACCAGTGCCCATCTTGGGCCAGTATCTGTCTGTAACTCCTATCTCTTCCCCTGTCTCTGAAGGGGCTTAGACTTGATCTTTAGTTCTCTTTGCTGGCTCCTGTTATCTACAAGATGAGTGGCTCTAGGAAATTACTAGTATGACTCAGTTTCTACATCTACTGATGGAGACATGGTTACTGCATCTACACTACCTCCCTAGTCTGCAAGGGGATCTGCTAAAATCAGTGAATGTGTACTGATTTTATATATAGCATATAGCAGGAGCTCCATAATGTTCACTTATTGGCTTCTAGACTGTGATCTTACACTCCTCCCAGACCCTTAAGGTTTGTTCATTCATCAGGACTAATAGCACCTCCTTTATAGGACTATGTTGAAGTGTCTGGAATTGAAAGGTACTAAGTGAGTCTATTTTACTCTGCCCCTCTTTAGCTTTTCTCCAATAGCTCCTGGTCCTTCCTCGTCTATGTTCCCATCTCACAGCTCTGGGGCTGTGGTTCCATTGTTGGTTCCTTTTCCCCAAGGATGAATCCTTTCATGTTTCCCCAGCAGGTGCTTAAACTAGAGAACTGACTCATCTGAGGTCTATTCTTCTGTGGGTGATGGTAAGGCTGTTTTGACATGGGAATGAGTCTTTGCTTCAGTATCTGTCCTTAGCTGCCTTGGATTCAGCCCTTACCCAGCCTGGGTTTTGTTACTAGCTGTGGGCTTGCGTGAGGTTCTCAGTTGTTTCAGACCCCAGGCACCCCATCTATAGAAAGCAGACACTATCTGCATTGTCCATTTCACAAGAGATGGATGAAGCCAACATCTTGATGAAATACGCACACAGTCTCTTCAGAAAATGCTGCGTCATTGTAAAGGAGTGTTATTTTGGGTTTCCTGACTCCCCGAAGTTCTGCCAACCTCTAGAGGCACAAGCATTTCTGCTGAGACCTTACGTTAGTAAAGATGGCAGGCTGTGAACAAGATTGAGAAATAAACTTTGAGGAAAGTTGGAAATGGGGAGAGTGTGGAAAGAAGATGGGAGAAACAAGAGACTTGAATTTTGAAAGCGCCAATTCCATTTTACTTGAGGGATCCAATCACAGCTACATTCTAAATCAAGACACATGGCTGAGATGGCCACCTTAACTTGGCCTTTCAGAAGCCCTTCGTTCCATGTTGCTGCATCATGCGTAAATGACAAATAGGTCTGTGTGACTTCAAGGTCCATTCAGTGAGCCTCGAGGTCAGGTTTTGTATTCCATCTTGTGCCAAAGGTTATAGGGGACTGAGAATACCATGGTCATGTTTATGAAGGCAAGAGGCAGGTGCAGAAGCAAAGCCTGCACAGGATGCTCCTGCGAGGTGTCCATTGCTGTGAGCCCAGGGAAGCAGAACAGTACCAGCAAGCATGGCTAAACAAGGAAGTCGAGAATCCACATTCGGAAATGGTGTGTTAGGTCACAAAAGGTTGCTATATAAATGGCTTACTGAAGAAGTGATTCCAGGAGAAACAGGTATAAGCCTAGGGATGGGATCAGGGCAGAATGAGAAGGGCACCAGACAAGCATGCAGCCTCCACTGGCATACAGCTTTATCTAGATACTCTAGGGAGTACTGGAGCATTAAGCACATGGCAAGGGTGCATTCTGCTTGCCTGTCATCATGAGTGTGTTGGGATAGCCTGGCACAGGTAGGCATACTGCAAAACCATTGACAATGGCTGTAAGCCAGAGGAAGGATGGGGCTATCAAAAAGAGCTTGTGGGCTGGAGCTGTAGACCAGTGGACAGAGTGCTTGCCTGGCATGCAACAGCCCTGGTTTCATCCCCAGCATGGCATAGACTGGTATGGTGGTGAATTCTTGTAATGCTACTAGTTGGGAGGCAGAGGCAGGAGGGTCAGCTACATAGAGTCAGCCTGAGATACACAGACCCTAACTTAAAACAACAACAATAACAGCAACAGCAGCAGCAGCAGCAGCAGCAACAACAACAACAACAACAATGGAACTTAGAGAAGAGATGGGCTATCTAGTTGCTACCACAGTTGAGTGGAAGGAAGGCACAAAAAAAAGTGTTGAAGGTTGGACAAAAGCACATAGACTGACACTGTGCCATTGGTGAGTGGCTGTGTCCCGGAGTCGATGTGGTGGCGTAGGGGACAGGATTCTAGGTAGAGTATGTTGAAGAAACACACAATACAGGAAAGCTCCAGGAGAAGGCGTTTCTTGGAGAAGGTCCTGACGTGTGTGAAGGGACAGTGGCTGATGTAGGATCCACTTGGGTCTGAGTCTGAGTCCAGTGCTTCCGTGGGGGTGTCAGGTGCTACAGGGGGCAGGCAGGAGGCGTTTTCTCCTCTCGGGTCTGAGCTCTCCTGCTTACTGTCAGGGCCGTTGGAATAATGAGTGGTTCTCTGGTCTTTGCTTGGCAGAAGCCTTTGAAAATGCTCATTAACCAAGCCTTCCCACTCCTACCCAGGGCTTGGGGACGGGGTGGTCTCACTTACTGTAGGCATGGTTTGGGAGCAGCACTGAGCATGCTCGTTGGGGAGATAGAGCTGGTTAATAGTGCACATGCAGTGTGTACAAGTGTGGAGGAAATCGAGGTCAAACCCTTATGTGGATAGCACTGGCCGCTTGGGATAGCTCCTGGAAACCCGGATGCATTTGGGGTTGGGCCACTGCAGTAGATTGGCACAGCTTCTTCTATTGAAAACTCAGCAAATAGAGAGCAGGCTGGATTGGGTAGTTCAGCGGCTGCTTTGGATGCTGTTCTTCTTCCTACCCTGAACCCAGGGACATGCTGTTCAGAAATTAGGGTGAGGGTACCCCATATGCAGGCTTAAGGAGTTGTATTTACACTGATGGGCTTTCTTCCTGTGGCTGGGGTCATGATCTGCCCTGGGCTATCAGTTAGTGGGAAATGGTCCCTGGATCCGGCTGATAGTCTCTGAAGCAGATGCCGGTGCTGCTGGTGGTTATAAGCATCCTTAGGACAGGATACAGATGATGGGGCTTTATTGGGAATAGAGATGAGAACAGATGTTTTCCCCCTATGAGAACTGTACAATGCACACCAATGAACTGTTACAGCCTCTCTGCTGTAACCAAGACACCTTGCAGAAGATACGAGGCCCACCTTCCTGGTACCGTGAATGCATCTTTGTTTCTCTGGTGTCACAGCCACAGGCTGGTATCATGAGCAGAAAGCAGGAGGTCAACAGGAACCTGCGATTGAGGTCCTCAGGAAATAGCATTATCTTCTCTGGGGACCAGGTTCTCATTTGACTGTTTTCCCTCAATATACTCCCACATGCCACTTCCGTATTCATGTTAGAAACAGATACCAAAGAACCTGTTAATCCTGTTGCATCCTTCTTTCCACCATCTCTATTTAATCTCTATCTCTATTGTCTATTCTTTCTTTCTTTCTATCTATCTATCTATCTATCTATCTATCTATCCATCCATCTATTGTTATTGAAAGAGCTTCGGTGTCCTGTGGTCCCTGTTTTCAGGCTCTGCTTCAACGTAATGCCCTGTTTTAGAAACTGACTGTATCCACTTGCTTTGTAGGTGTCAGACCTGGGTGTCTCTATGGGACTAGTTACGGTTCAATAAATATCCTTCCTTGACTGATATGACCCATGACCCTCTGAGTTCTCCTAGGATAATCTAGACTTCTCTTTTGGCTTTTATATTTACTACTTCCTTTTTGTTGCAGCTGTTTGGATGAGCCAGCAGGCTGCCAAGATAAGTCCAAGGCATTTGATGAGAGGTTTCACAAGCACTGTCATAGGAGAGAAGAGCAGCCTAGCTCATTGGCTGCTAAGCTGCAGACTGCAAATGCAAGGATCTGTATTGGGAGCCCCAGACCTCCCTCCAAGTTCTCTGCCATGTAATGCCATTGTCTGAATTTGCTTCACTCCTCTAGATTCACAGAAATGGAGGCAGAAGTGCATGGTGGGTAACTAAAGAGATGACAGATGAATCACAGTAGCTGCCATTGCTGGAGGCTCTGTTTATGTCCAGCACTTACATGTGTAGCACAACAGCCACTTGAGGACTTGGGGGTTTTATCTGTGAGGGGGTGTGGCCCTTAAAGCCCATTCTTCTTTGTGGGAGTCATTCACTGTCCAATATTACTAGTCATGCTGAGGACCAAAATACAGTGAGCACACTCTGTACCCTGGACTTCCCAACCCTGCCTCTTTTCCCTCTCTCATCCCTGAAGAGGTGCTATTCAGGAAACCTGTTCCTCAACTGGATCATGGCAGATTCTAAATAAGATATAGATTTTTAATAAAAGACCTCTCTGGTCCTGTGCCTGATTCAAAGGACTGTTTGAGAGACTCTTTTTGGAACTGGCACCAAGTCTTCTCCCCTTCAAGAGAAGAAGAAGGAAAAAAACCCTTTGTTTGGGCCCCAGGGGCCTTACCTCCTACTTCTTCCCCCTTATTTTGTCTTAGGTCCACTTAGGTGTTTATCTTGCTGTGTACTGCCACCTTGAAAAGGTTGAAAATATTCTGAGAAGCTCAAGTTTGGTACCTCAACAGAACATGGACTGGCTATTATGGGGGGGGCAGGGGGGGGGCAGGGGGCGGGGAGGAATCTAGGACTGAAGCTGTCTAGGTGAAGCCGGTTTGAGTTTTTACAGTGGAACTAGGCATTAAAATAGCAGAGAATTACAGTTGCCTATTTAAGAGATTGTTTCATAAGGGTTTGGTGAGGCATAGTCCATTAGCTTTTCTCTCAATTAATTTTGGACATAGCGGCTATGAATGTTTGTGTTCTAAACTGTGAGAAGTATGCCAGGGCGCTTATAACTGGCTTTGCTTTCTTTCTTTCTTCCTTCCTTCCTTCCTTCCTTCCTTCCTTCCTTTCTTTCTTTAAAAAATTTTTTATTTATTTATTATGTATACAATGTTCTGCCTGCATGCACACCTGCACACCAGAAGAGGGCACCTGATCTCATTATAGATGGTTGTGAGCCACCATGTGGCTGCTGGGAATTGAATCCAGGACCTTTGGAAGAGCAGCCTGTGCTCTTAACGTCTGAGTCATCTCTCCAGCCCTGGCTTTGCTTTCTTAAGAATTGTATTTTATTTCTCATCAGGTCTTCAGACCAGCCTTGCCAGTACTTTTGATAGATTGTATTGTGTAGTACTTGGCCAAAGGAAAATGCATCACAGAGGTAGCAGAATAACTGGAAGGAAAGCGTTTATAACTCAGTGACAAATGAAAACCATTTCCACAGAGAGCCTGCCATACAAGTCTTACTGTTGCAACGAGTTCTGAAAAACTTATTAAAGATGTCTGAATTAGAAAAGATTAAAAAGCTGCTGGAAATCAAAATTAGCTGAGATGAGATGAGAGAGAGAGAGAGAGAGAGAGAGAGAGAGAGAGAGAGAGAGAGAGAATTTGCATATGACATTTCTCTTCATTTTACGGGGACACGGGGGATGCAGATGGGTTTAGAGGACAGGACCAATGACAAGGGGAGGGGCACGTTTTGCTCACAGCATCAAGATGATGTGAAACTGATGTTAACAAAATTGTATAAAAAAGCCATCCCTGAAACATATTCATTCATTGCCCTCTACCCAAGGATTTATTTTGGTCTCTATTTACACTGAACTTATTAAAAAAGGGAAAAATGAGTTATCTTGGGGACAGCATTGTGAAAGAATACAGACTTTGGGATAAGAGGGGACGGCTCAGCTGGCAAAGCCCACAAGCATGAGGACCCTACTTAGGATCCCAGCATCTGTGTACACAGCACGTATAGTGGCGTGTAGCTGTGGTGTTAGTGCTACAGGAAGAGACGTGGGGGGAGGGTATCCCCGGAGCTACTGGCTAGGTATCCTAGCTGAACCTGTGAGCCCTAGGCTCACTGAGAGACTCTGTTTCAAAAATTAAGATGGTGAAAATTGAGGCTGACACACAGAATCAACCTATAGTGGTCACATACACGTGTGTGACACAAAAGAGCATGTGTGTGCAGGTACACACACACACACACACACACACACACACACACACACACACGCCACATGTATGCACACATCACAGATCCATGGCTTTTAGAAAACATCACGGAATACCCTCCTTGTGGCTTCTTACAGGAGTAAAGATGACCTATGCAAAGCACCAGGCACACAGTAGGGTCTTTATTTTACCCCTGGGATTCATGCTAACCATGATTGATTGAGATGCAGACATGGTTTTAATATAGGAATCGATGCAGAGAGGCTGCTGTGGGTGAGAGTGGGATTCTTTCCTTAGTGACTTTCACTAGTTCAGGTCAGGGCATTCCTCTCTTAGTTATGCAGGACTGCAAGTACAGCAGGGAACAGTTGCATGTCAACATTTCAAAGCTGTTGATTCCAAGGTATTTCTAGCTTGGAAATTTCCATGAATCCAAGCCTTGCACAAAGTGCAGTGTGGGGGTTGCAAGCTAGAGAAATTACCTGGCTTGTTACCAAGTCTTTTTAATGGCATTATTCTTCAGCCTCTGTTTCTTAGACTGACTGGGCCAGAGTAAACGGATGCTTGTGGTGTTGAAAACCTTGCTCTGGCTGTCAATCAGAGTTGCCTTGGGAGGGAGGGCAAGCCTCTAGTTAGGAACTAAGGCTCTCTGCTTGTGACACTCAAAGGAACACATCATAGACTTTCCTGTGAATTTGTTGAGTGAAGTTTGTGGGGACCTCACATCTGCGGACATTTGCTTAGCAACTGGTGTCAATCTGAGGCATGAAGCTAGGAGTCCCAGCTTTCCAGGCTAAGGACAGGCCAGCCATGCTACTACACTAAAGATCTATGGAAACCCAAGAACATTTTTGTAATGCGATTAAGGCACTAAAGCCCCTCCTTAAGTGCAAATATCATTTGGTTAGTAGGGGAATAGAGAAGAAATAGCCTTGAGCTAATTCAATATTTTGCCTCTAGAAGTCAGATAACCCAAAAGAAATTGTTTTGAGAGTCTTAAATAACTTCAAATGGCAAATTTATCTCCTTCCCACTACTCAAAGATATAAAGCTTAATCATAAATCTGAATTTGGCTTTACAAAAGGGGATATTAAATATTTTATCTATCAGAGCTGTATATATAGTTTTGTATGTCTACATATATAAAATAATACCTTTAAAAGACCCAGGAGGATGACTAGAGTGAAGGGAAAATAATACAACACAGTTAAAATTAAACAAAGCTGGTACACTGCATGCCATAAATGGCTTCACAGTTATTCAGTGGACTTAGAGTCAGCTCCTAGCAGCCAGAATAAAAAGAGAAGCACAATTAGTCATAGGTATCACGTGTTCATAAGGTGAAAGAAAAACAGTTGCTCTGGAGAAGGTTTGCAGACACTACAGATGGATAGCCCACAAGTGCTGAGCAATGGAGCAGACAACGGTGTCCCAGGGAAACGGCAAGATGGGGACTGGTTAATTCACGCAGCAAAACGTGTGCACCATGCTTACCATGCCAGGATCTTTGGATGCACATTGGAATGAATGTTTATGTCTTTCCCACATTTATATGTGTTAACAAACTCCAGTCTGGTGGTGTAAGGAGGTGATGCCTTTGAGAAATAATTAGGCTATGATGGCAGAACACTCATGAATGGGAGTGGAGTCTTATAAAGAAGCCTGGGTATCTTGCCTGCTCCTTTCTTATGAGGTCAGGGTAAGAAGCACTGGTTATATACTAGAGATGACCTCTCTGTAGACACTCTGCATCTGTTGTCTTCCCAGTCTCCAGAAGTGTAAGGAATTAACTACTCTTTCGAACTTTCCAGCCTATGGTACTTTGCTGTGGCAACCCAAACAGACTGTGACAGGTTACAACAATAACTAAGGTTCATGTCTACCCTCATAAAGACCACGGTGTTGTCCAATGGCACATAGTTGGTTCTTATAGATTTGGCAATATTAACTGGATATATGTGGTGGTTTGAATAAGAATGCCCCCACCCGCCCATAGGCTCAGATATCTGAATGCATAGTCACCATGAAGTAGAGCTGTTTAAAAAGATTAGAAGGATTAGGAGATGTCGCCCATGCCAGGCCCAGTCTCTTTCTCTCTCTCTCTGCCTGTTGACCAGGATGTAGCTCTCTACTGCTTCTCCAGCCTGCCTTCTACCATGCTCCCTACCACGATGATGGACTAACCCTCTGAAACTGTAAATTACCCCCAATTTATAAGAGTTGCCTCGGCATGGTATCTCTTCGCAGCAACAGGACACTTACTAAGGCAGCATACAAACCATGAAATCAATTTATATAGACATTTTATTAAGGATCATATTTTGTATTTCAGTAATACTTTGGTACTTAAAATTTTGATAGCCTGTGACACACGAAAAATGTGTGTGTGTCACTCACTAGTCCCCAAATGTCCTTTCAGCTCTTACTTTGTGCCTATTGCTATGGGTGATAATGAAGACAAACATGAATATTGAATACAGTCAAGGCTTTGTAGATCCTTATAGGATAGTGAAGGAAACATACACATGCGAGTCAATAAGATAACACCAGAGACCCGCCGGGTGTGGTGGCGCATGTCTTTAATCCCAGCACTCGAGAGGCAGAGGCAGGTGGATCTCTGTAAGTTCGAGGCCAGCCTGGTCTACAAAGTGAGTCCAGGACAACCAAGGCTACGCAGAGAAACCCTGTCTTGAAAAACCAAAAGAAAAGATAACACCAGAGTCATATGCCAGGTACTTTTACAGAGATGTGAATGAAGTGCTCTGGGGGTTTCTGATGGGGTTTCTCATTCTCCAGGGGAGAATCTTGAGCTAATTTCTCGAAGTGCCAGGACAACTGCAAAAACCACAAGCACTTACTTTTCCAGAAACGAATCTAACTCTTTCTGAATATGATGTGTACAGAGCTATTCATCTGAGTCCACACACAGCTCTGTGGGGTGGGTACTAGCATGAGTCTCACTTCTGAGGACTCTGAGGCACGGGAAGCTAAGCAATTCACCCTTATCTTCACTCATCTGGTGATGTAGAGCACCCTTCTTCATCCCTTCATAGTGGTGGGTAATTTCCACTCCTCCTAGTCTCCTTTGAGACCTGTTTCCTGAGCCCAGATAAAGTCAAGCATTCCTGCTTCATCCTTTTGCAGCAGCTTGTCCTACTTAACATTAACTGTGTTATATAATTGCCCATTTATCTGTATAATCGCTTAATTGATTAAATTATTTACAGCATAATGTATAATTAATCATTATAGTTATCAGTATTTATTGCATGTAAATATAAATTATTTAATGCCTACATCTCCCTATAGACTTTGATCTGCATTTGGCTAGCAACCGTGTGTGCATCTTTTCCTGGGTTTCTGATGTAGGAGTTTGGGGTTGTAAGTCACTTATGAAATATTTACTGAGTGAATGGATCCAGGAAAGGACCTGAGCTGTTGGAAGAGTGCACTGTAGAGACCCACAGTGGCTGGCTGGGATAGTGGGTGGGGTATTTGTGGGGATATGTTGAGATATACCTTGTCCCCATCTACTTGAGTATTCTCTTTTGTTGTTTGCTTAAAAATAAACCTGGCCAGAGTATTCACCCAGAGCGTGGGGTGTTTACCTTTAAGGGGGAGATGAGGGAAGGAAGGTTGGTGGAGACACTTTGCATTTACTGGATGTTTCTAGTAAATGCGTAGCAGTGCAGAAGCAGCAAGGATAGGCTTTCCCTTCTCTTTCCCTCCCTCCCCCCTCTCTCTCTGCTTTACTGCCTGATCCCATCCCCCTCCCTCCTCTCCTCAGTGAAAGGGACACCCCCTAAGGGGTACCAACCCACCCTGGCACCTTAAGTTGCTGCAGAAGTAGGCACATCCTCACCCACTGAGGCCAGACAAGGCAGCCCAGCTACAGAAAAGGGTTCCAGAGTTAGGCAACAGAGTCATAGACAGACTCTACTCCCACTGTTAGGGGACCCACATGATGACCAAGTTTCACATCTGCTACATATGTGTAGGGTATCTAGGACCAGTCCATGCATGTTCTTTGGTTGTTGGTTCAGTCTCTATGACCCCCTATGGGCCTAGGTTAGTTTACTCTGTAGGTCTTTTTGTGTCCTTGACCTCTCTGGCTCCTCCAATCCTTCCTCCCACTCTTCTACAAAACTTCCCAAGCTCTGCCTATTGTTTGCCTGTACCAATGACTGGCTTGACTTAAGACCCACCTCATGGGAGAGAGCCAACCCCTGACACCATTAATGATACTCTGCTATGCCTGCAGACAGGAGCCTAGCATAACTGTCTTCTGAGAGGCGTCATCCAGCAGAGACAAGTCTTCATGTCCCAGTTCTCCTTTTCTCTTATCCTCTACAAGACAGATGCACAGAAGCACTCATACTGAGAAGAGACAATGCCACCCTTTCCCTTTGGCCCTATTCCACCTCAGGACAGAAGAAAGGAGGAGGAGTTCTTAGGGTCTGGCTTCTCTCTAGCTTGCTGTGGGGGTTGACAGGGCTGGGAACTGGTTTTAACTGGTTGACATCCTGTCACTTTACATCTTAAGCTGTCACTGTCTTCTTGCTTCTATTTCCAGGGGGGAGGTAGTGGCAGAGTCTATATTTGGTGGGATGTTCTGTGTTTTTCTGGCACAGTTGACTCAGCAAGCTTGAGTTAATTAGCCAGGTTCAAGAGCCTGGCAACTGACAAGCAGCTTCCTTAGCCTTTGGTGCTCCTGTACCCTTGAGTTTACCAGGGATAATCAGCATTGCAGGGCTCAGTTTTTCCTATGATTTGCATGACCAAGAGCTTAGCTTTTAGGAAGAAGAACTACCTCAAAGGAAGAGCTTACTACATGTTCCTTCACCTGAGATGTCCCCATTAGTCCTATGAGTCGAGTTCATTTATTTGTTCATTGCATAGATGATTACAGAGCACCTTTAAGGTACATAGTTTTGGGATAGCAAGTACTGGAAAAGGAAGTGATTAGGGGCAGTTGATGTCAAGGCACAATATAGAGAGGACATAGAGAGCTATACTCTTAATGTGTTTGGGGTATTCGCTATGAAGGGGGTGCTGGTTCAGTTGGGCTCTTAAGGGCAGTGAGAGTGTTGATGGGGTAGGTGTGTGTGGAGGGAGAGGCTAAGAAACAAATTTGAAATTGGGATGGTGTATGAAGAACAGGACAGAAAGGGTCATAACGAGTGGTGTTAGAGGAAAGGGGAGAGAAATGAAGAGCAAAGTGTTGAGGTTTAGGTGGGTGGGAACACTTCAGAGCTATCAAAGGTTTTATAGTAGATAAGTAACAGGGTAAGATTTTGACTTTAGAAAGTGTTTTCTAATAGAGCAATACTCAAGAGGATAATTTAAAGAGAAATGGAAAGCTAAGAGAGCAGATCAATTCAAGTCCATTATATTATCTAACACACTCTGCTTACTGGGAATTATGCACCGTTCCACACTTTCCATGTGTGTTAACTCATTCATCCTTCCCAATAATCCCCTGAGAGTGGCACTATTACTCTTTCTGTGCTAGAGCCAAGAAAACGAAAGCACAAGAGGTTAAATGATTTGTTTAAGGTTAGATAGCCAGTCAGTTGTAGAGCTTGGATTTGTACACAGGCAGGCAGACCGATTCTAGCACTGCAAATATCGTAACTGCATGGCACATTGTCCTTAAGTCATGGAATCCCAACCGTGCGCATGGGACTGCTAACAAACATACATTCAAGTGCATCGTTTTCATTAAGAAGCAGTTATTTTGACAGACCAACTGACAAGATTTGAACTATAGTGGTGGCAGTAGACACAGAGGAATGGGGGATCATTGCTAGAGCTTGGTGCTATATTTTTATGAGCTTTAAAGCCACTTGAAATTTAGAATCTTGGGCTCACCCAAGTATGCCACTGGTAGGGGTGGGGGTGGGCTTTTCAGTTTTAAAAGCTCATGTCACTCCCAGGGAGCTCTCTGCGTCCCCTGTGTCTGTCTGTCTCTGTGTCAAGGTTGTAGATCAGATGTGAGCTCTCAGCTACTGCTCCAGCACCATGTCTGTTTCCCCACTGCCTTGCTCCCTGCCATGACCGTCATGGACTCACCCTTTGAAACTGCAAGCAAACCCCTAATAGACTTTCCTCTATAAGTTGCCTTGCTCACAGTGTCTCTTCCCAGTAATAGGAAAGTAACTAAGCTGTTTGTTGAGAGCCCCCCCCCTGTGATTTTTCAGTGGAGGGGAGTGCATATATGGAGGTACTGCCTAAGGCTGGTGAAGTGATTCTCCGAGAGAGTAGGAGCAGTGCCCAGCACGCACATGGGACCAGAGCAGCACCTGTTAGCCATAGCCAGGTCAGCAGCTTCGAGGAATAAGTGCATTTAGCAAGATGATCCACAAAATGAGCTTGCTTAGTCATTGGAACAATTGCCCCTGGAACAGGCACTTTGCTGCATCTCCCTAACAAAATTCAAACATAAGATATGAAAGGATTAAAATGTTTATGAACCATTGCATCCCAGTGGGAAAGCAACAACAAACCCCCTCACAGACATTTATGGAGAATAGTTTTCATTATCCAAAGAAGGTAAAATTAAAAATGTCTACCATCCAAGAAGGAAGGCCAGACATGCAATCAGGAGTAACATAAAACCCGCCCATGTATCAGAGCTACACAGGTGTCAGGCTTAGCAGACCCAGACACTAACAATGCTAGAATAATTGTGTTTGGTACAGCCAAGATACTAAGAGACTTGAAGGGTACAGGAAAGCCAAATCTAACTCATAACTTTGGAAACCACCATGTGGGAGATTAAAGATGCACCAGTGTGATGAAAAATGAGTTAGGCTTGCAGAAGAAAGGTTCAATGAGCTCAGTTGCAATGATAGAGAATATCCAAAGTGAAGCAGGAAAAAAGAGAAATTTTTAAAAGTGAACAAAGCATTTGTAAGCTTTGAAACTCCAAGAAGCACAAGGTACGTGCAATTGGACTCCCCAAAGGAAAGAAAAAAGAGAAGGGACCAAAAAGAATTATTTGGAAAAAAAATGGCTGGACATTTCCAAACTTGATAAGAAAAAAATCTGCAAAATGGGAACCTTGCAAATACTAAACTAAAGAAAACTGTGAAGGCACATGAATTCTACCTTAATGAAGCCATGTATGTAATAGGCAGCTAGAAGATTAGTGAGGTGACATCTGGGAGCTTTTTCTATATGTTGTGTGCACAACAGAGAAGTGAACTATAAACTATATATGAGGAATTATTTAGACATTACTGGGAGACTACAAACTTAGGAACTAGAAAAGGTGCTTCTAGGATTATTAGAAAGCAGAGAGAGAGAGAGAGAGAGAGAGAGAGAGAGAGAGAGAGAGAGAGAGAGAGACAGAGACAGAGACAGAGACAGAGAAAGACAGATGCAGAGAGAGACAGAGACAGAGACAGAGATTGAGACACAGAGAGAAATCTAGGGGTTGGCTTGCAAGACATGAAGAACGGTGTGCCTAAGTCAAGAGCTAGCTGAGACTGTGTGACTACAGCTGCAGAGGTGAGTGCAAATGGAAGAGCTGAAGCAGGAGAGAGGAGGAGAGTTCTGGAAAGGGAGAAAGGGAAAAGCAGCATTTTGTGGTCACCCCTAGAACTTTCTATGGTAGTAACTGAGGAGGTGGCTGGTTGGGACAGGGCAGTTAGAGGTCATCCAGGTTACTGGCATCAGGCTGAGCCAGCCTGGATGAGTGTTCTGAAGGCCAGGGCCAGCAATTGCAGATGGCTTTGAGATGGGAGATGTTGATGTTCTAAAAACAGCACAGCAGGCCAGGGTGGCTACAGTTGGGAAGGGGAAGGAAAAGGAAGGTAGGGTCAGTATGAGGCTTGGATGGGGTGGTAGACACTCCTGAGAAAGGGCTCCCATACATGGTGTAAGAGGTCACATACAATTTTTAAAAGATCCTTCTGGCTTCAGGAAGATAGACACAGTGATCAGTGAAGAGGCTCTATGAACAGTTAGGATGGGGGCATGATGGTGACTTGGGCTAGAACAGTAGATAGAGCCAGGGAGTGAAGAATTCAACGCAGAACACAGCACTTGATGAAACCCTGATTTTGGTAATGATAAAATCACCAGGTCTTGAAGTCCTAGAATTGGAAGCGGTGGGGTTGTCTCATGGGACTTGACGGTCCGCTTCATTCCCCCACTTTGTTTTATACAAGTGCCTTAGCAGATAGCAAAGGAGCCACTTTTAAATCTGTGCTGTCCATCAAGGCTGCTAGTGAGCTTTCAGGATCCACATTGCCTGGAAGTCCCCTGCGGAGATGGAGACGCTCTGCACTGGCCAGGCTGGTAATAGTCTAGTGTCTGATGCTTGCAGTGGGGGTTCTTTTGTTGGAAAGCGGAATGGGGACGGGAAGGAGGCTCAGATGGTGGCACAGAAACAGTTCACATTGACCCCCAGTGATTGCTGTCATTGCCTATAAAATTGTAATCTCCAATAATCTGAGGAGGCTGAGACAAGAGGATTGCTTTGAGTTAAAAGTAAGCCCAAGAAGCAGTAGGCTAGCCAAGGCTACATAGCAAGACCATGTCTCAAAATAAAAAAAATGATATAAAAATGATTTCTGGGTTTGCTTTTTTCTTTTCTTTTTCTTTTTAATCATAAGATGCTGTCTTCTTCCTCCTTTCTAACCTTCCCCTGAGTTCCCTCCTTCCTCCTCCACTCAGAGTTGTGTGTGTGTGTGTGTGTGTGTGTGTGTGTGTGTGTGTGTGTGTGTGTGTGTGTGTTTGATACAGGGTGTTTGTACGTATTAGCCTATTAGGCTGGCCATTATGGATGTGCACCACCGTGTTGACTGGCTCAAAATGCTCCTTTCTAGCATCTTCTCTCCTCTGGTACCTGTTTTGATTCTCCTTCTGTGCTCCTGGCTCAAGATCCCCTGAGCCATGTCCTCCCCCCACCATCCAAGCTCTGCTCTGTGTTCAGCCTCAGTGCTCTTCCTGCACCCCTGCCTTCTTCTGCATCACCAAGGACACACGCCATCATTCCTGCTTTTGCTACCGCCTCCCACCTCACTCACCTTCCTTCTTTTAGTGACATCATTGGTAATAACACTTCCCCCGCCCCTTAAGCTGCAGAAGAGTAGGCTCTGGGGACAGGGTGAGTTGCTTCTGTATAGCAAAAAATAAAATAAAATGAAATAAAAAAATAAAGTGCTGAAGCCTGTTGTGTAGCGCTTGCCTCCCTGGCTTCCAGAGTGTCACGAGAATTAAAAGTTTGTAAATTGCCTTGGGGACAACTAGCAAGAGCAAAGAATTAAAAAACCCACTCCATATAAAGCCGTGGAAAGGCAGGCGGCAAACCGATTCGCGGTCTCCCCCATTGGGTTATGATGAGGGATGCTTCAGATGAAATCTCACGTCCCATCAAGGCAGGTGAGGCATGTGTGAGGCTGCTAATTGTAATAAAGAGCTTAATTTGCACTTGTGAGATTTTTCCCATCTCACTGAGTTGGGGAATAGTGTGACAGAGATGATGCTACTCAGGGGAGCTTTACAGGCTTGTCTTCGGATTGGTGACGAGAGATGCTTGCCCCAGCACTGCACAGCCGAGGTTTGACAGCTCAGTGCCATTAACGCCCCAGCTACTCTTTCATGCAGCAATGCCACTGTTTCCCCTGTCTCCTGGCAGCGACTTGGCATCCTTCACTTCCTCACCTACCTCTCCTCGACTTTGATTTTCCTGGATGTTATCCTCCCTCCAGCCCTCCCCTCTTTCCCTCTCTTACCTTCCTCACTTCCTTCTCCTTTCCTATAATTTGCAAACTAATTTTTGTTAACTAACAAGGCAAGGAATTGTAGCAACACATTATAACCTGTTCACACATCTGTGCACACAGGCATCCGTCAGTCCACCCACCCATCTCAATCCATCTGTTCATGAATGCACACATCCAACCATGTATATTTCCCTCTGTTTCAATAAATAGACCATTAGGAAAAGGTGACCACAAGCAGGGCAGTCTGGTGGCCATTGCTGTAGGTACCACCAGTACACAACTGATAGTAGAACTCTGGCGGCCCAGCCACAGGCTTCTCTGGGAAATCAGGAGACCAGTCTTATCTATGGGTAGAAGCAGGACCTCCCCGCCCCCCAAGGAAATGACATCTTGACTGAATCCTATGGGTGGGAAGTTAAGCTGGCAAACGCAGGGAGAGGTTTAACTAGCTGCCGAAGGGGACAGCTTGTGACAAGGGCTTGGAAAAAGCTTGCTCCGTGGATTTCCTACATATCCCCAGTGAGGTGAGATCGTCAAAATGAGTCCTGAGATCCAGGCAAGGTTTATCCCTAATTTAAAGCTTGAGAGTGAGTTTGAAATTCCTTATAGGGCGTCTGAAGGCTGGTGAAGTGGGTCATCAGTAGGGGTCAGAGTTACACAGTGAGCCTTCCTGCAGTGATGGAAACCCTCCGGCTGACATGGTAGTCACTGGCCACAGGAACTCTTTACTACCCAGTTGAATTGTGGCTTTGTGACCGAGAAGCTCAGCTATGTGGTGAGTAGCTACCTTAGTGGGCAGTGCAGACCAGCAGAATCAAACCAGCTTCTCCACACAGCAACCCCCTTATGAGAACTATTGGAACTTGTCAGCTATGGCATGTGGCACCTTCTAGGCCTCTTAGTGGTATGGCTGGCTGGTGATCGTTTCTATGTGTGCGCCCTCCCTTCTCAGAATGGGGACCACTCTTGGCTTCTGGTTTTGTCTCTAAGCACATCACTTCAGAGTCTCAGCTGACTGAATACTTTTTAATTGTTATCGCCTGTCTGTCTCTCTGGCCTTATGATACACAATTCAAGGCCGCAAATGCCAGCTTTTACAGTGGGCCACCCATGAGATGTGTGTGCCCTGGCCCTCTACAAGGACAACAGGGGACCTCAGCAATGGTGCAGGGGACAGCACCTTTTGGGAAGCATGCAACCCCTCTGGGATTTCTAGCTTGCCTATCTCTAGATGCCATGGTCCTGGGGAAGAAGAGAGAGAGGTGGAGGGATGCTCTGTGGGAGCTCAAGCGCCCCTTTTTTGCTCCTGGCGTCACCACAGAGAGCACTTGAGCTGCTCCCGAGTGCTTCATGGTGACAGAAATTTTGCTTCCTATCCCTGTATTTTCTCTTGACAGTCAAATCACTTTCCCACAGCGGTTTACAGTTTGACAATCACTGGGAAAAGGGTTGATTCCCTTACTAATGTTTTCAGCTCAGCTTGAGGTGTAGAAGGAAGGGGATGTTCCCACGGAAACTTCTCTGCATTGACCTGGGGATAAAGGATGATGTGCCTTTCCCCCACGTCCTCGTGACCACCAGAGCCTGGGACTCAGAACTCCTGCTCTACCTGAGGGAGAGGACCCAGCTCAGCTCTTTACACAGCATCAAGACCCTTATGACACAATACACATGGCAGATGGTATTGCTTGATTTTCAGGGTACACGGAGACTGGAGGATTGGCCATTTCTGTGGCAGAACAGAGTTCTTTCCCCCAAAGAGTCTTGATTGTCATTAGGGGTGGGGTTATTTCCACAGAACACCAGGCTGTCAAATATTTACACAGTACTTGCATTTCCTCAGTACAGCCAGTACTCCTGGGTCCTGACTTTCTCTTTGGGACCTTATAAACCAGCGCGAGGATCTCTTTTCTATGTAGGCACCCCCAGCTTTGCTGATTGCTGAGTCTTTCCTTCTAGAGCCTCTGTGATATTTTCTCAGAGGATAAGGGCCCTAGACCTTTGACCTTCTTCTCTGACGTCCTTTAGTGTCTCTATAGAGTGGAGCACTCTGAACTAAAAGCCACAATCCTGTAGCTGGCTTAGTAAAGCAGGGAAAAAACTAGGTGCCTCCTGCTTCTAACGCAGTTACAGTGGATGCTCATTGTCTGGGTGTTCAGTATCCACATGGTTGTGCACCGCAGGGTCCCTGCAACCGGCAAGTACTGACTTAGCCCATGCTGTGCTATTGCAACCAGAGAAGCAGAAATTCAGGGTTAGGTCCCTGTGAGCCTCCTCCACAGCATTTCCAACATCAGTACAAACCCTTGTTGTGTATGTATTTCTCTTACACATTATATATAATATATAATGTTGATTTATCAACACTGAGCTACAGCCAGTGGCATTGTAGTTCATGTCTGTGCCCTGCCTACCTATGCATTTTTTTTTCCTCTATGAGGCACACCTCAGCCTTCTTGTGATTAGAATAACCAGGCAGAAGGCACTTCAACACTGTGCTTGGGGCCGTACAGCAAAAGCACCAACAGCAACACGGAACTAAAGCATGGAGTAGACTATCAGAAGAACTTTTTGCAGTATATAAGATCCGAAGCAGCACAGTAGCTACCTTGTCTCACCTCAGCTAGCAATGAGTGTGGGCAGTGAGTGACTCAGGTGTTTTTTTTTTTTAGCTTGAGTGTATGCAGATGAGCCATGAGTATTGATTTGGATGTTACAGATATTTTAGTGAGTGGGTGAATTCACAAATATGAAATCCACAGTTGAGGATGAACTGTGCTATGGGTCCAACGAAGTAGGGGAAAAAGAAGGCTGGCTTTCCAAAGACCCGGGGAGCAAACACCATGTGCAGAAACACTTAAATTCTATGCATAGGTACACTCCAGGGAGGTGCTATGTGGTGGCCTGTGTCTGTGTGGCACATATGTGTTCCTGTCTGTCCTGTGTTCATTTGGAGACTCGGCTCCAGGAAGACCAGAGTCTTATTTCCATGAATGTGTCACCCACAGTGGGCACCCAGTAAATATTTGGTACTGGTGCTGATGCCAATGATGGAGCAGAAGGAGGAGAAGGAGAGAAGAAAAAGAAGCAAAGGATGTGCCCAGCATTAAGGGTGTGTGTGTGTGTGTGTGTGTGTGTGCGCGCACGCGCGCGAGGACACGCTTAGAGTGGAGGCAGAGATGTCAAATGATGGAACCAAGGCTCCCGCTGTTGCCGATAGAGCATCTCTTAGAGAATGCCTTCAGTGGAGGTTAGTGGACACCAGGGGAGAGGAGGACTGCCAATAAGAGCTTAGCAGGGAGGAGATAACTTATAAAAGATGTGCCATCCATGCTGTTTAGAGATGGCTATAGGTTCTATTGTGCAGACCTCTGTTGGTCTCAGTGTCCTTCCAGATACAGTGGCTGGAATCACAGAAGCACTCAAGGTGTGGAGGTCAGGGACAGCTGCCCCACAGGCAGGGGAGTGTCGGACCTGTGAGTCAGGGGCAGACCTCAAGGACTTTTAACAAGGACTCAGCAGGCTTGCTGAAAGCCACATGATTTTGAATCGCTGGTGACTGGGACTTGATGCCTGTTGCCTAGAGATGGTCCTGCTCTATTCTGTGGCTGACTCTGGGCGTTTGCCCTACAGTTCAACATCTGAGAGCTCTAGGTGCTGTGCAGGTCACAGGGATGGACCTGATGCAGAGAGCTGCAGTCCACAACATTCCAGCAAGGGAAACAAAGCAAATTGGCATGCAAGTATAGCCACAGTATATTCTTAGCGTCCTGTGATTGCAAAAGAGGGAGAAATCGCTTAAGGGCAATTTGAGGGGGCAATAGCATGTCAATCATCTATTGCCCCGCTCAAATTGCCCTTACCCCTATTTTCCCAACTCCACACTTTCTCCCCAGCTACTTAAATTAAAGCTGTAGAGCTGCCATCATCGATTCTTTGCTTCACCACTCCATCTAATGCAGCATCAAGTTGCTTAATGTCTATCTCTAAAGCAGAATTTAGTTCTGTCTTTTTGTCTCCTTATCCATTGCACCATATAACTGGGGCTTGTTGAAAAGCCTCCTGGGTGGTTTAACTTTGTATTTATTTATTCTCCTATCAGTAATTTTGTTGTATCTCAGAGCATCTCCAGAATTAAAAAAATTATGTTTATTTTATTTTATGTGTTTGGGTGGGTGGTTTGCTTGCATGCATGTCTGTGTACCACCACATGGGTGCAGTGCCTTTGGAGGCCAGAAGAGGGCATCATAGCCTCTGAAACTGGAGCTACATGTGGTTGTGAGCTGCTATGTGAGTTCTAGAAACTCAACCTGGGTTCTCTGTAAAAGCAGCATGTGCTGAGCCATCTTAACTGTTGAGCCATGTCTCCAACCTCCAGAGTCATCTTTTAAAACACAAAGCTTTTTTTGCCATTCTCCTTCTCCACACTTATTCTGTATTAGTCAGGCAGGGTCCAGCCAATGAAGCTTTCAGGTATTTCAAATCGGGACTGTTAATGCAACCATTTGCTTGTCTGGTGTCAATAGAAGATACCACTCCATAGAAGATATAGAGGACTTCCCAGAGCAAGCAGCCAGCTCTCTCTCTATACTGGGGGAAGCCAGTCCCCAGAACACAGAAGCTATTTGAGCAGGAGAGTCCTGCCTGGTGGTAGTACCTAGGACTTCAGAGAGGGCATGTGGGATGGCAGCTGAAATGACAAAGGAGACTGCAGCCACAACATGCCTGCCATAGCCTAGAGGGAAAGTGGAAAGTACTCTGGCTTCTTCATTCTATCTTCTGGTTTCATGCTATGGTCTCCAGTGGCTAAACCTTCCTGGGAGCCAGATGTTGGGGGCATCTGGGAGATGCTAAAGGTTAAAGATAAATCTTATCGAGAGTTAGGGTACAGCAAACTATTGGCCTATGGAACAGCTTCAGGTACTGGCTGAACACTTCATGCAGAGTAGATTTGGCTCCTGGAAAGAACAGAAGGCTATTGAATTTGTCTACCAAAAGGTGTCACAGCCCAAGAATCTGGTCAGCATTTCTAATTTAGCCTCTTTTCATCCCTCCCTCTCCATCCTTTCCTCTCTCCCACTTTTTCTTTCTCCATACCCACACACTCACTGGAAGGACAGGCTTCTGTTGGGCAAGGAACCAAATGAATGAGGGGAAGCCTCTCTGGGCCCCCATTGAATCCAGGAAGATAAGTATAGACTATTCTTCTTAAGTGTGTTCTATGGAAGTTTGTTACAGAAAGTTTGAAGCACAAGTAGTTTGATGTGCCCAAAATATAATCCCAGTGTCTCTCTGCTCTGGCATCAAAAGCTTTCAGGATCTATACTGGCTTTGTTTTCTGTTGCCATAATAAAATGTCAGAGGCTGGTTCTATATATGAACAAAAAAGGTACATGTAACTCACGATTTGGAGGTCAAATGGTCAAGATTAAGCATATATAGACAGCATTGACTAAATTATATAAAAGTATACAATGTATACTTGTATAAATGTACAATGGCACATTGTATAAAAGTAAGAGCATGGGCAAATAGGAGAGACTATGTGACAACCCAGGAGGCACCAGAGAGTGGGGAGCACCAAGACTGCTATTTTATAATAGTTCTCTATAAAGAACTAACCTGCAAGAATTACATTCATGCCTTCTTAAGGCAGTGTTCCCAATAATGTAATTACCTTACACTCAGGCCCACCTGGTGGTCTCATAACCTCCCAACATAGCTGAAGACAAAACTTATGTATTTGAATCCTTGTGGGATACACTCAAGCCATGCGAATTGTCATCAATCATGTGCAATCTTTTCTTCTATGTTTATTCAGCTGGGTGGTTTTTTTTGGGGGGGGGTGTTTTTTCTTGACTAAGACTTAAGCTTCCATGCCTTTGCATACCACTGCCTAAGACCCCTTCATTCTTCCAGAACTGCTCAGACTTTTCCATGAAACATTGCTTCATCCAGCCTACTGGGATCTTTATCATCATCTCAGAATATCTAAAGGTTTAATTAAAGTTGACTGAATGCTTGGTTAAATCTTGATTTGCTCAAGGAGGACAGTTCATCTCTCCAAATCTTTTAGTCCCTTCTGGACCAGGACATCCTTAAATCTCTGTATATCTCAGAGATGAGAATGTTTAATTTATTTGAGATATTTATTAAATAGAATTTTTTATGCAGGCCTGGTGCTCAAGCTGTCAGCATTTAAAATCAAGAAGAGGAAAAAAGGCAGTAGCAGGTGAGTAGGGACAAGTGTGTTCAAATCTCAAAGACCCTCTTTTATAAAAGAGTACATTAGAAACAAGACACAAACATTGTCAGCTGAAGCAAATGTGAGAGCCTGGAGAAAGGAGGTCACCCTTAATTAATAAAACTGAAAAAAAAAAAAAGGAAGGTGGTGATAGAGGCTGAGTGGGGGACAGGCTAAGAGTGCTCGGCAAGACTATCTTGTGCAAAGCTGGCAACTTTGAATGTTACTTTATAATGACTAATAGATAGCTAGTGTAGTGGAAGGCGTAGGGCTGCCTCTTCAGGGAGGCAAGATGGAGTCTGTGACATGATAACTTAAACGCGAGTATCTGTGTTGAGGGTTGTGTTGCTCTGCGTACCCATCCAGGCGGTGCTAGGCAACTGCTGGAGCTTATTACATGCTTCAGGGTTTTCATTCTGAAGTGTGTTTGTCCCTAACACAGGCTATGGGGTGGGGTGTCTGGGTTCAAATCTCCCCCCTCCTTTCCACTAGCTACCTGCCATGGAGCCATAGGAAAATTACTAAACCTTTCTTTGCCTCCGCAGCATGTCATTTGTGCAATGGAGTTGTTGTTAGTACTTTCCTTACAGTGCTGTCTTGAGGATTAGACAAGATAGAGTGTATGCAAAAGACAAAACAGTTAATATAATGCCATTATTATCTTCGGTTACCCTTTGTGTCACCTTCACAGTTCTAATAATGGGTAGGGCTGGCTCTTTTTCAGTCTAGATTGAATAGGACTCAGCGCTGGTTGGGTGTGAAGTCTAAGAGGAAGATGAGGAGGATCTTCTCGTGCAGAGTTAGGAGGATGGAGCGGCCGCCAGTTCAGCATTGATTCACAAGGAGACTATGACACAAGATCTGGGTAGGATAAGTTAGGAGTTCTTGCTTGAACATATTGAATTTGAGTTTTGTGTTTGATATCCAAGTGGAGAAATCATGCGAACAGTTGGTTGGATGACTCAGAGGTTTGGGAGAAAGATCTGGACCAAGATAACACATTTTGGAGTTGACAACATATAGATGGTAATTAGACTCACAAGATGAGATGTCATCACGGGGAATGAGTATAGACAGACAAGAGAAAGGGCCAAATGCCGGGTCTCCAATGTAAGCAGTTAGGCAGAAGAAGAACATTGAGTGTGGTTTTGTGGAAGCCGATGCAAAGAAGGTGCTTCCCGGGTGGAGAAGTGACTAGCTGGGTCAAATAATACGATATATCGAATGTGTTGGTTTTTCATAGCAAAACCTAGTATTACATAACAAGTTACTCCAAAGCGTGATGGCTCAAAGAAACACACATCTAACCCAAAGCTTCTGAGCGGTAAGAATTTTGGAGTAGCCAGTAAGTGCGCAATGGTGACTCCAGATCTCTTGCAAGGCTGTGGTTAGGCTCTGAGCTAGGCTTTGGGTCTCCTGAGACTCAGGTAAGGCTGGAGAATCCTATTGAAGGCTTACTCTTGCAGTTCTCATCACGCCTTTCTGAATGGTTTTGTGATGCAGCAACTGACTTCTCTCTGAGGAAGGGAGGTCGGGAGGAAGAGGGAAGGAGGATGAACGAGAATAAGGGGATGAACCAAGATGGCGGCGACAGTGTTTAAGAGGCTGGATCTGAATGTGTCATCATCTCAGGATGCTCTTAGTTATGCAGACCAAGCCTGGCTTAGTATGCGCATATGTGATGGGGGGAGAGTGCCCAAACATTTGGCCATTAGAAGCTGAGGATCATCTTGGAACTTTGCCATACGTGAGAAGAAGAACTGAATATTGGCTTTGACAACGTGGAAGGGACTGGTGACTTTAACAGAACTCCCAAGCCTCCTGTCTGTCTCCTGAGTGCTGGAACTGCAGACACACTATTTCCATACCTGACTTTATGTGGTACCAAAGCACTCCAGGCCTTCATGCATGCTGGACAAGCACTCTACCAGCGGAGCTACGTCTCAGGTACCTTCAAATCAGCTTCATTGGTTATGCTTTGAACTGAGCTCCAAGAGTTGGCTCAGTCTCTGCCTCCTATGCATCCACTCATCCCTCTGCTTTCTGCTGAGATGCCCTGTATTAGGACTTGCATGTTGCACACCCTGTCATGGGCCCTTACCTTCTCTACTGTCCTATATACCCCCCTTCCCTGTTGGTTGGGAACAGAGAGTAACCCTGGCGATCATGGATGCTCTCCTAGCAACTGAACCAAAGCTTGTGGCTGCTTTCCCCCCCCCCCCCTCCCTACAGACAGATGCTCTTGAAACAGGATCAGATCAGTTAACCAGCTTGGCACTAATGTGCTAATGCCCCCTTTTCAAGCTGGTGCCTACCTCAGGAAAGCTGCCTTGTTCTCCTGTCTTCACTCTGGGACTTAGATCTTCACTGTTGCTTCAACTCCAGGCTTCTGGGATGGGGCTCTCTCCCGACTATTAGATACCACAGTGGGTAGACTCCTAGCAGCCCTGTTGTACAGTGAAACTGCCCCATGCTTTAGGGTGGCAGCTCTCTCTCCCTTCCCTTACAGAGAGTCAATGAATTCAAAGGCCAAGCTTTTTGTTTCCACACTGTTCCCTGGAAATTCAGAAGAGGTATAAACTTTTTTAAATTGAATCATATTGATAGCTATTTCTTCCATGATCTTCGTACCTTAGGAAGTGACTTCTTTTACCTCATCTAAGTGACTCTTCATAATAAATTATCAGTAGCAAAAACATTTTTACAAGTAAATGAAAAGAACATAAACTATTGAGGGAACAGGACAGATGTCCCATATTATACATGGAAAGACATATGATCTGGTTAAATTATCTAAGAATATCAGGCTGCATAATGCAGAGCCAGGACAAGAGGAAGCAGAAAGAAGGACCAGAGGGTGTGGTCAGCACCTAGGATTAACTCTGCAGGGGAGGTTTTCTGAGGTGCAGATGCTACATGAGGGATGCTGTCCCTTTCTTGCCCTTGCAGCTGGAGACCTGGGCTTCCATAGAACCCCAACAGCACTCTGTCTTCCCTGGCCTGGGTCACCTTTCACTGAGGCAACTCTCTGTTATGTCTCACATTCAAGAAAGACACACACACACACACACACACACACACACACACACACACACACACAGAGGCAGCTGGTTATAGTGTAGCAGGAGCTTCCCTGGCTTTCACTTCAAGCAGGCTGAGCACCTCTGAGCACGCCTCTGGCTTCGCTAATCCACCCTTAAACATCCTTTCTCCCCTAGCAGAGCGGCCATAGGTTGTCTGAACCAACTGCAGACAGAACTCCCTCCTGCTTATCCTCCAAGCTTCCGAGGATTCCTCTTGGTGCCGTGACCTTTCCGCCCTTCCTTAAAGTTGTGGGAGTTACTCTTCCCAAAATAACCCGAGTCAGTCAGCAACGGCTTGCAGGGAAGTTACAATTAGCTTTTCACTGTGAAGGAAGCACAAGGTTATTTTTTTTTTTAAAGAAAAAAAAAAAGGTAGAAGGAGGACCCATAAACCCCTCAAGGTTCCATGAGTCAATGAGGGAAACACAGAGTTATTTCAGGAGAGAGCTATTCTGACAGGAGATGTATGGATTTTTGGTTTCTCTTCATTGTTTCTACTGCCAATTCCATCCTCTTTTTCTAGTTTCTCAGTGGTGGCCAGAGGAGAATGGATTGCCTTGCCTCGCAGTCCATTGATTTCTGTGTTGATGCTCATCCATATCTGTTGAGAATAAGAGCCAGCATCCAGCATTGTACGAGGGCTATCTAAACTTGGACCAGCTGCCTTGGGGGCAGTGGGGTTCCTGTCTACAGGAGTGTTAAAGCCCAGCCTGAGGGACTGCACAGGGAATTCCACATGGATTCCTGTTTTAGTCTCTTGTGCTAGAGCCGGATACCTGAGCCAGGGTGCTTTATACATAGAGAGGGTTAAATGGGCTAACAATATGGGAGGTTTAAGGAGTCTAAGACTACAGCACCAGCATCCACTTGGCTTCTGGTGAAGAATTCTTGCCGTGTCAACCCGTCGTAGAGAGCAGAAGGGCAAACAGGTGCATGAGAAAGAAACAAAACACAAGGAGCTGCCTCGCTTAGCAACAACCCCCCTCTTACGACAAGGGATTTATCTTTAAGATAGTTCACTGACTCCCACAAGAAGGGCACCAATCCAACCACTAGTATCCACCCCAGACCCATACACCTCCTATGAAACCCACCTCCTTATCCTGCAGATTTGAGGAATTAAGGTTCTGACTCATGAAACAAGGGGAGAGACACTGAAGCCATAGCAACACCTCAGGCGCCTGACAAATGTTGTGCTCACTTTCCTATGTGGGTAGTCCCCTCATAGAAGTATGCAATGGATGATTTTCACTGCAACAATCACAACTACACCAAATCACGATTTCATAGGAACCATGGTTTAGCATAACGCCAAGGTTATCCATGCTACGCTGACCCACAGTAGCTGTGCAGAAACTGAAGGAAGGGTCCTGTGGAATGTGACTTGAGGGCATGTAATAGCTTGCATTTGCCACTTCCAGCCTTCGCTGTTCCAGGGTGTACAAGGTGCAGATGATCTATAAAGAATGTGGAGTTAATTTGCTTTAGTTCTAGGCTACATCTCAGCATTCCTTGCAGTGATAACACTCTTGTGAAGATTTGAGTTCGCACAGTCACAAAGGGGGATTATAAAAATCTAGCTTTCATTATTCCTAGAACTTCTTCCACTCTCCGAGTCCCATACCGCTTTAATAGAAAACAGCTTACCGTCTCAAATTCATGTTTTTCTTTTCCTTAATTGAATCTAAAGATCAAGTTAAGCCCTAATTTAGAATCCCCTCGGCTAGATACACGTTGACTACCAATATATCTCCTATTCTTGCTTTCTTTTTTGTTTCCTGGATTTCCTATAGGCAGGTGTTAGGCTGGGACACCTGGCCTGCCGAGACTCTGGGGATGCCTGTAGACTGTTTGTGGCTTCTGTGCAGGTGACTTGTGAGCACTGGGGCCTCTGTTCTATGGCATCCGCTGCTGAAGCTTCTACCTGCCATTTTATGCCTCCAGTTTCTTGGTGCACCAATCCAAATTCCTTTCTTGGGTCTCAAAGTCCCTTTGAGAAGAACAGCTGGAAAGATAACCATATTTCTCTTTGGGGTGGTGCTGTATGAGGAACACAGAGCATCTTCGTGGACACAAGAGTGAGGATTGGCTGCTTCAGTGCTCTCTCTGTCATCCCTGGTCCTGACGGACATCCATTGCCCTTTGGATCATGCTAAGATCCCATGGATCAGGTCCCTTTGCAAGGCTGGCCCTGCCTATGGCTGTAGAGAGGAAGCAGGCATATTTTGTTGCATGAATGAAAGTTGTCAAGTGCTCTCTGTGATGGTAAGTTTTCTATGATAACTTGACACAATCTAGAATCACCTGAGAGAAAGGTCTGTGTGAGATTACCTTAATTATGCTGATTGGCATAGGAAGACCAGCCCACTCTGGGCAGCACCATTCCCTAGGCTCCTGGACTGGATTAAAAGGGAGAAAGCTAGCTGAACATTCTCACTTATACATTCATTGTTTTCTTCTGTCTGTGGCTGTACTGTGACCAGCTCCTTTAAACTCCTGCTTCTGTGACTTTTCTGCTACCATGGACAATAACCTGGAGCTATGAATCCAGAAAAATCCCTTCTTAAGTTGCTTTCTTTTCTGCTGCAGAAAAGAAAATGAAGACAGCCTTTCTGCCCCTTCCTCACTTCTCTTTCACTCTATCTTCAGCAGCAGCCAAACAGAACAGTGTCACAACCGGCAAAACTCTGGCAGCCTCACTTAGAGCAGCAGCTATAGACCTTCCATAATTTCCCTGCACATGACAGCTCTGATGTCATCTTCTGCTACTTCTGTTCCAGCCATGCTAAAGTCTTCTCTGTTCAGAATGGCTCTTGGCCTGTTCTCTCACTCTAGTGAGGCATTGCATAGCCTTTCTGTTTTCCTAAATCCCTTCCCCATCTCTTCCTAATATGTACCAATATCATCTTCTCAATGGAGCCTACCCTGGATGCAGTATTTAAATTACAACCCACTCCAACTCTTACCCTCTCTGCCTTGCTGACTTGTATATAACATGGAGTTCTCAGCCATATTGTCTCCAGGCCGTTGCCTCAACTCCCTAAGGCCCTCCCTGTGGGCACCTTATTCTTTTTTTCTCATTTAAGCACTAATCATATTGTCATGTCAGACTCTGTTAACTGTTTTGTTCCTAGTCCTGGTGCTAGCACAATACTCATTATAAATGTATCGAATAAGCACCTGACTGCATGAATGAGTGAATGCTTCCATTCACTTGGAAAAAGCTGGGAGGCTATTGAGAAGATTAGCTGGCGAGGTTTGCAATGCCTGCGTGATGCTTGACTCAAAAGGAGGCAGTTTATAATTTATATGATAAGGGAGGGCTTCTCGCCACAGAACACCCACGTTATCTACAATTCTGTAGATTGTAGACATAGACACCCTAATGATTTCTCTATGGGAAAAAGCAAGTTACAAGGCTAGAAAGACACGTTGTAGGAGGAAACAGTTCTCTGGCTCTATTGCAGGCCTCTCTTACACTGGCTTTCATGTCTCGCCTCTTAGAATCACACTGCCTGGCTGTCAGGAGACCCCGGAACACTGGCACCCTAGAGGGTGCCAATTTACTAAAGTAATTTTTTATGTCACATTTAATGAGGATCCTGACCCTGGGGACTGAAGTTAGGTTGAACAAAGGGGCAAGGTAGGATGGACTTCACTTGATTATATATTTCCTCTGTCCCTTCATGTGTCCCCTGTTTTTTTTAGTCTGTTTTGTTATATTCTCATGTAGCCCAGACTAGTTTCAAACTCAACATAAAGCCAAGGGAGGCCTTGAATTCTTACTCCTCCTGCCTCTATCACCCAAGTGCTGGGATTGTAGGGAATCTCCATAATACCAGGCTTGGTTATATATTTCCAGCCAAGGAAAACGTTTTTAACATAACTCATTATACATTAAATATTTTTTTTATAATTAAATAGGGCATTTCTTACATTTAAATCCGTGAGTGAGAAAACAGTGCCCCCCCCCCCAGGTCAGTTGTCTTAACTTGAGGAATGATACAAAAGGGGTATTATAATTATAGGATACTTTTGTAGGAGAATATGATGAAAACAGTGAGACTTTAGGAGGGGTAAAGACCCTGGCAGCTGGAGCCAAAGGTAGATAGTAGTCAGATAGAGTTCAGGGGCCAGGACAGGGCATGGGAGGGATACCAAGACCCATTCTGTTCATTTGCTCCTGGTTTCACTCTAGGACAGAGCTGTCACCTGAATCTCATCTGGTGTTGACAGGATGACACAGGACAACCTGCTCCTCCTTCCCCACACCTAAGTGGGCATTCTCAGACCTTCTTTTGTGATTGCCTTATAATATCTCACCTGGGGAAGCCTGGGACTCTCATGCCAAGCCAACAGGGTCCTCCATCCCCTATTGGACTGTGCCTTGATAGAAAATGCCCCTAGGCATCTGTGTGTGCCTACATGGACATGCAAAGTCACGCCTACGGAGCTTGCAGCATGGGTCACGTTATCCGCCACACACATGTACATACACATACTGGCCTTCATGCCAAGGCCCAGGCCCACTTGAGTTCCATTCTCTTTCAGAGTGCAGCTTTTCCAGGGAAAGAGCAAGAGGAGTAAGATCTCGAGTTCTGCGTACACTACGATGAGCAGTGTGACAGTGGCTGGGTTCCAATGCCCTGTTCTCCTGTTTATTAAGTGTGCATGATAAAAGCCCTTACTTCATCAGGCACCTGGGGAGCAAGGCTTTCTGGTCCTGCATAAGTGTTCTAGAACTAAAAGAGAGTCCTCACTACCAGTTTTAGAGCCCAGCATAGTGCAGTGGATGACAGCAGGGCATTCAGCCAGATCTGGGATTGATGGCTGTGAGCGCTTAGATTTGGGGTAATTGCTTCCCCCCGTTGAACGACTCCAGTTTGTTCATTTGTAAGGCTGAGTTAGTAATAAAAGCTGTCTCGCAAGATTTTTTTCCCAATAATTAAATGACAATTTAAAGAATCCACTGTGGAGGACTCCTGAAAATACAGTGGGTAGTATAGGGGAAAAACTCAGTAAATGTAAACTACTTTTTAATGACAGTGGTTATGGTGATGGGCCTGTCTCTGCTTGATAAAAAGCCTTTTTCTATATAACCCAATTGTAGCACTCACTTTCCCACCTAAAACTTCCTGTTTGCCCAATTGAACTTGATCCAAATTTGAAGCGAGTTAGTTGCCTATTATGCCAAGGATTGTTTCAGCCACAATTCTAATGTCAACAACTTAATGTAAGAGAGCCCCCAGTGTTTATGTTCAGCCATTAGCCACAGCCGAGAAACACAGATCACTGTGAGAGGATTTGCTCCCTGGTGTGACCAAAAGAATTAAATGGTTTTGCTGGCCATGGAACATTTAAAGGCTTAAATTCTGGAAGCTAGATACAGGATCTTCTTCAGTCGATATGCTTTGGGGTAAAAGAATGGGAACCCTACCTCAAATCGGCTTTGGACCACAAGCTGTATTGGCTTGTGTTTCTGGTGGACCTCAGTAGGGTGGCTTCCAGAGTAAATGGATGTGGTGGCTGTCGGGCCATCCCCTGCCACGTTCCTAGTCTTCCTCTTCCCCACAATCTCAGGTGGTGGGATGGTGGGGTGGTGGCCCCCTGTCTGTGCAGATCATTGTTCAGAGGCAGAGAGGGATTCTGTCTCTGTCTGTCTCTCTCTCCTGCCTTCCTTCTATCCTTCTTCCTTTTCCTCCTCCTTCTTCTTGCCTTCTCTTAAAAACGGCAAAAAATTTCTCACAATTCTGAGTAAATGCTATCATGTACTTACTTTGTTGGCCTTTAAATAGGCCATGTGCCCTTTTCTAATTAGTCTCTAGCAAAGCCACAGGGTTGCCTTACCTGCCTTAGTCTGATTAGGTCCCACCACAGTGATGAGCGCTGCCTCAAAGAGTCTTGGGGATGCAAAGATCTTGGAGCATCACCAGACCTATGTCCACTGCAGTCGCTCAGCTTACTGAAAGAGTCCAGGCATGTATCATTGGGTGGTATCTGTTGATCTGGCCTGCCTTGATGATTCCTTATGCCATGGTGTACAGCTTCAGGGGACACCAGGCTGCACAGTACATCAGAGCCGGTAACATCATACACTGTGCGTTTACCTAACCAACCAAAACCAACCCCGAAAAACCCAAAAGGCAAAAACAAAGCAAAAGTCATCTTATTCCTTGAAATGTAAATTTTTTTCTCAGTGAATTCTTTGGCTTGAGTAAGAGGTTAATCACTATATTGGTCTTAGCGGTTATGTGACAAAAATATACAACAAAAGACCAGGATGAACCCTTCTGAAAATGAGCCATCAGAGATGGGGGTGTGATGAACAAAGGCTCCAGAAGCTTTCTGAGATCGGGTATGCATTGGGGGTGGGGGGGTGGGGGGATGTGCTGCTTTCATTTCTATCAGCTCCTAAATGTGCAGTATTTCCTTAGCTGGCAGCCTTCTTTGCAACTTCTATGTGCTGATCTCAGCTGAGTTCTAAGACGGGCAAGTCTTAGAACTCAGTTCTAAGGCTGGGTTCTAAGACGGGCAAGTCATCTGGTCCTGAGCTGCAGGTCCTGCTGGGCTGACAAGGGGAATGAAGCTCAGCGTCGGGAAGAGATGGCCACCCCCTCCAGGGTTCAGAGCTGGCTAGCGTGCCGAGCACCGAGCACCGGAGGGCTACAGATCTCAAAGCCAGTGGCTTGGGCTCGTTTTCCCTAAGTAGTGCCACGCCACCATTCCATTCCAGTTCAAGTTCTGATTGCACTAGTCAGCCTTGCCTTCAGCTAGTCAACTTGAAGGGAGGAAAGCTTTGTTTTGGCTCACAGTTTTGAAGGCTTCGGTCCATGGATGCTTGGCCCCGCTGCTTCTAGGCTGGTGGAAAGGTAGCGCGTATCATGGCAGGAGCGCATTTGTGGAGGAAGCTCCTCATTTCCTGTGACGGGAGGGGAAGGGGTTACTGATACTCCCTTTCTCCAACTAGGCTCCCCCTCTTAAGGATTCACCTGGAATGGGCTCGAGACCAAGCCTTTATTATTACACAGCCTTTTGAGGGACAAGAGTGACACCTCCTGCTCTAAAGCCTTTGGAACTCCATGTCTGTGATGTGAACCTGTTAGGGAGATTGGAGCTGTCCGCAGCTTTCCTGCGGTAGTGGCCCACTTCGTTCAAAAAGGGAAAGCGCCTATAAAGAACCCATTTCACATGACCTTGGTTTGTCTGTCAAGGCACTGATAGAGATCCTCGCGTTCCTGGGACTGGGACTGGAGAGATGCTGAAAGGGTTGGCAGACAGCGGATTCCCTCCTCTGAGGCTGTGGGGTTTGCATGTGGTCCGCTGAACCCTCGGCCCCAGGCAGTTCCGTCCTCTCACCCCGTGTTCTCTCCTCCTGCTTTCCTTTTGAATTTACCACAGGCCTCCAAGTGCTGGATGCTGATGATGTGGTGACAAGTAAAGCAGCCATGGCCTTCACTTTCCTGTAGCTTAAGGGTTGCGCGAGGGGGTGTCAGAGGACCTATAGTGAGATGTCAGTGATGTGAGCGATCCTCTGTAATTGGTCAGGGCTCACTAATGTTATAAATTTCTGAGGTGTTGTTTCCCAAACAATAGGCTCTTCTGGAGTATTGGTTGACTATCACAGCATTCAGTTTCTCTTTTTTCCTTAATGCTTCTGAAAGCATACTGCCAACAAATGTACATTATGATGTGTCCATTTTTGGCAATTGATTTCAGGTTAGGAATGTGTAATCTACAAATCTAAAAATTAAACTACTAGGAAGTCACAAGTGGGAAATTTTGCACCATTGCTTCATGCACACATTTATTTAAAGTGCTATAGGAAGTTGCTTTAAGCTTATGGATATAGTGAATACTATGCTTGGACAAAAATTTGGGTCCTATCTCTAAGATGCCTCAGTGTGTATATACAAATACTATACGCCCAACTCTGAAAGTCCCTGAGATGCTCCTGCTTCAAGCATCTTAGATGAGGGATACTCAGCCTAGACTTTCTTCTGACTAGTAAGAATTATATTTATATTTTTATTTTGGGACCATATCATGATAAAGATGGTAATAGGACCAGCCATGGTGGCCTAGACCTGTAATCCCTGTAACCTTAGAACTTGAATCCTAGTTGAAACAGAATTATTTTAAGATCTAGTTCAGCCCAGGCTACGTAGCAAGATCTTACTTAAAAATATTAATGAAGAGAGTGACGCTGAGCTTACAAGTTCCTATTCATACCCCTCCGCCCCACTCTTCTGCCTTTGCACACAGGTAGGTCACATGTCTGCCCTTCTGCAGTGCAGCAGAGTCAGGTGACTGAGTGCTGGCTGATGGGGTGCAGGAGAAATGGCACACCTGCTCCCTCGCATCTAACTCCTTGCAGCACTTTTCAAGTAGTTTTTTTTTTGTTTTGTTTTTGCTTTGTTTTGTTTCTTTCTGTCACTCAGAAAGTGAGGATGGGGAAGAATAAAAACAAAAACAGAACACCTTCAATGGAGTACTCTGAAACCCTAGGCTCAGGTGTTTGGGGGACTAACTGCTTATTTTGCCAATAAGGATTTATAGAAATACAGCTTTGCTCATTTGCCTGTGTATTTCCTGTGGCAGCATCTTCCATCCTGAGAGGCAGTGAGTGGTGGCAACCAGGGTTTCATGACCTATAATATCTACTGTCCAGCCCTTTAAGAGAAAAGTGTGCTCAGCCCCAGCCTAGATGTTAGCAGAGACACCGAATGACAAGAACGGGGTTCCTGACTGACTGTGAGGGTCGGAGGCTTGGCTCTTCCTACCTTCCAAGGCCAGCTGGCCGGCACCATTAAATAGTATAGAGGAACCAACCTCTTTTTGTTGTCCTTTTGAGTGAGTCATGTAGCATAATAGAAAGATATCTGATATTTATTGGAACTTTCGTTGTGTGTATATATGTTCCTGTGTGGAGGTACAATGCTTGCCTATGTGTGTGGAGGACAGCCTCAAGGGTCATTCTTCAGAATGCTTTTCATGTTTTGAGATAGGGTCTCTCATTGCAGTGCAGCAGGCTATACCACTGTGTTCTTGAAGCAGGTGAGAAAATGGACTTAGAGAAGTGGATTGCCAAAGGTCGCCTGCCTGGCAAATGGCAGAACTCCAGTCTAGACCAGAGCGTTGGAGAGCAGACCATGTACTCCTTCCCCTCATCCCTAGAGGCTCGGGGAGTCTTAGTGAGCACTCCAGATTTGGAGCAGAGTGTTTTCCTTGGATGCTGGTTTATATTCAAAATGCACCAGCCTGTCAAGTTGCTGCTGGACATTAGCCCATCCTTGAACAGTCACCATAACAACATGGACATATGGAGGGGAATGCGCATTGGGAAAAAGCCGATTCTGCTCCAGGGGAGGATGGAGCTTTGCAGGGAGTTGGGGGTGGGTCAAGGACCACCCTGTGTGTTTTGGTAGGTTCATTCTATGGGACAAACTGTGAATTGTTTAGAGGCACAGTGTCTCTTTCGGATTTTTAATGCCCCAATTCACTCAGGAGAGCATGTCTTACTAACTTTGCCCAACCTCTCGGGATGACATAATGCTTTTAGTATAGTGGGTTAAGACATGATTTCTAGGGGAAAGGAATGGCTACTGGAAACACAGGGCTGGGGAGATGATTCAGAAGATAAACACTTGCTGCATAACCGTGAGGGCTTGAGCTTGGGTCACCAAAATCTGCATAAATCTGGGTATTAGGGCTTGCGATCCCATTACTCCTATCATGATGGGAGGCGAGACAGGAGAATACCCAGAAGCACGTGGGAGAGCTAGTCCTCCATATATAGCAGCGAACAAGAAAGAAACCGTCTCAAACAAGATGGAAGACATAGACAAATAGGCTTGTCCTCTGATGTCCACGTGTGTGCTATGGCATCTGTGTGCAGTCCTCACACAGAGGAGCATCCTCATATGTAACACACACACACACACACACACACACACACACACACACACACACACACAAAACAAGAACAAAAACAAAAACAAACAAAAAAGAAAATGCAGATTCCCTGGGTCTACCCAAGAGAGATTGTGTGAGCATGTCTGAAGAAAGGTCCAAGGCACTTGCACTTTAAATCCAATGACATAGATGGCCAAGAACATGGCCTTGAGCATGGCAAGTAAAAATGATGCCCATCTTTTATTCTTCCCTTTGTGGCCAGGTGCCAAGCTAGCTGCATTAGGAAAGCTTCTTCTCTGTTCACATGGGTAAGGACTGAGTTAGGGTCATTCTCTGCTTCCTTCCTTCCTTCCTTCCTTCCTTCCTTCCTTCCTTCCTTCCTTTCTTCTTTTCCTTTTGTTTGTTTGTATTTTACTGATCAGGAAACCATCATCTCTATCAGTTGTCCTCCTAGGAGCATCGCTTTAGAAAGGCTGACAGCTCGTCATCTTACTGTGTCATACCAAACCTTTGGACATCAGGTAGTTGGCTTCCTCCACTCTCCACTCATTCACAGGGAGTCAGGCAGGCTAAGGAACAGTCCCATGAGTCCTAATTTCTAATAGTGCAGGACTGAGATCCCTTTGTCTCCCTCCTGCCCAGAAGATAGCCGGTACTAAGCCAGGCTAGCTCAGAGCCATCTTGTGGATACCTGTGAGTGCGCACTGCTCACCTGTAGCAACCGACATCAGTCTGATTTCTGTCCACTGCCTCCCAGCGGTATGCTTAGTGCAGCATACAATGGGGATATTTTCCTGATTGCTGAGCTCGAGACTTTTAGGGTCTGAGACAATTTTCAGAAGAATATAATTCCTCGGCTTCCTGCTCCATCCATTTCTCACTAAGTAGTTGGAGGACATACACACTGTGCAGGAATGACAAGGTAAGTGGTAGTGGATGCACCTGGGATGGCTATGAGCCTAAAGAGAGATGGATAAATGTTTTCAACATGGTGCTAAGCCAAGGGATGCCTGGGCTATTATTATTTGTTTCTTAGGTTATCAGAGTTATAGCAATACTAATTGAATCCCTTGAGAGGATTGGAAGGGAAAATGCTACAAAAGATACACTATTCTTTTGTAGAAGAAGATTTTGAGTTTCATTCTGGAAGGGTAAGTGGGGACATGATGTCAGGCCAAGCGGGATTATACTCATTGGCTTAATGTCTTTGTGGTCTTGGTTGGGGTAGGGGATATGGAGGAAAGCATATCAAATCATGCCCTTGTTAGCAGGGGAAGGGCCTTTCTGGAGCTCCAGGGTTTCACTAACCACTCTTCCTTCTCGGAAATGCCTCAAAGTTAAAAAAAATCTTTGCCAGCTAGCCAAACTGCGCAGGAAAGAATAAGAAGAAAGGATGGTGGAAAACAAGGCGTAAATGAATGAGACGGACCGCTGCCCTGTCATTAGCTCCTGCTCTGGCTGGTGGCTCAGAGCAACAGTGTATCTCCTTTCTTTAGGGAGTTGGGGGGAGGGCCACAAGGAGCAAATTAGCTTCCCAGGTGCTCTGCTCACAGTGGATTCTGCTCCCCAAGTCTCCATCGATTCCGTTTACAGGCACAGATGAGTGACAATGATGAAGCCCAAAAGATACAGTGGAACTGTCCATGCATATAAAACTTTATGAGCATTGTGTGTGTGTGTGTGTGTGTGTGTGTGTGTGTGTGTGTGTGTGTGTAGACCACAAGTTGATGTTGGATGTCTTCTTCAGTTGCTTTCCACCCTTTCTTTGTAAAATTATTATTGTTGTTGTTTTTTAATTTTTAGTTGTGTGTTTGCCACATATGTGGGTTTCCTCAGAGAAATGGGCCAGGAAAGGCACTTGATGTCCTGGATCTGGAATTATGGGTAGTTGTTAACTTCTGGGCTGGGGTCCTGAGAACTGAACTTTGGTTCTCTGCAAGGGAAGCAAGCATTCTTCATTGCTGAGCCATCACTCCATCCCCTCCCCACTGTCTTTTGAGACAGGGTCTCTCACTGGCCTCAGAGCTCACCAATCTGGTTAGACTGGCTGGCCACCTGAGGGATTCTTGCATCTCACTTCCCTGGCATTATGATTACGAGTATGCCACTGCGCCTGGCTTTTTACCAATGTGCTGGAGGATCCAAAGTAGGGCTCTCTTGCTTGTTCAGCCAGCACTTTACCAACTAAAGACTTCATTGCGTGAATAAAGTTTTACTAGAACACAGTTCTGGCCATTTATCTATTTACATGTTGCTGTGTTGCTTTTGTGCTATAATAGCAGAGTTTGAGTAGCTGCAGCAGAGACTGTACAACTGGCAAAGCCTCAAATGCTTGGCCAATCCCTGCTCTAGAAAGTATGTGCTGATGTTTAATTTTGAGGTGGTGCACATCACCTTCATATCAGTTACTTTCCTGTTGCTGTGATAGAACACCATGACCAAGGCAGAGTATAAAATAAAGAGTATTTTTGGGCTTATGGTTCTAGAGGGATAAGAGTCCACAATGGTAGAGTGGATAACAGCTGGAGCTGGAACTCAGGAGGCATCTCACTGGGAAACAAACCATTCTAAAGGGTAGGCCTCTTGTCAAGAAGCAGATGACCAACAGAAAATGAACTCAACAGCGTTGTTGGAGGTTCTTTGTCTTATAACGTTGTCAGAACTTCCCCCTACCCCATTAATTTTACAGGTCCTTTGTGTATATGTTATGCTTCCAGTTTTATGTTTTATGAGATTCTTGTATATGAAAGCATGGGGTCTCTGTGTCCATTGTGTTTCTTGTGCTTCTTTTTTTGCACCTAATTATTGTTTGGTTGTTTGGTCTTATTTCAATTTGTTTGTTTTGTTTTATCTTATTGTATTCTATTGTGTTCTTCTTCCTTAGGTGCCTGTTTGTGGATCTGTATGGAAGGTGATGTGGGAAGAAACTTGGAGGAGTAGGGGGAGGAAAACCATAATCAGAATATATTAAGTGAAAGCATCTTCTTTCAATAAAAGTAAAATAAAGAGTATACATCTTGAACCAAAAGCACACAGCAGAGAGAGCACCTTTGAAATGATACGAGTCTTTAAGCTCTCAACACCTCTCTTCCAGTGACATGCTTCCTCCAACAAGGCTATACCTCCTAAATTTCCCAAACAGGGCCATCAATTTGGGACCAAGTATTCAAATGCCTGAGACTGTGAAGCCATTTCTCCTTCCAACTATCATAACTTCTATTCACAATTCACTGGCCAGAACCATTAAATGGTCCCACTCAACCAATAGAAGCCAAGAAGTGTTTCCTACTCTGTTCTTGTGGGTCACGAGTAATCAGAATAATGGGGGGAAAGCCTTAATGGCTATCTAAGGCCCTGATCCATCTCGACAGATAAACAACAGAATTCTCCATCTCAGGAAACTCAAGGAAGGACAGCATTTGGGGGTGGGGAGGGCTTAGAACAGGGTAGAGTCAAGGCCCTTCCCTAGAAGATGCAGACTGTCTCTTATGAACTGTTGGATGGGATGGGGAAGATGGTGTGTGTGTGTATGTGTGTGTGTGACAATGACAAGACCAGGGCACTGGCCAGCTTGGCAGCCGTGGGAGCGACAGATTCCCTTGATGGACATTTTTATCAATAATAGGAGGGTTGCTTAACAAGAATTCTTAAAGGAAAGATGAGATAATTTCATGTTTTGATATTTGTAAATTGATTCTGTTGAAGCCAGAGCTCTGTCGTGCATATTATTGCTGCTGTAATTCTGGCAAAGACGCGATTCAAATTGGCGAAGTGTCTGGGAAGGGGAAATCCAGGAAGGGTGGAGGGTGGGGATGGGCTGAGAAACAGACACACAGAGCCAGATCTTGGCTTCTGGTTGTCTTGGGAGAGCTAGTGGCCTGGGAGCCTTGGCTACACTAGGCTGGGGGGTGGGGGTGGGGGGCGGGAGGAGACTGCAGACCAGAGTCCAAGAATACTTGGAATTGCTGAAGGTGCTAAAGTCTGCAGAGGGAGTGGGAGCTGGCAGGGGAGGGATGCACGCATGTGCATGCATGGTCGGGGAGAGACATTTAAACACTGTAGGGAAAAAAAAAAGGATAAATTTAAAACCCATCAAATGGAGTTGAGACAGAATGACAACATGAGGATCATTCTTTCCAGGGACCCACCCAACTGTTGGCAGGATTTGAAAAATATTTTCTCCTTCATTTTCCCCCCGCCCCGCATTAAGATTAGCCTGGACTTTTCCCCTCCCCCTGCCCCACTGGCTTGACTCAACCTTGGTGGCCAAGTGTGTAGTGTCGACCAGTGCTCAACTCAACTCCCAGAAGGCTTGAGTATCGTGTCTGGAAAGATGAGTCCAGGTGATGGAGGAGGAAGGAGAGACAAATGAATGAGCTGCCTCAGGGCCCCGCTCTTTTGGGAAGTATGGGCCTATTTATTGCTCACATCAGGTTTTCTCTTATATGCATTAAGGTCATCCCACCAACAGGGCTTTCCCGTATGATAGCTATGCTAATTAGTGATGAGTTGGTGGGCGTGGTATGTTTGGATTCTGCTTCATGTGGTACAAGCAGTGTGATCACTATGGTGGAAAAAAAAAATGAGAACTCAGACTTTAAATCTGAGAGGACCCCAGCTCTGATATGTCAGCAGTGTGGCCCTGGGCGGGTATGACCCTTGGCGGGTATGACCCTTGGCGGGTCTCTCTACCTCTTGGACCTTATCCTTCGTGTCTATAAAACAATATGGTTGGGCGCTGAATTTTATAGCCGTTTCATGTTCTTTGCTCTTCTGCTTTGTAGTTTGATTTGTGGTTCATGCTAGGTCAGGAGTGTGTGGGAAGGCAGCATTCTAAAAGGATGCTTTCCCAGGGTTCCCAGAATGGTCCCAGTGTGTAATGGAGCCTTATTCCACACTAGTTGGATTCTCTCTCTCTCTCTCTCTCTCTCTCTCTCTCTCTCTCTCTCTCTCTCTCTCTCTCTCTCCATCTAATATAATTGTGGTTACAGGGGTATGACTGGGCACATGCCTGTGGAGAATGTTGAAAGTTCAGGAGTTGTGCTCCTGGCTGAGATGGAGACAGTATCTTGAGGTGGAAAGCTGAGGTCCTCTGAAGCCCAAAGGACTATCAGGACCTCAGGCTTATGAAAGAAATGTTTTGCACATTCTCTGAGTTTGTTGAATTTTCTTCTCTGCATATACTCAACCTATGAACTTCACTATCCCCGTCTCTTGGTACCCATCTCCTGGCTCTTACCCAGAGAGATCTGTCCATACTTAGCTTCAGGCTCCTGTCCTCAGCACTGCTCTCCTGGTCACCCCAGACGCATCAGGTGGCTCTCCTCTTAGGACCTGCAGGCACCAGGTTTACATCAGTCATAGCACCTCACACTATGTGACAAGAGTCAGTGTTCCTCCCCTGTCCTCATGGGTATGACATGGGCCATGTCTAGCTCTTGTCGGGGTGCCTGGTACCTGGCACTGAGGCTTGGGATGTGGTAAGCAGGCTTTTTAGAGTGAATCTGGCTAGAGCCTCCTTGGTGTGGAAAAGGAGAATCCGGCTTTGGGGAGTTGCTAGAGCATCTGGATCTGTAATGCTCTCTGACTCTTGAGGTGGATGTGTGTATCAGAAGAAAGGAAGAAACAAAGACAAAGGACATGCCCACTCTGTGGCCGGCCCAGGGAGCAGGGTAGCAGCTGGTGGCCAGGAGGGCAGAGGAACTGGGAAACTGGATTAGAGGTGGGGAAGAGTCTTGTAATCCAGCTGTGTTGCTGTCCACCCGAGATAGTGTCTTCTCCTTATAGAAGGTCCTGGAGCATTTGCCACCTGTGTACGTACTGATAGCTCCCTTTGGGTGATGGTGGGAAAGATACACATATTCTGTAGAAAATGTACTTCATTTTTAGAAGTTTGGTCTTTTCCCAGGGCTCTTGGTATGTTCCTCCTATGGTTCTGGGCAGTGGCGGTGAGCCACAGCTCCCAAGCTCATAATCATGTGGGAAATCCATTGCATTGTACAGTGTACTGTGTTGCTAGGCTGTGATGCTCAGTAACTTAGGCATTAAGTGCTGTTTGACTTCCAATATTTTCACCTTATAATGGGGTTTTTCTTTGGAGGTAGTGTGGACGTCATGAGTGGAGAAACTTCTGTAATCATGTATGTAACCTCTGTCTTCTGCACCTGAATTGTGTCTCCTGGTAAAAGTGAAGTCGGCTTTGCTTAAACTCTGCTACCCGGTGAGCCTGGTGGTACCCAGACAAGTCTACAGTTGACACTATGGATTTTAGAATTTTTTTTTTTAAACCAAGCTCTGCCTGTGTGCCAGTTTCTTGGCCAGGCCTGGGAAACAGCATTCCTTGGAGTGCTATGTCATTAATCTCTTTCTCTTCTTTATTTCCCTGTGCCCATGATCCTTCCCCCCTCCTTCCTCCCCACCCTTTGTCTCTGCCCACCCTTTCCCTGGCAGAGCAATGTTCTGTGATGGTGCCCGAGATGCGTGGACTGAGCCCAGGCCGAAGGCTGCCCGAGCCCACCCTGTGCCCGGCTATGGGAGGGAGCCCTGAGCCCGGGGCTGCTGGCCAGCGCCGCCACGTCCTGGCCCTGCCTGAGGAGGAGGCATGGCGGCCGCAGCAATGTGCCCTGCTCGAAGCCGAGGCCTCAGACGAGGTGGGCATGCTGCCTGCCTCCCCTCGGTCCGCGGTGGGCGGCTTCGACAACTTCTTCCCGGTCCAGGAGGGCGAGGGCCCGGGCTGGGAGGGCAGCACCACGCTGGATGCAGGCTCCAGCCCCTTCCTTCCTGTGAGCCCAGAGGTTATGAAGCGGAGGCGAGGGGGCCTTATTGAGCAGCGGGACATCATCAAGGCCCACGAGGCACACAAGATGCAGAGCACCCCACAGGCACGGCGCAAGGAGTGGGAGTGAGTATGGCAAGTGGGTGGGCCCTGGGGACAGGGTGGTTCCAGAGACCAGGGGGTAGTGGGAGAGGCGTTTGTCTCTGCCTTCACTAGCCTCCCGATGAGGTCGCGCTGTGGTCAGCCAGGCAGCAACGGTAAGCTACTCTGAACCTCACTGACGCCTGTCAATCAAGCTTGGGTTTCCGCTGCCCAACTAACACTGTTAACCAAGCTCTTAGGGTGAAGGAACTGGGCCTCTCTCTGCAAGCCATGGAGGATGGATGGCAGTTTGAACCATCTGTGTCTTGGTTCCAAGTCTCTCCTCAGAGGTGAGGGAAGAGAATCACCAAGCTGTGTGGCAACCCACGGCTTCATTTCTTCTCTTCCTGTGTAGGATAGAAGGGTTTGTGTTCTGACTCAGGCTGACTTAGGCATGCTGATTGAGTGGGGTTTTTGTTGTTGTTGTTATTGTTTTAAAACTATTTCCAGGAGTAATAACTTAAAGGAAGGTGATACTCGATGTAATTTTCAATTGCCTCAGTTTTATACCTCATACAAGGACTTAGTTTTGATCTTTAAATCAGTTTATTCTGCATGTTTATGTGTCCTGTGGTCTTTATGTTTTTCTTCCTGCCTGATATGGTAGACGTGTACATGGCAAGTGACCAGGAACAGGTGTTTTTAATGGCAGCGCTTGCGTTTACCTGCTTAATTTTCCCAGGTAAGATAGGTGTGTGTGTGTGTGTGTGTGTGTGTGTGTGTGTGTGTGTGTGTGTGTAGATCACCCTCTCTCTTTTTCATGTGGCTATTTATATTTATTAGCCTGTTCATCCATTCATTCATGCTAGTGTGTGATGCGCTTCTGAGATGCAGGAGCTGAGTGCAGCCACCATTCAGTGAACAGCATTAGTCGTCTCTCAGTGCCTACAACTCTTTCAGTGCAGGCAACACGTTGCACGCACTACCTCCTCACTGCGACTGTGAGGTACGCACAATGACGATCTGCCTTTAGCTAATAGGCACAGGGAAGTAAGTGACTTTCTCAGGGCCGCTTGATAATAACTGCATTGCCACTGCAGTCCAGTGTCGACGAGGGCTTTGCACCTTGCCATGCTGGCTTCGATTTTTACCAAGAGAGCAAGGTATCCTTCATTCTCACGGTATTTCTTATGTAGATGGGCTATTGAGACATCTTAACCGGACAGCTAGTGTGAGAGCTGAGAGACCTAGGACTCAAGGTGACCTAAATAAGTCATGGAAACTCAGCTTGGAAACTAAGGAGGAAGAAGTAGCCAGCTGTGGCCGCTGGAATTTGTTCACGCCCACAAATGTCACGGTGCTTACCCACTAGTCAAGGAAGCTAAAGCAAGAGATGCTTCAAGTACAAGGTGAGTCTCCCTGTACGATACATGCTAGAGAAGTCAGGGCTACACAGCAGCACCCTGTCTCAATCAAGGAAGCAAAGAGAAGGATTTTATTCTCCATCCCTGTCTTACCTTTTAAACACAACTCTGAAGAACTCGAGGAAGTAGTTTGCGGAGCATGAACATCATTCATGTCACCCAAAGCCTGTCTTGGGTCCTAATGTGAGCATTCCTACCATACTCAATGCGGAGCTAGCTTGACCAGGACTAGCAATGGGTGGAAAACTATGATGCATCTCACCAAGATCCCTTTTGCTGATGGGGGGATAGGGGATCCAGGTCCAGACACTTGGCATAGTAGTAGGAGGAGTTAGCAAACTGCCTTCAGCAAAGCAGGTGCATCAGGAAGATATGTCAGAGGCCTGGGTACCAGGGACTGGGAACTGGGGACATGTTAGTCTTTAGGACTGCAGCATTGGAGGAGGAGCCACAAAGAAGTTGAGGAGAGTTGAGGAGGTAGGAGGCAAAGCGGTGAGAACAAAACTGCGTTCAGAAGGAAGATGGCACTGTCTGTACAGGATGTGCTGGGAGTCCAAGACCATGAGGATGGAGGAGCAACCGTTGGCTCCCCTCAAAGGGAACACTTCCGGTACTGTGATGGAGTTAGAAGTCCGGTTAAAGTTGGCCAGTGAGAAAACGCCAAGTGATAGAGCCAGTGATGTCACCGCATCCACACCTTTCCTCCAGCGCTCACCGCTGTCATGTGCTTGGAGACCCCTGTGTTGAATGCCATGATGACTCCCCACCCTGCCTCCTTTTTATGGCCCTCAGGGTGCTTCTCACCCTTCTCAAGCTCCCCAAACCCAAATACTGCGCTGTCTAGAGCAGTTGTTCTCAGCCTTCCTAATGCTATGGCCCTTTAATACAGTCCTCATGAGGTGACCCCAACCGCAAATTATTTTCGTTGCTACTTAATAACTGTAATTTTGATACTGTTATGAATTATACATACCTGAGTTTTCTGTTGGTTTTAGGTGACTTCTATGAAAAGGTCGGTTGACCTCACAGGGGTCACGACCCACAGGTTGAGAACCTCTGGTCTAGAACTTATATTCCACCACCAGAAAAAATCCTCTAAACTTCCCTTCCCTTTCCTTTTCTGCCTGCTTTCTTTCCCCTTCCATCCCCATCTCTTCCCTCTAGCTTTTTCCCCCCACTAACAGGACCTTGTTATGTAGCCCAGGCTGGCCTTGCGTTCTCCGTCCTCCTGCCTCTGCCTCCTGAGTGTGGGGGTCACAGGTATGCACCACACACCTGTCATTACAAAATCTTACCTGCTCCTCCCAGGGGCAGTCATCTACAGGGACCCAGTAGCCCTTCTGTTCCTGGGATGTTTTAGCTTCCTCATTGCCTCCTTCCCATGCTAGCATCCCTGAGTGACTCCTGTGTCACTGCGTGTGCCTTCCTCTTTCCTTTGGTTCTTTCCCCCAGTGACTTGGCCTCCTTGCATCCTGCTTTTACAGTTTTACACCTCTGTCACAGCTTCACAGCTCCCGTGTCTCGGCTTCCAGCCTCCTTGTGTCTGATCCCCGCCTCCTTCCTGTCCAGTTAACGCCCGTTAGTGCTCAGTTCTTTAGACTCTTTAATCTTACTGCATCTGCAGCAATAATCCTATTACTTTTTTGTACTCTCATCTTTCATCTGGTGCTTACTTCCCCCCCATCCTATCCAGTTAAATCCTAGTGTAGACCCAGACTATTTCCCAGAGGGAAATGATGACCTTTTCTTTGAGATCTTAGCCTACACACTCCATTCTTCCTTCCACCCGGTAAAGAATGGCTGATGCCTCCCAAGTTGGCATCTAGCCTGCCTCACATCTCACCGTCGCCACAATCACTTCCTCATCTTTGGCTTCCACTTGCTTGCCCCTTTGTTGCTTCATCACGCCGGTCTTGCAGATCTCCAACTCTGCCTTTACCTTGTTTGCCATGTCCATGTGCGCACACACATCTAAGCCTTTCTACAGAAAACCCTACCGTCCACCCTGACTGCGATCATAAACATGGCCACCACCTCAAGTCAGCCTTTCCATTTGCTCAGAAGTCTTGCTTCTGAAGTTGTGTTTGCACACCCATTCTCAAACTCTGTGGACAGTATTTCATTTCCAAACCCCAATATCTCCTTTCGCCCACCCAAGCTCATGCCTGGAGCTGCCTTCCTACTTCACCGGGAAAGTAGCAGCAACCAGAGGGGTGTGCAGACCGCCCTCCCACATGGCTCACTTCTGCATCTGCCCCTGAGCCAGCCTTGCCCTTCTGCTAGTGTAGACAGACTATTCCTCAAGATCCTAGGGGAGTCTCATGCCTGAGTGGAGGAACCCAGCGCTCTTGTCTACTCCCACTGTTCCCCACACTTGTTCTCACAATCCCTTTTTGACTTTATTCCAACGTGACCTTCACCTAATCTCTGGGTTACCTTGGTCTCCCCTTGGGCAACCCAGGGGATGCTCTTCTATGTCCATTTGGGGGGATGTGTAGCAGCAGTAGCAGTGACAGTAACATTTTATCACTGCTTCTTATTGTTTTCCCCCCCATGGCTGTCATGAAACCACAGCGGTTCCCCTTCTTCCTTCCTGTTGCTCACGACCTCTCTTACTAGTTTCCTTTTATTTTTCTCCATCTTCTGAACAGTAGTAGCTCTCTAGTGCTGTTCTCTTCCTGCCAATGTTTATTTCCTAGTAAGCTCACCCAATGCCAGACCCCAAGCTGCCATCCTGTTGGTAACTCACACCATTGTATCTCTAAGACATTGGCCCTGAGTTTTAGACACACTCTACTCACTTCTTAGCTCCTTTAATTGTATGCCCTTAGGCATCTTGAAGTTAACACGTCTAACACTGGGACAATGTTTTTCTCCTAGCTCAACCTTTCCTGCAGTCTTCCCTTTTTTCAGTAAATGACACCTATGATCTACTGGGTACTGTGGCCAGAAATGTTGAAGCTTTTTCTCTTTCACACCAAGACCTCGCTCTTGCCAGTCCCCCTTGGCTCTCCTTTTAACACGTATCTGACCGCTGTTCATCTGTTCTGCTGTGAGCTTCCTGCCCTAAGACATCTTTTATTTCTAATCAAGGACCTGACTATGTAAAGTCTGTACTGTTGTAAATTTAATATGAGACGTGTCACAATTACAACTTTTTCCATCGGTGAAACAATAAAGCTTCTGTTAACAGAAAATAAAGAAAAGAGAGGAAGAAGAAAAGACAGACAGACAGACAGACAGACAGACAGACAGACAGACTTGTGTGTGTCTTTGCTAAGTACCTGGTACTGTCCTGGAGTCTTTCAAGTATGATTCTATACACTCTTATGTCAGCTGAAGGAAACTGTCCTTGTTATCTTGTCGTCTTTGAGCCATTGCGACAAAATACCTGAGAGCAATGAACGCACAGGATGACAGATTTCTTTTTAGTTTGGGTTTCCGAGATTTTGGTCCTCGGTCTTTCAGTCTCGTTGCTTCTCTGCCCATGGTGAGGCTGCACATCCTGGCGGAGGCTGATGGGAGAGGAAAGTTGATCATTTACTCTATGGTGGTCAAGAAGCAAAGAGAAAAAGCTCATGTTTGTGACACAGGCCCCTCTCCACCAAATAGTTAGGCTGTGAGTCTGTGAATGGACTAATCCATTTGTGAGATCAGAGCTGTCAAGACCCAGTGTCCATCCAAAGGCTAACCTCTGAACGCTGCTACACTGGGGACCAAGCTTTCAACACAAGAGCCTTTGGGGGTGGGACACAGGAATCATAAGGATTATTATTTCTGCTTTTACAGTAGGTCACAAAGCACTCAAGCACTTTGTCCATGGGGATCAGTATGACCACCTCTTAAACAGCCTCCCTATTTCCTTTCCTATTTGCTAGAGGCTTGCCCCTCCTGGGCAGCTAAAGCATCCCCAACCCCATCTTTTTAGATTTAAAAAGGAGTTGGAAAGTCAGGCATGGAGTTTCTGTGAGAGTCTTCAACCATGCGTCCCAGCAGCCCTCAGCTCAGAACCCTCTGGTGCCTTCCCACCTCACATACAGTAGACCTTCCTAAGACTTGTGGGGGCCTGTGTAATATCTTTCTTGCCTGGCCCCCACCCCTACCCCCTATCCTCCACAGAGGTGATGTAGCTCTACTGTCCGCACCCAGCCTCTCCCCTGCTCTCTGCTCTAGCATCTTCTAGCCCTCGCTATTTCTCAAAGATGCTCAGATCACGCTCACCTTTGCCTTAGTAGCCCTTTTACTGATAATGCTCTTCCTCCATCCACTTTATCCTCCCTCACTGCTCAGGGGGACACCAGCTCCACTGAGATCTGTGCTGTCTTATTTGTCATTTTGGCTCCTGTTTCCCCAGCACACAGACATATACGTTTTGTTGTGGAGTGTCAGCAGAGACTCTGTCTTATCTCCAGGCTTGAGATCAATGTCTGCTATGTGCTTGGCTCATGATAGCTGAGTTCCCTGGATGAACCATGCTGTGTGATGGTGTAGGTTGTTGACTCCATCTGAACAATCATCTGGGGAAGTGAGGAGTCTCCTTCCCTGCCCTCTTCAGGGCTTCTAGAACCCCACATCTCCCACCTTCTGTTCTGTACACAGCATCCTGCAGATTTCTTTCTCGGGCAGGGATTTGCTGCAGGAAATCAGCTCCTCTGCCAGTTTCCTGCCCCTCCCTCAGCTCTGCTCCTCCTGGGGCCTTGCCCATCACCCACACATCTGACAGCTCACTACCACACACACACACACACACACACACACACACATACACACACACACACTCATACATGCTTGTGCACACATACATGCATACACACATGCATGCATAGACAGAGATACAACAAATAGACACAGACACACACACACAGACAGACAGACAGACAGACAGACAGACAGACACACACACACACACACACACACACACACACACACAGCATTACAAATTCCTCCTCCTTGGCACCAAGTCAGGACTCTGGTGATGCAGGAAGCAGACTAGAAACCAACCTGGGAGTTTCCCTGTGATGCTGCCCACAGTGGGGTAAGCCAAATGCTGGGAAGAGAAGCTCCGAGTGAGGAGGAGGCTCCTCAGTGTGCCAGGCTGTTTCCTACAGAAAGCTTTCCAAGCATGTTCTAAAAGACAACAGCTCTGTCTGCTTTCCCACGAAACAGGTTACTGTGCACAGAATGTTATTTCCCAAAGAACCTGTTAAGAGGTTTCCTCAAGCTTGGTGTGTGTGTTAGAAGGAGCTTTGGTTAAGACTTCTTCTAGAATAAGGTTTGTAATTTTTACCAGGTAGCACAAGAGCAGGTTTTCACTAATGAAATTCTTTTAATATGTTTCCCCCCAGCTTGCACAATGTTTTCACATACACTATTCATCTGATCCTCACAATGAACCTATAGACTAGCTGTTATGACTCCTAATCTACTGGGGAGAAAAATGACCCCCAAAAGCAAGAGATAGTGCCAGGTCAGAAGCCTGCCTGAGTAATGACTGCTGCCTTGACTGAGCACTGGCTATGTGCTCGTGCCTTGCTTGCATTATTTGTATTAATAGAAATAACAGGTACTATTATAAAGAACAGAAACATTTTGCACGGGACTGTTATTACATATGGGCTCGGAAGAAAGGGAATGGTGTGTAACTCTGAAGTCTGCGTAGGCTGGCGTGACTTTCTCTATGAAGAGGGACGCGGCATTTCCATAATCACAGTACTTATCACGCGGCATCGTAATTGCCTGTTTACATGTCTGCTTCCCGCTCTGTGTGCAGGGAAGTCTGTCTGCTCTCCACTGTGTCTCTGTCGCACAGCACAGTACCTGGCACATGATAGATGCTGAATAAATGACTGCAAAGGGAAAATTAAAACAATGTCGGTTTGTACCCTGGGAAACTGAGGCTTAAAGAGCTGACTGCACAGCTTTGCTTGTCTCACTCTCTGCTAAATGTCCCCTGCAGTGACCAGCATAGCACTGGGTGGATGGTAGGAATCCAGTTCATCTTTGACTTATTACAAGGTTACTTGGGCAGTCTGAGACCCCTGGTGGGATCTAATACTTAAATGGCAGTCCTGTTGTAAATTTGGGATACTTTTGTCAGACCACATAGAGCAATGTTGCTAAGTCCCAAGATTGTTCTGGGCTTCTTCTCTGCCTACAGTCTTCATGGGTGACATCAACCAGGACCATATATTTCCTTGACTTCTGTGTGTGTGTGTGTGTGTGTGTGTGTGTGTGTGTGTGTGTGTGTGTGTGTTATGGCATATGCATGCAGGTGTTTAGGTGTGTGTGTCCTGGATCCATCTCTTTCCCACTTATTCCCTTGAGAACAGGGTCTCTCACTGAGCCTAGAACTAGGCTGGTGGCCAGAAGGTCCTAGTGACATTCTTGTTCCCCTCCCCCATGCCCACACAGTGCAGGGGTTACAGGCATTTGTGTGCAGCCATGTCCAGCTTTTAATGTAAGTGCTGGGATTTGAACTTAGGTACTTAGGCTTGCTTATCAAGTGCTCTTACTTGCTGAGACACTCCCTCAGCGCCCACATCTTTGATTCTTGTAGCAAAATGTTTGGTTGGTATCTCTACCCTCTTGTCCAGTGTTTAAGGTATAACGGCAGGAACAAAACTCCTCACCCCTTTCCAACAGTTTCGCCCCATTGTTTGTCCTTATCTCAAGATACAGTGCCATCTCCCGCAGTGACCCAAACAAAACTCTCTCATTATTTTTTCTTTCTTTCTTTCTTTCTTTCTTTCTTTCTTTCTCTTCCCCTCACCTCTGGCCAGTTAGCAAGCCCTGTTGACACCATCCTCAGACATGCCCCAAGGGCAAAGCCTTGTCCACCCTCACTGCTGCTAAGCACTTCCAAACCACTGTCACTTACACTATCACAACAGGTCCCTGATTGGCCTCTCTCTTTGGATCTTCATGTTCCTGGAACCAGTGACTGTGTCTATCACGGCAGACAGGACCATTTAGAGACCACACAGCTTCCCATTACGTCTGAGTTTAACCTTAGCCCGCCCCCGTCTGTGTCCACCACTCTCTCCGTCTCTCCTGAGAGAGTGGACGGCCTGCATTCCCCTAGCCACTGGTCTGCTTTCACGCTCAGACTAAGTCTGTTTATGCTCCTTCCCTAGACCCACCCTTTAGTTTAGAGTGTTTTTCTTTGGACCAACCGTGCCCATAACTCTTTGTCATTTAGACCAATTGACTTCCTGAAAAAGGTCGCCCTCAGCATACTGCCTATAATAGACTCCCGGCCACTGTGTCCTGTCAGCACATTCAGCTGCTTGCCTCCTCAGACAAGAGTGTCAGAACCACAGGGAGAGGCTGTTACTGCCTGGTCCCCTTTGCACCACCAGGCTTAAGAACAGCACCTGCATTTGGTGTTTGTGAAGCAAAGAATTCTCTGTGAGGTGTTGGTGTGGTGACGGCTATGACCTAGGTGCTTATCAGGCCTTTGTCAGCCATATTGTCAAGACTAGCCCAGGAAGCTCAGGATACCAAGAGCTCTAGTTGTGGAGCAGGCTAGCCCTGTGGAACTCCTGGGCTGTAAAGCAAGGTTGGCCCAGTGCAAGTTGTACAGGCATGGTCCTCCTTCCTGCCTCTGTTTGCCTTGCACTTCCAAGCTTTGTTTTCCTCCTTTGCTTGGTTGCTGATGAATGCAAAGGTGTGTTTGAACAGCCATGGAGGGAGCCTCTGTGGAACGCTCGGTCTACTGTTTGTCCCTTTCCTCCAGTGCCTGGTTCCTTCCCTCCAGGCCCCATTGCTTACCATTTTTGTCTGCCGTGGGCATCTGAGGGCCGCTGAAGCAGCGGCTGGCTCAGTTAGGGTTGCTGCTGACACCAGTGGATCTCAGAAACACATGGGATGGGTAGGCGTGGAAAGACACAGTTCCTGGCACAAGAAGGCAGTGAACGCATGCCGGCATTTGGTATCAACATTATCCAGACCAGTTTCCTCACAGATGAGGAAGACGGGGAATGGGGCTTCTCAGGGCCTGGATGACTGCTGGAGCTTCTCACGAACCATTCCATCGCACGCAGGGTCACAGCTGTGGCGAGCAATGCAATCCTGGATTCCCACTCCACTTTTGTCTCATCCTCCCTGCTGTATGACTGGCAAGTTTGCAGGGGCCTTGAGTATGGGGCAAGCAGATTGGGAAGAAAGAAAGACAGACAGACATCCAAATAGCATTTCCATGAGCATTTACACTATACTCAACAATACTACAAATTCTGTAGGCAACAGATAGCTCTGCGTTAAGGCATTCTGCCTAAAAGTTAAAGGCTACTAAGCCATTTCACCTCTGAGGCTTGAAAAGCAGCTGACCCTACACAGATCTGGAGGGCACGTGCTGCCACCTGCTGGCAAAGTCGGGCAAGGTTTGGCTTAGTTCTTTGCTTTTACTACCTGTGGAAATCATTGCAGGAGAAACATGTATTTAGTTGAATAAAAATGCTTTTGTTGAGTGAGCTGATGTTTTAGTTCCATTTCAAATTATGTCCTTCTGGAGCCTGGCATACTTTCGGATGTCTGAAGGTCCCTCCAGCCCCCACTAATCTCTCCTGTCGCTAATCCTCAGCTAAGTTCAATCATGTGAGTGACAGGTGAGTTTGCAGTCAAGCAAGGTCCAAACAACTAGCTCAAAGGTTATGCATTTTGGGCTTTTAGCGTTGTAGTATAGCATGCCTTCAGAAAGCAGGATGGATGCCAATGAAACACAGAAACCGTGAGCCTTCAACACACGCCGTTATCTTCACACAGCAACACATTTGAGAGCCGGCAGCCAAGAGGAGACCTGCAGCATATGTCCTGCTTTCTCGGCATTCTGAGAAGAATAAGAAGCCATAGAAAATCCAAGGGACCAGGCTCCCACAGGAGCTGACACAATCTGAGCGTGCCCTAGGGGTTTAAAATGGGCTCCCGGGCACTGGAAAGTTGGTAAAAATGCTTGCTGCCCAGGCATTCAGATAAATGGTGTGCATGTGTGTGCCTTTAATCTCAGTGCTGGGGGGTGGGGCAGAGGCAGGAAGGTCCCCAAGGCTCATTGCTCAGCCAGCTTAGCTGAATTGATGAGTTTTGGGTTCACTGAGAGACCTTGTTAAAAAACAAAACAAAACAAAACCAACAAAAAAAGTGGAGAGCTCCTGAGGGAGACACCTGATGACTTCCGGTCTTCCCATGTGTACATACACATGAATGTGCATCCTTGCATGTGCTCACACGAACACACACACACACACACACACACACACACACACACTTTGGGCAGGCTCAGCATACGCCTTTAAATTTCTTTACTTGTTCTAGAAGGATTCAAAATAAGAGCCTATCTATACAACTGGTCTCCAGTGACTTTTACTTTCTTAGTTTTTCTACCTTCACATCTTCCATAGTTCTAGAAATTTCCTTCTTGGGCAGAGTGAGGGAATGGACTGGATGTTGCCCGAAGCAATGCAGCTTTGACTCACAGTAGTGAATCTGTCCCTGGATCCCCCACTTCTGGCTAAGGAGGGTTCCTGCCTTGTTAGAAGCATGAGTCAACAGGAACCATGGCTCATACATAGTCTCAGCATTGAGGAAGCTGTGACAGAAGGGGTTTGAAACCAGTCTGGCCTGCATAGTGTAACCTATCTCAGAAAACAAAACAAAACAAAACAAAAGCAAAAAACGAACAAGAGAAGAAACGGCAAAGCAGCACGTGTGTACCTAGGCTCCCTGCTTCCTCTGACGCCCCCGGTTGCTCTGCGGTGTGGGATTTGGGAGAAATAGGTGTTTTTACCTTTTTCTGAGTGGTGTTCTGGGAGCCAGCAGTAGATCTGTTGCTCAGACCTTGAAGGAGGGTTAGGAACAGAGTCTGCAGCCATAGCCTGTGCTCAGAATCCTGTCTGCCTCCCTCCTTCCATTTTGTACCATTTTTGGAGCATGGTACATCCTTTTCCTGCATCCCTCTTTTGCCCTCCCTGCCTGAATAGCTTCAGGAGGTCATTTAGCCTTTTGAATATGCCAAGACTCTATTCTCAGTCACTTTGATGGGGGAAAGGGATGTTGAAAGCAACATCCTCTCATGCTAGTTGTACAATTGGTGGTATTTTCCCTAGATTTTTTTTTTTTTTGTACTTCTATGGTGCCCTCCAGTGGTTATTTCTGCTCATTGCAGTCATAGTCTGGGAAGCTCCATTGTGCAGCAGAGGACTGGCGCAGCCTAGAGGCCATCCATCAAATGACAGGCCAGGAAGCAGAAGCCAAAACCGTGGCAGAGGTTTGTATTTCAGCCCAGGACTTCCCCTCCATCCTAGTCTGTCCAAGCCTCCCATCCTGTGTCTGAAAGAGCCCGCTTGGATACCTTGACTGCACGCGAGTCGAGACAAAGAGGAAGGCATAATCTCTTGGGTGTGACAGGACACATGGAGACAGAGTAGAAATAGTGCTTAGGAGGCAAGCACAACGGAGGGGGATCTGAGGTGGGCATTAAAGGAGAAAACATACTGAAAACAGACAGTTATGTCACAGGGACGCACATAGTTCCATCACGGAGACACAGGAGACCACAGCATCATTGAAGAAGCTGAGCTGCAGCCACTTGCTGGCCTCCTGATGTGGAGCTTGGTCCTTTCCCCTCAGTGCTGGTCATCCCTTCTGCTGGCTGCTCCTAGGCCTGCCTCTCTTCTTACCTTCACCACTCTTCTCTTTCCCTGACACATCGCCCCCCTCCTTCCCTCCACCTCTTGCCCAGGGCCCTTTGCTTGCAGAGCCTTTTTGCAGCAACTCCCACAATGCCACTGTCCAGCTTTATCATGTTTGCCGGGGGTCTCAGGACACCATCTCATTACCTGTTGGTGTTAGAGGCAGAAGCCCCTGCCCCCACCCTCACCCCACCCCACCCCCCGACTTACAGCATTTACAGCAGGCCAGAGCTGTGGCCACTACAGGGGAAGCATCCGTGGGACAGGGGAGTGTGCTGCGGCAAGCCCAGCTTTGTGCCCTTGCTCGTGGGTTCCTCCTAACCAGCACTTGTTCCCCTCCCATCTTTGATGCTCAAGCTGACGAAAGCTTTTTCCTTCTTTCTCCTTCCTGCTCCCCTTTTTCCTCCTGTCACAGAGGCGAAGTCAAACAATACTTGAAAGTCTACAGTTTGCTCTTGTTCTAATAGTAGTATAAGATAGGCACATTTCTTTGGCAGTTTCTAGAAAGAGGGTTGGTGTCTCTTTAAGGAAATATATATATATATATTTTAATATATATATATATATATATATATATATATATATATATATAATATTCTTAAACAAGATTAACTGCTTCGCTCTTAAGCACCCCTATCAGAGGGAGTTGCCAAGGAAAACCGGTGGCATGGGCTTCTGTGACCTGCACTTCTGTTTCTGCAGGGTCAGCTCCTAGGAGCCACGTGTGGAAGGGCCTTTCCCACACCATGTGCTCACTCTCCCACCCTCAGGATTGCTGATTCTTCCCAACACTCCCCGCCCCCCACCGCCCCCAACATCTCCGCTTCCCACTGAAATGTGAACTTTTGCTGTCTGTGTTATCTCTCAGGTCCCACAGGAGAGGTGGAATGAATTAATAATACACCAGCAGGAAACAGAGAGATGGAGCCATTAATTGTCAGTCAGTGTCCCTAACCTCTCAGGGCCACTAATTAGCTCACTGACAGATTCGGTTTTATCCCGAGCCAGGGCCTTGCTTTGGGCACGCTCAGGGCTCAGCTTGTGGCATCCGGCACAGAGGGGCGGCCCTGCGCCTCCTAGATGGATGTGGTGCATTTGCTGAATTCAGAAGTGTCCATAGGGAAGCCTGGGTGCCTCCTTGGGGTGGAAGGATGAACTGGGGTGGGGGCAGGGTGGGAATGCTAGCATCTGGGTGGAGCTGGGTGGTGTGTGCTGTTCTTGGGCCCTGTCTTGTGGTTCTGGTTCCTGCCGTAGGTAAGTTACTCTGTGTTGTATGTAGTCTGAAAGCAACATAGTGCCTTCTAACTATGGGTCCACCCAATAGGAGATTAGCCTCTGCATTACGCATAGCCTTTCAGGATGGGAACACTGACTCTGGCACCACGGCAGCGCCAGGCTTATAGAAAGGGGCTCATAACTTGTTTCATTAAGAGGCTGTACAGTTTGGGCCTTTTTATCCCTCTGGGCTCTGACACGCAGACGAGAGGCACCCCCTCATTCCTCTGCAGCAAGGGCAATTGGTTAAGAGCAAACAGTGGCATAGTTGTCTGTTCTTCCATCCTGCCTGTGTTCCCTACAAGTGGGACAGCTTGGTTTCCTTGTCTGTTGCATGTCATTTAGTACTGAGGTGCACTCTCATCTGGTGACACTCACCTTTGTCAAGTGACAGCCTCCAGATAAAATCTTAAGACACACTGGTTGGGATTCTCGGAGCTTTCTGACCTTCACTTTTCTTTCAGAGCCCGAGTCTCTTGTATCTCAACCGGGTCTTAGATTTTCTATGTAGCCGAGGATACCCTTGAACTACTGCTTCTCTAGCCCCCATCTTCCTGAGAGCTGGGGTTACAGGCACGCACCAAAACACCTGGTTTATGTACTGGAGTTCAAACCCAGGGCTTTGCGCAGATTAGGCAAGCACAACCAATTGTGCTGCACCCCCCTCCATCTCTTTGTTTCTAAGTCCCCCCCGCCCCCCCCCCCGCCGTCCTCCCTTCCTGTTCTATATGTATCCACTTTGGGGTCGTATGACCAGAGAGCCATTCTCTTCGGTTTACACGTGGAGCATCTGGCCTCTCTGCTAACCCTGGCTTAGCTAAGGGCAGGCCGTGTCAGGCCCCTCATCTCTTCTTCTGTGCCGAGGGCTCTTGGCTTCATCTTCCTCCCATTTTGCTCCTGGCATGCTGCCATGCTACTTCAGGAATATGAGGCTGCTTGCTGCAGATTGGATAGTGAAGAACGAACACAGGCCAGGCTAATGTGCATGCTTCCTGGAGGTGCTTTTGGAGTCATATATGGGATAACATCAGGGAGGGGGAGGGGCTATTGAACGACAGGGAGAGTTTGGTTGTGGTGCTCAGATGACTACCCGGGAAAGAGGAAGTTTCTGGAGCTCCAGTCGTCTTCCTGAGTTGTCCTGAAAACAAAGAAGCTAGGCTTTCGGTCCCTGATAGACTCCTCCAGAAGATGTGATGACTTTGGCCAAGCAACCAGTCCCTTCCTAAAGATGGAGGCCATTTGCAGGCTGTGTGCCAACATTCCCAGAAGCTGGTGGGAGGTCAATAAGCCCCCAGGCTAGAGGGGAGAAAGTAGCACACCTTAGCACCTACTTGGGGCCACAGGGGCTGTTGGCTCGTATGCCCTGTGCCTCACAGTGGGGTGAGTGGAGCTTCTGGCTTTGTTCAGAAGGGGGTTCTGTAGCTGTGGCTTACTCAGCTGGGATACCAGAATCATTTGGGGCAGGCACTAGCCCGGAAGTGCCCCCGGCCCCTATGATGTCTTCTGCCTCAACTTCCCATCACACCTCTGTAGGAATGACTGGGACCTCTCAATAGAGGGTCGGAGCATTCCCATGTCAGCCAGCAGGGACCATCTGCTCAGCTCAGATATCCCAGCTACAGACGCTCTAGGCAGCAGAGTCAGTGGAAGTAGAGACATTTTTGGAATGAGAATGCTTGTGTCTACTGTTCCCCAGCCTTGAACACACATGGCTTACTCTTTCTCAGCTTGGGGACATCAGTGTCCCAGGGCTGAGAGGAGCTTAGTATCATGATGACTGATCTTTCTTCTGTTCGTGGTCCTTATTTCTCACTGTGACTGGGGAGAAAGAACAACCATTTACATGGTGACCTTAGCTCCCGCCTCTCTGGTCCATAAAACAACAAACAAACAAACAAACAAACAAACAAAACCCAAAACCATGGGATTGCCTAGAACCCAGCCCTAAAAGATGCAGATGTGTTCATTTTAGGTGGAGTTTGAGCACAGCTATAAATCTCTTTAGGCACCTGGCCTGCCTAGCTCTGTGGCCACAGGGTGGGTGAGCAGCTGGTACTCCCTGGCCTGCCCAGCTCTTCCAGGAGGGAGTCCTGCACAAGCTCCTCTGGGAACAACAGCAAGTTACCTGAGACTGTCTCCCAAAGACCTTCACATCTTCTCTGGGGATCGGCTACTCTTCTGGGTCATTCTAGATCTTGGTACAAGTGATACTGGGTCATAATTTATGTACCTTAGGTTAAGGTTGAATGGTGTAGTAAATAAAAATAAGGCTAATAATATTTATCATTTGAATCCTATAGTTATTACGATGGTCTTATTTAACCCACTATCAAATCAGAAAAAGACACAGATACCTGAAAGATTTTAGATAAGCCTTATTTTACCTGGGACTGGGCAGAACTAACCCTGTAAACTACCTTTACCTCCATGCCCCCATCCCATGCCAACTGCTCTAATAATTTCTATCTGGGCTACTTCCCATCCCTAATTCCATAAATACTTGTTTATGTTTTCCATTTGGGCCGCTTCTCTCCATGCTGAACCTCAGGGATAACTCCTGGCCATGTGTTTCTTTTCCCATCCCGTGGTGACTCTGCTCCCGTCTCTTTCTTCTGCCTGTCTCCCCTTCCTATGATCCTTCCGTCCCCCAAAGCCTGAGAACCTTAGCTCCACCTCTCACTTCTGTCCTGCCCAGGCTTCAGCATTTCTTATTAACCAATCACCTTTAAAAAGGAAGAGCAAGGTTTGCACAGCAAGGACAGGTGTACATGAGAATGTGCCCGTCTGGACAGCAACTGGATCTCAGGGAGCAAGATAATTAACAATCACATACAAAGCACCAAACCACGGTGTTACAGTTCAGTGCTGGGGTAATAGTGAGCGGTGGAGCCTCGTCTGAGTCTGAGTCTATGTTGAGCTCAACACTAGCGGTCTGGGGGTGCAACACTTCCCCTTCCGGATTCACACTCTCATTGTCTATAGGGCAACAGGTATCTTTCAACAATGCTGCAGATCTCCTCAAATACTGACACAGCCACTGACCATGGTGATGAAAAAAGGCTCAGAAACCAAGTCACACAGCTAAAGCTTCAGTTGAACCCACATTTTCACTGACCTTTCCACTTTGTTGAAGGTGACCTTGGCATTCTGCATGACTACAGATGAGGTCCTCAGGTAGCTCAAGGACCAAGCCTACTTACCCATCTTTCCATGCCTTCAGCAATAGTTAGGCTAGATCGTTCACTGTGGCGACCTCCTCTCACAGTATCAGGTGATCTGTTGACTTCCCAACCCATTGCTAGAAACACTCCCTACACGCATACCGTAAACACCCCCTCCCCTGTTTATTGATTATACCCACACATAGAAAACAGAAAAAAAAGGCGTAGTCTTTGTTTGCACCAAATCTGAGGCTGGAAACGGAAGGAGAACAAGGATCTTTTGTTTATGTTTTGCTGTCACTGCCAGATGCAAAGAAACATCAAAAAAGTAAAGCTGCAGTTTCTCAAAGTGGACAAGGGTCTTGAAACTGAGGATGAAACCTGCCTACCTGACTGCCTTCTCTCTTGCCATCCTAATGAAGCCTCCAATCTGTAAGAGATGAATGCTTCCCCCACTAGAACTACATTTCCCAGAACCCCTTTCGCTTAAAAGCAGTCCTATAGTGTAGCTAGCTCAGTTATCAGGCATGCCTGAGAGGAAAGTTCTTATAAGACTCTGACTCCAGTACAGAGTCTCTTTCTAGACACACTGCTGAATAAAAATCTACCACTTGCGACTATAGGACAGCAAGATATCTTACAAATGGCTGAGTGGAAAATCCTGACGACAATCCAGAGCCATGATTCTCAACCTTCCTAATGCTGGGCCCTTTAATACAATTCCTCTTATTGTAATGACCCCCCAGCCATAAAATTATTCTTGTTGCTACTTCATAACTGTGGTTTCACTACCATTATGAATCATAACTGGTATGCAGTTATGAATCATCTGATATTCAGGATATCTGATATACGACCCCTAAGAAGGGGCCACTGGACCACCAAAGAGGTCACGACCCACAGGTTCAGAACCTCTGGTCTAGAGCAACCCCACCAGTCCTGGTCTCCCTTCTCCACATTTTATATCATGAGAATGATCAACTCCAACTTATTGCTCAGGTCGGTATACTCAAAAGCTAGTTCTAATGCACAGTCATATCTTCCCATCTCCTGATCTGAGATGATGTTTTAAAAGGTAGGAAGTTTCACAAATCTCAGCCTTATCACAGAGGAAAAACTTTGTCCAGAAGGATTTCCAGATTGTGTAGCCACACAAGCCCAGTACAGCTGCAGAGACCATGGAAACAATAAACCTGGAAATAGCTAAGTGGTTTTGTGGTTTGGGACACAGAGGGGGTGGGGTGGACGGGACCCCTCTGACAGGTAACATCAGTCACCCAGACTCACTGGCATGTCTGTCATCAGGCATGTCGGGAAGGTGTTAGTACCTACTCCATCCAGCATCAGGGGTGACTGTCTGGAACCCCAAGCCTGGATGGTCAGGCAATCTTCTGTCTTTTACTGATTTAAAACACACCAACGCCACTCAAAGTAATTCTTATTGAAGGAATATCATTTGGAAATTTTGGGAGCCATGAATATCTTCAAATTACATTCATTACCTCTGAATTTCAGGAAACTGTCATAAAAAGCAAGTGGAAATCAATTGCACGGTGAAGGCAACGCACACTGCTACATAAGGAACCCCTGTCTTAAAGAAACAAAACAAAACAAAAGCCACAGAAACAGCTTTCAAAATAACAGTTAGGCCAATGGAGTAAAACTTTCACTCTTTCAAATTTATAGAACACCAGCCAGCAGTGACCTTGATTGCCCCTAAAGAAACTAAATGTTATTTAAGCACCCCCAGGATAATAATTTGACATATATTTTAGGTGACAAAGCCAGAGGTGGTTCAGAACTCCCAGTGTTGGTCTGATCTCTCTCATTAATTTGCTGTGTGACATCCACTAACTAGCTCTAGCCACTTATCCATCTCCAATATATATTTTAAAAATATATAATATATTATATATAATATACATACACACATATACATATATAATATATACATACATATATGTATATACATATATTTATAATGTGTATATATATGTAAGTCCAATATATATGTAAAATAAAAGGGTTAGCCTCAACACCACTGCATATCTGGGAGAAATATTACTTGAGCCATACATGTAGGCCAATTGAGCAATGACATGGTTTTAGTGGTCTCATTTAAAAAGTAGGTAAGATTAATAATACAATATATCAAAATGTTACAACTTTGTTAATAGAGCCAGTGAACATCATCATCCTACATTTGCATACCAAGCCTCTGAAATCAGTTCATACTGTGTCCTCACAGCACGTCCCACTGGTGGGTGCACGGAGGTGCCTGTCAAGTGCACAGAGCTAGTGGCTACTGTTGTACACGATGCCATTCTGACCAAGGACAAGGCTATTTCCAGTTCTGACCCACAAGATTGTCAACATGGGTACCCAGTGACTTGGTCACGGCTCTTGGCTCCAGATGTCCCCCAGCCTAACCTGGAGCTTGGCCCCCTCAGGTGCAGACTAGGGGCTCTGTCTGGCCCACCTCTCTCTCTACCTTTCCCTCTCTGTTCCGGACCTGCCTCATTTGGAACTCGGGCTGCCCTGCTTTTCATAGGGTCTGGGGGTGGGGGTGGGGGCTTCCAGCATGCCCTTTGCTTGCCTGCCTGCTGCAGAAATTCCATTGGCAGTGCCCCCCCTCCCCCGCCCCAAGACCTCCTTTGGGGCTGTTTAATGTTCTTTTGGTTTTGCATTCCATTGCCGTTAAAAATTTTTAACCATCTTAAAATGCAGTAATATAGATTTTATTTTCCAGTACACAAGTCATGCTGTTTGGAAAACAGACGAGTATGGAGACTATAGTGATCACTTCTCACCCATCCCGTTCAGCCACTGGTACCGCGCTGGTGCACTCAGCTTGGGTTCCTCATAAGCACTATCTAGAAACAGAAATGTGCTTTTTATTGAGCTTTTACAGAACATCCATATCCTAGTTTGCATACAGACCATGGCAAAAGTAACTTGGGGGAGGAAAGGCTTTAGTTGGCTTAGAGGTTACCGTCTGTCATTAAAGGAAACCAAGGCAGGAACCCAGAACAGAGGCCGAGGCATAGCTCAGGGGGGAACAGAGCTTACGGTGCTTCCAGGCTCACACTCAGCATCTTTTCTTACACAACTCAAGACTGCCTGCCCAGCATTGACTCCGCCCACAGTGGGCGAGGCCCTCACCCATCAGTTGCCTATCAAAAAAATGCTTCACAGACAAGTAAGTCTACAGCTCAATTTCATAGATGACGTTCCTCAACTGAGGAGTCTTCTCCCAGGTGATTCTATAGTTTTTGCCAAGTTGACAACTAATCTTCACAATTCACTTTAAAAAGTGTCTTCTGCTTTTAATTACACAGTGAACATTCTACCAAGGCTGTTAAGGTATTGCTTGAACCCCAGATTTAGAGTGGCTCCTGGTGGACGTTTGGGGAGGGATTTTGATGATGTCACGTTGCTGTTAAGCTAGGAACTCACCCTTAGTTCTTGTTCTGCTTTGAGTTCTGCCTCCATACAGAGCTCTTAGGCAAGGACACCACAGATACAAAGAGAGCAGTCAAATATGAGATAGGGAAATACTTTACTAGTGTTAGCTGAGCAAGCACCCAAGACACGGTCACATTTCTCTGCCTATTGATTTACATGAGGCCTCTCTCTCTCTCTCTCTCTCTCTCTCTCTCTCTCTCTCTCTCTCATGCCTACATGGATACGATGTGTTTAGATCAAATCCACCCCCTATTCCCTCCCCTCCAATTCTTTTCCTGTCTCCTTCACCTTCCCCTCATCCCAGCTTTATTGTTCTTGCTCTCTCTCTAAAGCTCACTGAATCCACTTAGCGCTACATGTCCGCGCATGGGTGTAGGGCCACCTCCTGTGCCATGGGTAACTTCTCTGGAGCTGCATCCCTGAAGAAAACTGACTCTCTCTCCTCCTCTAGCAGGGGGTGGGGGGCGGCTTATGATCTATTCTCTCCTGTCCATGCTAGGGTTCTGGGTGGCTTCACCTTATCTTTATCCTGGGCTCTCACTGAAGTGCAGCCTGGATCACACTAGGACTCAACCTGCCTACTTGGTTTTGTGTGGCCTGAACAAGTTATTTAACTTTTCTGTATACTGCCTTATCTATAAAGTGGGAATAATAACAGATGAAATGAGATAAACATACAAAATACTTAGAGCAGTTGCTGGCGGATAGGAAACACTTATAATTGTTAGTTTCCTCATTCACTATAGCTGAATATTTATGTTTGTGTGTTTGTTTTGCTCTATTCTGCTTTATTTGTGTTTATCTTATCTTATTATTACTTTTTAGATGCCTGTTTGTATTCTAATGAGAGAGAGAGAAAGAAAGGGTGGAGATTTGAGGAGCTGGCGGATGGGGAGGAATCATCATTTGAAAATATTGTATGAAAAATATATAATTTCAATGAAAGTTTTTTTTCCAATATAATCTATCCACATTAACAAATATTTGCTGAGAATTTGTGAAGTAACTTTCTAAAGCTGGGAAAGACAGGGGGAACCAGGACTAAACAGGCACCAGAGCTAATGAAGTTAAAGTTTTCATGGGGAGACACTCTAATGAGCAAGGTGAGTCCAGAAGCCAGCAATCTCAAGGACTGAACAAAGGCTGGTACTTCCAGGGTGCATTATTGCTTTTAAAATTATCTGTATTACCTGTAGGCCCGGCTATCGATCAATTAAGACACAGACACTTGTTATATCTTAAAATAGCCTTAGTTAACCTGGGGCAGGGCAGATATCAATCCTCTAAACTACCTCCCATAGTGGGACAGGTATGGGATCCCTGCCTCAATCCCATGCCATCTGCTTCTAATAACTTCTATCAAGTTACCTCCCATCCATAATCCCAAATACTTGCTCATGTTCTTTATCAGGGAGGGAGCCGGGTTCTCCATTCACACCAGCCATGTGCGTCTCCTCCACCTAGCCCATGGCAGCCTTCCTCTCTTCTCTTCAGGTCTCTCTCCTTTCTCCCTGTGGGGGTCTTTCTTCTTCCCAGAATTCCTCTCTCTCCTTCCCCCCCACCCCCCACCTATCTCCTTTTCCCTGCCCAGGTGGGATGGCTTTTTATTAAGCAAAGGTGGGTCAGACAGCAAGCAGTAATTAGCATCAAAATACATCAGACCATCCCCCCCCTACAGCATGTTGTCAAGAAGGAGCTTTCTGTATAGGTGGCATTTGAGCAGACATCCGAGGGGAAGAAATTAGAAAGGGTAAGTTTAAAGACCCTGGTGAACCTGAGAGTGCAGCGGCAATTCAGAAGCAGTGGGTGGAGGGGGAGGGCAAGGGGGAGTGGAAGGCCAGGAGGAAGGGGGAGGCACAGGCACGAAAGGCGGGACAGAGCCACCTGGTGATGGAGGCCTTTGGGGGTCAGGGTATGGAGTGTGGACATTATTGCCAGGTGTAGTGGGCACAAACTGCTAGGTTCTATGCAAGGAGAGACGTGGCCTTTGCTGTGTGCAGGAGGCTGGCTCATAGAGAACTCTGAGAGCTTGACACACACATCTCTTTCCAAAGCTGCAGTCCATAACATCATGTTGGTAAGTTGAAACCGGCTGTGGCAAGAGTATTTATACCCTGGTAATTTATAGCAGATACCACGGATTAGGGCTTTCTTCTCTCCGAGAGCCAGTTGTAGGCACTTGGTGGTAGCACACCACCAAGACTGAACTGTTCTAAGTTTTAAAAACACCTTTTTAAAACTGCTTTGTGGACAATGAATTCTAGAGAGACAAAATGCAGTTCCGGTTGTATCAAATTGCTCCTCACACTGGAAAAAATTCACTGTTTTGCTTCTAACAGCAATATATCATTTTTCTGAGTTCTCTCCTGAAACCTTTCTCTGTAAATGTGTGTGTGTGTGTGTGTGTGTGTGTGTGTGTGTGTGTGTGTGTGTGCGCACATGTGCTTGGGTGTGCGCATGCGCATGTGCATGCACGCAGAGGCCAGAGGACGATTTTGAGTGTGGTTCCTAAGGAGCTCTCCACATTTTTGTTTTGAGACACAGTCTTTTGCTGGGCTAGAATTCACCAAGTAGGCTAGGCTGGCCGGCCAGGGCTCGCCCTGTCTTCCCAGCCCTGGTGTTATATGTATTTAATACATACTGACCACTTTGAACCCAATCCTCCCTCATCTCCCCGGCACCTCTGTCTGTCTCACCTCTTCCCTGCAGAGCTGCTCATGCCTATTTATTTTGTTTCTAAACCAGGGTCGTCTGTGTGACCGTGGGTTTGGAGCTGTCGGGTGGAGCCTGGTGGTGCAGCAGTGGGCACACAGCTGGAGACAATAGCTATCCTCCTGGAATCTACCAGTGGCCTATAGTTCAGCAGTGAGGCACAGGGTCCCGTGAGTTCCTCCACCTTCCACGACTTACTGTCGACAGGGCCAGTCTTCTGTAGGTCCAGTGCTGGCAACTGCAGTTATTGTGAGTTCCTGGTCGCAACAGTTATGTAGAATCTAGAAGGTGGTATTTCACCACGCTTCATCCTATCCTCCAGCTCTTATATACTTTCCGTTCTCTCTTCTTCAGTGTTTCCTGAGCCTTGGAGAAAGTGTTATTAATGTCTTATTTGGGCATGAGCTTTTAATTATCAGTTATTCTCAGCATCTTTGGCATCTGTGTCTCTGAGTTCACCACCTCTCATTGTGGAGAGAGGCTTCACTATTGAGGGCTTAAAGAAGTTTTTTCTATGGTTATAGACAGGAATTTAGAGGACAGATTGATGCTTTGTCACTTTAGTTACACAACAGCCCTACGTATTCCACTTGGGCCTTTGCCTCCTCTAGTCTTAGGTTGTTAGCTGGCTTCGGGTCCTTCCTGTGGCCCACGTCTCAAGCCCAATCTCCGTAACAGCCATGCCAGTATTGCATAGGTGGGCAAACCTCACCTGCCAGGTTGGGTTGCTGTTGTTGTTTTTGTTGTTGTTGTTGTTGTTGTTTGGGGGGTTAGTGTTGTTGAAAGAGCTTACAGCTGAGTAAGATGAATTGGCACCATTTGCCCCACAGTAGCCCGCATAGCACCTTTTAACACCCTGCGAGCTACGGAGCAGGACGTTTCCAGCTCAGTTCTAGCTTGCTCTTCCTGTCGCTGGCAGCTGAGCTGGGTGGTATCTTCAGCAACAGGGTCTTATCTTCTAGTTCTGCTAGGCAATTGAGAGAGCTGACCAGAGTCAGTATTATTTGGAGGCCTTGAGGCCTCTCTGACCAATTACTGTGGCTGCATCCTACACCTGGGATGGAGGTGCTTCGTAACTCATCGATTCTCAGAGCAGTGCCATCTAACTGTGCAGGTGACTCCTTTCAATCTTCCATATATATGTGTGTGTGTGTGTGTGTGTGTGTGTGTGTGTGTGTGTGTGTGTGTATACATATATATATATATTTAAGTTTGGTTATAAGATAGTAGGGTTTTCTCTATTTAAAAAAGTATTTTAATTCTTTATGAATTTCACACAATATATGTTGATCCTATCCCCCCTTCTCCAACTCCTCCCATATCCACCCTTACTTTCCTTTCCTTGTCTTCATGTCCTTTTAGTTTTTTAATATCTCATCAAGTCCAGCTTGTGCCACTCATGTACTTCCGGGTGTAGGACCATCTAGTGGGACCACACCCTTAGAGAAAACGGACTCTCTCTCCCCTAGAAACCATCAGCTGGCCAGAGCACCTCTTTCTCTTTCCTTCTAGAGTGCTGACTGACTTAATCTGGTGCAGGCCTTGTGCAAACAACCACGGTTGCTATGAGTTCATGACTGCATTGGTCTTGTCCTCTTCAGAAGATACGGTTTTCCTCTGGTCTGCTCTAACCTCAGGCTGTTACAACCCTTTTGCCTCTCCTTTGGTCTCTGAACCTTTGGGGGATGTATAATATAAATGTCCCCCCTGCTTTTTGGCTGGGCACCCGACTGATTCTCAGTACTTTGACCAGCTGTGAGTTTCTGTGTTAACTATCATTCACTGTACTAAGACAGTATTGTGATGAGGTCTGAGAGCTGAGAGCTGCACTAATCTCTGGGTACAGAGATGTGAATTTAGAGGGCACTTTGATATTACATCAGTTAGCAGCGTACTCAAAAGTAGAGTTCCCACCCCTGGAGCCTGTGAGCTTCCCAACCATGGAAGCCAGAAAGTAACACAGTACCAGATACATGTTTCTTCCTGTAGAGCAAACCTCAAATCCATCTGAAAAAGGTTGGTTACTTCCACAGTGTTCATGCCAATATTCCACGCACGGTCACAGTTTTTGCTGTAATGGTTGTTCTTGTGTTTACAGCTTAAGTAAGGCTGCTGCTGACTTTTTTTTTCTCTCCTGGCTACTTACATAGCACATTTTAGTACTGTGAAAGCTAGGCAGCAAGGAAGAAGCTTTGTGGTCAGTATCAACTCAGTTTCTCTATATCCTGTGAAAAGTGTGTGCAGAGTCTTCAACAACAAGGTCTTATCACCAAGTTCTGGTAGGTGACCAAAAGCAATGTCAACAGCCCGTATTGCTTTGATGGTGGCGGGGTCTCCAGGGCACCTCTGACAACTCAAGGAAGGTTATCATATACCAGGTAGTAAGCTTTTGTATGGACACACACACACACACACACACACAGGGCTTTTCATATGCTCTTCATTTTGGTTAATCCTCCACTGATTCATACACTTATCTCTCAAGTCCTCTACTTCCCTCATTCCTTAAGCTGTTCTACCCCCCCCCCAAATCCTCCCTCTTTAGGTCCCCCTTTACCTATATTCTACTGCCCTGACTCCCTTAAGGCAGCCCCCATGCTTGGTCTTCCTGGTTTTCTGCTTTCCACAGGTACTCTATGATAAACAACAGACCTAAGGCTCCCTCCCTCTCCAGGCTCCATTTCTTACTGAAGAGCTATTGGCAATTGATAGCTGTTGGGGGAACATCCTATTTTTTTTTTTTTACAGGTGTGGCTACTAGTGGATTTCTTATGCTCCAATGAATAGTTCCACTAAGCTAGTGAACTTAGTAGTTTATTAAAAAAGAAAAAGGATATGAATATGAAATTCTCCAGGAATAATAATAATAATAATAATAATAATAATAATAATAATAATAATAATAATAACTAAAATAGTTGAGGCTAAATTGTTTTCCTGGGCTTGGGTGACCTCACTCAGTATGCTTTTTCTAGTTTCAGCCATTTACCTGCATATTTTAGAATTTTATTTTTCTTTACAGTTTTAAAATGTATCACATTTTCATTATGCATTCATCAGGTGGTGGACATCCAGGCTGACTTGATTTCCTAGCTATTGTGTGTGGGTCTGGAGATCAAACCACAGGTCTTCCTTCTTACAAGGGAAGCACTTTACTCACTGGGTGGACTCCCCAGCATTCTCTGCACTCCTGTTTCCAGGAGAAAGGAGAGATTTCTTAGGGAAATTGGTATTCGATTTGACTACATACACATGTTAAGGGTCCCCACTCCCACCATAAACACTGTTTTTGTTGGTATTATGGACAAGATACTTTTCTTGACAGAGTATTTTGATGTAAACATAAGGCTAGTTTTTTTTGGGGCGGGGGCGGTGTACATTTGTGTCCTAGAATCCCACTAAGTTCTAAACACCTAGAACCTGTATATCTCAGCCCGAGATGGCAGTGCCAGCCTCTCCAACTTCATCTCCCTACATTTCATCTGTCCTTTCTGTCCCCTGGGTCCCCTGCCATCCTCTCGTTTCCCAACCTAACCTCACCTCCCGCTTTAGCACTTTGCACAGTCCTGTCCCTTCCTGTTTAGAACGTCAAGCTCTGCTGCCTCTGAAGCAGGTTTCTTCTTGTCCTTCAGGTGTGGGCTCCCAGCTTCTCACAGAGGATGCTGCTGACAGCTCTGCCAAATCAGAATTGCTCTGTTTTGTTTTGTTTTGTTTTGTTTTTGGCCAAACCGTGATCATTTATTTATGTGTGGGCAGTTTCTGTTGCATTTATCTTCTCACTATGTGGTGTGGTATATCCGATTAGCTTTCTGAAGTCTCACACCAACCATAAAATCGTCAAAGTTCTTTTTATTGGGATGTGCAGGGTTGACCCATGTTTGCCTAATGATATTCTGGAATTCAGGCATCTTAAGTCCCCAAAGAGTTTGGTGTTTGATAAAAAGTACAAGCAACAGCATATTATTATAACAAAATGTTCTACAAGGATGGAAACAGAGGATGTCTCTGACTCTGCTGCTTGCCTTTGGGACCCTTGCCCCCGACTGGGCTGCCTAGTCCAGCCTCAGTAGGAGAAGGTGTGCCTAGTCTGATATGCCAAGGCTGGTTGATATCCGTGGCAGGCCTCCTTTTTTTTCTTTTTAAAGAATGGGAGGAGGAATAGAAGGTGGGTGAGGGGAAGTAGGGGAGGCCTGGGAGTAGAGGATGGAGGGGAAACTGCTGTTGGGATGTAAAGCAAATTAATTAATAAAAATAGAATAAAAGTTTGCAAAAATGTTCTGCTTTACAATACAGCTTTAAAGTATTTGTTACCTAAAGTTATAACCCATGGGTTGGAAGAAAATGTTTGCAAACCCTACATTGGATAAGGAGTTGCTATTAAAATGTTTTAGGAGTGTAGATTGCAAGAAAATAGCCTCATTAAAGTGGGAAAATAGCCTGAATATACATTTCTCAGAAGAAGGCATACAGCTGGCCAGCAGGCACATGGAAAAGTGCTCAACATTACTAATTATTAGGAAAACACAAGGCAAGGCCGCAGAGGGTTGTCACCTCACAGCTGGAAGGATGGCCATTATCAAAAGCTCCAAAGGCAAGAGTGGCTGAGGACACAGAGAAAAGAGAGCCCTGTACACTGTGCTCTGGAGGGATGCAAATTAATCCAGCCATTGTGGAAAGCCATATGGCAACCCCTGAAAGCCAAAAATAGAGTCATCATATGATCTAGCATTTCATTTCTGGTGTATATCCAAAAGATATTAAATCTGTGCATTGAAGACACATCTACAGTGCCTTGTTCATCATAGCCCTGTTAATGATAGCCAAGACATAAAGCCAAGCTAAGTGTCCATCCAAGGTTGGATGGCTGAACAGAACATTATATATTTACTCATGTATTCAATTGAATGCACTTAGCCTTCAAAAGAAGGCTAATTTTATGATTTGTGATACCATGGAGAACTCTTGAAGACAGTATGCTAAGTGAAATGAACACGGCATATACCACATGGTCTAAAACATGGAATTTAAAACAATCAGCTACAGAAATTGAGTAGATTAGAATGGTGGTTACAACAAATTGGGAGGAGAGAAGAGAAAGTGAGAGATTTTGCTCAAAGGGCACACAGGCTCAGCTGGACAGAGTTCATTCTATAGAGCTATTGTACTGAAGTGTACGACTGCAACATCAGTAGTTGCTCCACATTGTGTATTTCAAAGTTGTGAAGTGTAAATTATAAGTGTTGTCACCACAAAATGATGTCTGCAAAGTGATGAAAGTGTTAACTAGTTTGATTTAATTATTCTGCAATGTAAACCGACATAAAAATATCACTTTATAGTCCATAGACACAGATAATTATTATTTGCTAACCAAAGGGAAAGATGATGGTAAAAAATCCCTCACATCTGTTGCTCATTAAAACATGACCCTCCAGTAGCTATTGCTAATTGCATTCCCAGTGTTATGCAATGACCTCTCTGAGTGCTCTCCACAGCACCTGGCCTGTCATCCTGCTGCCCACACACAGACTGGTGACCTCATATCGCTGCAGGGATCTGTTCTTGCTACCAGCTGATGTGTGTGGGGCAACTACCGCCAGTTCATAGTCATTTAAAAAAATCTCCCACGACTTCTGTTGATCTTCTTCCTTCTCTTTCATGCTAGGTTTCTTTCTGTCAGGCTGTTGCCAATGATAATCAAAACATGTTATAAAATCTTACATGTAAAAAAACCAACCAACCAACCAACCAAACAAACAAAAACCAAAAAACCAAACCCAAACCAAAATGTCTCCCCTTGACCTCATGCCCCTCTTCGCCTCTGCGCCTCTTCTCTGTTCTTGCTACAGCAGACTTGAAGAGATGTCAGTGTGCTCTCCACGTAGTCATCTCTCCGCTCACTATGAAGGTTTCTGTTTCACAAAACTTGGAAAGATATTAGGATAACTATGTTCCTAATCTCAGGGCCTCTTCTGCATCTTTCTCTTGGCTTCTCTGAGTCCTTGGCATCCTCAAAACCTTTTCTATTATCAAAACCTGTACCTTTCTTGGGTTTTGTGAATATTCATGGGTATAGGTTCCTCCTCCTCCTCCTCCTCCTCCTCCTCCTCCTCCTCCTCTTCTTCTTCTTCTTCTTCTTCTTCTTCTTCTTCTTCTTCTTCTTCTTCTTCACCTTTAGTCTAGTTACTGGTTCTTCCTTCCATACAATATTTCTAATGTATGTACACTCCAGGACTAGGTTCTAGGTCCCCCTCTTTCTCTATGTTTCTACCTAGTTCTTAGTCACTTTTGAGAGTTTTCATAAATGCACATGCATATGATTCCCCTATACAGACTTGGGCATTAATCTCACTGTGAGCTCCTGGGACTTAGGTCTGATGCTCCCTTGACATCTTAAATCATGTATCGACATCTTCAGCATGTCCAAAGAAGAACTCTTGACTTAAACAATCTCCAGTCTCTTTTCCCCTCGGGTCCTCCCTTTCCCACGAATGGCACTACACTACCATCTTCAGGAACCCAATACCAGTCTACACTGAGCAACCAAGAAAGGTACATAGAGGCAGCAATAGCTATACTTCCAAGGTTATTGCCAGGATCTGATCTGTCTTCAATTCTACATTTCACATTTAATAGTACACTTATCCCTCAGTGTCGGTGGGGTGTTTGTTAGAAAAATCTCCTACAAATACTTAAACTTGTAGGTAATCTAGTTCCTTTCTGTTCCATGTGTATATGGTATATGTACATATGTGCATCTTCCAATGTGTGTGAACACATGAATATATAGGTGCACATGTTTGCAAAGTCCAGAGGCTGGTGTCAGGAGTCTTATTCAGGCTCTCTTATCTCATTCTTTGAGACAGAGTCTCTCGGTTGAACTCAGAGCTCTCCCAATATGGCTCATCTTGATAGGCAGCTGGACTTGGAGACCCCATCTCTGGTTTCTGGGTGCTGAATCACACGTGCTACCATTCCCACTCAGAATTTACATGGGAGCTGGGGACCTGAACTCCAGTCCCCATGTTTTCCTGGTAGGGGCTCTGTCTACTAAGCTATCTCTTCAGTCCTCAAGTTTCTTTTTATATGATGGGATAATGCTAGCATATAAACCATGTTTATCTTTCATATACTTCAGATCATCTCTAGACTGTTCATACCTACTTAAGTGTAAGCATGTGAGTAGTTATATGCTGGGTTATTTAGAAGGTAATGACAAGAAAAATCCTTTCATATTCAGTATAGATGTGCACTTTTTTGTACTGGAGCTGGTTGGATCTGCAGCTACGGAGCATGAGTGAACAGAGTGTGAATGGCCAGTTCTCTCTGTCGCCACCACTTCGATCTCTTCTTCTTAGGAGTTTTGGACTCATAATAGCTCTAGAATCAGGGGCACAGAAGGCTGGAATAGGCAATAGCATCCTGTCTATTTCACAACTTGTGCCCATGCCAGAGAAAGCTGGTTTCCTGGTTTTCTGGGTGGTGTAACTCACAGGCCCTTGTGTTATGGAACTGGAACTTTGGGTGAAGGATGGTGCCTTTGTGAAGATTCTATTAGACTGGTAAGTTTGTTTGGCCCCATCTTATTCTCAAGGGAAAAAAAGCCAAAACAAAACCAAAAACAATCCAACATGCTGTTCCCCTTTGTTTCTTTGTCTTTTTTCTCACGAGTATGTTGGTGGGGTGTGGCAGAGTCCAAACTAAATCTTCCAGTTGCATGGTTCAAGCTATAAATAATTCCTAGAGGAATGCAAATGCAAATGTAAATGGAAGCCAAAAGCTCCATTGTACACACTAGAATGAGTATTTAAAAATGAGGATAGCATCATCATTAGCACTGAGGTGGGAGATGGGAACTTTCAGGATCCTTAGTGAGTCCATCATAGTATTAAGTCTGAAAGAGTCAATGAAGTGAACTCTGTGTGGCTTGTGACCCAACGATACCATTCTCTGGCACAGAGATTTTAGAGAATTACTTATGTAAATCTGAAAAGACATGTGCAAAGATTGTGTGTCAGAACAGGAAGTTAGTGGCACCTTGGTTCCCAATTGCAAAGGGAGTAAATGTAACACGCTGGAAACAGCTATGATGTATATGAGGATAAACCTTATGTACTTATAGGTGCATGGATAGAACTTTTCAAAAGTGTTGGGTAAGAAAAGGAACCATGATGTATAATATATCATGACTCTATTAAGTTAAACACAAAACCACCAAACGCTGTCTAGCTCTAATGGATGTATGAATATTGAAGACGCCATGTAAAACATATCAGAGAAGATGCTCATACAAGGAATAGGGGGTTTGAAAGTAGAGGCTAGGGATTGAGAGGGAGAGAGTCTGCCCTAGCCTCTAGTGTCATGTCAGAGATATGGAATAATGGCATATAAAATGTCAAGGACAAATTTAAGAGTTGAAATATTTCTCCATAAGTTTCAGAAGACCAAATTTATATTTCTGAACTCCGGGGTGTAGTTTTTGTTTCTTTGCTTTCCAGGATTGCCTTTAACTCCTAGTTCATCGATAGCTCAGGGAGGCCATGGCTTTGTCTTTGCCACTTAGAAGTGAGCTCTAGACAACATGAAATTACTGTACACAACCAACCAGATGGTGAGCTCCCCAGGATACAGTCTACTACTGCTCTTCACCCCAGCGAATCCAGAATCTGGTTTGTAGAGCTCTCTCAGTGCTCATTACCTTTACTTGTATCACCTTCTTGGCAGTCTCCTTAGAACATATGCTTTCTCTAGCTTTGGATACCTAAGGTACTTCCCCTTATAAATATCATCTTGTCCAAAGTCATGGAAGCAATGCTATCCATCAAGAGAATAATATGCCACCTGGTTATGGGATAAACACATAAACTGGTGGCTGACTCTATCCCTACAGAGAGCTACATCTTTCCTGTTTCACAGGTACATTTGTGAGCTCTGTCCAAGTGAAGCCATTTTTAAAAATCCATACTGAATGCCTACTAAGTACTGGAGGGCAGGAGCCTAGGAGGGCGTTCCAGTGAGATGGTCAGAATACTTTAGACTGAGTTGTTAATAGAGTGTGGTACACCAAGTACAACCCATTATGTAATAATAGAAATAACAGGGAATAATAAGGCCTTACATTTATAGAATGCTTTATACCTTTCAAAAATATTTTCTCACTAATCATCTCAGCATGGTTGGACGACCAACCTCAGGCAGCACCTGTGTGCAGGTAGATGTTTTCTTTGGAAAATGGACTCCGGCATTGGGCTACCTAATTTCTTAGGTTGCCTGAGTGTGCAGGAGAAAGAGGCAATTGCCACCTACTTCTATAAAAGGAGAAGTAGGAGCCAAGACCAAAAACTTTCCCATCCACAGAAGTAAAACATGACATCAGTGATTCCCAGCCCTTCTCATTGATTGCCCCAGGGGTGTCTGACATTCTTCAAAGGGAATTAATTGTAATTCACATCAAAATTTCAAACACACAGATATGCTGCATAGCACAATGCTTCTGGGCAGGGGTGGACCAGGGGGTGGACTAGAAGTGTATGTGTGTCAAAGAAGCTGCCAATCACTCACAGAACAAAAGGGAGCTGAAACTCCCCCAGATTTGTAGGAGTAATTGGTCTGAATTCACACCCCAGGGGTAGTCAGAAGCAAAAGGGGGTGGTGGCTGTGGCTGAAAACATGAAGTAACTTATTGAATGACTGGGGTGACAGAAGATGCACTGTTGGTGGCTGTTCTAATGACACACCCCGTTCTTAGCATCTAGAAAAGCAAGCTTCCTGTTCCATAGAGGATATATTATATCTGTTCCACTAATGGGAGGGAGGGGGGCTCTGCTTATCGCTATGAATTTTAATTGGCTAAGTTGATTAGTCATTGCACTTAACATTTGTCTCTTGGTGCCAAGGAAGTGCAGTTGGGTGGCTGCTAGTTTTAAGAGCACGGTAACATTGGCTATTCTCTTCCTCCCTTTCTGAATTAGAAATTCCAGCTTTGCTCTTTGTGGTACCTGGTTAAGGTAGACATGCACTCACTGTGGATGCTGGTGCCCAACCAGAGAGGCATCATCCCAGAAGTAGGGATGCATTCGCCGAAGGCCTTAGAGCCAATCAAGTGTTGTCTCTGCTTTGGCTGGCACAAGCGCTGGAGCTGGAAGTCTGAGCTGGAGGCAAAGACCTATTTTGCTCTTTGCCTGAGTCTACACCGCGCAGTAGGAAAGGGGCCAGGAGAACTGACTGGCAGTAGGAGAGCTCTGGTTCTCAAGTGTGAAGCAGCTTGGAAGAGGGTGACGGAAGCGAGGCGGGACCGGAGAGTTTGTAGGAGCCCAGTTCCTCTCCTCTGTCTCTGAGGGATGGAGGTTTCCCTGCCTATTCAACCCAGGCTGTGTTGATGCGGCCAGAGCACTTAGGAGCCAGCATGGTTTTTGCTCTCTAACATGCAATGCCACTGATGACAGGCAGTAGCAGTTCTATGCCCATGCTATCAGGGTTTGAAGAGGTGAGAGTTGGCCATGGGCATGAGTGTTTCAGGAGGAGAGCCTCCATCTCTGTTGCCCATTTGTTTTTGAGCCTCCTCCTTCCACCTGCTGCAAATTAGCTCCCCAGATTTACATGTTCATTTCCATTGCTGGGGGCCAACGCAGTCTGCCACTCAGCGTCAGGGCCCATGAGGCTTCTTCTGACATGATAGGTCTCTGGTTCCGTGAGACCCCGCATAGATCACGATCATGCCCTGGTTCCGAGTACTCAGGTAGAGGCAAAGGCCCTCATTGCTTAGCTCTTCTATATCCCGCCCCTGCCCCTTTCTTTATTCACTAGAATGTGGTGATGCTTTGGCCTGGTGGGGGCTCCCTGGTGATAGTCCGCCCTACGGGAGAGAGAGTGTCTCGGTGCCTTGGGCTGTTCTAACTGTTTCATTTGTGGGCAGCTCCCTCAGTAGGGTCTGTTTCTGCAGAGCCGTCCCATGACCACAAGCACTCTTGTCACCTTGGCCTCTCCAGTTGATCGTTACTTTTCCTTCTTTCCCTTTATACAGGAGAAGAGAGTGTGAGGCTCAGACCCCGGTAATAGAGAGGCACAAGCTGAGATGGGCCAGCTAAGCCCAAAGGGGCCAGCTAGCATAAGAGGGAGCACTGCCTGCCTCACCGCAAGCCTCTCTCTCTCTGGCTTTGCCAACTATGTTTACACAGTCACTGCACTTCTTAAAACTCAGCTCCCTCCTCTGCTGCAAACTGTGCAAAGAGCCTGAGTTCTCCCTCTCTCCCTCCCTCCCGCCCTCCCTCTCTGTCTCTGTCTCTCCCTCCCCCCCCTCCATCTCCTCTCACCCCTCCTCTTCCCTTCCCCCGTCCCTTCTCTCTTCTAGAATTAATACATTAAACACATAAGGGCACTATGTAAAAAACTTCGTACTAGAAGAAGAAAGTAAGGGACTGGATGCAATTGTTCCGGCTCTAACTTTTCCATCAAAGTCCAAAGCAGATGTGCAGCTTAGTTCCACGGTCTTGCTTTTGACCCACATACCTTGTTTGTTTCTTTGTCAGAGATTTGAGGGAGAACAGAAAAATGTGCTCACTTGTTCTCCAAGTATTGGTGGTGACTTTTATAAAAGATTTATTATTTTTATTTTAATGTGTTTTGCCTGCATTTGTCTTTATCGTGTGTGCACAATGCCAGCGAAGGCTAGAAGAAGACACTAGCTCCCATGGAATCGGTGGTTGTGAGCCACCGTGTGAGTGCTGGGAATAGAACCCAAGTCCTCTGGAAGAACAACCAGCGCTTTTAACCACTGAGCCAGCTCTCCAGCCCCTTAAACATGTTTTGAGTCCTGGTACTTTTAAACAGAGTGAGGCGCTAAAGAAAAGGTCAGGGGTTGGTTTTGTAGATAGAAGAGGTGGGCAGTCTGTGGAAGGCATTATCTCATTATGCCACATCAGACTGAGGAAGGCACACGGGTCTGGGACTGGCATGGTCTGTAGTAGCAGCACAGGGATGCTGAGCCCTGCTCCTGACAGGTGTTCATGGGGAGTCACTTCGTGTAAGTGCTGAAGCGAGGCTCGATTACAGACCCTCCAGACTCCAGAACTCATTTTTTTTCTCATCACATTATAACTTGGTTCTGTATTCAATTTTGAGGCCATACATCTCATTTTGCATTTGTTAAGTCCTCAAGATAATCGACGTTTATAGTGCACTGACGGGAAATGGAACTTCTGCTGAAGGTTTTTCCAGGACTAGATTTAAAAAGGGCATTTTACATTGTATATCACCTGCGACAACCCTCCGAAATTCCTTTGAAACATCTTAGCTCCCCCTCTCCCATGCTCATTTCTCGATTTCACTTCCAGGACCAGGCCACCTATTTTCTCTCCCTCTTTTCTTGTGGCTTCTTGGTAGATCCTTCACAGTTCTAAATGGCTCGTTTCTCAGTCCAAGCTGGAATGCACATTGGCCAAACCAAATGCTGCAGTTATTTGACCTGACAGCCTTTGATGTCAATCGAGTGAGCACCTGTATTCTGAAATGCCTCTGGTGGCCATCGGTGTTCACTCAACAGAGCAGGTGTCCTCTAGAGCCAGGGAGAACTGTGCTATACGTCATGTGGGAGGCAATAGAGAAGAGGCTTAGGGGCAAGGGCTGTGGCTCTAGGGATGGCAGCAGGGAGAAAGAGGCGCTAGGATAGACACACAGGACTTGCTCTCTGTCTAGAAGCCATGACTTCTAGTGTTCAGCTCTGGGCACAGGGTAGAATGAGATGGAAAATTCTTGAAGAGGAACTGATTTGAGATGAAGGTGGGAAGTAGGAGGGTTTAGGGCATGTAGTTTATGATTTGCTCCTATTTGAACCTCCTTACCTGGCTCAAGCAGATGTCCGACCTGCTCTAGCTTTGTCACCTCTGTCAGCCCAGCATCAGTGAGAAGCAGAGGAGCCATCACAGAGCCCCAGGACTCCTGACAAACTGGCCCAACTCCACCATTGTGACAAGTGTTTCCCGCAACTCTGATTCTACCTCTAGTTGTCAGAAACTGGTCCCACTATGGGGGACCCCATTTTCCTTATTCCAGCTGTGTTTCCTTTGTCTTGTCTCATACAGCAATACCCACAAGATCTCAGTTTCTCACATCTGTCATTTATTGGTGGCATTCCTGCTTTCTAGCACTATTACTAGATGGATTCTTAAGCAAAATGAAATCTGATGGAAGGGAAGGACCACGGCCTGTCTGAGATGCTCTCCTGAGCACCTGACCTCCTGATCCTACTTGTTTCCATATCTTTCCTGTCATGCTTTGAATTCCTTAAGGACGGGAAAAATAGCTTATTCATTCTTTGTTTCTTTTGTTTTTTATGTTCCAAGTAACTTAAGAGTCTTTTAAAAACTGTATGCCCTTTTCTTTTGTAAATGGGGAAAAAGCCCAATGAATAGTTTCCTGACTCCTTTTTGTATTTTCAATTAATTCTGTTCCTGAGTGACTCTACTGTGTTAGCAAGAATTCAATCAAAGTTTGGAGGAAACTCCAAACACTCCAGGCAACCTGTATGCTCAAGAAAGTTCCATGGCTTGTGGCTTCAGAGTTAGGGAGGATGAAAGATGAGTGATAAGTTGAAGCTGGGCTGTCTGTCTGGCCACAGCAGGCCTCTTATGTGTGGTGGTCCACTTCACAACACACCTGTCATGCACTTGTTATCACATTTTCCCCTTATTCCCCTCCCCTATGACTGTTCCTGAGGGGGATTATCTCCCCCTGTATATGCTCATAGGGTATCAAGTCTCTTCTTGGTAGCCTGCTGACCTTCCTCTGAGTGCCACCAGGTCTCCCCCTCCAGGGGACATGGTCGAAGGTGAGGCACCAGAGTATGTGAGAAAGTCATATCCCACTCTCCACTCAAGTGTGGAGACTGTTCTGACCATTGGCTAGATCTGGGTAGGGGTGTAAAGTTTACAACCTGTATTGTCCTTGGCTGGTGCCTTCGTTTGTGTTCAACTATGGTGTTCTTTCAGGGGCTTCCAGGACAGAAGAGTATATGGCAGGGCTATGCCCATTGGCCTATGAAGTCACCATAGAGGCACCATTCAGTCCAGACAGTGCTGCCTAGATTTTTGTCTCTGTCTGTAATAGAGGCTGAAATGACTCTTAGCCAAGAGGCCTAGGCTTGCTTGGTGCCAAGCATAGCATTCTAAGCACATCAAAATCCTGTGGCCCTAATGGATAATGCCATTATAGACGATCTAATTAATACAGCAGATCGCTGTTTCATTATGGGAACTGTGGGCTCCCGTCAGCGTATGTCACTTAGAGTTACTGCCATCAGCTCCTTCTAGTTCCTGGCGTTGGAGTGGCTAATGCACTATATAAAGATTCAGAGGCATTTAAGATGATCACTCGTCATGCTGAATTAATGTGTACAGCTTCCTGGCTTGGGCTCTCCAAGTCTAGAAATACTCAGGACTGAAAACTAAAGATTTCTCTTGGTCCAGATCTTCTTAGCTGCGTTACGGTCATTCCCTTGTAGGTGGTTTCAGATAAGAGTCCACTATAGTGGGAAATGTTGTAGAATGCATCCTGAGTGGCATTTGAGAAACTCTTCTGGTGGCTGTGGGGTGGCACCTGATGGGATCATTATTTTATCACCAGATACCCTTGTTGATATCAACAGCTGTCTCTCCCTCCAAATTCTACCATTCTTAGAAGGATTCGTCTTTGGAACTCCACTTGTTGGGCATCTGATGAATCCCAGAACAACCTCTTCATAACTTGTTAAACAATGTGAGGTGATGTGATGAGGCTACACTCCTGAGGCTCTCAAGTTCTTCCCAAGCACTGCACTTCATTTGTCCACCTGCTCCTAGGAAGAGAAGGAGCCTGAACTGGACTCAGGGTTCAAATAGCAAGAACATCCAGTTTTCTTTTAGCTGTGGTTAGCCGAGTGTAAACCAAAACCGAAAGCCTACTTATCATTTCATTTTGGGACATTTTGCCTTATAAAAATAGAACTTAAAAGTTAAACTTTTATTTAAACAGAGCAGTATATATGTTTTAGTGTTGCTGTCACTGCAAATCATTTCCAACCTCACAAAACCTCCCATCTGCAAGAGAATGACCGAGAGGCAGCTAAGAATGCTGGTCTAAGTCTCACAGATCAAAACATTACCAGACCACCTGTGTCTGGAAGCTGAACCCATTTCTTGCTTTTTCTGGATGTTGCTAGAATTCCCTTCTTTGTGGCTGTGGGATATGGTCTCTGCTTCCTTGCTTGGTTAAGGGCCATGTCCTATTTCTAGATGCTACCTCATTCTTGGGAGTCACCTTCAAAGCCAGCTACAGTGGCTTGAGCCTTTCTCATGCCAATCTTCTGATTTTCAGAGCCAATGCATCTAGGTTATATGATAAGGTAACCAGAACCACGGCTATCCAGGACAGCCTCCTCTTTTCATATCACCCAAGTACTGGCTTTCATTCCATCCACAGCCTTCAACTCTCTTAATTTGGGCACATCTTTGGCTGAACCTATTAAGTCTGTCATGCATCAGACAACCCAAAATACATTTAAGATGAGAGGGTTTGAGGTGGGCAAGAAGGACTCTAACATTTGTAAAGCCCAGTATGGCAAGGCTCATCCTGGTCCGGTACACCCATGATCTCAGTTCTAATGTTTCAACAGACTACTCATTTACTGATGAGTTACAGGAAGTTTAGAGAAAGGGAATAAATAACTTGCCTGAGATTCAAAAAGCTTAGCAATGATTGAGCGAGGGTCTGAGGCCGGAAGGGGGGAAGGCTAGCATCATTCTTTCCGTTGCACTGTGCTTCCCTCCCCCCCCAACACCCAATTCAAGAGATTTAGCATTAAAGGCTTCTTTGAAGATATGCATGTCCTGTAGCTTCACTGCCTCTGCTAGAAGTCTGAGCTTGAGGTGGCCTGCAAATCCTCTGTCCTCTTTCTCCAGTCTGACCAGTGGCAGGGCCAGAAGGAACAAGAAAGACACTTGAGCAAGTAAAGAGACTGTGTCGTTGCGGCCCATGGCTGTGCTAAGTGCTCAATTGCCTAAGGGTGGCTGAAGAAGAAACAGCTGCACCCTGTGTATCAGTAAGCTTTCTGTCCTTAGAGCTACTTTCCCAAAGACAGAAGCTTACACAGAGAGGAGGTTTATTGGGACTTATGATTTGGGCGATGTCAGTTGTCCCAGACTTGTGACAAGTCAGCACATCATAACAAGAACACGTGACAGAGAAAAACCTCACTCTGTAGCAGAAAGGCGAATGAGGAAGAGACCTAACAGGGATCTGGGTCCCCACGGTGGCCTTCAAGGTCTTATTCCCAATGAGCTAACTCCTTCCCACTGGGCCTGAACTCTTTAAGTTTCCATCACCTCCAGGAACACTAAGTTGGGGTTCAAACTGTTAATACACAGGCCTACGGGAAGCATTCAAGATCCAAACAACGCATTATCCGTACTGGGCATCCCAGGTGGACGTCTACCAAGAGATGAGCTGGTCCATGCCCCTCCCCTGTTCTCAGCTCAGCTGCTTGGGGCTCTGAGGGGAAGATTGTTTGGGGGCAGCAGCTCCTACTGTCCTAGTTGACTAGAGTCCTAGAGACAGCTGGGTGAGAGATGGAGGAGATCGACAGAAGAACAGTTTCCGGAAACTGTGGGGATAAAAGGAGAGAAGGTGGGCCAGGATGCCATGCTAGTTTAGTGTGGCTACCGGCAGGACCACATCTGCAGTGTTTTTGCTGATTTCTTGATGATGTGGAGGGTTGGCTCTGAGTAGGCTACCCATGCTGTGGCACCTTATTTGGCAGCTGACATTTGCATGCCAGAGATACTTGGTTTGTGCCTCAATTAGAAAACTGTTGAGAGACGTTCAGTTCCCTCCCTAAGAAGCCTGTCACAGTAACAACTCTTGGAGCAGCCTGCTATTTCAGTTTTATATATACATATATGGGGGATCGCACATACACTCTCAAATAATGTGATCGGCTTCTGTCCTGCTTTAGAGTTCTTGGTTTTTTAACTCCAATTTTGATATTGCTCCAATGCCCTGGCAGTGTACCATAAATTTTCCTTTGTACATTGATTAAATTGACCCTGGTGCACCAGGATTACAAGCAGCTAACTTGCATTTGGGCCTTAGGTGCTGGGGCATTGCAGTGCCTATCCTAATGCCTTATCACCCGTTGGTTCTGCATTAAGAACCAGATGTGCTGTTTGAAGTGCTGTTGGCTTCTTTTGTTTATATTTAGAAGGGCAGGGGTCCAAGAGGAACCTGGGAGCTCTTCCTGTTGCATAACCAATTCCTATACACAAATCACTTTTGTGGAGGTACTGGCCTCTAGGTGCCTTTGTTTCATTTTGGGAAACATTGGTTAGAAATCTACTTTGTGTATTCTAAGAGCCAAGATGATGAGTCCCTCCAAAAGGCTAGTGCCACATAGTGTTATGATTCTGAGTGGCAGGGAGCAATAGGGTGTTACAGGGTATATAAGAGAGAGCTTTGCACAGCCTTTGTGATGGATGGCCAGGATGGCTTTTCTTGTGAAATTAACACGCACACAAACTAGTGATCTGTCTCTGTCTCTGTCTCTGTCTCTGTCTCTGTCTCTGTCTCTGTCTCTCTCTCTCTGTCTCTCTCTCTCTCTCTCTCTCTCTCTCTCTCTCTCTCTCTCTCTCTCTCTCGTGTGTGTGTGTGTGTCTGCCTGCTTGCTTGTGTGCCTACAGGGCCTTCAAGAAGTGAAGAGGTACTGTAGCTCTAGACAGACTAGAAGACCAGAAACATGGACAAATACACACAGTTCAGACAGATTTCAGCAAATGGGAGAATTCAAAGCAGATTCTGCATGAGAATTGGAGAGAACTAATATTATCAAATGGTGAGGGGAAGAGATAAGGTTTGTTGGGGGGGAAAAAAAAGCAAAGCAGATAATGATACACAGGACCAAGTGAAGCTACTGGTGCTTTCACTTGGGAGAATTGCAGAGCTACTAGATGCCTGGAGAATAGCCAGATAATTTAATTTGGCTTTAGAGAAGCCTATGGTAGCTGAGTGACAGAGAACGGCTTGGCGGAGGCAGCACCAGAGTCATGGGGTCCAACTGCAGCACTGAGAGTAACTGATAATAGCAGTAGCCTGACTTACAGACTGGGGCAAAGAAGATGAGATGCGTAGGGACTTTACAGAACAGGAGTTGAGGAGTGACTGACCTGAGGGGAAAGGTGATGACAACAATAATGCCCAAATCTCTAATTTGGGCATCTTGGCAGGTAGTAGTAAAACCATTCCTTGCCTCAGGGATGCAGTGCCAGTACAGGTGTGGCAGGGTTGGGTGCAGTATGGTCATGCTGAATTTGAAAAGTGTATGGGATAATAAAGACTGAGTTTCAGTTGGTATCCCATATAGGGCTCGGGTCATGATCATATATAACCTCTGACCAGAGCAGCCCTCATTTGTGTCCTTATCCAATGGCTTACATGCCCTAACCAGCTTCTAAGATCTCCCAAGATCTAGAAACTAAACAATTAATGTGCAGTGCAGAAAAAAGTCTCCAATTTTGGTTGGTTAATATTCTTGCCACACCAACTCATAATTTGAGCATCTTCCTTTAAGGGCAGTTAAGTGTCTTGGAGGCATCTGGTTGTAAAAAAAAGTCAAGAGCTTGGAGAAAGAGAAGCCATGGCCAGGAGTACTCTATCCAAGAGCTGTGAGTCTAAAGGTAAAGCCTTGGAGTGGGACAGAGTTGTTGGAAAGACTGTATAGGCTGAGAAGAAAAGGTCCAGTGCTAAGGACTTTGAACTTGATTTTGTAGCTAGTGAGAAGAGAACGCCTTTAATCAGGGCATGAGGCAACACGGTCAACTCAGGGCAGCACTGAAGAAGCCTGGCATGCTAGTTAGTGCCTTCCAGGAACTTGCAGCCTAACTGGGACAGGCAGGTAAATCCTTTCTCTTAGAAAGGCATGAGATCTCCAAGAAGATTAATAAGGATTAGCAAGGACATTAAAGGGGCCATGTCTTCCACAGTTCAGTCCGGAGCCCTCATGGAAGAAAGAAGTTCTCCTGCTTGGTAGTTAGGGCCAACTGAGGGCTTAGTAAATCTATGTGCCTTCATCGGGATTCTCCACAGAAAATACTGCTCCTCAGATGAGACAATAATTGACTTTTAAGTTTCCCTTTCAAAGCCTAGGTTTTGGAATAAGAAGGCAGGTTTTTAGTAGAGGTGATTGTGTCTAGTGGTTTAAAGTTTCTATATGGTATTTGCAGTTTACAAACCCTGTGACACACATGAGCTCATGTCAACTTCTTAGCAAGCACACTAGAGCCTATTGAAGAGGGAAGGAACTGATCATTGAGATATGTTAAAAATTAAATAATGAGACTGGCTCTGACATGAACTCTGGTGCCCCATATTTGACCACCTCCTCTTGGTGGGGAGGCCTGGTGGCACTCAAAGAAAGAATAAGCAGGCTACCAAGATGAGACGTGATAACCTATGACCATATAGTAGGAGAGGAGGTCCCCCTTGGTCATAGACCTAGGGGAGGAGAATAGGGTGAAAGAGGGAGGGAGAGAGGAACAGGAGGATACAAGTGATGGGATAACAATTGAGTTGTAATCTGAATACATTAATTAAATAAAAATTAAATAATGAATTATGGCACCGGCCTTTAAATATGGCTCTTCCACACTTCATCAGTGTTTTGCAATCTGTGTTCTCTGGGCTTTTCAGGGAAGCTGTGGGTGACGGAGAGGAATGGGGAGGCATCCAGGTGATGACCTCCAGGTGGCAGTGCCTCAGTTCCCAGGAACTGGACTTTTCTTGAATCCTTCCTTGCAACTGCTTTCCTTCAGGAAGCAGTTTGCAACATGGCAAGCCAACACTATTGTGTCTCTAGTAAGCCTGTCCCAGCCTGTCTTCTGAGGCTGGCTTGCATTCGTCTCCTGAGCCATGGCTAGATTGATCTTTTCTGCTGCTGGTCCTGTTTCTTATGGTCCTTCTTCCGGTGATGCCTCCTTGGTCTCTGTCCCCAGCACCTCCTGCAGCATTCCTGGCACTCCTGATACTACATAGTGGTGCTAAAAATTTATCTACTGGGATCTTTTCCCAGACACACATTGTTGTTGCTCCTGTGACCATTAGGAGGGCAGTTTTAGTGTCTTCGAATGTTGATGGACTTGTGTTGGACACTTTGAGGCACTATTTTCCTGAAACCAATATATTTAAAACATTTGGATAAAAGTGCCCTTATCCTCAGAAATTGAACCTCCATTTAAAAAAATACCCCTTTCCATTAAACTATTTCTAAAAGGCCATCATTTGCTTTGATGTACCAGCAAATATAAGTTAGGGCACAACGAGAAAGGACCCTGAGGCAAAATAAATCATTTTAATTCCTAATTATATAGTGGAATTTGTGGTTTCCGTTTCCGAGAACTGCCTAAAAGTCTGTGACAACTTTTGACTCATAGTGTGTGCAGCACAGACCTGCGCCCTTTTCCTTTTCTCAAATGTGTATTGAGTGCCCAGAGCCTCAGCATGAAGCTTACTTCTAGACTCTGTAAAAAATGCAAAGATTTGAAGAAATAGTCCCTGTCTTCAAGACATTATTTTTGGGTCCCCGTTATGTGTTTGAGCAATACAGGAGGTAGCGAGAGGTGGATGGAGAAAGTGCTAAGGATGGAGGGAAGCAATTAGTCTATTTCAAGGTTCTGGATGAGAAGGTTAGTGCTGAGACAGGTGGCCCTTTACTATGTTACACACAAGCACAAGGGTTGGTGGTAGAGTCATGCTGGGGATGGAGATCAGGAAGCTGACTGTAAACATTGCTGTCATTGTCCAGTCAAGGCTCAGATGCTGGTATGGGCGATGGTAGTGAGCTCTGGACTCATGGGAGTTCTCAGCTTGGACAAACTCAAGACATTTCAATTGCATATTTTTCAAAGTGTACTCTTCATCACTAGTGATTCTTGATCTCTTGGCCCCTGGGATAGCTCGCCTGTCAGTTCTTGTCGATGAGACTGTGGGCCTACATTCATATCCTTTCTACTGTGTTGGTTTCTCAACTTAATCTTACCTTGGTTTTCATGCAATGCAAAGGGATTGTTGAGACCAGGGGAGAGAGTTCTGGGGAAAGAGCTTGGGGTTCATTAAACAGCACTTCATTGTTTTGACTATGACTTCAATGACTTCTTAGTGGGATCTAAGCTCACAGGCTATAGCAGTGAGTCTCCAGGACCCTTTTCTCTCCTAAGTGGTTGGCAAACTATACTGTGTAGACTGAGAACTATGTTGTAGGGCAGACAGAGGGTCCAGAGACAGGGTCTTCCCCAGAGCCTCCAGGAAACCTTGGTTAAGGCTTTTAACTACTTGAAGTTTAGCTCTCAGTTGAAATTCAAAACTCCAGGGAGCACTGGTAGACACAAGTTTCCAGAGTTAAGGGGAGGCCTGGTGATTGAGCAGTGGCACACTCAGGAATGTCTTGTTGTCACTCACACACTGGTAAAGAGTGAAAAGAAGATTATAGCACTCTGAGTTAGAAAGGTCCATACGCTAAATCTAAAATAGACATTTGACAGAACAGCAGCTGAGCCCTGGAAGAGGTCCAGTGATACCCCAATAGCAAAGCAGGGGATAAAGCCCTGCTCCCAGAATCATGCTCCTTTTCCACAGAGTTGCTCCAAAAATCCATGGCGATTTGTGGATTTGGGCAAACTCATGAATTTAATAATGTGTTTGAGGCACTATGGACCAGGCTACCCATATCATAGATGGATGCTGGATCAGCATCATTCAAGAGACTACAGATGAACATATCAAGTGGGGATGTGGGAACGTGCTCCAGTGCCCGCACCCCTCTGCTTTTGTCTGCTTCCTCCCCCACATAAGTATTTTTGTACTCTGGCCTGAAACTCTCTCAGAAATGATTCCATGTGTACAAGGCTTTCTGTTCTGTGGACACTAAGGGAAATATAAGATAGGGCCTGACCTGAGTGGTCTTGCTGTCTAGACCGAAGAGAAGACATGCAAAGTTGGGAAAGCCGAGTAAACACCACAAGAAAAAAAGAGCATGCATATGCAAAGCAAAGGTCAAAGGAGGGCTCTATCTGTGATCCCCAAATGCTAATTTATGGATTTGTGCCTCTTGATAACAACATTTTTTTGGGCACACTGTGAAATGAAAAGAAAAGTGATTATTTTATAAGGCTAAATTTGTGTGTGTGTGTGTGTGTGTGTGTGTGTGTGTGTGTGTGTGTGAGAGAGAGAGAGAGAGAGAGAGAGAGAGAGAGAGAGAGAGAGAGAGAGAGAGATTCAAAAGGATTTCCTAAGATTATACCCTCTCAACACTTTGTTGCCGAAGTCACTTTCTCTTATGAAACATTATAGCACAAATAGTGGGGATTTTCCCCAAGAGCCACTAAAAAGTTGTCTATTTTTTGTTGCTTGCTCTTGAATTTGTTTACCTGTAAGACAGAGGACAAGACAACACAACAAAACAAAAAACAAAAACAAAACCCAAAAAATAAGAACTGCTCATGGACACAGTGTCAGGGACCACGGGAGGAGTAACTGGGAGAGCAGGGAGTCTTCTGGGAAATTTCCAAAGACAAGGATCAACACTGACAAGGACCTGACAAACGGGTTTGGGATGCTTTCTCTTAAGGATGGTGTGAGAAGAACTTTGGGAATCAGATTGGAGGGTCTGGTTAAATGGTAGGGAAACCTTCGAGGGGCTAAAAGGAATCCATGCACCCAGGCAACACAAAAGGGTCTCTGACTCCCTTGAGTTAACAAAACCATGTCTTTCCATTGCTACCACCAATGACCTAGCCAACCCTGTCCTCTGGGTCCAGCCTTCTATGTCATATGTTGCTTTCATCTTGAATGCACTTCTAATTTTGAAACACTCCTCAAGCCCTTTATTCCTGGAGCTGCTTTTGTCAGCCATTTTGTCAGAGCGATAAGAAAAGTCACTAATCCAGAAGAAGAGAAGAATTTGCCCTCGGGGTGGCCTAGACCAGGAACGGGGAGGAAGGGAAGACGGGGAGGGAGAGAATGAGGAGGCTGGAGGGGAAGGGTCAGCTGACACAAGCCACCAAGGACTTCTGATCGAGGGCTTCTAAGAGGCCACGTTAGTGCTGCAGAGACATAACGGGGAGATGGAAACTGAGGCGTTCTGTAGCACAGGAAGGCTGGAAATTAACATAAAGGGGAAAGGCAAGTGAGCAGAAGGAGGAAGGTTTGGGGGGACAGGGGATAAGGTAAGAGAATCAGGTGGCCTAGAGGTCACACATTTGTATGCAGAATATACCCTTGCTTTCTAGATTAACAGCCATGTCTTGCTATGGGTGAACAGGGTAAGGGTTAGGGGAAGGAACGCTATGTGAGAAACCCCCACCTTTGCTTGGTGGCTTCACGTCTTTCTGGATGCTTCTTTGTCTTCAGAGGAATGAAGTCTTTGTCTCCAGAGCTGTGGCAAGGCATGAGGAGGGAACGGACTAAGGGTATTAACCTTCTTTAGGCTTCTTCACGGGCTCCTGTGAGTGGAGAAGAGATTTGAGTTATTTATGTGCCTGGAGTCCCAAGCTCATGTTTTGCTTATTTAATCAGCTTCCCACACTGCCAGGGAGGCGCTAAGCAGCACAGGTTCCTATTCCTCTCTCCCTGTCTCTCTCCCTCCGTCCTTGGTACCGTCCAACACCAGTGGGGGCTAATATTTACCTGCAGCACTAGCTGTGGGACTGTGGGAGGTGACAGCTGGAGGAGACGTTCTTCTCCCTCCCTCCTCCACCGGTCTTTCCCTAGAGGGCTAAAAATGGGGAAACTGTAATTGTGATCTTCACAGCTGCCTGCTTGAGACTTCTCAAGTTGCTGGGAAGAGGCACAGGGCCTTGGGATGGCTTCTCTATTGGAAGGACATAGTTTTGTCTGTTTGGATTATAATGAAAATAAGCCACCAACTGGGTGTCTTGTGAAGAACAGATATCTATTTCTTATTGTCCAGAGGCTAGAAAGTTGAAGACAAACCCATCCTAGACAGGGTGATGACTCAAAGAGCTTGTGTTGCTGGAGTCCCCTGCAGGACTTACACTCAGCTACACTACTCAAGAGCTTCCTCTCCACCAGCACTAATCACTGCATATATAACTCTGGGGCTAGGGTTAGGGTTAGGGTTGGGGTTGGGGTTAGGGTTGGGATTGGGGTTAGGGTTGGGGTTAGGGTTAGGGTTAGGGTTGGGGTTGGGGTTGGGGTTGGGGTTGGGGTTGGGGTTAGGGTTAGGGTTAGGGTTGGGGTTAGGGTTAGGGTTGGGGTTAGGGTTGGGGTTAGGGTTAGGGTTGGGGTTGGGGTTGGGGTTGGGGTTGGGGTTGGGGTTAGGGTTTGGGGTTAGGGTTGGGGTTAGTGTTTGGGCTAGGGTTAGGGTTTAGGGTTGGGTGTTAGGGTCAGGTTTAGGGTTTGGGGTTAGGGTTAGGGTTTAGGGTTGGGTGTTAGGGTCAGGTTTAGGGTTTGGGGTTAGGGTTAGGGTTGGGGTCATGGTTGGGGTTTGGGGTTAGGGGTAGGTTAGTGTTGGGGTTAGGATTAGGGTTGGTGTTAGTGTTAGTGTTAGCGTTGACGTTGAGGTTAGGGTTAGGGTTATGATTAGGGTTTAGGGTTGTGTATTAGGGTCAGGGTTATGTTTGGGGTAAGGGTCAGGGTCAGGGTCAGGGTCAGTGTTAGCCTTGTAAATATTGTGCTTATTTCATGAGCTTCATGGCTTTTTCATACAATATGGAGGAAACAGCTACACAAGTGAGCCCCACCCTTAATTCTGTCCATTTGGGAGCTGAGAACTTTAATATGCAGATTTGTGAGTATATAGACATTGAATAGAGAAAGATGAAGTTGATGAGAAGATAGCTTAGTGATAAGGGCATTTAGTTGACAGTACAGGAAGGAAAGAGACTGACATGGAAGCCAGGATTTAGTGTTAGGGCCTGGAGAGTGTGAGTGGTAGGGTCTGAGGCATTGGTGTGGCTGGCTTCACTTGGTGCTAACTAACACAGGCAACTTGGACAAGGGAAATCGCCAAGCTTTCATGTTGCTATGCACAGTATTCAAAACTGGGCTATAGTTACTCTCTTCCTGGTGGGAGTATGCATAGAGGTCTAACCTCTGCCAGGTGTTCTGCCTGAGTGCTCACCAACCCACTCCTCAGAAGCTGATAGAGAAGAAAAGTGAACAAATGACTAGGCCCAGGAATCAGAGGTATGTCTGAGCTCAATAGGGTCTGGGAATGAGAAAGGGAAGGATAAGCTGGCATTCTGAAATCCTCGTTACATTCCCATCAGGGATAAAGATCAACCCTCTCTAGGGAAGCTGGAGAAATGCAGCAGGCGTACAGGGTCAACGATGGGGGCCTGGAAGAGATGATGGGTAGGCTCTCGGTGCTGGGGATCTCAGGTCCTGTGCTTTCTCCTTCTTTGTCTGCATCAGTGAGCCAGTACCCACAGTGGGCAGAGGCCCCTCCTCCACTCACTCCTACATCTGCCTCCCGGCAACTTTCTAGAAAGCCCATTCCATTCTTCAAACTGCTCTTTTCAGCTGTGAGCCAGCGACTTTTCTCTTTCCCTAATTTGTCCCCCAGTTGCTATAGTAGCTGGTGAGGGGTCCCCAGCAGGTGGAGGGTGTCCTGCTGGCAGGCCATGAAGGTGCGCTCAGGCTGGTGCTGCAAACCCACGTCTTGTCCCCTCATCACCACCCCCATCTCTCTGCCCACCAAAAGGAAAAAGTCAAGGAGGAGCCAAGGTCAACATTTCCCTTCTATTCCGGCTCTTTCCACAACAACCTGCCAAGGTATAGACTACCTGCATCTAGGTGGAGTGTCACAAGTGCTGTGATTGGAGAATGGAGCTCTACGGGCTGACTTGTCCCATTCACAATTAGAAAAAGAAGAAAGAAGGAAATAGGATTTGGCTGTTGAATCCACAGCTGGCCTGGGGAGGTGGTCTGTAAAGTGCCTGCTTTGCAAACACAGGGCCCTGAGTTTAATCCTCAGAACTCACATAAAAAGACAGGCATGGTGGCGCACATCTGTAAGAGCACAGCTGGGCACATGGAGACAGGCAGATCCCTGAGCCTTGCTGGTCAGCAGCCTACTTGGATGATACTTATCATTGTCCTCTGATGCACACACACACACACACACACACACACACACACACACACACACACACCCCACCCCAGTGTAGATATGAGAACACACACGCTTCTAAGAAACATGAAAACCTTAGTGTAACTGTGAGTTTAGCAGGCCCTAGATGGGACTCTCCAAGTTCTAGAACACAGACATTTCTGTGTGGGGTCTTGACTTCTCTTTGTGTGGGCAATAGTCCTATGTTTGCAGTGCCATGAGGTACTGTAGAATGGCCTTTTCACTCTTCATTTTGGATTTCCATTCAAACCATTTATTTACCCACGTACCACCCATTTATTTAACACATCCTAGAAATAATTAGTTTTCACCTTGGAGCTCCTGTATTGACTTTGACCCATGAGATGCTCAGAATCCCCCTTGGGCAACATGAAGTTGGAGAGGCTAGCTCTCTGCAGAAGACTGGTTTGATGGATGAATCCCGTGCTCTGGTGGAGTGCCCTGAGGTGCAGTTATCTTTTAGCAGTGCCTGGCTGGTTTCCACACCTTCTGCAGGCTTTTCCTCCTCCTCTGCCTTCTCTTCTCCTCAACTTCTACTTCGATGTGATGACATGCCTTAAGAAAAACACCCTTGCCTTTGCCCCAGGCTAGCCCAGAGATTCAGGAAGCAGCAGATGTTAGACAAATTTTTATCTTACTCTGAGGATTAGAGAAGGTCTTCCGGGAGCTTTGGACCAAGTAAATGCGTGATCAGCTGTACTCTTTTAAACAGTGACTGGGAGGGCAGGTTAAAGAAGAGCCAGGTGAGCCGTGAGGAGGCTGCTCTGTAGTGTAGTCAGGAGAGGGGATGGTCCCAGCCAGAGCAGGGGCCCTGGACTTTGTGAACTTGTGTGTCTATGTCTAGGCTTCTGAGACAAAGCTGCATTGAGAAGGGTGCTGGTTAGAGGGCCTGGTTGCTCTCAGAGGTGGCTCGCTTCTGCACAGAATGGAGTTCACTGTATGGCTCAGCAGGACCCCAATTAGAACTTTCCATAATCCCTCTTTGTCTGCTGATCATAGCAAGGCTCTACCTTTGGGCACACTTCTGAGGACAATTGGAGAATCGCATTGTGACCCCAGGCTTTAGGAAGATACCTAGGACCCCACTCTTGCTTAGGGCATGGTGGTCTTTTGCCTTCATACGTTTAATTCATTTGTTCTTAGAGTACTATTTTATACATGCAAGAAAATACTGCTACCACTGCTAAAAAGGTGTTTAGCTTAATAAGAACCCAGGTTCATGGGTACCAAAAGTCCCGAGTTTCAATTCCAACTCGAGCCGTTCCTAAGTATCTAGCCTTTGTGTAAGTTTCTCATTTGCAGTAAGAGATTAACAGCACCAATTTCCTGGAGATTTCCTGATCATTCAATTACCTCAGTGCAGAATGTGCCTGATGCTCTTTTATTGGGCCCATAATAAATCAGACTGTAGAAAGGTGATGATCAATGGCAGTTAACTGAAGTGTTCTCAGTCTTGGTCTTTGTTTAGCTGACTTCCTTCAAGGCTTAAGCCTGTGCATTATAGAGTTTGTATCATTAACTAACTGCACAAAGCATTCCTGTGGAGTCACTCAGAGAAGTCTGGAATTTGAGAGACTTGGAGCAGTGCCCATCTGTGCATCACCACCAAGGTACCTCTATGGCATAGTTTGAGAGAATTTTGTTCAGATGATTTATAGATGTAAGATTCTAATACTTAGCCAGGCGATGGTGATGTATGCTTTTAATCCCAGCACTCGGGAGGCAGAGGAAGGCAGATCTCTGTGAGTTTGAAGCCAGCCTAGACAGGGCTCTGTTACACAAAAAAAAACCCCTGTCTTGAAAAATTAAAAAAAAAAAAGATTCTAATACTTCAGGAAGCTGTGTCTTCCCACCCTAGGGGTAAACTCTAGGGCAGTTCCTGTTCCTTTTGGTGATGTCTTATTCACTTGCTCAAGTAAAAGTAACACCAGATCTTGCAGAACAAAGCATCAGTCTATGATGGTGGCTTATGTGGACCACTCAGATGGCCCTTATAACCATCTTATATTTAATTTTGTTTTGAAAGTACAAAATTATTTTGTTTGTTGTAGAAGATATAGAAAAGTACATAGAAGAAAATTAAACTTATCTATAATCCCATAAATCATTAACACTGGGTAAATATTCTTCTATATTTCTCCCCTTTTGTATATACATACGCACACTTGCAATAGCCAATGAATAGTTTATTATCCTAAGTAGGGGCTACATATTGCTATATAACTTGTTTTACTGATTAATAATATGAGTAGCAAGTATCCTATGTCATTAAGTATTATTTGGCCATGTAATTTTTCATAATTACAAACACTCTATTGTGCATCTGTTATAATTTGTTAACCAATTCTTCATTGTTATTCACTTAGTACAACAATAAAAATAAATCCTATTTTTAAAAATATTCGAATATAAGTTCAGTGATGAGCTTCATTTATGAGCAAGTCTGTGGTCTCATAAGGACAAATTCTCAAAATTGAAAAATGTAAAGCTCAGGCTGTGTACATATTTGTGGCCCCTGAGCTACACTGACTGATTTTCCTCAGTACTGATGTTTGCACCAATTACATCTCCACCAGTGGTGGATGAAGTTGTCTTTGCAGCTCTGGGGCCTTTAATTGCCCACAAATTTCTTCTAAATACTTACCACAATTATGTTTTAAATATTTAACATGGAAAGACAGGACACCTATATATACACTACCAAGATTAAGTGGGCAATATTTTTCATTCTTGCTTTATCTCTTTCCCAGTTGTTAACAAATAAAGCTTTATAAATGCATTTACTTTCTTACTCCTTATCCAGAAGTTACCAGTTCTCTGAAAAAAAAAATTTTTTTTACTATGTGCGTTTTAGTTAGTTTGCTACACATGCATGTCTCACTATATACATGAGTTTCTTTGTGAGTTTTAAATAAATGATATGTGGGTTGTGTCTTTTTGCTGCAAAGTGATCATTTATTTCAAAGATTTACTGGCATCATTACATGCACACTTAGTTCATTATCTTACTTTTCTGCATGGCGCTCCACTGTACGAATAATTGCTGGTCCTAACTTAACTCATTTCCTCCAATGCTGGTGATACTGGGCCCTCCTTCTGTTATTATTACAGGTAATGTTGAAATGATCGACCTTGTCTACATTTCCTTGGGCACAGTGTGAGAGTTTTCTCCATGGGAGATACTAACCGTGGAATTGCTGAGTTTGAGAATACACATTTCCAGCTTTGCTGTCATTGCTTTTTAGAGTGAGTGGCTGCTGTTTTACTCCCTCCCGGTTCCATGTATGTCAACAACTGAGAGGATCATAATTATTAAAATGTGCCAATCTGATGAGTGCAAAGTGGAACCCAATTATTATATTAATTGAACTGTCTCTGATTACTGATAAAATTGAGCAATTAATCGAATTTAATTGGTCATATGAATTTCCTCTCGTGTGAATTGTGGATTTGTATTCTCTGCTTGTATTATATATTTATAGAAGGTGATTTATATTTTTTATGGCTTGTGGGGATTATATGTATTCTGGATGTGACTTGTAGGTTGTAACTTTTCTCCCCCATGACTTGCCTTTTCCATTCTGTTAATGGTGCTTTTTTTTTTTCATACTGAGTTGTTAATTTTAGTGGAGTAAGAATTTATCTGCTTTTGCCATTATGAGTTTTGTTCATCATGTCTCATTTAGAAATCCCTTCTATACACTGATATAAACCAGAAGTCATTTGCATTTTAAACTAAGAGTTTTTACAGTTTTGTTTCTCACATTTGCCTCTTCTTTCTGGAATTAATTTTTGTGTACAATGTGAGGTAGGCTTTACTTTGATTCTCCCAAGCCCAGCCCATGTTTAGTCCTTTGACCAATATTATTTAGTGATGAGGTAATTATTTCCCACCATTTCTAGGCATATTATTTAACCTCCACAGGTCGGTATATTCCCCTTCACCCATGTCTTACTAATTTAATTTTTTAAGTAAAAATAGAGATTTGGTATGTTTAGGGTAAATTCTCACTACACCCCTGCCAAGTAGTCTTGGTGATTGGAGTTTTAGTCATTGCTCAGCCTTTAGAATCATCTCGTCACTTTTTGTTTTAATTGGAATAGAGTGGACATATTGGTTAATTTGGGGGAGGACCTTCGTGTCTCAGCATTTAAGTTCTCTTGTCTCGGAGTGTGATAAAGTTCTTCCTATGCTTAGATCTTCCACGAAGTCCCTTAAGTCATTCCCTCCTACGTTCTTTACAAATTTTATTAGATTTGCTTTTGGGTGCCATATGGCTTTGTAGCTTCTGCCTGGCATTGCTTGTTTGTTTGTGACAGGGTCTCACTGTGTGGCTCTGGCTGTCTTAGAATTCACTGTGTAGTCTAGGTTGTCCTCGAACTCACAGAGATTCACCTGCCTCTGCCTTCTGAGTGCTGGGATTAAAGGTGTGCGCCACCACACCAAGCAAGAATCTGCATGGCATCTTTTAATAAGTATACTTTCTGATTATTTGTTGTAGATATATTAGAATTCCTATTTTTGTACATTGATACAAAAATCAACATCCTTGTACAGCTTTCTTATTACTTGAATTGTCTTTTTAAATATGTGTGTAAATAGTGGTGTGTGTGTGTGTGTGTGTGTGTGTGTGTGTGTGTGTGTACATACTTGTGCCTGTGCATTATGTAGGGGCCAGGAGGACATCAAGTGTCCAGCTCTACTATCCTTTGCCTTATTCCCTTGAAAAGCAGTCTCTCACTGAACCCTAAGGCAGCCTGAATCCCCAGTAACCTTCCTGTCTCCACCTTCTACAGTGTTGGAGTTATGTGTAACCAACGATGTCTGGCTTTTTATGTAGGTTCTGAGTTTTGAGTTCATTTCCTAATACTGAGTTTTAACCATTGAGCTCTCTCCCCAACAACTATTTCTTTTATAATCCATGCACCTTTATTTAGTCTTCTTTATTTATTACATGGGCTGGCATTGCATTCCCAATAAAATGTAGAGCTCTGGTGGATATCCCAGTCATGTGACATTGAACTTGAAAGATAGGTTTTGATTTCAAGTCTGAACTCCTTCTGAATGATACTTCACGCTGCCTACTGTGTCGCTGTTGTCCAATAAGCTCCTTTGTGTGTGTATTCACAGATGATATATTATTGTATGTTGATATAGATATATTTAGAATTGGTTTCATAGTCATCAATATCTTACCTCATCATGACATTTTTCTTGGATGTCACTCCTTTCTTCCATTCATATTTCCTTCTTGAGGAACATTTGATAATACCTTCTTGATCTCACCTGCAATGATAATCTCATTAAAAATTTTCAGCAAAAGTATTCATTTCAACATAAACATTGTATTAAAGTTTAGCTGAGTGTTTCCCAGTACTTGAGTATATTATTCTGTTACTTTCTGGCCTCTGTTGTTTCAGTTGATCATTTAGTTGCAGTTTCTTATGGGTATTCTGTCTTCTCTCAGCATGCTTTTTAATATTTTTCCCTCATGCTTTTGATTTTTTTCATAGTTTACCTGATTCCATATAGGTTGGATTTATGTCTGTTCCTTCTGCTTAGAACTCATGAAACTATTATCCCCAATAATATGTACATTTCATTACTGTTGGAAAATTTATCCTGTAATCTTCAAGCTCAACATCCATCAAGTCTCTCTTTCTGAAATTTCCATCTGATATGTTTTCTGTGTCATTTCCTGTTGTCCTTCATGTTTTGAACATTAGCCATGAATCTTTTTTTTTAATCTATTTGGAATATATAACAAGAGAGTTTCCTTATTTCTCTTTCATCTTGAGATGCGGACTCCTCAACAAGACTATGAGACAATGTAAGCATCAGAGGCACAGCTCTGAATTCACTCCCATCCCTAAAGTCTGTGGCTTCCCATAGGTGAGAGAGGAAATGTAAGAAATGAGGTCCACTTGGACTCACTGTATCTCTTGGTTACAATGACTGGATAGGATGCCAATCCTGGAATCATGAGAAATTCATTTAATTACATTAGTGGCCTCAACCAATGGTGATTTTACTCCCCAGGTGACTTGCGCCTACTACCTTGTGATTAGAGGTCAGGAATACTGCTCAACATTTATACGACATAGGGAATTTATTTGACAAAGAATGATCGGAAATGTAGAGAATGACGACTTGGAGAAAGCCTGCTGTAAATGTCTTGCTCATCTGTAAAGTGGAGAGATTAAAAGAGCAGATTGATATATGTGGCAATGTTAGGCCAATTTTATACTCAAATTATTCTTAAATCTAACACCGACCACTTCTACCCACATCATTCATTGTTTTCTCTCTCTGTATATTCACACACACACACACACACACACACACACACACACACACACACACACACACACACGCATGCACATGTATATTGGGGTCATCCCTCTCCTACTCAAGAAGCTAAATCTTAAGACACTGTGTTCTCTGTACGTGGTGACCATGGTATCTGCCTCCCCGCAGTGGGACATTTACCTTGCCATGTTGTATTTACAAATTGCACTTGTGCTTGTGAAGTGAGCCTTGGACACGATCTTCTGTGGCCTGAACAGGTTATGACTTCCAGTATCTTGCACAGAAGCCGCCTAATATAGCACAGATCCTATTAAATCCATGTTTTGCTTGTGTGCACTTGGTTTTGTTCGATGTTGCCATTCATTTATTTATGTATCTATATTAAATACGCAAGGATACACAAAAATGATGCAGGGCACTAGAAGCTGCAGAGGATGCAAAGATGAAGATATAGGCACACCACCGTGTTGGGGGCAGGGTGACGTAAGGTGCCGGAGGTACTTAGAGGAGTGGGAATTCACGGTTGTCGTATGGTCACAGAAGGGGTCATAGAAGAAGTATTGTCCAAACTGGAATTTTAAGCATAAATAGCCCTTTAACTGGTGGCTATGAAAGTAGGTGGGAAGAGGGGAAAAGAGAAATGAGAAATGGTGCGCGCTGGGAAAATTCAGGGCGTGTTTGGAAAATACTGGCAGTTGTGCTTCATGGGAGCATTAATAGGAGATATTGCTGTGCATATAATGGAGAAGTAATAAAAGCCTGGATTCAATGAGACTCGTGTTTAGATCAATCTCAAATTTATAGTGGTTTTGTTGCTAAATATGATGGGCAGTAGAGAATTTCACTCATTCATTTAAAAAAGTAATCTTGCTTAGTAATTCTTTTTCTAGATGCTGGGGTAGACACCCTGATGAACTTTCTATGTTTTACTGCTCTGAGGGTAGGGGTAGAGTCAGAGCTGAGCTAAGCACTGAGTTTTCATAGAACCCAGAGGATGAAGATAGATAGGGTAGGAGCCATGTGCTGTGCAGTGACCTGGCATTCTGAGCACAGAGGTGACAGTGCAAATGGAAACAGAAGGGAGACCATGAGCGTGGCACAGAGAAAAGGGGAGCATTAGGTGATGATTGGCATGAAGTAGAATCAAATATGCAAAGTGTTGTGCCCCGGTGAGGGGGAGATGGTGAAGACAGGATCACAGACCTGCGACAGAGCTGATTTTGAGGGAAAGATGATGAGTTGCTTTTAAACCAGTTGATTCATGATGCTGCCCGGCCTTCCAGGTGGGGGAGGCCATCTGAGCAATTGCAAATGGCACCAGACTTCAAAAAGAACCGGGCCAGAGAGAAAACATTGGGCACTTTCCAGACAGTAGCTTGAGTGGACGAATGCGATCACCAAGGATATGTACATAGCGAGCAGGGAAGGCAATAGGACCTGTGAAAACCGCTCATTTAGGAGGTAGAAGCAGAAGAGGCAGGGGTGAAGGGACAGTTAGAGAGGTGGAGGGAGAACCCCCATAGGGGGCAGGGAGCCTGCCCAGGCCTGGATGCACAGTGGGGTGTGCATGCCTTAATAGTCCTTAATAGTCCAAAGAGACATGCTTTGGCAGTTTTAAAAGTCCATGCGACGCATTTGGTGTTAAGTGTTGTGTCCACTCGGCCCACCTCTTTATCCTCTTTTAGTGCCTTAGCAGGGAGGGTGAGAAGGCAAGGGGGCTTTCTTGTGGGGCATCCTTCCTCTGTGCTAAGGCTTGGCTCACTAGGAAGGCCACCTGATGCATTTTGTAACGGGTTCCTGGAGCCCTGTGGCCATAACAGGGCTGTAGATGGTGTGAGCACTTGTTGGTTCCTGAAGATTACACCACCAATGGGAAGACACTGGAGGTGGTCTGTAGCTGATTTTGTCTGCGCCATCCTGTTTTTCATAGCCTGGCTATACGAAGAGGCTTAGCTCTTGCAAAGCTACTTTCCAGGTAGAGGGACTTTTCATCTTTTTCCTTTCGTCTGTGGATTGCAGAAGGCTCAGTGTCCGCTGCTTGGCCCTCATTGATTCCTAAGTAGCTGCAAGCTCTTCTTCCTCAAGCCCTCGAAACTCTTCTCCTCTAGTGCCATGCAGGTTTCAGGTCACACTTGTACCTTCAGCTTGTCTCTTGTAAGAAGGCTGTCTCAGATCCTCAGACTTGGCAGAAAGCGCTTTTACCCACTGACCGATCTCACCAGCCCAGGCTCTGTTTCCTAATACTGTTGCAGTGGGGACACAGTTCCAGCCTAAAATCTGGAGTGGACGTAGACATTCAGGCATGGTGGTGTAAGGTCTCTGGCACATGGCAGGGTCAGGCACCAGTTCTAACTGTGCTACGTGATGACACAGACTTGATTTCATTGATCCTCGTTTGTCTAATAGAGGATGTGCTTTATACTAACCACACCTACTGCATGGACTCCTTGTGTAAATCAAGTAAGGTGATGCATGTACAGAGCTTCTGTCTCCCATGAATGTCAGTTATTAACAGTTGCTGACTTAAAATGGTAAAAAAAAAAAAAATCACTGAATTCTCTTCTTGTTGAGAGGAATTGCCTTTCCTTTCCCGGAATATTTTTCATTAAGAACATACAAGCCCAGTTATGGTAGCTCATGTCTGTAATTTCAGCACTCGAGAGGCTGAGGCAGGGTGTTTGCTATGAGTTTCAGGCTAGTCTGGACCACAGAGTGAGAGCTTCCTGTCTCCAAAACTAAGCCACAAAGAAGATAGCTAATTTGAAGAAAGTTGTAACAGAACCCTTTGTGTCACCTGCCTTGTTCCCCGTTTACTGTGAGTATAATTCCCCATCTGGGAGCATGGAGTTGTCTTTTGACTTTGTCTGCAATGCCTGGTGTGTCCCTGCAAATTTAACAACAGCTCCGCCTGCAGTGATAGGACCCCTGTGTTTAGTAAGTGTCTTTATAACTATTGTAACAATCTTGACATCATCCCACAAGTGAGATCTTTTACCCCCATAGCTGGTACTGTCTTCACCTTGTGTGTACAGGTGTATGGTTTGTGTGTGTGCATGGGCATGTGCAGCACATGTGTGTGCTCGAGGGATTGCTTCTTTTCTTTTAACACAAAAAGCTAAAGTTTCAAAGCAGGTGGGGTGTGGGTTAAAGACCGTTCTAAATGGCAGGCCTGCTGTTCGTGGGGAGGGAGAGTGGCCCGAAGTTTAAAAATAACCCGAACATTATAGACTCCTGTGAATTCTACAGCCCAGAGCACTGTGAGTCTGTGGGTGTTTTACCTGCTGGAGTGCAGGCAGGAAAACAAGTTGAGAGGCAGGAGGATTTAAATTTGTTGAATCCTTTCATGGCATGCGTTGGCAGTACAAGTGTTCAGGAAAAAGTTGAAGCCACTCTTAATGTTCAGGTTCGATATTCCTCCGAGGTGGGGCCAGTCTCTGGATTCTCTGACTACTCCGTTCTGGGTCACATCGGTGTCTACTGCTCAGCAGATCCTTGCTTCCATCTTTGGAGCCTTGTCCCTTTCCCTTCCCTGACTTCACTCCTTCCCTGACCCCTGCCAGAATTTGGCCAGCAGCTTTTCCAGAAGGATTATGGGATTAACCAACAGAAAATTCAGGGGTTAGTGTATTTCAGATACCTTTCGCCATTCATTGACAAACAGATTAATATGTGCAAAACCATACTCATTGTGGGCAACAGCATGCCTTTTGGGGGTTGAAGAGTTGTGAGGAGGAGTTGAAGCAGGTTTTGAACCAGGACTCAGGTTGGCATGACAGATGTTGCTCTGAGAGACTGTAATGCGAAGTTGTCAACGAAACTGAAAACAGGCCGGGCTGCAGCTTGAGTGTTGCTCACCACATTTAGTCTCTCTGGCAGTCCCTGAGTTTGTGATGCTATTTTGCACAAGTGTTTATAAACAGAATCGAGGCTAAGGTGTAAGCCTCCTAGCAGTGCTGTGTGCCACAATGACTGTGTTCTAAGGACTGTCAGCACCAGCTAGAGAGTCTGGGTGTGTCTTCTACCCTTGAAATTGTGGAATTATGATGGAAAAAAGTGCCCTGCTCTAATCTCTGTTGATGATGTCAGGTAGAGGCCTTACAGGGGCTAAGATAATGAGAGTTAGGTAAAACCCTGGGTTGACTTTCTATGCCACTAACCACCTATCTGAATTTACAGAACATTATTTGGTTTTTTTGGTCTTACTTTTCTTATCTATAAAATGAGAATTATAATAGTACCTATACCATGAAATTATATTGAAAAACAAAGTAAGGAGCCCTTGACTTAATACATTTTAATTTTTTATTATAATGAATAGAAATCTACATGTTGCAATTATTAATTACTTTAAAATTGTATATATGCTAGTGTATGTTAGTTACATAAATGATATGTTTCATTATGACATTTCCTTTGTTTTTTTTAAAATTATGCACACGTGTGTGTGTGTGTGTGTGTGTGTGTGTGTGTGTGTGTGTGTGTAGGCCAAAGGACAACTTGCAGGAGCCAGTTCTCTATTTTTACCATGTGGGTCTCAGAGATCAAACTGCTGGCTGCTTTGTAATGACACAGTGTGGCCTTGAACTTGAAATATTTCTGCTCCAGCCTTCTGAGTGCTGAGATTACAGGTTAGTGCCACAACACCCAGCTTTCATTATGGCATTTCACATATTTTACATATTCATATTAATTTTTCTTCTTTGATGCATGTCATTTTTTGTTTTGTTTTTAATAGCCCTAAAATTTACCATACGATGTTGTGATTTAATTGCAGAATATAGGAAAATAGCATATCTGGGAGTTTGGGATTATTATATTAATTATTGACTATATATGGCAGATCACTTAGAATAATGTGGCTGAGGACAGCGTGTTAAAAAAACAAACAAACAAAGTCTCCTAGAGAGAATGTGTCATTGTGAGTGTCTCTGTGTGTACAACCAAGAGACTAGATTGCTAAGGATTTTAGAATGGGATATTTCTGAAGTTCTTCTCTGATTAGAAATTATTTTTCCACAGTTCTCCATTAAACTAATCTTTCGTTCTTTCCTTTTTCAGTACCAGGGATTGAGTCAAGGGTCCCCCACATGCCAGCTAAGTGCTCTCCCACTCATCCACACTCCCAGTCTTTTTTTTTTTTAACTTATTCTTTTGAATATCTTAAGAAAGCTTGTCATTCTTCACCTTTACAAGTGCTGAATTAAGCCTGTCTGAAAGCTTTCAACAGCATAAAAGAGTCACTTGCATGTCTGTACACCTGAGTGGCAGATCAAATCCGAGCTGAATCCAGGGTAACATGTGAGAGAGAGAGAGAGAGAGAGAGAGAGAGAGAGAGAGAGAGAGAGAGAGAGAGAGAGTGTGTGTGTGCTTGGGGTAGGATTTTTTTGTTTGTTTGATTTTTGTATCCAGGGGCAGGGATGTCTTTTTCTCATGTAATTCTTTATTCAGGAAAGAGACATGATGATATTTGCCTTTCTTTTTTTTTTAAGGCTAACTTTTATTCTGTGTTTTATTTCCTGAAAATATTCTTTATGTGGGGAGTTCACCATCTTCCTTTAACAGCCCATTCTGCAAATATCATTCAGCCCTGCGTTTGAAGGCGGGAGGCAGTCTTTGGAACGTAAATTCTCTTCCTTAGTGATAGACTTTTGAAAAATGACGATGCTAAGATGGTGCTGGGATTCTGTGAGTCAGGATCCCTTGACCTCCTTCAGGAGAGGTAAGCACCCATTCTTAATACAAAGGAGGAGGTGGCCGTACGGCTAGGAGGAATCACTGGAGACATTTGGCCATAGAGCAGAGACCCAAAGCCAGACCCTGAATCTGTAAGAAGGGCAGCTTTTCAGACAGGGCCAGAAACAATAATTGCAAAAAATAAAACAAAGCAAAGCAACCAACAAAACAAAAAACAAAACAAAAACAAAAAACAAGCATTCATCTTTTTTTCTTTTAAATCAAAAACAGTTGCAAAAAAGTCCATTCATTCATTTGTCTAGGTACTTTGTAAAGGCTTGCAGTGAAGACAATAAGATGCAGGTACCCTAAGTAATAAGATGAAGGAGAAGACAGCATTCTGTGAATGTGCAGGGGAGATGGGCACAGAGTCAGAGGGGCTGTGAAAGACACATGGAGGTGACTACACTGACTGATGGCTGGAGCTGGAGAAGTGGAGAAGAGGAAGGGCGTTCTAGAACAGTCTCAAGCAGGTGCCAAATGACCTCAGGCAATACTGGCCACAACGTTTGTCATAACTAGCATTTCGGTGGCCCACAGTGCACTTGGAACTTGTGTGGGAAAGATCTGGAAGAGCTGGCTTGTCCAGATTTTCTTGAATTGGTGGGCTAGGGAGTTTGGCCATTTTGTAGGCAACAGGGAGTCACAAAAGTTAAATGACCCGACAGGGACAATGACATCGCAGAGATAAAAGTTGTAATTTTAGGAAGGAGACCCTGGCTTGAAATTCACACTGAGTTTGGGGTGATTAGAAGATGTGCCTCAGTTCGCTGGGTGTGAGGTGAACGATGAGAGCGTGTGTGTAAATATGGGAGTGAGAGAACAAGGGTAGGCTCTCCAAGGAATGCCACCATCGGGGAAAGAGGAAGAGGCTGGAGACTCATGGGGTGGTCTGTCCAGTAAGGCGGATGCCAGAAAAGGAGCCAGAGATGGTAAGTGTGAGAAGCTGGGAGATTTGTAACTGGGATGTAAAGATGAGGGCTGGTTCTCAGGGAATAAAAGGAAGCCGACTGTACCAAATGATGCAGATTGGTGAGGGAGAAGGAGGCTTAAACATCAGCCATCCCAGGTCACCAGAGAACCATAGTGCAGGATCTGGTGAGTGGAAGAGGCAGAGCCAGCAAATGTCCTTCCCAGGTGTACATTGCCAAACTGGCCTTGAGTCCATATCATATGGGGATGCCTTATTCACTCTGATTATTTTATACTGAGTGGGTGCAACCAGCTGCTCAGTGTAGGGGAGAGTGGGAGAGAGAAGGCGTGGTGATGGACAGGTGGTGCCTTAATCTGCTGTCGATTCCCACCCAGAGGGCTCCGAGAGAGGCACGACTGTTGAGTAGCAGGAACCAGCTCTTTTCTCTTGGCCTCAGGGTTCTCCCGGAGCTCGGCTTCAGCTGTGAGCTGCTTTCTCTGCATTGGGAGCAAAATCTTCAAAAGAATCCTCCAGGGAGGGAGGCTGGACAAAAGTGTCAGGCATAGCATCCACTCTGTACCCTTCCCTTCCTAGGCACTCCTTACTTGTTCAAGCACCGAAGCCGAGGCCTGACACACAGCCAGCACTGGTTGCATATTTGCTGAATGGATGGATCAATCTAAGCCCAAGTGGCCTGAGAGAGCTTTGCAGAATGTACACTCCATTGTTGAGTTTCCCGAGTCAAGAGGCCTTGGGGGTGGGTGGCCGGGCTACTTCCATTAGTGGTTCCTGTTCTCTGATCTCCCTCCATAGTAGGGGCAGGAGCTCTTCTGAGTCTCCTGTTTAACTTGACCTTGGCAGAGCAGCTCAGGTGGACCCCTAGGAAGGGAGGTGAGGTGGGCAGTGAAGGTGGTGAGACCCAGTCTTTCCCGAGGCTCTAAACCTCCCCCAGTGGACTTTCCCAATGGTTGTTAATGGTCTAGTAGGTTCAGTGTAATTACTTTTTGTTTGTTCAGGCTGAAAAGTGATCTCATTTGACAGCAAAGAATGGATGGAAGAGGTGAGGCTTACACCGCTGTGATTCCAGACATGGGGCACGCAGGATAGAAATGCAGGCATCTTGTATGTGTTCTCCAGCCCAGCATTCATGCTACAGGCTGTCCATCCTGGCCAACAATGCTGGGGTCTTATGGGAGCTTTCTCTTTCTGGTTGCCTCCAGTTAGAAGGTTTGTTTCCTTCTCAGTCTCTTCCTGCACACTCCATGTTCTTCTTCTAGGAGCGAGCCTTTCGGGAACTGGTCCTCCATATTTCTCCTTTAAACTCTATGTTCTTAGAGGCTCTGACTACAACTAATTTATCTGTGCACCCCAGAAGTCCAGGAAAAATGCCTGACACATAAAAAGGGCTTCATGAATATGTGTCAAGTGGGTTTATAAATTCATGAATTACTAAACAAAACACTTAGATCTCTCAAGTGCCATTGGCCTTTGGGTTCCTGATACTAGCCTCTAATTTGTCCTTTGTTTTTCTTTTCTCTTCCTGCTGGGTATTGAACCAAGGGCCGTGTACATGCTAGGCAAATACTCTACCACTGAGCTGCATCCCCAGCCTTGGGTTTCTGAGATAAATCTCACTATGTATCCCAGGCTGGCCTCAGAGTGGAACTCTGACTACCTCAGCTTTTCTGAATGCTGGAAGTACAGGCCTATACCACCACACTTAGCTTCATTGCTTTTTTTGACTATGTCTTAGGCACTTACATGTCTCTGCTCCTCCGTCTACCCCCAGCCCCCAAACCAAAGCCATCCAATGACTGTATTTTGTCCTTTCTGAAACAGGAAGCTATCAGATAGTCACAAGGTGCTTGCTGTGTGTTACTCTAGCCACAGTGCCATAGAGAAGATGTGGGAAAAGTGCTTACACAGCACTTACTGTGTGATAGGTGCTGTTCCAAGAGCTGCATACACACCAACCAACAATGTTTCATAATGCTCCAGTGGTGCAGTGGCGTATGTATTCTTATTTAATCTTCTGGGAGACTCTCAAACTTCAGGTCATGCCTTACTTCTGCAAGACTAAGATCATGTCTATGACTTAACTCTTAAGCAAGGAAGACATTGTGTGACATACATTCATAGTGGCCGCTGCCATAAGGAATCTGAGGCTTATTATTAGGAGACCTGCCTGCTTTTTCCTAGCTCTGTGCTATTGGAAAAGTTCCTTTATCTGAGCTTCAGATAACAAATAGAATATGTCTCATGGTCCCTGCAGCAAAGAAGCAAAAAGATGCCCTTACACTGTTGTTACTGAAGCGATGTTGAGTTGTCATCAAAGGATGGGTTCAAAAATCCCTTTGGGCACATTTTCATCTGTTTGATTGATTGATCGATAGGTATCTGTGTTCTAGAAGTTCTCAAGCCTAGGTTTGAGAGGTGCTCATTCCAGGCCTGGATATTATTATATAAGGATGTGAAGTTACATTTTTTCACCAGAGTCAAGGCTGTGTGGTGCTGTGAATGCCAGCAGCCTCCTGAGATGTCTGCATTGCCGTCCTGCTCTTGGGCTCAGCTATGCATTTGCACATGGTCTCCTGCCAACTTTCTCTTAGGAACCCACTCCCAAATCCTCTCTGCATTATGTTCCTTAGAGCACTGTTTTGCATAAGAGTCTATTTCTTGGAAAAGCTCAATAAGAGAAAAATAGAACAAAGGGGCCTCTGATAGTTTAAGCATAAGCTATCTGAGTGTAATTGGCAAGGCGAGGCAGAGTAAAGATCAAGGGCTGGTGTAAGGGGTGCATGCCTCTAGCCAAGGCCCAGATTTTCAGATTCCTCAGTGGTGGGATAAAATCGTATGTGAAGATGGCCCAAAGCCTATGAAGTCTGGAAAAATCTTTATGAATGAGTAGGGTAGATTTTCCACTCTTGCCACACACATATGCCTTAGCACATGCTCCCATGGCCTGCTGCGGGGACACTGTGGTGGCCCTGCTTCCTTCCTTTTATACAGGAGGCTGAACATACTCCCTGTTAGTCTTTTTCAATCTTTTCCGACCATTGAATTATTCACAGGAGTATCAGGGCTACAGGATAAAGCTTGGAAATTGAATAAATTGCATATGATCAATACTATTGGGGGAAATTATTTGCTTGCTTCCTCTGCTCCCATTGAATTCTGAGTCTACAGATCACAGTTTGCAGACAAACATGCAGAACATTTGACAGCTACATCCAAACCATCCCTGAACCCTGTGTGTGTGCAAGTGTGCGTACACATGTATTTGGTAACCTTGTGCCCGATGTGTGGGTCTGAACTTCTTGGGAACTGTGATATAAACTGTTTGCATTGCAAAATCGAGGTCTTGGATCTCAGTGAAGGCCCACAGGGGAGTGGCATAGGGCTGGTGACTATAGGTCAATTGTTAAGGATGTCTGGGCTCTCCAGCATAGTGAGTGCCTGGGGTGCTGGACCACTGGCTAAGTACTTATGCTCAGAGTGAAGTCTCACATGTGACCAGTAGATGGTGCTCTGACAACAGGGAAATAAGGTTTCTGGCTCTCTGAGGCTGAGAAAGGGGTTTCCAGGGTTCTGATCAGTTGCTGATTTCCCACACTTGCATTTGTGGGTCTTTAAGGGGCCACACTTACCAGACTCCCTTACAAGGATCATGATGGCAATGAATGGATCACTCTTGATAGTTCCCTTTAGCGTGGTGCCCAGAATATTTAGACATGCGTGGACCAGATTCATCTTGAGGACACGGGGCAGAGCTTTCCATAGGCTTTGCATCACTGTTTCCTCTCTTGATGATGTACAGTTTGCAATTATGCAGCGTGGTTATTAGAAACTGACAGTCAGGTCCACTAGACGCTACACTCTGCCTCTTATCCGATCTGAACCATCATCACCTTCATGCTTGTGAAGCTCTGTTGTTTTGTGGGCTGCATCAGTGCCTCAACTCCAGTTCTTCTAGGCAGACCGGAGAGGCCTGCAGTGATGGCCAGCTGTAGGGATAATGTAAATTGTAACCACATCAATCGCTTCTGTGATATAATCTCTAAAACTGTATCCACCTGGCAGTTTGCAAAGTGGAGGAGTAGAGTGTATAGAAGCCTGTAGAGAAACCCATAGGCCTCAAAGCATCAAAAGCTGTGGCGTCCAGGGTGGGGATGAAGAGAGAGGAGTGTGCCATGCGCCTTCCTCCAGCTTTGCTGCCCTTCAGCTAAGCCCCTTTTCCAAAGAATTGATGCCATAGTATTTTCCTTGGTTCTCTTTGGGCTGCTTCTCCAAGAATCCTCATTGACTCCCCCGACGGAGCCATTGCTGCAAGTGGGCTCTGCTTAGCTGTTTATGAAGCCTGCTCTTTGGGAAAGCAGAAAGGCTGGGTTCGGCCCCACCAGGTCCCAGCACTGCCATGCGTATTGACTTGCATATTCCGGGCCTCTAAAAAATGGCAGCAGTCCCATGAAACTCAGGATATGGTAGAAAGAGGAAAACAGAATCGGTACCAGATCTCTGCTCGGCGGCTAAAGAGACAAGTGCAGGACCCTTAAATCTTTCTCAGAGACACTCCTGGAAGGTAAAAGGCCAGTGTGCCCTGTTTAACAGATAGACACGAAGAAGGCATGACCAGGAAGGGGGGAAAGGTGTGATGTCTCAGCATGAATGTGAGATTTAGAGCAGAGCCAGCGAAGCGCCACAGTCTCACTTAGGTTCTGAAAGATAATATCATTTATGTTATCACCCATATGGTTCATTATCAAACCCTCAATGTCTAAGATAGGGTCTGTTGTGGGGAAATGTATGTGCAAATATTTGTTAAATGAATGACTTGTATGGCGTCTGTGGCATGGATGACGCATCTTCTGGAAATCATTTGACTTAGAGATTTAGAGAGTTCCGAGACAGCCACTTGGTCTAGGTGACTCTCTAGTGGGACTTCATGGCCAGCCCCCTTCACTTCTGTCTCCTGTTACACTTGCTCATCAGCAAAATGAGATCATAATAACAGGTAGAGCTGACACACCTCCAACAGTAATTTGGTTTGCAGTGGGCTCCGCTGATTCCCAAGGTCAACATGCTGTTCCGAAGGGCAGCGGCACCTGCGAAGAGTGCCTGTGTTGAGACCCTTTTTTTTGGATTTCTTGTACACAGAGCCCTTTCCATCACAAGCACGGACACACTTAACATTCTCACACAATAGCCAAGTGTTGGTGCTCGCATGGCCCCGCCCACGCAGACACACACAAGCGGGAGTACACATACCTCACACCCAGGCTTCACTTCACCTCTCACCCCTTCATTTCACACGGAGGTATTGCCTTTCATGCCCCGCGACACTACGCTCACCCATGACTTCCAGCATCGGGCTTTTGCTCAGCCTTTTTGCTTACGTCTTCAGCCACTCCTCGCCCTCATCCCTTTCCTTACCCACTTAGGGAGGATGTGGCTACTGCTATGTGTTGAAACCAAAGGCAAGGAGAAACTGAGGAAAGTATACTCCAGCTAGTGGAGATGGTGGGAGGGGACTGGGTGAGCTGTCCACAAAGTTTTCTGTAGGCAAGGACTCGGTTGCTAAGCACAGAGTTTCTTTCCCTGGGGTTTGAAGCCAGCCTTTCCTACCCCCAGCTCACGCAGTCTTTGCAGTCTTTCTTTCTTTCTTTCTTTCTTTCTTTCTTTCTTTCTTTCTTCTGGAGGGAGTAGGTTTGAGAGAGTCAATGGTTCTTATTTGAAAGTAAAAGGCAGTGGTGGGTGGAAGAACCCCTTTATTTTGAGGGCAGTTTGCTCAGGCTCACCAGTTAGGGATTAGAATATCCGGGTCATCTTCCAGGAGGTAAGGCGTAGAGGACTGCTGGAGTCCAAACTAGAAGGCAGCCTTGTAAGGCCTCTTAGGATAGACAGGGTGAGAGGGGCTGGGGTGGGGCGACAGGGACTGTTGGAGGAGGTGGCGAGGGGAGGGGGCTGTCCCAGAGAAGCAGAAGACACTCTTCTGGATGAGGCCTACAGGGTGTTAAGTGTAGGTTTAGGAAGAGGGTGCTATCTTCGCCCTGGGGATCCCGGCTGGTGGTGGTGAAGCCTAGGAGATGCAAAGCAGAGGCTACACGGTCCCAGGGAGGCGGTGTAAAAGGTCCCTACCCTCTACTAGAGCGCAGCGAGCAGGACACTATGCAGGGCATTGAAGAAGGCTCAGCTTTGGCTACTCTTCTGTGCTAGGACAAGGAGAGCATTTCTGGACAGGTCCTCGATCTGTTGCAGTTTCTCCAAGCGCTGCCAGCTGCAGCCCGCCTATCTTTTGCATCACTTGACGAGGGCCGGGGTTGGGGGGCGCGGGGGGCGGCGACTCTTCTTTCCTTGGACACTTGCCTAGGTAGCCTTTAGACAAATGACTAGTAAGCCAAACCAGCCACACTACGCTGGACTCTCAGAGCCCCGCCCCCGCGTTCCTCTGGATCCTTGGCCACCTTGCTGCGCTGCTGCTGCGCTGTGCTCCTCACCCAGCCTTTAAGCATCAGTTCTGCTCTCTGTAACCAGGCAGGACGGGAGGAAGAAGAGCTGGTCTTTGGTGAGGAAGTTCGGTTCATGGATAAATCCTATTCCCTGCCTGCGCTAGCTAGGCTGACTGCAACCTGTTCCTCGCTGCGAGTGCTCGACCGCCTGCCCGCTTGCTCGCCCGCTCGCTCTCCCACCCTCTCCCCGGCGCAGCCGCGGATCGCTGTTGCATGCTGATCCTGGGAGGCGGCGGCGGCGGCGGTGAGCGCTCTGGGCGGATGCTGGCACTTGGGCTTCGCTGCTTTCTGGTTGCTGCTCAACTTCTACCCCAAACGCAGAAGATGTGAAGTCATTTGCCCCTCTCCGGCTGGATCGGCTTCTTATCTTCATTTTTCGGGCATTGCGGTTTACGCAGGAACCTTTGTACCGCTCTCCCCTCTCCATCCCCCCCTCTCCAACCTTTGGATGCGTCTCTGCTGGCAGATTTAAAGAGCCAAGTCTTGGCTGTGGAATTTCTTAGATGGACTCGCAGGGGCTGGCGTTCTAAAGCATGTCACCGTAGCTGGCCCTCGTCCTTTTTTTTTTTTTTTTTTTTTTCGTTTTTCTTTCAAAGTTCTTTTGTTTTCATTTCCTTCTTCCTCTCTACCCCTCACCCCAGCCAATAAATCAGCAAACTGTTACCTAGCGGGCTGCTGCCTGCCTTTTTCTGAACCAGGTGGTGCGTGTGCCAGAAGAGGAGCTGTTTGGTTTGTGGAGCAGCCTACACCACCCCTCTCCGGTCCCTGAACACCACCCCACGCTGGCATTTTGGGGGAAAATATTGCCTCTAGAAGCTGAGCACCTCCAAGCCCTACCCCCTTCTTGTTCTTGTTCTTCTTCTTTTTTTTTCTTGAGGAATGGAGCTTCGCAGAGGTTGCCTTTAGATTCAACAGTTCAGAGCAGGGCTGAAGAGCCTGCAGGGGTCCCCAGAGGCGGAGGTCCCTGCGCCTGTGTGTGGATAAAGCTCTGAGTCTGGCTGTGTCTTTTCTGCCTCTTGTTGTGTGCGGGTGTTCGGCGATCACCTTTGTGTGTCTTCTGTCTGTTTAAACTTCAGGATGGCTCGCTTCGGGGAGGCGGTGGTCGTTGGCAGGCCGGGCTCAGGCGATGGAGACTCGGACCAGAGCAGGAACCGGCAAGGAACCCCCGTACCGGCCTCGGGGCCGGCGGCCGCCTACAAGCAGTCGAAAGCACAGAGGGCGCGGACTATGGCTTTGTACAATCCCATTCCTGTCCGGCAGAACTGTTTCACCGTCAACAGATCCCTGTTCATCTTCGGAGAAGATAACATTGTCAGGAAATACGCCAAGAAGCTCATCGATTGGCCATATCCTTTCTTGCCCACCATGGCTTCCCTCTCCCCCTTGGCATTCCATCGGGTGAGGGGGGAACACCTAGCATGGAATTTATTCCCTATCCCTTCCTGGTGCTAAAATTTGCCCCTTTGCTGAAGTGCATCCTACCTCGTTGTATCGAAGGGGCAAGCCTGGTGCCCTGGAGACCTGTTTGGGCACTAGTGGTTTTCAAGGTAAGACTTTTGGTTTGGGATTTGTTTTCCCTGTGGAAATCTCTACTGTACCTAGGTGCCAGGTGTGGAGATATATCTGCCTCATTCTAGGTTGGGCTTTGTCTGTTTCTCGGCCACCCCCTAAACTCTAACCCTTTCAGAAACTGCATTCCATGTGGACTGGTTTACCTCTAATCTCAGGGCTTTCTTTCGTAATCAATCTGCTCTTTTCCTCCACTTAAGCCAGTCCCTCTGCCCCCGTTCCTACCAGCTGGGAAGGCACTTGGAGTGTCTGCCGGCAGAGAAGTTGAGGCTTTGGGAGGGGAATATATCAGCCCAGAAGCTCCGAAGAGCATGAGCCAAACCCATGCATACAAGTAGACCAACGAATGCTTATAAAACAGGCTTTCGGCCAGGGACTCAGCTAACTCTAGAGACCAAGTTTAAGTGCCACTGCAAGTGAGTGGCTGTCAGGGAAGGTGATCAGGCCACCACCACCCCCCCCCCCAGCCCAAGTAGCTCAAAGTTGGAGTTCTCTTTTCAGGCTAGGAGGTGTGTTTCCCCTCCCCTTGGCCCTGGGTGGCTACTCTTGCTTCTGAATTTTTGGCACACCTGGCTGTTCTCCCAGTGTCCTGAAGGCAATAGAGCCACTGGGCCTGAATTCATCAGCGATGTGCAAACAATCTATCTTTAAAGCCAAGGGTATTGCTGTTCACAAAGAGAGCACAGGTCGTCTCTGGAGGTGGTGGATTCAGGGTGAGAGGCCACGGAAGGAGCTTCTGTGTGTGGGGTGGGGTGGGGGGACGGTTTACCAAGTGCACCAAATGCAGGCTGCTGATTAGGCATCTTACTGCCTGCTTTACACTAAGAATTTGCATCCCTGACAGGGCCATTGGAGTTGAGGGTGGTAGGGTGTTTCGGGGGGGGGGAGGGGGGAGGATTATAGAAGGCAAGCCAATGATTTGGGGTTGGATGTGGGGGTTGCCTTGGAGACAGGGACTTTGGTGCTTGTGGAGGTACAACTCTTGGGAAGACTACACCTGCAAAGGAAGCTCCTCCTCCCTTATTGCTCCCTCTTCCCTAACCCTCCTTTCAGGTGTGCAGCAGGGAGACAGTCCGAGGCTGTGTGTGTGGCGGGGGTGGGGTGGGGGTCGGGGTGGGGTGGTCTCCAGTAGTAATCTGTAAGGCAGCTTGTTTCTCCCCAGGGCCTGGGCCTCTCCCTGCAAACCACCCCTCCACCCCCAACCACCCATCTAGTTTTTGGCCTTCCTTTTTCTCTCTCTCTCTCTCCCCAGTTCCCTGTTTCAGCTGCTTCTGGATTGGCTGGCTCATGGTGCTTCTAGGCAGCACCTCATTAGAAATGAAGGAGCATCTCTCAGAGTGATGCTTCCTGCTGCTGTTCACATCCTCCCACAGCCACCCCCCCCACCCCCCACCCCTGGCCTGGGTTTCTCCCTTTCTCCTCTTAGTTCTCCAGTTCTCACCTCCCCCTCCCACCCCCACAGAATGATCCGGGGCCATAGAGTGCTTGGGTTGAACTATCTAGATGGGGGCTTTGGGTGGGGGGAGGGGGGAGGTCTGGTCCTTGCAGTCATGCCTGTCAGTGAGCTGGACAAAGCGGACAGATTGCATTGTGTTGCATGCTGCTGCAGCTGCAAATAACTCCTCAGAGCAGTACTCTACTGATCTCTCAGTAAAGGTCTTCTCCCTTGCCCGCCTCCTACAGTTCTTTTAGATTTCCCACCCGCCAGGTGCCACTTTGCTGTGACCCTCTTAGGACATTTCCTCCTCTTCCCCCTCCCCCCCCCTGCCCCGCGACAGTCCCCTCCCCGTTTGCCTGCAGTAGACAAAGCAGCCTTTCTATCCTGTGGATAGCGAAGTGTGGCAGCAGCCATCCTTGGCACCTAGGACAGCGCCACCAGAACTCTCTTGCTCACCCAGGGCTTCCTAGTCACCTGGTGCGGCACATCATGTACTTCCGGCTGGGCTGGGACGTGGTGCGTGGTGCACGTTGCCTACACCAAAGCCTTTTTGCCTCTTCTCCCGGTTTCCACCAGGCATTGTGAGAGAAAGGTGCTGTTGGGTTTTATGCCTCCCCTCTCCCCGCATTGGCCAAAATGGACTAAGGAGAGACTTAGGAGGGAACGGATTCCACTGTCATGCTCAGTGCCTTGGCCACAACTACGGCCCCAGTCATCTTTGCTCTCTTCCTACTTAGTTTACAGTGGCTCTACAGCCTGTAGGCTGTTGTAACCTGTTCGGAGAACATCTGCTAAGATGTTGAAGGGAATGTTGGTTGGACCTTTCCCCCCTTCTGGCTGTGCAGTGTAACTGACTAATGCATTCCCTCTGGTGATGACCACGTGGAAGCACTGCGCCTCTGTGGGCTCTGCACCTTCTCCCAAGCTTCATCTAACCCAGTCTCACCTTTCCTTCAGCTCTCAACATCCACTACCCCAAATATCTACTTTGTCTTATTGAGAATCAGTGTGAACAAGCAGTTAGCGTTAAAGCTCTCTAATTAGGCTGCCTGAGTTCAAATCCCAGCTCCTCCAGAAGCCCCACGACCTTGAAAAGTTATTTTGTTAACTCTGTGACTCAGTTTTCTTACCTGTAAAATCAGGGTGTTAAGAGTTACTGGGAGGACGGAGTGAGTTAATGTGTCAGGTGCCTAGAGCAGTACCTAATTACCCAATAAGCATCCATTATTATTAGTGGAATCCTTTGGGGATTTCTGCACACCTGCAGGGTGGGACTCTTAGTTCAAGGTGAAGTCATTTAGAGTCTTGCATCTCACGGAGATCGAGGAGAAGACTCCTTTGTATCGCTTGAGAGCTCGTTCACCATCCAGACTCCAGGGTCCCACATCACAGCTGCGGAATCAGATTCCCCAGGGGATTAGCAGTAATCGCCTGCATTCCTGGTGGTGGAATATAGTGACCAGCTTAAGAACTGCTTTGTTCTTTGTAGGGTCCAGATTTTCACGACAGGAAAATTGTTAGGAACTGTTGTCTAAGAAAGACCTGCTTTGGTACTGACCTACAGTCACACACATGCAGATTTTGGTGGCCATGCACTACACTTGGTAAACTTCATACTTTCTTTTTCCCCTTTTTGGTGACAGAAGGTCACTGAGGAACTAGGATGATGAGGTGCTTTTCTTACACACCAGGTGCTTTTAATTTTATTGATCTAAAATGATGAGCTGAGTAAAAGGTGTGATTTGATTTGTGCTTATAGGGCCCGCTGCCTCACGAGAGTCTTAGTAGGGGGTTGGCTAGTTCTAATTTGAAGGACAATGTCCAAAATAACCCAGATTTGGTATGAAAGATGGTGGCAAGGCAAACAGCCCACTCCGAATGTATTTCCTTTTTCTTAGAAGCTACATCTGCATAGGGAGATAATTTTATTTTCTCATGGCACTCTCTTCTGCAGACGATACCATAGCCTTTTTGAAAATGCTAATCTGATTTAAAATGTGACATCACATTTTTATGGCATTCCTTCCTTTCTTGCTTGCTCATCTAATAGACCTAACAAGAGTGTTCTTTTCCCCCCAGGCATTGGATATTCGGAAAGTTATTCACTGGCCTCTGTGCTATACACTACCGTTCTGACTGTTCTTTGCTCAGGGACAGTTCTGAGGGTAGGCACTTGAGCTATCTCACAAACTATGTGAGATAGTTTGCGCTTTTGCAGATCAGAGGTAACGGAAAGAAATGGTGTGTCTGCCTTTCTGACTTGGAGATGCTACGTGATAGCCGGGCAGTAGGAGATTTGTTTCCTTCACCTATTCGGTCATCTCAGCAGGGAAGCATATGTTTTATGTGGAAATGAACAGTTCAGAGCAGGAAGATCAAATATGTTTGCCGCCTTTGAGCTGGTAAAGCTCATTATAGTGAACCCGTGGTTATGCATGCGTGGTGTCTTGTGGAGAATTTCAGTGTCTCCTCAGAGCATTCTGACTATGGGTGTGGGGCTACGTGTGTGTAACACAGATTTCCCCCTTGTAAATTGTATGTTTATCTGGAGGATTTTGCTGAGGATTAGGGAAAGTGTTAGTTCTCAAATCTCCCATTTTGGCACATACTCTTCCTCCCTGGTTGCCTCTAAATATGCATGCTTTGGGAGATGGTAAAGCGCAGGCCTGAGAAGTCATTCAAGTTTGATGTAACTCCAGCTGGTCATGAGTCTTGACTGGGGAGAGACTGGGCATGAACAAGGATGAGGCCTGTGACTGTATTCTGGGGTCAGAGGGTGCAGGGCCCTCATATTTTCCATTGGCCATTCATGTCATGGCTGCAGTCGGCACAAGAGATGCAGGACACAGATCTTTGTTTTCTGGGGTTCCTTGTTCTGTTCCTTGTATGAGGTGCAGGGTTATGTGTCTTCTGGAAGCCTGGCCATGATAGTGAGGACCATCTATAAGTGGGACACAGCCTTGAACGTGCGTTGGAGTTAAAGAATTTGACAGGAGTGAAATGACTTCAGGATGAAGACAAAAACATGTTGGATGTGATAGTTTGGTCTATTGGTTTACATGCTATTATTCCCCTACCTACTTTCCAGCACTTGCCTTCCTCTCAATAGGTGTAGCACATAGTGTGAATTAAAGGAGGAAGAGGAGGAAAATAATGAGCACAGGCTCTTCTTCCTCCCAAAACATCCAGACTGGAATTGGTGGCTTCATCTAACACTGCTTATGTCTTTATAGCCATTACTGTACAAGGCGCAGGTGCCTCTTACTGGCTTCTTTCTTTATTCTTTATAGGAACATCTTTTTTTTTTCTTCAGACTTTGTACTCTTAAAACAAAAATGAGCTGGCCATGGTGGTGTATGCCTTTAATCCCAGAACTGGCGAGGCAGAGGCAGGGGGAATCTTTGTGTGTTTGTGGCCAGCCTGGTCTTCAAAGCAAGTCCAGGACAGCCAAGGCTACACAAAGAAGCCCTGTCTCAAACAACAACAACAACAAAAGTAATCAATATTTGCTAAGGGATAAGAACTTTTACTCTACCTGTCAGATGGTCAGCTTGTTGAACTTTATAGTCCCCTGCTCAGGGCACCCATAGGACACCACCACCCACCATGCAGTCCAGCCCTGTAGAGGACATATTGATGATCTGTTTAGCACTGACCACAAAGACATGAAAGAGCACACCTAAATGCAATATAATTAATACTCTTCTGCAAGGAGCCCGAGGTCCTCACTTTCTCTTTTAGCCCAGCCTTCTACCCATCATTTCATCTTTCTAAATTTCTCCCTCTCTCATTTTTAGGTTCAGCCTTAGTGAATAATTCATTGTATGTGTGGGTTTTTCCTAGAATCTTCAGAAAAGGGAGGTTATTTGCCTCTGCTTAGATATGACAATGGTCTTTTGCAAAGGGACAGTATCAAAAATCAGCTTTTTTTCCTCTAAGTCCTCTGTTTTCTATAGTGAGGCTGTGATACAGGCAAAGACAGCTGGGAGGAAAACCTTTCAGCATGCCATTTCTTTCCATTTTAATAACGAACACCTCCTATTCAGCCCTGTTGCATTTGGGTATTTGAAAAATAGGTAGGCTTTGATTTAGACACCATGGAGAAGAGGAAGAAGAAGAAGAAGAAGAAGAAGAAGAAGAAGAAGAAGAGGAGGAGGAGGAGGAGGAGGAGGAGGAGGAGGAAGAGGGGGAAGAGGGGGAAGAGGGGGAAGAGGGGGAAGAGGGGGAAGGGGAAGGGGAAGGGAAAGGTATTTACATCCCTAAGTATTTGTCACTCAGACTCCTCATGTTAGCTTGGCATTTTCATACAGATAAATGTAGAGCCCCTGATCTGAGAATTGGGCTTCAATAAATACTTTAATTTCCAATGAGAGTTCAGATAGCAATTGGGGTGGAGTGTTGTAGAGGGTCCCACTACCACTGCCACTGCTACTGTCACTGTCAAGTCACATGGCTTTTAAAGCAATCCCTTTAACAAAAGACCCAGTCAGTAATATGAGAGCTATACATCACTTCCCTTAGCATATTCTAAGCCTGCACAGAGAGGACTCATGTGGCCTCTCCAGCGATGTCTCTAGCATCCGTCTTCATTAAGGACAAACATCATAGCACAAAGTTGGAGGCTAGTATTCTTTTGTACGTGCAGCTCATTTCAAGGAAATAGCTGAGATGTAGCTTCACTCAAGGAGTATTCTAAATATGTTTCTTCAATTTGCCATCTCTGGTTTTTTGTTTGTTTGTTTGTTTTTTGTTTTTTGTTTTTTACATAAACTTGAAAGAATCTCCTATCCCTATCCCTGGAAAGCAAAGAATATGTCCTTAAGGAAGACAAGCCACATCACAGAAAACAGCAACAAGCGACTTAAACGTCTCCCTAAAAGAACAGTGTCTATTTCTTGGGAGTCATCCTTCCCCCAGCCTCTCTCCCACGGGGTCAGAGATTGAACCCCAGGCTTGGGAGCATAGCATTCGGTTAGATGCCAGTCTCAGGTTCATGGGATGCATCTCTCTTGTGTAGGGCGTCAGAGAGAGGGCCCATGCTGTACCTACAGCAGGTGTGGCCTTTCAGGCCAGGAGAGTTGCTCTCCACCAGTCACAGCTGTGTGACCCCGAGGCTTTAGTTTTTTCCACCATCATTGGTGGTACATTTTTGTGGTATCTGCACGTTCTCTCTGAAGAACCAGGAAAAATGTGTTTTAGGTTTGTCCCTCGGTCCTTCTGCCCTTCAGGGAGGTGTAATAACATGAGACGCGGCTGCGCAGTCAGGACGTGGTGACTAGAAAAAAGAAGTGCTCTGGGTAGCGACGTGAGTGGACACAGGGTGCTGCGAGGGGGCCTCCTGGACCAGAAAGGAAGCTCTGGAAAGTGTGCATAGGACTCTTTAGTTTAACTGTGGGTTGAAATGTTTTAAACTGTGTCACTCTCCCCAGTTTTCACACCGTTGTCCCATGGGGACGGTCAGAGTCAAAAAAGCATGAAACGAATTTTCAACAGTTACAAACATCCTGGCAATTTCCAGCTGTGTGCTGTTGGGAACTAGTTTGCTACTATTCTGTCAGCCGCCATTTCTTTCAGTAGGAATTTCCATCAGGACCAGGGCTAATTACTTACTCATTTGGGTCCTTTGAGTTGACGTCAGGTGTGTACACTGCCAGTTTCAGTAAAGCCTCAGTCTCGAAACTTTAGCTTGCCTCAGAATCACCTGGGTGGCTTTGTTAGCATGTAGCTTGGTGGGTCTGACTCTTACTGACTCAGTAAGTCTGAAACAGGATCTGTGAGTTCTTATGTAGCACAGGTTTCCAGGAGCTCTTGCCACTGCTGCTTCTGGAAGCTATGTTGAGAGGTGCTGCTTCATACATACAGTTTTGCTCTGTGCCTTGTCATACCTTTAGAGACATCATCGTAAGAATTGCTAATCAGCTGGGCTGTCATAGCACATACGTTTAATCCCAGCCTTTAGGCAGCAGAGGCAGGTTGAGCTCTTTGAGTCTACAGAGCAAGTTATAGGATAGCCAGGGCTGCACAGAAAAACCCTTTTTAGAAAAGCAAAACAAAACTGCTAAGGAGATTGCCCAGTCTGGATCTGTCTCTGATACGCTAACATAAATCTCCGCTGTGAACAGAAATTTATTCTTTGAGCTCAGACAGTTGAGGCTTCCAGATCATTCTATCAAAGTAACGGTGAGATCTTGGGTATGGGAATGGACTCTTGATTTTTTGACATTATTAACTTTGAGTTAGTTCATTTTATTCTTTTTGGCCTTATGACTGAGACCAGGCTTTTAGGGGAATGGGTCCATCCGTTGTAATCGCAGCACCTAGTACAATGCTGGCACATGGCGAGTAGTGCATATTCTTTTTTTGAATGATTTGTAATTAAATATGTTGCTATTGATTTAACAAGCATCAACAAAGTGATTATGCTGTCTCTAGTACTGCTGTGGCTGGGATCTGCAGGACCTGGGCACTGTGGTGGTAGTGTAAGAGCACTGCCTGCTGGGAGAAAGTCAGGGGTCATTACATGGGAATTGGGGAGTTATAAAAGACAAGTATTATTTCACAGTTTCCTTCAGAATTGCCCCAATTTCCATATGACCCACTGCAGACTTCCCCACTGTCAAAGAAAATGCAGTGTTTATTATTTGAAAAATTTCTACAAAAACTCTGTTAATTGGCACCCAGAGATCCATAATGTAATGACAATTGAGGTTTCTATTGATGGCCTCAAGGTACATAGCATGCTGACGTGCTTTCTGAATATTGTCAATCAACTGTTTAGTGCACTATGTTCAAACAGTCTGAATGGACCATGTACCATATTCTGAGCTTTCACAAATTATAGTCCACAACTACACATCAATTAGTTATAAATAATTTATTTATATTTTTAATTTTAAGTACATTGATATTTGCCTGCATGTATGTCTGTGTGAAGGTATCAGAGCCCCTGAACTGCAGTTACAGACAGTTGTGAGCTGACATGTGGGTGCTGGGAATTGAACCTAGGATCTCTGGAAGAGCGATGGTGCTCTTAACCACTGAGCCATCTCTCCAGCTCACAGTTCATTAATTTTTCATATATCAATTTGTTAAGTTATCCCAATATTTCTGTAGGGATACTGGGCTCTCAGGTAGAGTGTTTCCTAACTACATACCACAAACTTTAAATCTTGTATGGTAGGAACCCTGTGTGAAAGGGCTACAGAGAAAGGTTTGCCCAAGGATCTCACATTCTACCCAGAAAACATGAATTCAACCAGAAGCCCTTCTCCATCTCCAGACGCTTAATAACAAAACACTCTCTGTGACTTAAAACCCTTAAGAATGAGACATCAAAATAGCCCTCTGGAGCTCCCATGTGCTCTGTGAGTCCCTTTGGTTTCTGCTGTATGAGGAAATGCTGATCCAGTCCACTTATTTACTTCCTGTTCCTGTGGTGCGCAGCATCACTGTAGAGAAGAGCTCTCTGTGATGGTGGTTGTGTTTTGATTTGTATTATCTGACAGGGTACTCTATGTGCACCTACATTTTCTCTGATATTAGTTAATTTAGATTTAAATGCCTAAGCGTGGCTAGAGGCAGGGACAGAGAAGCCAGAAATCTGTTTCCCCTGGGGCCTAACGTTTATTAACTTTGTAGTTGAGCTTCCTTGGCTTGGCGAACAGGGTGTCTCAGGACTCGCAGCAACTGCCTCAGTTTCCATCCCCGCTCCCGTTCTAGCCAGTCCACTGACAGCAAAGGCCATTATCTTTGCCTAGGTCTTCAGGTCCTTAAATTTGCCCCTCCCTAGGTTCTTAGAGGTCATTTTCTTTTTGACACCTTCCTTGGTTGCTCTTGGAAGAATTCAACCAAGCACTTCCTCCATTGGGCCCTTATTACATTGCTCTCACCCTTCCCCATGACTTTTAATTTGGTTGAAAAGATGACCTGCAAGGGGAGGGGCCATTTTCTATTATCGTTTTTAAATTCCCAGAATATAGAACAATATAAACATATTTATTTCAGTAAATATGATTTTGAACTTTGTTTTTTTAAAATTAAGAAATGGCCTTAAGCTTGTGGTCAACTAAAAGCTTATGTTCTTTTCACATGAGGAGATGACAGAAGTTTCCCCCCCTACTGTATCTTCAGTTTGATTTTTAGCTTGATAGTTGGGATTGAGGTTTGTTTAGGGTACTGTTACCTCCTAGTTTGTTTCTGATGTTTCAAGGGGAAAAGAAAGCCAATATCCATCTATAGCCACCAGACGCCAGCCTTTCTTACATCTAAACAAACTAGCAGCCACAAGTATTATTATAAACACCTTTTCCCCATTTATTTGTTTATCTAATCACTTTACAGTCTCATCCCAGCCCCTCCCTTCTCTCCTCCCAGTCCCACCCTCATGTTCCCTCTTCCCACTTCTCCCCTCCTTCTTCTGAGAGAGGGGGAGGCCCTCAAGTGGCACCAACCCACTCTGGCACCTCAAGTGGCAGCAGGACTAAGTGCGTCCTCTCCCACTGAGGCCGGACAAGGCAGCCCAACTAGGGGAAAGGGATCCAAACACAGGCAACAGAGCCAGAGACAGCTCCTTCTCTTATTGTTGGGGCACCCACATGCGACCAAGCTGCACATCTGCTACATATGTGTAGGGTGTCTATGTCCAGCCCATCCATGCTCTTTGGTCGTTGGTTTCATCCCTGTGAGTCCCCACAGGCTCAGGTCAGTTTACTCTGTAGGTCTTCTTGTGGTGTCCTTGACCCCCTCCAGTTCTATATCTTAAATATGGGGAAGCTGAAGCCAAAGAAGGTTAAGTTACTTTCCCAAGTCCATCCACAGAGAACCTGACTGTAGGTGATGGGCTCCAATGCTTCATTGCTGGCGCTGTTGGCCACACATTTGTTGTCTCTGGACAGGGCTGCTTAATGAATGAGACCCCCTACCTGCTCTGTGTCATCTGCAGATTTGATAAGCAAGTGCTATTGAGAGTTGAGCCAAGTAATTAATAAAAATATAGTTAGAATTAGGGACTCTCTTGTGCCGATCTTCAGTGTCTTAGTAAGTCCTCATGGACCGCTCAGCTTTTCTCAGATCCTTTGAACTGCTCTTGAGCCAACTGCCGCTTCTCTATATTGTCTGTAAAAATACTGTGGGGGATATCCGTGCCACATGCTTCGCTGGAATCCATGCATACGTTCATGACTGTTTCATGTCTGTTTAAGCTAGGGTGCAGTATCTTGCTTTTTCCACCTAAGGTATTGTTTTCAGAGTCTCAGTCGACATTTTATTTTATTTACTAGATAATAAAATAAAAGCCTCAGGAGCTGAGGAGACCTTTGCCATCATCTAGTTCAAGGCCCAGCTGATGACAATGCTGCCTTAGAGTTTAGGATCCACCAGTGCCCTGTTCAGAGCAGGAGAGCGCACCATTGTTGAGAGCGTGGCCTCTGGATCAAATCTCAATTCCAACTCCTAGCTTTCTCCTAGCTGCCTCCTAGCTGTACCCGTGGAGTCAACCTGCCTAGCTTTGCTCCATCTCAAAGCCCCCAAACGTCAAGTGAAAATGGTGATTTAGCCTATAAGGCATGTTGTGTTGGATTTTCTCAGTGTTTGTGTGAGGCATTATGTATAAACTCCACAGTATAGTGGTAGGCACAAAGTAATGTGTGAATGACTCTTAGGTGTTAGTATCTAGTTAATTATGGGTGAATCAGCACGAAATATCCACAGCCAAGTTTCTCCCTTCTTACAGTATTGTCTTGCTTTGTCTTGGCTTTTGGCAGATTTCTAACTGGGCTTTTTTGCCAGATATGGTTCTGTGCAGGCCTCTGTGGTTACCTGAGCCTCGGGGCTTCACACCTCAGCTATGAGGCAGAACTTATTTCCCCCTGCCAGGCTCACCTGGGAGGACTGTTTCTAGGCCAGCGCCAGCTACTGCGAATAAAAGTCCTCTGCAAACATGTCAGATATTAGTACATGTGCTATAAGGATGATACAGTTCATAAAAACCTAACATTTACTAAATGCTTACTGTATGCCGGGGTGCTGTGCTGAGTGCTCCCCACGGGAAGCACCTGTTGAAATCATTCTTTGTGGCCACATCAGAGAGACACACAGTTTTCCCTCCACATCCCACAGTCAGCGGATAAGGTATGGAGAGCTTATTTGCTTAATGTGACCCACTGAGGGAGAGCTAGAGGCCTGGTTAGAGTTAGTGTATTTTTTTAAACTGCTGCAGCTAGATTTACATAAAACTTTTCTTCTCGATTTCTTACAATTATTGAGTTTACTTTAAAAAAAATAAATAAAACTTAAAGCATTTACATCAAAATTGGTCCTCTTTTGTATGTTTTTCAAATACTGATTTTACACCAATATTTCTCCCAGGACTCATCCAGATTTAAGTTGCAGGAAACAAAAATTTGAGGAGCAACAATGGGGCAGGATTTTTCCAGCAAGCTGCTGACTAAAGCAGAGGAGGTGTTCAAAGCCATTAACAGCCTTAACCAAACACACTACATTTTGTTTTCAGTTGTAGAGAATTGGTAGCCGGATATCTCAGACGGCCCAATTGGAGGCAGATGGAAGCATCCCTGGGGGGACACAGTCCTAACTTGGCCACCTGGCACATGCTCAGGGCTACCAGAATTTCCAGTGAACTCTTCCTTGTCTCTTAGGTTTCTTAGATTTGCAAGGTCTCTGTGTTCTACCAGCAAAGAGAGTTGGGAGGAGCTTCTGTCAACTGTGGAGGAAGCCCCTGGAAAGGTTGGAGTGCTGTGTGTGTGTGTGTGTGTGTGTGTGTGTGTGTGTGTGTAAGTGTGTGTGTGTGGGGTGCGCTCTGAGCTTTTGGAAGTGTGCCCAGTGAGCTCTGTGTGGCCATCTGTCCTGCAACCCTGAAGGGTCTTCTACCAGTGGGAACCAGACATGGATGTGTGTGAGCGTGTAGGATTTGGAGGGATCATTTAGCTCCTGGAAATCAGACTGAAGAAGTCTCTGAAGCAGTAATGGGGGTGGGCAGGAAAAAGTTAAACACTCTCTCTCCATTCTGCTAACTTTGGATTGTATTTGCATGGAAATTAGTGTTTGTGAAATAACTGAGCCATATGGATGCACCGAGATGCATGCGTTCTTCTGGTCTGTGGATAGAGGAGCAGTTGAAGGGCGTGGGCTTATCCGGAGGCGGAGTGAACGGGCGGATGTGGCAACACAGGGAGGGGGCCGGTTTGGGGGATATGGGCCTATGTAAATGTAGAGGATCTGGATGTGTTGGCAAGATCACACTCCCTTAGCGAGAGCTATGCATGGAAGTATTTGCTTTTGAGGTCACTGCCCCTCAAGTTCTGTGAACGAGGTTGTTGCATCTCACGTGTCTGGTGACAGTTAGGGGGTAGAAGATGACACCCATGGGATGCACAGGCTGTGGTTTCATTTTCATCACAAACATCAGTGGGCAAAGCTCAAGATAACAAAGCAAAGGAACAGATTCAGGGATATTAGAATTGTCTAGAAGCTTTGCACACTCCTGTCTGAAAGGAGCTCGGTTAAGAACAATGTTCTCAGTAAAGTAGGCCCGTTTCTCTTTTTCTTTTTCTTTATTTCTATCATATACTTTTACCAACACTCTATAGAGACTGTCTTTCAGACCTAGAAAACTAATGAATGCTTATTGTCTGATGGTCACTCTACAGTGTGTTTTGGAGGCCTGCTTTAACTTAATTGATTGGTCTTCACAGACGGCTGGTGCAGGGTCACAGACAGCTGTGGTCTTACCAGCACTGTGTGGTAGACAATTCTCCTTCCCCTGTTCCACCCTGTCTTGGACAAAGCTCTCTTAGGCACAGGTCAAATCCTGGGATATCTTGGTCTATGTCATTGGGGTGCAAGTTTGGGTTGGATTCTGGGATCTTTGGTTGGTCTCATCTTCTTTACAGCCCCACTGCTGCACGGCCTCCATTGCTCTGCAGACAAGCTTTCCATGTGAAACACCAATTTTCCTTTCAGCTGGTGATTCTGTAATTCAGTTGGGGCAGAGAGCCACTTATTTTCTACAGTGAGAGATGGGTCACTTACCTCATCCATTTAGGCATCTTCCTCCCTCTTTTCTTCATTTACTTCTCCCTCCCTTCCTCTCTGCTCCGTATTTTGTGAAATATACTTTTTTTTTCTGTAGTCCAGGCTGACCTGGACCTAGATGCTCTTGCGTCAGCCTGAAGGGATCGTTGGGTTTCAGCATGCACCACCATGCCCAGCTGCTCTGTTTCCTTTGTGTGTATTTTGATCACTGGTGGATTCGTCTCACTTCCCTTGCAGGCTATTGTGAGAGAGATGGAGCCCCCTGGGCACCTTGGATTTCAGCCTAAGATAATAAAGTACTTCTGAGAGGTGTTGTGTTGGCAGAAGCACTCACCTATGGCTTCTTCAGGCAGACCTCTGGCTCCTCCAGACTCCCTGAAGATAGGTCTAGACAAATGAGGCCGAGGGACAGAGCCACCCTCACCCAGCACCACTGAAGACTTTCTAACCTTGATTCTTCCTGGTTAAGATAACCTCTAAGTATGTGAAGATTGACTTAGCGTAATGCCCATCAAATGGAGAAATTCCTGAACACTCTTGACAATCTCCCAGAAACAGGAAACTTACAGTAAGTCATATGCTGGGACGGGCCTCTCCATGCCCCCAAATTGTCTTTCGTGTATGTTCCACAATCTCTCATGTAAATTAGTAATTCCAAATTGGTCACAGGGAGAATATTGACTGTCTAGCATTTGCAAGGGCTTTCTTACCGATGGCATTTATTAGCATGGCATTTCACTTGCCTCTTAACAAAGTAATTCGTTTTCTTATGGACAGAGGCATCTATATTCTCTCAGATCTGCCTTTGGGAGAGGAGGTGTCTTACTCTCTAGAATAACTTCAAAATCATGGGAGCCTTCCATTCCAAGGTGGCCTTTGGATGTTTGAAAACACCTACATTGCCTCTTCCGTCTTCCCTGTGCAAGCTGAGCATAGTTCCTTCCACAGGTGCTCGCCTGGTTTCCTGGCTGGCTGGTGTCTTTGAACATGGATACCACTGTAGAGCTCTCAACAGAAAACAAAATTTCTCCAGGCACCGCCCCCTCCTCTCTATGATCTTTTTAACAAAATGTTCTTCATTTTCTTGATCCATTTTCAGCAGCATTTGATGCCCGCCCTATGATGAGTGATGCTATGAAGTAGGGTACAGTTTCGGGTGTGGCTTCTCATTGTAGCTCATGTTATTTTGCTTTTTTCCTTTAAAGTACAAGTTGCTGCCAGAACTCTTGATGGACCAGGACTTGTCAGAATGTCATCAAAACACTAATTTTCATTTCCGAAACAAGTAATCTCCCCACTGCTGATTTGTTTTCTATCAAAGACTTCCAGCGTGCACCTTTTCTTCATTCAGTCATTTGTCTCTTGATCACCAAAACTGTGTGTGGAATGACAGCTGTTTTAAATCCAAGATCCAGTCAGACACATAACAAGTGAGTTTGTTAAGACTCCTCCAGGTGACCGTCATTGAAATGGCACGAGCAACAGAAAGGGGAGGGCAGAGCGGTCTTTTTTTTTTTTTTCCAGAAGTATACCTTCCCACTCCCCGGCAACCATGTGGTGCAAATGGGTCTAGAACTGACTTCTACTTATCCCCTGTCCCTTTGTCACTCCTTCCTTTTGGTGGCTTTATTAGGTGACAGGGTCTTGGGAGTTAGGCAGAATTCTTTGGTGCAGAAGCTGTGAGAGATGAGACATAGTTTCAAAGTTAACAATAAAAAGGAATGCTAAGGGTCATTTGTCTTAAATAATTTGAGTCCATGGACCTCTGTAGTAGTGTACCTAGACTCCCCTCCGAGCGCTCCTCTGCCTCTGTGTTGTGTTTTCAGTGTTGCTTTCCTTGTCATCCATTCACGGGGCTTGAGGTCTTTAGGAGCAGGTGTAATAGCATTTCCATCTCTTGACAGGGGAAGGGTGGGTTGAAAGAGAGGTGCATGAGCATTCAGGGTTGCCTGTCAGATGGTGGATTGGAAAAGGAGCGGTTGTCATGGTGATGGAAGGTTGCATCCCACCACCATGGAAACCAAACTTAAAAAGATAGTGTTAAGGCTGGAAGTCACATGATACATTTTGTTTGTTTGTTTTTTTAAGGAAAAGGGGTTTAATTTTTACCCATCTGATTTTTGTTTTTTAAAGACAAGATTGGAAGGTGAGAATAATTGTGCTGAGGAAAGCAATGAGATCATAAAATGGGGCAGCGTGGAGTACTCAGAGACTTCTCGTGTTTCCACTTGTTGCAGTACCTTGCAGTACCGTTTTCCTGCCGTGGCGGGAGGGGAAGGGCAATGTGGTGTGGAGTTTCACGTTTGCTGTCAGAGCCGTGCACTGGATGTGCTAGCTCTCCAGTCCTATGAGGGACCTTGGTCCCACCCTCAGTTAATCTGCTGAGGACAGAGACAGAACCCGAGAGCAAGGCTTGCGGAAGAACACGGAAATGGAGTTGAGCACATGGCTTGTTCCATAAGTGAGGGCGGTCCATATGTTGGTACATTATACAATCAGATGACATTTACAGCTTCAGGGTTGGTGGAAGTCAGTGCCCTGCTTATTCAATCCATTCTAAAAGTTGTTTGTTTGTTGTTGTTTGTTTTTAAATCTGTTAGTCACAGGATTGAAAACAAACCCAGGATAAATTATACTTAGGCTGTAGACTTGCAACATTCCTACCTCCCCACGATCACTGACGTTCTAGTTAGTTGATCGGGCTTGCAAACGGCTCAGAGTAAGGCACAGTTTCTTCCCAGGAAACTTTTGTTCACACTTGCTTTGGGCTGTTCCATCTGGCCAGGCAGGGCAGAAGAATGAATGTTCAGATGTCCAGACAGAGCTTCTGCACTTGACCTCTCACACCAGGATTGACCTCTTACCCCAGGCCCTCTCATCTGACAGACAGGGGCAGCTAGCTTCAAGGCATTAGAAAGCCTTGTTGAAATTCCATCGTTTTCTCTCCCGCTTGCCCCACCTACCCCTTCCACTGTGATCAGCAGAGAAAGTGGGAAATGCCCTCCTCCCCCATGAAGGCAGCTGGCCCTAGGCCTGCTCTACCAGGCACGAATTTCCCTCTCAGACTGAAGGGCTGTAAGCTTGCCCTCATGGCATGTGAGGACGCATAAGGCAGTAGAGAGTCCTGTAGGGGCATTTGTCTTGGGAAGGGTTGCGGAGGATCACACCAGGTGAAAACACAATCTGTCGACATGCCGGCCACCATGACAGCTGTGTCTGTGGTTTAAGCACAGGTCCTGCCCCTTCATTGTTACTCATCTCTGCAGGACAGATGCATCTTTCTCCACCCCCTCAGGCAGAGTGGATGTGATCTCACTTGCATGACCTCACTGTGGCTCCGGCAGGGTCTGTAGGAGTTGGAGTCGGACATCTGTGGTGGTGGTTCAACCTCTCCTGTCCTTAGTTCCGGCCTTTGGTGTGATGAATGTCCCTTCTAACCACCAGGAGAGATTGCATCAGAGCTATCAGCTTCATAAATCCTCCTCCGGGGACTTGGTGTTTGAAAGAGCTCTCCATATTCCCAGGAGGTCTTGGACCAAATGTCTTTACTTTCTTCCCGGAGGCCCATTACTATAATTTTCTTTTAAATTCTTTACTGGGGTAGATGTCTTCAGGGTCAGATCATAGCCACAGCCAGCCAGGCCCCTCCTGAAGGCTGGGACCATAAACAGATGCTTTCCCCAAAGCTTTGAGCCACAGCAGACACTTAAGACTTGATTTAGTAGGGTAATAAAAGCGACTGTGATTTGTTTAGGGGCTTTGTGCTCATGTGTCATTTTAGGTGCTGGTCCTCTTGTCTTTCTAGTATCTTCTATGGAAGTGGATGGTGGTGGCCTTCCCTACTTGGAGCACTGTGTTGGGCAACTTTTGCAGTGAGAACCCTGACTCTTCTTGTTACTCATTGACAGTTTTTTTTCCTTCTTTTTTCTTTTCTTTTCTTTTTTTTTTTTTTTTTTGTCTCCATTGCTCTCTAGGTCCAAGGCAAGATCTTGATTTTTTTTCTTTTCGGTCATATAGAAACTTGGAAGAACTGTCTTTTACATTTTGTATTTATAGTGTCTCTTCTGTACCAAGCTTCTGGCAGAATCACAGAATAGACACAGAATCTTTCCCTTTGAATCAATAATCATATTGCCATATTTATGTCCTGCTGAGGAGTGGTAGGCATATGCAAAGACATGGAAACCATTGTCTGAGACTTTTATGTCTCTTCAAATCACACATCCCTAAACAAGGAGGCTGAAGGGAAAATGGGACTTAGACCCTATTGCAGGCCATTGTCTTGGGTCTGAGGCTAGTGCTAGGGATGGCTGGTGGAGGTTGAGATCTATCTCCTGAGAGACAGGGAGCAATTGTAGCGAGGCTCCAGAGTTCTAGCAAGTGCCAAAGTGGCCACATTTTTTTTGTCCCCACAGAAGTAATTTTTTTCCCATTAGGTCTGGAACTTGAAGAGAACGCAGTGTTCTGTCAACCTGCCTGTCCCTGGTGGCCCCTCAGATCATATTCATTTGCCTTGCGCATGGCGACAAAGGCTCCGCGAGAGGGGACAGCTGAGAGCAGAGGGGTCTCAGAACACCTGGGTGCATCCTTTCCCACTATTCCCTACATTGGCTGTCTGCAGCCTGTGCCTCCAGCTGGGAAGCCGAGAGGCTGGCTTGAGTCAGGAGGCCGTGCTTCCAGAGCAGGGCAGGGCTCCACCTCAACCCGGGTTCCTGGGGCTCCGTCGGCAAGCAGAGCCGGCACCACAGCAGTACCAGGTCCACCCTCTGTCTTGCCCCAGCTTTCTCTGCTAAAGAAGGAACTAAACAAATGGCAGGTGTGCAGGCCGAGCCACGCTGCTGCTCAAATTAGCTGTGTTGCTAGGGAAACAAGTCAACTGGTTGAAGGAAGGAGCATTGGGTAAAAGGGATAAATCAATAAGCAAGCCTATTTTTATCATTTCCCTAATGATTGTCTTGAGGCTTCTAGACAGGGGAGGAGAAGGGAGAGCTGTGGAGACACCGGTCCTCATTAACGGCTCCGAGTGAGTGAGGAGCGGAGGGCTGTTTGGGAAGGGTGCCAGGGAAGTTTATGAAGTGAGGCCCCTAGCGAGCAGACAGTGAGATGGACGCTTCCTTGCAGGTTTGAAGCTCCTTTGTGGTCATTTCCTTCTTTGGCTCAGTCTGGGCCTTTGTTCGCCCGCATTTGATCTTTCGGGGATCTTGCACGGCCTTCTCTGATCGTCATCTTCCTTGTATTCAGGCTGATGTGGATTTTTGGTATTGGTTTGATTTTTCCTTCCCCAGAATACATACAGCTTGAATTGATTTTATGATTATAAGTTAATACATGCTCATTATAACAGTCAGACGATGGATAAAGGAGTAAAGGAAAAAATGAATATAACCCTATTACTCAGAGAAAACTGATTATCCTTCCAATAAAGTGGGACCCTCCCCCACCTTCTCTCTCTCTCTCCTCTCACTAAAGAGGATGTCTGTACATGCTGGCTTCTCTTCTTTTTCTTTTTTGATAGATAATGTATGCCCATAGTATACAGTACAAAAGTTCAGATGAGAATATTGTATAGAGAGAATGTGCGACGTCTTTTTATAATGGTACCACATTATGGTGTCCCTGTACTACCTGTGTATTGATTAGTCACCTATTAATTAAATATCAATCATTAGATACCCACTATTTCCAAGCACAGTATTGAGTCTCTGGCCTCAGTTTCCCAGGCCTTTCTGCTTCATTGGCTCCATGTGTCCTGGCCCTTAGAACACAGTCTCTACTCTGTGATGGACATTCTATAGATAATGCTTCACGCTGGGCCCAGAATGTAATGGGGGCCACTGAATTCCAAGGCAGAAGAGAAGTCTGCACAGATAGACTTTCATCCTGTCACTGACTGTGGCTGCCAGGAAGGGTGCTGTTCTTTGCAGCCGTGGTGACATGTAGCTCCCTTTGACCCCCTCACGGCACATCTTTTGCATTGCCTGTGAGGCACATAAGTTGAAACTGTGGGCTCTTATCTACAGTCTTCCCTTGGTGATGGAACAGGGCCTTTGCTATTGGGCTTGACGTCTGCTGGTGAGCAAAAAGGAGATGGGTGCGTATAGGAGCCTGTACTGAGCAGAGGGAGTGGAGGGCCTGCTTAGGCCTCTTCGTGCATTTAAAGTTGATTAAGCTCCTCCTATGTACCAGAATCTCCACTAAGCACTGCCCGTGTAGAGTTAAACGAAGCACCTGCTTTCAAGGGATAGTTTTTTTGGAGGAGAGAAATAGAAGATACCAAAGCAGGGTGGTGGTGGTGGGGAGTGCGCAATGCAAAGAAAAATGAAGCATAAGGAAAAATGCCACCAGGGGAAGTTTTAGCTCATGACCAGAAAAGAGGAAAAAAGGCCGCTTGCAATGAATGGTAGACATGAATGGACGTCACTGTCTGTTCTTAATATTTTCTTCAGAAAAGGAAGTAGAAGAGAAGCTAGAGAAAAGGGCTGTGACAGAGGCTGGGGCACTATCCCCACCCCTGTATGCCTTCCTGTTTGCCTCTGTGGCATTTTCTGTTGCCTAGCCTTTCGCTTACCCCCCAGAACCTCCAGACTCTTACACCCTTCCCCCCACACCACAGTACCACATCACATTCTTTTGTTCTCCAGCTGAGTTCCCCCCAAAGTCTAAGGCTGGAGGACCTGGAGAGGCATTCATCCCTCTCTAGGTTGGATATATTTGACCAGTTTCCAACAATTTAACCCAAACCAGCTGCAGACAGCTGCTCTGAGTGAGTCCTTGGACACCAGACAGTAGGCAGAGGATTTGGCTAGAGGAAGAAGTGGGTCTATGAATTGCTAGATTCCTACCTGTGCAGGATGGTTTTATGTCAACTTGACGTAAGATAAAGTAATCTGAGTGGAGGGAGCCTGAATTAAGAAAAAGCCTCCATAAGATCAGGCTACAGGCAAGCCTGTAGAGCATTTTCTTAACTAGTGATTGATGGAAGAGGGCCCAGCCCATTGCGGGTGGTGCCATCCCTGGGCTGGGGGTCCTGAGTTCTATTATGTTGTGATATTACCAACTGAGCAGGCATATTTGGATGCTGATGGACATAGGTATATAAAATGTTTCCCATGAGAAACCAAGCAACTTACACTGGTTTGACAGTGGTCAATTCCTGGCCCTACAGTCCACTGTGCCTGTACCCAACCTCCCTTCCCTCAAGGCTTGGCTGATGTTTTAAAGTTTGGCCTTCTTCAAAATTAGATTTTTATTACAAATCTAAGTCTCTTTCAATTTTATACTTATTAAGTCAGTCCTGTACTATTTAATTAATGAGAGAGAGAGAGAGAGAGAGAGAGAGAGAGAGAGAGAGAAAGAAGAAGAAGAAGAAGAAGAAGAGAAGACAAGACAAGACAAGACAAGAGAAGACAAGACAAGACAAGAGAAGAGAAGAGAAGAGAAGAGAAGAGAAGAGAAGAGAAGAAAAAGCAGGCAAACAAATAAGTGAAACAAGCCACGATGAGCACATATGTGGTACTCCTCCATGGCCTCTGCATCAGCTCCTGCCTCCAGGTTCCTACTCATTTGAGTTCCTGTCCTGAATGCCTTCAATGATAGACTACAGTGTGGAACTGTAATCCACACAAACCCTTTCTCCCCCAACTTGCTTTTGTTCATGGTAGTTCATCACAGCCTAACAGAAACCCTAAATAACACACCACCTTTTGATTCTAGTATCTGGGGCCTTGGACAGCACCATTCTTTGAGGCTGCATGACTTTTCAGCCATTCAGAGACTTAGCACATCACAGACAATTTTATTTATCAGCCTCTGGGTTCAAGAGCCATTCCTCTGTCCTTCTGTGAGATGGCACCTTTTCCAGGCTGGTTTTGTGCCCCCTAACAAGCCTTCCTTATCTGATCTGGATAGTGATAGGATTGTAGCAGAGAGCTGTAGATGGCTGAGGAAGTGAGAGTGATTGGCAGGTCCAGCGAGCCCAGTGGGTATCGGTGGCGAGAATGTCCTGAGGAAAAAAACAGCTGCTGGTCTGAGTGTCAGCGTTGCTTGAGAGCTCCTATACCTTTAGCTCATGGTTCTCCTTCTAGGCCTTTCTTTGGAAGGATACTCAGTCCCCTCAGACAACCCCAGACCCAGTGGATTAACAAGAGGCAGAGATTTGTATAGCTTGAATGATAAAGTGACTTTTCCAGTTCTTCCCAGGGAGGTCCTGAGTCTGTGCAAGTGGTGAGGGGGTTTTTGAGCTTGCATGGGATACTTCTAAACATGGGCAGTAACCAGGTAGACCTAGTGTTTTTATGAACAACTTTATTAATAGAATTGATGTGTGTGTGTGTGTGTGTGTGTGTGTTACATTGAAGAGGCAATGTCATTCAACTCAGAGACAACCAGCCCTTCCTCAACTTGTAATGGGCAATGAGACCTGCTCTTTTTTTTTTTTAATTAGGGCTCCTAATGATGTTCCTGTGGGTACCAATCCCTAGAAAGATGCTCTGAACAAAGGACTGCATGGTGATGCAAGTCTGGAGTATGCTGCGTCCTGCTCCCTACCCCACCGTGTGTGTGGTTACGCACAGTGTACGGTAGCATTAAAGGCTCCAAGCAGTCCTGCTGGGAAGGAACCTACTTAACTTTACTTAACCCAGGCTTCCCTCATTTATTTGATTGCAAGTTTCTGTAGCACTAGTATTTTGTGACCTACATAATAGAAACAGCACCCAGATGCCCTCAGATTCTGCAGCCATTCATCAATGCCGTGTTGGCGCGCTGTCAGTTTCCTTTCTGGGCCAGTTTCCTAGGCAAGGTCAGAAATTCCTCAACCACCACTTTTGCCTTATTCTCACTGGCATCAGATTCGTCTTGGAATTCCAGGCACAAGCACCAGGCCCAGGATTGCTTGACCTGTTCCAGAGTCTTGTGGGATAGTGGGCCGTGGGTCAGTCTTTTGTCATCCCATGTGCAAAGCTCTAGATTAGAGCCAGCTATATGACAGAAGTGTGCCCCTTCTGGTCTTTATGCTCTGGTGGCCTTGCCAGGGTGTGTGTTGGATGGGGACTTGTCCTAAGACATGTTGGTGTGCCTGAAGCATGTTCTGCTCTCAGAGGTTGCCCTAAGCTATCAGAGTTTGAAGCAGAAAACATGCCTAGTAGTACCAATGGGTTTCCATGTAGTGATTCCCCTCCAGCTGGGAGGGCTTCAAGAAGCATAGTAGAATCTGGGGCAGGAGTCTGTTTAGAGGTCCAATGAGGTGCATCCGTTTCCCAGATCGGGTGGCTGAGCAATAGGAAGCAGAGGATTTCTGGGTTGGGGATGCTATATGAGGAGTGGAGATGTGTGGGAAGGAAGGACTGCCAGCTGTGGGAGAGTGCCTGTGACTCAGGGATACATGGGGACGCTGGGGAAGAGATGGTGCTGCCAAATGTGGTGGACTGGAAGAGTCACCTTCTCTCTACTCTCCTGTGCTAGCCCCAGGATCAGAGCTACTGGTGGGCCACTAACATCTCTGTGCACAGGTGGCCTCTGCCTGAAGAATGCTCTGGTCTCTGCCCCTCCCCAGAGATCCCTGAATGCTTATCTGATGACACTGACACAATATTATAGTGGGCACTGGAAGAGAGGCATCAGGGATCTCTTTGTGATCTGGTCTTCTGTACTGGCAAAGAGGGGTTTAGAACCCGTGTCCTACACTGGCAGCCCCGCTCTGTGGGGTGACAGGAGAATGGTCTCTGCTCTCCTCTCTTTGTCAGACATACTACACTTCTCCCCCCAACGTGAGTCGTGGAATTTGCCAGAGAATAGGTTGAACAGCAAGGCTAGTGACACATCTGGCTTGTGTTTGTCATAACAGTAATTACAGAATGAAATCCCAACGTGCAGAATGACTGGGCCCTGGGAGGGATCCAGTGTTTGCTTTTTTCTAGCCATGCCCCCCCCCATCTCCCCTGAGCTTGCAGCAAAGCCTTTCTGCAGGAATCAAGATGCCTGCTTTGAGTCATCCCCCCCCCTCCACCAAAGCCACAGAGAACATCTCACCTGTCATTAGAAAAACAGCAGGAAAAAGCTTGTATATTTACTCATTGGATTCACATTATGGTTTATAGAGGCTGGATTCTGCCATGGTAGATTCCAACCCATTCTATGCCTTTCTGATGCCTCTAAATGAAGAAACTTAGGAGAAAATAAGGTGAGTCCAAGTGCTTCTCCTGCTCCCAGAATGATCGTTCTGTGTCAGATATGAAAACAAAGGGGGCTCACACAGCATGGCTGAATATTTTCCTTTTCAGGGATTCTTCTTTCTCCCAAATTGATTAGAGGTTCCAGAGAGAAGGGTGACTCTAAATGTGATTCTGAAAGGGCAGAAGACAGCCACAGCTGGGTCTTTATTGATGCCAAAGCTGGGTTTTCTGCCCAGGCACCTAAAAGGTTGGAAGAGCAGAACAGGATCCTGGTACAGGGTTTACCTCTCTTCTTTCTTCTCCACCAATTTGAAGCCCTATTTAGTTCCTGGATTTATGTTTTATTTCACTCACTATTTGGGGCATCTGACATATTCCCAATTTTATTCTTTCCTCCCTGCTTCCTTTTCTTGAAGAAAATATGTCCTTTTCATAGGCCAGTCCTAAGTAATAATGGCTCCTTGTGCTAAGAACCACCTGCTTGCGAGTATAAAACATTCACACTGCAAGGGCCAGCAGGGAGAAGTTTGTGAGTTTATGTACGTGGCCATCTTGGAGGCTGTATCCTGTCTTACATGAACTTGATCCTTAACTCCTCTTTTGCACGCCATTTGAGTACATGATCCTGGCCACCATCATTGCCAACTGCATCGTCTTAGCCCTGGAGCAGCATCTTCCTGAGGATGACAAGACCCCGATGTCCCGACGACTGGTATGTGCCTGCTTTCTTCTCCCTTTCTCCTCCTGGTTCCCCTGACTCAACCTCCCTTCCCAAACTTCCTTTCTCACGCATCTCTGTGAAGAATTTATTGTTTGCAGAGGGACAAGTTAGCAATAAACCCTCCTGGGACTCATGAGGAAGAGGGCATTGCAAATACCTGTGTGTACATCACGTGACAGCCAGACAAGAAGGTAGGGCATTCAGGAGGGCCATTTGCTTCACTCCTCTTTCCTAAGGGACTGTTGAAGTGAGAAGGAAAAGGAGGGAGGATGCTGACAGCTGAGTGTGTTAGTGGTTATGAACTTGCTAAATGCTGACGTCCTTACTCTCCTGAGGAGATGATGCACAGGTCAAATATTCCTCCAGAAGAGAGGAATCATTTTAAGTCCAAACACATGGGCAAGTGGCCAGACTGATGACCCAGGCATGAAAACTCTGAAGTTTCCAGATGGTGTAGAGACCCAAGAATGGGGAAACAAACTCCTCCTGGGCAATGCTGTGCCATCAGGGACTTTCAGGAGAAAAACATCCAGTCCCTAGGTGGACACATCTGCCCATTTCTACAGCCCTTTCCCTTGCTCTGGGTATGCATGCAGCATCATGTCTTCTTCATCCTTCAGTACCCTTAGCTGTACCCATATACAAGGCTGGTCATCGTGGTGTGCCTGCCTGTGTCTGATACAGATTAATCCTGCTATTGTTCCCTGTTCTTCATCCTCACAGGAGAAGACAGAACCATACTTCATTGGGATCTTCTGCTTTGAAGCCGGGATCAAAATCGTGGCTCTAGGGTTCATCTTCCATAAGGGTTCATACCTCCGCAATGGCTGGAATGTCATGGACTTCATCGTGGTCCTCAGTGGGTGAGTCTCCTTCCTCCTTGCTCTCCTTCTGTGTGTGTGTGTGTGTGTGTGTGTGTGTGTGCGCGCGCGCGCGCGCGCGCGTTGGAAGGCCCATGGTGACATGGGGCAGCTGGTACAAGGAACACAGGGTGGACAGAGATCAGAATGTGGAGTAGAAGCCAAAGAAAAGATCAAAGCTAAGAGTCTTCATGTAGCTGGGCTGTAAAGAACCCATCCTTGGAAGAGCTGGGCACATGTAGCACTAAGCAGAGGCATGGGACTCTCAGACGTGCCTGGCTTCCCACTGTATACTTGATAGATTGCTGGACACCCGGGTTTCCAAGGAAGAGCCTTTTAACTGAAGCAAGCAGCTTGTGCTGGTCTAGGGGAGGGGTCATCCCAAGAGATCAAATAAATGATTCAGCAGGTGCAGTTTCTTTGGGGGTGGGGGTATTGGAGAAGACGCCAATTATGGTTTTCTGAACTAAAAATTAAAATCAACACACCGAGAACAGACTTAAATGATTTATTAATGGCATAGAATTGAATCCCATGAATATATTTGATAAGTCATTCTTTAGAAATTAATATAGTATATTGGAAGTGAGCCAGTATCATAGGCACATATAGGATGGTGACCCATACAGATGAATATTTGTGGCATCATTCCTTTGGGTATGAACACAGCATGAGGATGATGGGTAGATCCAACACCCTTGGCCGCAGATGTGATGGGCTTTGGCATTGGGAGGGATGCACAGCATTTCAGTGGCCTGTGAGTCTCTAAGTCCATTGGCTTTTGGTGTTTGCAGGGGAGCGGAATAAACTTGTATAGGTGTGACATCAAGTGTGTGGCATGGAAATTTCCTTACTTAGCTGCCTGGCTCACTGGTGAGGACAAGCAAAGACACAGGCCATTGAAGAGAGGGACTATGTAGCCACCAATATGATGAACAAACATGAGGAAAAAGGAAATTTGTAGGGAGTAGTTGGGTAAGGGTGAAGACTGAGACGGTGAGCTTGGGAGCCACGTGTCCACTCATTGTCTTGTGATACAGACACTGTGATCACATGTTTTAGCTTTCAGAACAATTGTGATTGGATGAAAGAGAAGCAGTTGAAGATATAATGGATTGCAATATATCTTACAAGTAACCAGCCTCAGTATAGGTACTGGATAAATAGGGTTGAAGGCTCATGTTTAAAAAATATCTGCAGCCTTTCAGAAGGATTTTCTGTAGATAATTTTTAAAATTCTAATGCTACATTTTAAATATGACTTTATACACATACATATGTGTATACATACATATATACATATATAGCATCACAGAAGTATATTTTCACAGAAAATGTAGCAATCTGAGTGATGTTTTAAATGCCTCAAAAATAAATAATATATATTGTATTAGAAAAGTCCCATGTTATGAATCCATTTGGAATAAAAATGTTATTGTTGTTATTGGTGGTGGCGGCGGCAGCATTAGCTTTGTTTCGTTTTTTTAAATAATATTTTTATTGACTATTTGTGAATTACACATCACAAACCCCAATCACACCCACTTCTCAGTCCTCCCAGGTCCAGACCCCTACCCAGAAACCATCAATTGTGGAAAGCTATACTTCAGGATTTTTATCATAATTTTTAAAGAGTTCTCTTTGATGGCCTTTTGTCTAGGCTGTTACTTTGGGGTAGGGAGGGGTGGGGATTACCCTTCTTTCTCAGCTGTGAGTCTGCAGTCTTTGATACCACGGCAAAAGTAGCTTCCTTGCCCTTTATAGTCAGCTGAGCATGGATCATGGACTTCTACACAGTTCCTAGAAACAGCATGTTTCTTTGTGTGTGTGTGTGTGTGTAATTGGTCCTGGTCGGTGTTACATACACTGAAACATTTGAAGTTTCCTGTCTAAGCCGCTCATTTTTATTTTAAACTGTCATATATTGATTTTTTTTTAAATACAGGAAAAAATCAAAAGGGGAGAAGAAACCATGTTCACTGATTAAAAGCAATTTCTGATTTTAAGAGCAATTTTTGGTTTTTATGGCATCTTCTCCCAGCCCTTTAAAGCTAAGAAAGCTTTCTATCAGATGTCTGTAATTTTGCTGCCTTTCTCAATGTGTATTGAGCATATCACACATCATCCCATAGTTTACTGGAATTTTGTGGTAAATGATCAGCACTTTGTTAAGAGGATGTGCACGGCTTGTTTCTTGTTTCTGCTTGTTATTCGACACTTAGATTGCTTTCTGGTGGTTGCTGTGATAAATAATTATTAAAGAGGCTCTAACATGCATCTTTAGGATGCCACATTTTACTAGACATTCTGACAGGTTGACGTGCAGTCAGTTCTCTGTATCTTTGCCTTCTGAGCAGATCTAGTCAGGCGTGGATAGGAAATATTTGGGGAAAATGCAACCGTAGTGAACTGGCAAAGGCTTTTTATCCTTATCACCATTCCCTACACAGTGTGGAATAACTAATATTTATGTAGTGTTTATGCTGCATGGTCTTGTAGGTAACATAGAGATGATTTAAAACATCCAGGAGGAAGGATGTACATGTATTACATGCTAATAACAAGACGCCTTATATAAGATATGTGAGCACGTGTGTGGTTACCTATCCACAGAGTCTCAGAACCAGTCTTCTCTAGAGACCACAAGACAACTGTACTTCGCAGGGGAATCTGGTGGTTCTGGTGTGGGAAGTGGGCACTGTGATGGGTGTGGGGAGGTATAGTACCCTTTCCTCTTGACCAGACAAGGGAGATACTGACACAAGCCTTATTAAGGGCTGTTGATAGGGCTGAAATCAGCAAGGCACCTTTGCTGCTAGAGACAGGGAGCCCTGTATTCCTCACCTGCATGCCCAGAGAGTGTACAGCTTGGTCAAGTCAACTGTCCTACCTGAGCTCTCTGCCCAGCTTTCTCGGTGGCTCCTCAGACTTCGATGGCTCTACGGGTGACTGACTCTAAAGCTGGTACTTTCTAGTTTAACCAACAAGACTTTGCTCCCGATCCCACCCTACCTTCAGCTTAACATGCAGGAGCTCTTTTTAATTTACATGCAGGTGTTTTCCAGGCAACAAATTCACTGAGCTCTTGACTGCTGAGGGATGGGGTTCTGAGCCTCTGGAATAGAATGGGTCATTGCATGGTCTACAATTGTAAATTCATCTACTGTCTTGCTTTGCTGCTAGGAGGCAGCCCACCTCTGAAGTCAGTCCATGTCTTTGGATACTGACATGGCAAAACTCAACGGTGTTTTCTTCTCTCTTTGTAGTTGTGCATTAAGCTACCGGACATTTTGCATTTATAAGGCCTTAGATTCAGTTAAATATGTTGCAGTATCAACTAGTAAGGTGGGTAGAACAGACTTCAGGGATTGGTACCCAGAGAAGTTGCAACATTTGCTCACTATCACCTGCTCTCTGGTGGCAGATTCTGATGTTTAAATTGTGCCCCCTGATGCAGAGCTGATATTTTTAAGCCTACGATATGCACCCCATCTCCTGGATGCATAATCTTCCTTTTTTTTTCCTTCTTGACACCTGCATCCAGAGTTATCCTTGCTGACAGCACGTCCTTCCCACCTTGTCTTCAGGTGTCACCTCACATTCTACTCCTGTGCACTGGGGAATGACAGTGTTGGAGCATGACATGGTGTGTCAGGGTTGGGGCTGCACAACATCTCAGTTCTCAGTTCTGGTGGTGGGCGGGGACCAGGAGGGAGGGGGCGGGAGGGATGGTGGATGCTGTGACGTCAGCCAGCTGGTTCAGCATGAAGCCTGTCATCATCAGCCTGCTGCTAAGAGACAAGTATTTGGGGGGGGGGGGGAGACTGGAGCCACCGCATTCTGTCTGCCTCCCCTAACCTTTCATATTCTTAGACATGTAAGTTGAAGATGTACATGGTCTAGAGTCTGTTTATGTTAATTATTTCATACAATATTTATATACCCATACAAGGGGTTAGCTGAGTCCATTTTCTGCAACTAGAGAGTATCAGACACTGGCCAGTTTTTTTTTTAAACAAAAAGATTTATATCCTACAATTCTGGTGTCTGAAAAGTCTAAAGTCGGGCCCTGACATCCGATGAAGCCCTTTTTGTCATGTCCTTACAGAGCCAATGGCATATATGATGAAGAAGAGAGGGAAACTAACCAAACGCATCCTTTTATCAGGAGTCTGTTCCTGTCATATGTAGCCCATTCTGGCTATAGCAGCAGTCTTGAGCTATGTTATAGGGTGGTGTCCCCGTGACCAAATCATCTAAAAAAAAAAAAGGCACCACTCTTGCTATGTCACAGAGCTACTTACATTTCAACAGGAGCATTTGCAGAGGGTCTTTAGATAACAGGGGGGATCTTGTTGTCCTCATTTTCCAGATGGTGATATAAAGGTTCGTAGAGGGCACGTGTCTAAACAGTAGACACTATCTAGGACAGTGGTTCTCAACGTGTGGGCCATGAGCCCTTTGAGGGTCAACTGCCTTTCTCATGGGTTGCATATCAGATCATATGTTTGCAGTACAATTCATAACAGTTACAAAACTACAGCTATGAAATAGCAACAAAATGATTTTTATGGTTGGGAGGTCACTACAACATGAAGAACTGTATTATTAGGAGGGTCTAGAACTACTGATCCAGAGACCGTGTATTCTGCCTCTAAGCCCTTTCTTCAACATTTTTTTGGTTTTATACCATCAGTCACCTTTGCTACCCCAAGAACCTGTAGTTGTAAATCCCCTAGAAACAATGGATGGAGCACAGCAGGGATGCACAGCATCATACAGGTGTTTCCACGTCAAAGTGGAGGCTGCAAGTGTGGTTTGAAGAAGGCAAGCACTCTTGTGTCCTCCTGAGACTTCAGTCTGTGGCCTTGCAGAACAGCGGCCTGCTCTATGGTAAAGAAGGAATGTCAGCTCTTAGCGCAATGTTTGGTGTGTGAGAGTAGATCAAAAGGTCCAGCTGACTTCTTCATGAATTGGCTTGTTTAGTCATTCATTCATTCATTCATTCACCTGTTTATTAGCAAGACAAATATTGTTGACAGAAAAACACCCAAGCCAGTGTATTCTCATCTCTGCTGAAACAAACTTCTATCTGCTAGAGCTTGGGCTCTCTCTTGAATTGATAATAATTCAGAAGGCTTTATGTTTAAAATTTTGTCAGGCCACTTGGAATATTCTATATTACTTAAAATCATTATTATATATTAATCTTAGTAGGAAGTTATTGAATCCAAATATATGGGGAATAATAGGAGATGACAAAAATGTACCCCTTAACCGTTGGTAAGAGCAAGTAAAAGGGGAGACATCTGTGCTTTTTTGACCTTTGTTTACCTATGTATGCCCAGTGTCTGGTATATAGTTACTGCTCAATAAATTCTGATAACTCCCAAATCTCATATCCTCTATAGGATACAAGGAGAGTGTTGAGGGAAGTCTGGGTCTGGGGTAGTGAGAGGCTGTTTGCACACCTTCCCTTTGTCTCACAGGGATCTGTGTGGACAGCTCCATCTGTCCAGCTTACTCTGTTAGGGAAATGGAATCTGAGAGTATGTACTTCAGGCTAATAAGAAATATTGGGCTCTCAGTGATATCCCCTTGGGAAGTGTTTCTTGAGTGGTACAAGTGGAATCAAGGCTTTTACAAGTAGCTGGAATAGGGGTGCAAGGAGAAAACTTCCCTTGGCATTACATCATTTGTCCTGTAACACTTGGCACTTAGCAAACCATGGTCCAAAAATCTACATTTCAGAGATAATATTCCTAATTCATAAAAGTAGTACCAAAGATAAGAATTATTAGGTTTAATTATTCCCCAGGCCCATGTCAGGGATGAATAAGTTAAGGCACAGAAAAATGTAATAATGTGATTATATTCAAACGAATGCTGCAGTACCCGCTCTTCTCCACAGGTTAGCTCCCTACAGTTTCAGTTATCTGTGGTCAACCACAGCCTGAAAATATTAAGTGGACACTTCATAAGTATTGAATAGCATCCTCTTCTGAGTAGCATGGTAGGATCTCTGGCTATCCCTCACTAGCCGACCTGAGACATGAGCCATCTGTTTGTCCCGCATATCAATGTTGTGTGTGTACACCTACCCATAAGACAAAAGCCCTCTGTCATCAGAGCCTCCTTTCAAGGTATTGAAAAACCTGTGCTCCAATGTCCCTTACTTTTATTTCATAATGGCCCAAATTGTGAATGTAATAATATTGGCTATTTTGTCCTACAGTATGTTGTTCTAACTTGTATCATAATTATTAGTTAATTCTGTTCATCTCTTACTGTGTCTAAACTATAAAGTAAATGTTATCATAGGCAAGTAGGGAAAGTCATGGTGTGTGGAGCTGTGTCCTAGCTGTGGTTCTCCATGCCTCCTGGAGGTCCTGGACCAGACCTTCTGCAGATAACGGAGGCAGTTCTATATGATAAGCCGAATTTGAACCCAGCCCGTCGGCCTTCCTCCTCTGAGCCGTGATACCCTCTGAGCTCAGAGATGCTGCCAGCTCTTCTTCTGCAGCTGAAGAGGTTCAAGCTTCTCTATTTCCTCTGTACATCACTGGTTCAGGCCCAGTGGGGGACTGTATACTGTTCCTCTTACACGTAGGGGATCTGTATTTTCAGATGCATTATGGTCTTGATGTTATTACAGAGCTTCCCTCGAGTTCAAAGCTGCCCTTGGATGCTTAGATAGTCTATTGTCCCATTGAAAATGCCAGTTAGTTCAGCACACATTCTGCTATCGTGATGATAGGCTGTGCAGTGTGGCAATGGCCTGTTTGAGTGGACAGGGAGTGAAAACACTGTATTCGTGGGTGTGTCTAAACCTTTTGCCTCTGCTAAGGTATTCGCCACCAGGCTCAGGCAGCCATCACTGAGCACTCACAGTCTTGAGCACTGTGCTAGGTCAAGTGTCCCTCACCGAGGCAGTGAGCCTACATGTCAGGCTCTTGGGTCCCAAGGAAAGCTTCTTCAAGGAAATAATGCTTAATGTCCTGAGGCGCACAAAGGAATGGGGCATAAAGGCTGGACAAGGAAGAAGGGCTTTGTTGGGGGGAAAGAATGCTGCATGCAAATATTTGGGAGTGGGGAAATATGAGGAGACAGACAGAAGGGCGTCCCTAGGAACTTGGTGAGTGGAGTATGAGAGCCACTTCTGGAGAGGTTAACAGGAGCCAGCCTGGTCCATACAGGAGCATTTGTTCTTGAATCCGAGAGCAGCGAGGGAGCCCTGAAGACTTTAAACTGGGGGTGGAATCCTGCTTCTAACTCTGTTCTGGATGCTGCACACATCTTTAAACAAATCTTTCCACCCTGCGATCACCTCTAAGGGAAGCTATGGCAAAGAGAAGGGGACCGTCTCTGCACCTCCAGCTCCAGCTTGCAGGGAATTGTGTATAACCGAGAAGAGAGAGGGAAGACAAAGGAAAACGTGGGCAGGGGAATGCTGCAGAAGAGTGGGACCAGCCATCCTGCAGCCCCAGCTTCCAGCCAGTGGCACACACAGAGTGGTTTAGCCCAAAGCCTGTTTGTAGGAGGAAGGTATCTGGAGCTAAATATACATCGATAGGTATTTTTAGAGGGTTTCTGTAAGAAGGCTGCCCTAACATATGAGTTTCCCTAGCAGCTAAAGATCGAGGAAAGCACAATTTTCCTCTGGGAACCCTGTCTCTCTGGTGCTGAAAATGTGGGGGAGGTGTTGCTTATGCAGCCCCAGGGGCCCCCCAGCCCGACTCAAATCCCTGCAGTAATAGTGTGATAGCCCAGGGTATTTATATAGCGAATCATGTCGGGAAGCCTCATGGGGTTTTATAGACTTGTCTTTTACTCACCCTTTTAGCCGTGGGTGGGGCCAAAGCCAGGGGGTTGCAGAAAGGCTGGGTGGAGGGAGGAGGCAGGGGGCTTGTAATTTTGGAGATGGGAAGCTGATGCTAAGTGAGGAGATGCAGGCAGGGGCCTAGGAACTTAGTGTCCTTATTATTGCTGGTGGGGAGGTCTGTGAGTCCTTAGCTTCCACTGCTTCTGAAATTCTTCCTCTCAAGCAGAGCTGGGAGCTGCTTCCCTGGCAGGTCTCCACCTCCTCCCTGGCATTTTTGTTCATTTCTAGCTCCACACAGGGCGAGCACTACAGTAACTGCTCCATGCAGCATCTTCTTTCTCAGAGGACTATTTCTGTTCCAGTTGTATGATGGCAGAGATGCAGTTCAGATGCGGGATTTTGCTTGTTATTTTAGTCTTTATTTTTAGAATAAAGAGGTTGATTCAGGGGAAGAGGTAGGCAAAAGGCTGCATGTGAAAGTTAACGGTCTCTTCTGACTTCTCTACATTCAGGGAGGCTCCAAACAAGAATGCGTTAGTAATTGATGAATTATCCATTGGATCAGTAGGCAAATTTTTCTCGTATGTAGCCCTTTCTTTTTTCCTGCTGTGATACATCACTAGTTCCCTGAACAGATATTTATTGAGCATTGACTATATTCCAGGTGCAAAGTTTTGATGTTAGGTTTCTTTCCCTGAAAGACTTCTTTTTCCCCCCATAGGTGGAAGTTTAGTCAGGAAATAACAGAATTTATCTATGGGACAAGAATTTAGCTATGCTGCCAGCTAAGACAGGATAAGGCAGAGGGAGTGAAAAAAGCTTGGTGATGCCGAGGAATTTGGTTTGGGGCATTTCTTCTTGAATTTATATTCATTTAAGGTGATTTAGGGAGAGAAACTGTGGCAGAGTGCATTCTCCGTAGACCACTCCCAATGCTATGCCATTTAATCCATGTGTATGAATGTGTGAGTGATGGAGTGAGGGGCTGTGAAAAGGCAGCATTGTGCTTGCAAAGTAGAGGGTATAATAAAAGACTTAATTCTGCTTGGCAGTGGTGGTGCCCGCCTTTAATCCCAACACGTGGGAGGCAGAGGCAGGTGGATCGCTGTGAATTCGAGGCCAGCCTGGTCCAGAACAGCCAAGGCTACACAGAGAAACCCTGTTTCACAAACAAAACAAAACAAAACTTCAGTCTATAGACTCTGAAAACAGAATAGGAATTAAAGTGGGTATTTGTGTTTCCACTCTGTGGATAAAATACGTCTCCTCCTTTGGGTAGACATTGTAACTGTGTCTGTGTTGTAAATATAGTCCACGGTTAAGTATAAATGCATTGGTGTGAAATGTGAAGGCACCAGGCACTGCTTAATGTCAGCGAAGTCAGGGAGAACGGGTGTGTTGAGTACAGAGTAGTTTTCGAAGGGGAGGGTGAGGTGGGGCAGCATAGACTCAAGAAGACAAAAGTGGGTGGCCGGGTATAATGCAGAGTCAATATAAGCAAGTTAAGTCCAAGTTATTCAACCACAGCTACTGCATTTTATATGTGGGAAAATGGTAAATATGTCCAACTTTTTCACGGAAGAGAAAACTGCTATGGAAGTAGCTAAATGTTGTGTCCGGGCTCTTCTAAGTAGGATGTATGAGCCAGGGCTTGGAGAGTGGTTTGTTTAATGCAGTTAAAGATCCCTGAGCATAATAAGAAAAATCATAACTGAGAATATTCACAATGCTATGAACAAGAATGGCCGCCCCTCTGCCCCATACTTGTACCTGAGGAGAACACTTTCACTGAAGCTATTGCGAATTCGGAAACTATGGCTGTTTTTGAAGGTTTCTTTTATTATCGTTTTTGTGCCAAGAGAAAATTGAACAATAGGATAGCTCTTGTTTCTTTTTAGTAGTATATCTAATTTTATCAACACTTGGAAAGTCCCCCCCCCCCAGCTATTATTAGCAAGAACAACAAAGGAATTCCAAGAGTAAAAGTTGAAATGGAGGCTTTCATTTTTAATTTTATTAGCAATGAGAATTTTCCCCTCCTCTACGGCCCTGGTTTTTCTTTTTTCTCTTTCTTTTTTCAGCCTTCCTATTCTTTGTCTTCTGGCTCTCCCCCCGCCCCCCCACTTCTCATAAGACCCGTATAGGTCAGAGGCCCCCACAGCGGAAGGAGAAGACAAGCTTCCTCTGTCCGGCAGGAATGCCCAGTAGCCCTTGCACAGAGAGGAACTTAGTCCCCTACTTGCAGTCCCTTCCTTCTCGGCTGCCACTCTCCTGTCAGCTGCCTGAGCCTTGGTGACAAGATAGCCAGGGAAGGAGCTCAAGGCCATGGCTTTTGTCCCTGGCCCCCAGCTCTGGGACAGTGACTCTGAGGCAGAGTGACAGGTGTGACTGCTTTACATTTCAGTTTCCATCAGCCATGCTTTTGCGGTGATCCGAGTCACTGTAGAAGACGCACCCTGCACCGTGACCCTCCAGAGCCCAGCCAGACCTTGTGTAGCCATTCCTCACCCCATGACTTGGACATGGGGAGCTGCAGCTAAAACTGTCCTGGCTTGAGGTGACTTTGCTGTTCCGTGAGAGGAGACAACCAGAATGACGCACCTCTGTGACCTGACCCACTGAGGCTTAAGCCTGCCAGACACCCATATAGCAGTATGATGGGACCTTTGCAGTATGAAGGGAAAGGTGACCTTTGGAGAGTTGGGAGGGGAGGAAAAGGAAGAGACAACCAAAATTATTGAGCACATCCCATGTTCAAACATAAAGCTGACTGCTAGAGATTCAAGACTGGACAGAGACATTTTCCATTGCCTTCGAATTTGCTGTCTAGCAGAGAAGAGAGATAGAAATTTAAGCTGAAGTGTATTAGTGTACTGAGTAAGAAGAGATAAAGGTTGGAGATTTGGGATCCTGGACCAAGTCAGAAGGGAGGAGGGTCAATAAACTGATGATGGTCTTGACACTGAGGCAGTGAAAGGAGAAGGAGGGGAAGGATGAGGCAAGCTGTGGACAGAGGGGAGGGCAGGTGTACAGGACCAGACAGAGGCCACGCCAAGCACAGCTGGGGAAGAATAAGACTGCTAGGGGACTTGTGGTGACAGTGACCTGAAGGAAGAAGGGAATGTTTTATGGGGGGCCATTGAGGGCCTCCAAATAGAACGGTGAACAAATCTTCAGGCAGGGGTACTGGTTGATGGGAAGGGAAAAAAAAGTCACTGAATGACTCCATGTCTGTTCAGAATTAGGAACTTGGAACTTAGTCCCCAAAGAATCCATTCCTTTTCCCTTGTCTCCTCTTCTCAACTTTGGCCCTCAACTATAATTTTGTTTTATTTATTGAGGTTGTACCAAAGCCCGTCCTCTAGACCATATAATCCAGCCTATTCCATTGCAAAGACTTGTTAACCTGCCCAGAGTGGAGATGTAGTTCCTGCCCCCTAAGATCATGCTTTGAGCATCTCCTACTGATTCAAATAATGGGTAGGCTTTTATTGATGAATGTGTGGGCTTTTATTTTCAATGCTCAGCAGAGAAATTATTTTAAAAATGCTTTGCTGAGAACATTGCTATATGATTATTATGATTTTTATTTTCCAAATAGAACAATAGTCAAAAGATCAAGCCAACCCACATGCTTGTTTATGGGATGTTTCTCTTCTCTCTACTCCTTAAGCTCATGACACGTCACGATGCTGAATCTGGATCCTAAAAGAGCTCTGGTTAATAACGATAAATATAACGCGCTGTCATCTAGGGGCAGATGTGGAGAACCCAGCGTGCTCTGTAATTTACCACCTCCCCATTTGCCATTTGAGAATTGGAAGCGGAGCCTACCCGTTCCCTTTCTAAGTATGATGTTATTACAGAGCAGGAGTTCCAGATGTGTCCTTCATATCGGACTGCGAGGATAGACATGGGGAATATTAAATTCTCACTCCAGCCGCCTTTTCTGCTGGCCACTTGTACTCTGTGTCCTCTTTTCTCAGGAATATATTCAACTTGCTCTCTTGTAGAGCTCTGTCTATTGAAATAACTTGGGCATCTAGTCCTTCCTCTACAGCAAACAGAAGGAGTTTGCAGGAGATTCTTTCTCTTACTCAGACTCTGGTCAGATCAAGGTTTAATCAGGCAGTTCTACAAATAAAAGGGGAGGAGCTTCTGTGGTTTCAGCTTCCCCAAGCAATTACTGGACTGAAGCACACTGAAGCCAAGGAGTTACCTGTTTCCCAGGGACATAATTTTATAACCATAGTCATGTAAAGTAAAGCAGTATGAAGCTCAGGATTCATCAATCATTCCAATGGTGTTCAACCTGGGGCCATGGGACTCTGGAAAGTCCTACAATTATGGTAACAGATGAGCATATCTGTGGCTTCATTCAGCACTGGCTGAAAGTAATGTTTTCCACACATAAGTATCATCGTATAGTTTCTCTAAAGTGTGTACATGACATTCTGATTTACAGATACAGATACATTTAAATTTACTCTTGTTGAATGGTGGCTTTCCCCCCTTTGGTGAGTCAGGAAAACATAGTGATTAACCACTGGGCAGTAGTATGTAAGTAAATTCATGCTCATTTGCTATGCTGTTTACTACCTGTTTGACTATGGGCAACCAACCTAATTTCTGTATACCCAGGTGTCCCTCCCAATACTAAACAGAGCTGGATGAATAGCGGGTTTTAGTCATTGATATTAGACCTCCATGGGGTGGAGTGGGTCTTAAGCTTGTTGGAATTAGAAAGAGGTTTGCACACTTGGAGGATAAAAATTCTGAACCATTGTAGTTAAGTGTGCTACTCAGTGTTGACTGTCAATAAGATCTGTAATCACTGAGGAGACAGGCTTACCTGTGAGGGATTATCTTGATCACAATAATTGAAGTAGAAAAACCCAATATAAATGTGGACAGCACTATTTTCCTGAGCTTGGATCCTAGGCTGCATCACAAGGAGAGCATGAGCCAAGCATTGGTGTCTATCTTATCTTCCATCTGGTTCATGACTGTAGATGCTGTGTAACTAGCTGCTTCAAGCGTCTACCACCATGACTATCCCCCTATGGTAGACTATACTCTGCTCAAATATAAGGCAAAGTAAGCCCTTCCTTTTGTTAGTTTTGTCACAGAAACGTAAAAGTGATGAAGACATCATCCCATTATTACAGATGGAGAAAAGTGACTCAGAACTCTGAAGCATGCCTGATACCCTTGCGTCTAGTTGGAAGGTCACTTGCTCACAGCTGAGGGTGGATGCTCACATTCAGTCTTGTGTAGGTGTGATGGGAGAAGTAGAGGCTGGACATCGGTCTTACACTCATGAACAGAACGGTTTGACAGGAGCAGAGTGTATATGGGTGGAAGAGACACAGGAGACGGAAACTCTGAGGCCAGGGGCCTGAGCTCAGTTTTCCATGGCGCGGTCTAATCTTTAAGAGTGAGTAGAAGGAAAGAATGTCGGTTGGACAGGCAACACCCAGATAACTTCCGAGGTCACATCTTTTATAATCAGCCTGCATATTCAATGTCTTTCCTCATTGGTTAGAAATGGGTCCTTGAATAGTTTTGTTTCATTGGTCACTTGCCCACCCTTCCTCCTCTTTTCACATGTAGATTTGGTGCCATAAATGAATAGATCTTTTTCTGAAGACTTTTCAGTTTGAACATAAACGTTGAAATGATTACTATTTGAGAGAAGAGAGCAATGTTAGAGTTTTTTAAAGGATGTATTTCTGTTTCCTGAAACTCACCAATGCAAATTTATAGATTCGTCATAAGCTGAGAGACTTCGCAGGGGAATCTGAACCAGGCAAGAAGGTGTAATTTAGTCTGTGAAGCTCTCACTGTCCTTGGCTCTTCCTGCAGGAGTGGGGTGAGGTGGGGAGGGTGGGATAGGAAGTTGGTGTTCTTTTACTGGCTTTCTTTATTTTCTCTTTTTGTATGATAATCTTATACATGCTTATAATGCGTTTTGATCAACTTTACCGCCCATTCTGCCCCCCTTGAATTCCTGCCCTATCTCCCTGTTGATGTCCCTTCCAATGTCATGTGCTCTTCTTTACCCTCATGGAGTCTGTTTAGTGCCACTTGTATGTTCATATATGTAGGACTATCTACCTGCACATGAGTAGCCTCGCAAGGCCTGTATCCCTGAACCAGCTTTCTCACTAATACTGCTTTCTGTCCTTCCCATCCATCGTCCCTTTTTCCATCAATCTAACAAATTGTTATGTATTAGGCGCCTACTGAGTACCAGACACTATCATGGATGCTAAATACACCAGAAATGAGCAAAATTGCTATGTACCCTGTCTACATGGAACTTACTGCTAATCTAGGTCATAGAGAACTTTAGAAGACATGGTATTGCCTAGTTTGCACTTGGTAGTAAATGAAAATAGTGATCTCATAGATCTCGCATCAACACTAAATCACCTTAATGGTATAGCCCTCATCAAAGGACTACAGACCTTGATGTTGGCAGATCCAGCTTGAACTTGAAGCTTTGCTACTGAGGTGTCATTTTGGTCAAGTTACTTTACTTAATTGAATCTAAGATCTTAAAACATAACAAGTATTTTTCTTTTAAGGTTGATGGTGTAGATTGAACAGGGTTACATGTTCTAAAAGCAACCTCTCAAATGTCATGGGTTAACACAATAGGCTTATCTCTTGCTCCTTAAACAAGCAAGTGTGTTCATAGCTCACTTGGTTTTTCTCTACTTACTGATTTGGAGACCAAGGCCCTAACCTATGATTCTACCATTTGCCCGATCCCATGATTTTACATAAAGCCAGAAATAGAATATGAAGGAGGAATTTCTTAATTTCTGGTATATAAATGATGTGTATCATTTCTGCTATCATCCTATTGACAAAGAATTACAGTGGCTCAACCCAGTTGCAACAAAAGCAAAAGATCTGATCCTAATTGGGTAGCTATGTCTAAGTGACAATATTTCACTGTTGAAGGGAGAAAAGGACAGGACCTGTTTTGGATCCTTTCCAAAAGACTAGTGATGATCTTTCCATTATCTGCATGAGAGTTAAAGAAAATGCAGGTATTGTTAGACATATATGAGATATGTAACAATTTTTCTTTTGATTATTAGCAATATTATTAAATAAATACTGTACATGCACAAAACCTTTGTTAAGAACTAGAGCTAAAATGATAAGAGATACCTGCTTTCAAGGAGCTTTCAAGTGGAGTGTGTGTGTGTGTGTGTGTGTGTGTGTGTGTGTGTGTGTGTGTGTGTGTGTAAATAACTAAATATATAATTTTAATTTGAACTCTGAAGAAAATACCATGGGAATAAATTTGTCCCATTCGCTCTCTCTACAAACCTTTCATTGAATGTTTGCTGTAACATGGCCCAGTAATAAGCTGCACGAACAACAACAGAGTTTGTTATGGGAAATTTGCCTTCCTTCTTCTCAAAGGCATCAACAATTGATACTTGATAAATACAAGTGTAAGAAGCCATTAAATACTTACTTCCCTCTTAGTGAGACTTTGAATGATAAGAATGAGAACTGATTTGCTTTGTTTTATTTGTTTTTTCCCCCCCTCCTCTTCAAGATCACAGAGATGAGCAGTAGTTAGCCCTGCTGAGGCTGTTGATGAATTTCTATGTTGGTCTAGATAACCCCACTGGTTAACACCTGTCAGTCTCTGCCTTTTGTGCCCCAGAAGCACAGGTTCCACAGGACCCAGTTTCAGAGAGAAAATAACTGGTCCACTTATTCATGTCTTTCCTGTTGTTAGTTTGTACCAAGATAGTTGAGGAATAAAGTTTAGTTATGGGGTTAGTGTAGCTATGATAAATAGATTAGAGACAGAAGCAAACAAATGATTACCATGGGCCTTTGGAGAAGGAATTACTTCTGTGGAAGTAGTACTGAAACAGCTGGTTGAGGAGTCAACTTCAATTAGTTCACTCCTGCAGTCTGTGGGCCGCCTTCTGTATAAGGTCCTGGAACTGGATCCAGAAGAACGGTTCCTTTCAAAACACTTTAAATTAATTAGCTAATTAGTTACTGTACATGCATACTCACATATGAGCACAAGTGCATGCCTCTTTTTTGAATTATAAAAATTATTATTTAGTGTAAGACATAGTAGTGCACACCTTTAGTCCCAGCACTCAGGAGGCAGAGGCAGGCAGACCTCTGTGAGTTCAAGGACAGCCTAGTCTACAGAACAAGTTCCAGGAAAGCCAAGGGCTGCTACACAGGGAAATCCTGGGGGAGCTATGGGTACAATGTGATTTTACTTGCATGTATGTCTATGCACTGCTTGTGTGCCCAGGGTTAATGGAAATCAGAAGAAGACATTGGGTCTCCTAGAACTAGAGTTTATAAGCTGCCATGTGGGTATTGAGAATTAAACCCGAATCTTCTGGAAGAGCAGCCAGTGTTGGCCCATCTCTCTAGTCCCATAAATGCATGCTACTGTATGTGGCAGTTAGGGGACAATTTGCAGGAATTGGGTCTCTCCTTTGCCATGTGGGTCTTGGAGATCAAACTCAAGTAATCAGACTTGGTGAGAGTTGCTGCTACCTACCAAACCATCTCATCAGCAGTGTTGCCTTTTAATTGCTTCTGTGATGAGTTTTTCTTATTTGGAAGAACTTAACACAACAATAATTTTTTGTAATGAATGGTTTAAATTCTTCATTTTCTTTTATGTTTGCTATTTATTAAACCGAATATCTTTCTTCATTTTTAATTTTTTGAGTTGATCACAGTATTATAAATTAACTTCTCATGTGTATCAATCATTTTATTAAATTCTGTAATAGAGACTCCTTTACAGCCAACAGGCATGGATATACAGAGAGCACTATGTTTGGTAGTGGATTTACACATATTTAGTACTTCTGCAGAGCTAATGATAACACAATCAAATATACACAATTCGAATTAGAAACAAAATACTGTGCTTCAGTTGAAAACCCACCCAGACAAAAATAAACAATATTGGCAGTGTAACTATTGGGCTAGTAAAGTTCCTGAGTCTTAATTTTAGAAGAGATACTTACGTACAAATTGTTAAGATTTGATAGAAGGACATTTTTGAAAGCATCTGGTTCCTTCACTGCTGCAGGTAGGTATTACCATCCCCCTGTCCGTGTTTCTTTTCTCTCTTCCACTGCTCAATAGAAAGCACTAGAATGCTTTGTGCAGTTATCTGCATTCTGACCCAGCAGTGCAGAGAAGGGAGCCCATTAATGCTTGAGTGTGCTCCCAAGAACAGCTGGCCTGGAGAGACTGAGATGGGAGAGAAGAGAAAGAATATGAAACAGAGTGTTAAGAAACACTGTAGCTCTTGAAGACAGGCACAGGGTCCGGATGTGTGCCCATCTATGGGTTACCTTTTCTCAGACTCTATCTGCATTCATGCTTCATGTTCATTCTTCATATTATATGTTGTGGGGAGGAGAATCTTGAGTGTAGGCAGTATGAGAGTGATGTTCCCCAGCAGCTTTTGTTTTTGTCAATGATTCTGTTAGAAGGATTTACGGAACTTACTCCTTCCTTTGAGGAAAGCATAGCTTGCTTCTACAAACTGCCCCAGGCCTAGATTCCACTGCTTTTCTCTAAGCTGCTCTAGGGAACACCCCTTTTCTCCAACCTCATTAATATCCTTAACCCTTGACCTTGACCAAATGGATTGTTTCTTTGTTGGGAGGTCCAGCCCTGTGATCTGGCTCTTCAGTATGGCAGACAAAGCCTGGTCTTAGATGGATGTTTGAAACTGAATTTGCCTTAGGAAGGACACAGACTTAAACCTTGTTCTACTAATAATTCTGGCCTGCTGTTTTGAAGGCAGACTCATTTCTCTATAGGAAAAACTGTGATTTGTGTCTTTATTTATATAAAGGGAGAGAGAAAGGAAAGCCTCGTTAATACATTCTGAAACATAACCTCCTTCCACATTTATTATAGGGTAAAAGCAAAATGAGAAATCAAAGAATTATAAATAGGGTTTATTTTGTTTGTCTCTTCATAGACATCCTAGGACTACACATGCACATACATGTGTAAGTTCTCTCTCTCTCTCTCTCTCTCTCTCTCTCTCTCTCTCTCTCTCTCTCTCTCTCTGTCTCTCTCTCTCCTCTCTCTCATACACACACACACACACACACACACGATCTTTAATTTTTTTTACCTTTGATCTTTTCCTATTGAGCAGATTTTTTTTTTAACAAAATAATGTCCTTTCCAATGCCATCAGTTATACCAGTGGAATTGAGTCTGTGTCTTATCAGGAGGAGACCTCGAAGTGGGCCCTGGGTTACCCCAGACCCTTCCAGTGTCCACTTAGCATCCCTGACTACATGCAGCCTATTCATTGTAACTTGGAAGGGCTAGCAAGGGAGACTTTAGGGAGCCATGAGCTGCCCAGCATGGCATTGAACATTTCTCCCCAGGGAAAGGAGCCAACCATAGCCTTTCATCCAATGAGCCTCAGACTACACTGCAGGACCATTCTCTTACATCACCTCCCAAGCCCCGTGAGCCTGAGTATTTATCTGACTTTGCCCTCCCGTCATCCAGACTTTTCTGCTATGTTTGATGGCTTTGCCAATACTCAGCTACAGCGGGTTACAGAGATTTTATTCTTCTCTTTGCCTGTTTGTACTTTGACATTATAGTGAGATCACTAGACCAGAGGCCACAGAAATCCAATGGGAGACCAGAGATGATATACACTGGTCATTCTACCATTACTTTTCCATTTGATTTTTGGGGTGAGTGGTCTGACCTGATTTTTTTTTTTTGGGACTCCAAAGAGTCCTCTGTGGCTGTGGTCTTTAGTTACAACATGATCATCATAAATGAAACCCAATTCTTGAAATAGAAGAGTAATTTGACTTCTGATGTCAGACCTACCCTTTCTCTGACCCATCATCACATGCTTGGGTCAGTAGCTTCTTTCCTTCTGACAAGGTTTTCTTCCCCCCTTTGAAGTGCGAAGAAAAATTCGTTATCTTGAAGCATCTGAGAGTTCCACAACTGACTGTTCTCCCTTTGTCTTGATGTTCCTTGCCCACCTGTCTTGTCACTGCAGCCATGGCTTCTTTACCCAAGCAAGGCTGGATTCTGTTGTCTCTGTCTGTCCTATCTCAAGCTCCCTTCTTCTGCTTCCTTCTATGGCTACTATACTGCCTTTTAAAAATATTCTTCTTGCCTTTAGCAGATCCATTCTATGGTGTTCTGTCTCATGACAGACAAGGCTCCTTACAGAAATATCCTTTTCTTCTGTAGACTAGCTAGCATCACTTTTCCTCTTGTGACATTTTTTTGTGGGCCTTTTGTTTCTTTGCTGAGGTTGGCAGTGGGGTTATGTCCTCCTTTCCTTCTTCTCCAGGGTGATTTATAGTCTCAGACCCATAATACCATATTTTTCGGACATAAGATGCACTCCCCCCCAAAAGTGGGGGTGAAATTAGGGTGCATCTTATGGTCCAATTGCTGTCCATTGGACATCAACAAAGAGGTCACTTACCGATGTCTTCAGTGTGCCAGCCAAGGAAACTAGAAAAGTGCTTGACTCTCTAAGTCTTTCCTCCGTTGCGTTAACACTGTTTAATATTACCGTATTTTGTTATATTTTAATAAATATTTTATTATACTAACACTAATTTGGTTCAGAATATTTTTTCTTGTTTTACTGCTCTAAAAACTAGGTGTGTCTTATGGTCTGAAAAATATGGTAGATGCTAACTAAACAAATTCATGTTCAGTGTAGGGTTAGAAGCTAGGTCTGTACATCCGGCCCATTAGTCTGAGGAAAGGGGCTGTATCTTATTCTAGGTCCACCCATGCTCTAGTCAGGGTGTATTTCCCAGTTTTGCACCCACATGTAGGATCTAGGCTGTGACCTAGGGCCATTGATACTGAGCGTGTGCCTGCTGAGCTCTTGCTAAGAGTTCTGGGGCTAAAGCTACAGAATAGAGTGACACAGAACATGCCCTTGATCAGAACTTGGGAGAGAACAGTGTCATTCTTCCCTTGTGTTTCTGGGGCAGTCTGTGTTACTTACCCAACTAGCTATTTTCTCTATGTGTGCTGTCATTGTGTTGTTTGAAATAAATGAAGCCTTGGTACTATCAGTTGTTTGTAGGGCAAATTCTTTCTTCTTCAATTAATCTCTCTTCCCACTTGCCAGCCCCCACCTCTTCCTGGACAATTAGCAAAGTGTTTGGTGTTTGGTTTGGATGAATAATTAATTAAGAAGCTTTGTGAATGATTCATGGCCCATATGCTGGAACAACAGGATGTGGTGTCTGTGTGTTTGTGTGTATAGCACATCACATTGAAGGTCAGAGGCTTCTCCTTAGGTCAATGGCCCTAGGCTATGTGTACCACCCCAGTGGTAGAGCAGGTTACATGTGGTCTTCCTTTTGGAGATTCTTCAGGGGGAAAAAAAAGCCTCTCCATGGGTTTATGCATTTTAATTCTAGACTGGTGTTTCTGGTTTGGGCCAGATTACTTAATGAATTGGAGTTTATCTTTTTAAAATTAGCTATCAGCTGTCTTCAAGATGGGTGGCTGACTTGATACTTCAAATCATTAAAGGGAAGTAAATCTCTTCCTTTCTTGCGTTAAGGTATTCTAAAGCTTCCCAGGCAAGGGATATTTTATTTATTTATTTATTTTTATTTTTTTGCTTCAGATCGTAGTCTAGTTACTCCTTGCTACTCCGCTAATTCCGTTTCCTGATGTAGCTCCACTATCGGGGAGAACACCCAGTCACAGTTCACTCTATAGGCTTTCCTTTGTCTTTGAAGAATGCTCTTACATACTTATGTGCATGAGAATATGGGGCTTATGCTTGATCTGTAGACAGTTGACTCTCTGCCTCCTCCATTTTGAGTAGAGACTCCTGAATATGCCCCATCCCTGGAAGCCAACAAAGGAGAAATAAACCTGTTACATTAAATCCTGAACTGAGTTCCTTGTCTCTTAGGCAGACAGACTTGACATTTCATTATATAGTGATGACGCAGAGTAAAAGCCAAAACTCTGATGAAGATATGATAAGGGTTGTGGTAATTTCTTTTTCAGGAGAGTCATGAAAGCATTCCCCTGTATTTCCTAAGGTTATATAATTGAGCGTCTGCTCCCCATTTTTATAGAATTTATTTATACGTATGCTGTGAGATTTGCCTATACCTATATTTTTTCGATAGCTTCTCAGTTTCAGTTAACAACTGATTATCTCTTCCCAACTGCTGTTAGTTCTACCGAACTGTTTGTATACCGAATTCCCATATGCATGCTCTATTTTTACATTCTGTCTTCTAACTCCATTGGCTATTTGTAAAGGCTGCATTTTTGTCATGTGTTGTAAAAAATTTTACTCTATTTATGTATGTATTATTTTTCACATTTTTTGTAATTTAAAAATATTTTATTTATTACAACTTATTCACATTACATCCCTATTGTTATCCCCTCGCTTTTATCTTCCCATTCCCTCCCTCCCTCCCTCCCTCCCTCTTCTGCCTTATTCCCCTCACGAGACCTCTGATGAGGGAGGCCCTTCTCCCCCACTGTTTGACTACAGCCTATCAGGTGTCATCAGGATAGCCTGCATCCCCTTCCTCTGTATACAAACGAGAATATCCTGCCAAGCGGCAGTGATCAAATCATGGGCACCAGAGAGCATGTCAGAGGTTCAGTGGCAGTCCCCCTCTCTCAGCGTGAAGAATAAGCTGTCCATGGGCTACATCTGAACAGAGGGTCTAGGTTCTCTTCATGCGTTGCCCTTAGTTGGTGCATCAGTTTGTGCAGGCTCCCCTGTGTCCAGATTCACCAGCCTTGATGGTCTCCCTGTGGAGCTCCTGAACCCTCTGGGTCCTTCCATTCCCCCCTCCACACTCTTCAACACAACTCCCAGATGTCCACCCAGAGTCAACATTGTTGACAAATGATGCTGGTCTAACTACGTGTCTACATGTATAAAAAATACAAATAGATCCATATTTATCACCCTGCACAAAACTAAAGTCCAAGTGGACTAAAGACCTCAGCATAAAACTAGACACTAAATCTGTTAGAAGAAAAAGTGGGGAGGAGCCTTGAACTCATTGCCAGAGGAGACAACTTCCTGAACAGAATGGCAATAGCTCCGGCTCTGAGCTCTACAATTAATAAATGGGACCTCATGAAACTGAAAAGCTTCTGTAAGGCAAAGGACACTGTCAATAGAACAAAGCAACAGCCTACAGGCTGGGAAAAGATCTTTACCAACCCCATGTCTGACAAAGGGCTGATATCCAAAATATATAAGGAATTTACGAAATTAAACACCACCAAACCAAATAATACAATTAAAAACAAATTGAGTTCAGAGCTAAACAGAGAATTCTCAACAGAGAAATATCAGATGGCTGACAAACACTTGTCATGATTCTTTTGATGACTAGAAGAGCTAATCTCACATTTTTCTTTAAAATTGGATGATCTTATACTTTATGGTTTTATCTGAACTCAGAGTTGATGTGTCAAAGTCCTGAGATTTTGTTGGAAATGCTGTGGGCTTATTAACTAACATGGGAGATGTTGCTAAGGCACAGATAAATATTATTGTGTCTTATTTGTTGATGCTTTATTCAGAAATTTCATAAAATTATTTTCTTAAAATAATTCTAAAAGGTCTCTTAAGTTGCCTTTGTAACAAATTATATAAACAACAAACAATTGTCATCACTTTCTCATTTGTGTACTCATGTATTCTTCTTACTACAGTAGCCAAAGTTGTTAGGAAGGCATTGAATAATGGCAGTGAGCAAGGCCATTTCATATTGTTTCTTCTTTAAAGCTTTTTATTGATAGATGCTTCTTGGAGAATGAAGATGAATAGCTTTTATAAAGGGCATAAGGAATAACAGTCAATGGGTTTTAATAATAACTCAATGTTTTAATTTAATTAACAAACTAAAAGGGCATTGATTTCATTCTATAAATGATTAAACATTGAACTTATGAATGCTACTGGAAAAAAATTCAGTTCAAAAGTTTACCAAAATATTAATTTGCTTTTGCAGTGATCATCTGCATAGGATTTTAGTGGAATGGGCTGTGATTGTATAAACAAAGATTTTGCTTGGGAAATTTATGGCACAAAAATCTGTAGAATGAGTCATAATGAGAATATAATTGATAATTATGGCTAAGAAGGTGTGATATTGCACAAGTTGAAATAGACGCCACAGGCAAATGGGAACAGTAAAGAGAGAGAATGACAAAGTTCGGCAAATCCATTTAAAAATCAAGAAGGGAGAGAGTAAGCAATTAGAAAATAAGGCGAATAGAAGATAGAGTAGAAGTGAGTTCTGACAATAGCAAGCAGAACAGATGTAAATAGACTCTATAAATTGAAACGCCCAGCTGCATAAAATGACACTAGGAAACTGAACACAGAGTGGGTGGGAGAAGATCGGCTATAGAAATGTCACTGAGAGGAAGTGACTGGTGATAGTAACAGTTACAAACAGGAAGAGGCTATGGCATTCAGGACAAATGGTGACTGGCTCATCCGTTGAGATGAGTTAACGCTCATGCAACTCAGAGTGATATCTGCTGGAGTAGGGGTGCTTTCCAGTTGGATTTGAATAAAATTCAACCAAGATTTAGAATTTACACAAATTATTCACATTTTAGACAGGGTAAATAGAGCCTCCATGGTTCCCACAGCTGAACAATTGGACTGATAGTGAGCAGCCGGGGAATAGAGGTTTCTGAAGAGTTCTTTGCTTATTCAGTCAGCTGGTCCAGAAGGTGTACAGCTGTGACTCTGTGTATAGAGAAGACACTAAAATTCCAGAAGAAATTTGCTTGTCCAAATGTACATGCATCTCTCTCTCTCAGTATACATATATATCACATTCTCTCTCTCTCTCTCTCTCTCTCTCTCTCTCTCTCTCTCTCTCTCTCTCTCTCTCTCTGTCACACACACACACACAGACACAGACATGCACACACACACACAGATGTGATTCTTTAAGAAAATGTTAATTTCTCTAGTTTTTTTTTTTAATCTTTTGTGGCTGAGATTATTGCATTTCAGAGAACTTTCCCTGCCCTCCCTCTGAAAACTGTAACATGTGTTTTCCTTTGTTTCAAGTTTCACTAGTCTGTGCCTTGTGTGGTGACTTTTATTTTTGTTGTCTATGGCATTTTAGGGGGAGGGCATCCCTTTCTTTTCTAAAGGTTAACAGCTGTAGTAAGTGCTAGAAGTACTTTGGAATGCATTCCTTCTCCCTTCGAGTTTTTCCCCACTTTTTAAAAATGCTGTAATCTCTTCGTTTTGTTGTTCTGTATTTCTGGCATTCATTTGATCCTGTAATTCTCCATAAATCGTATATATATATTTTTTCATTTTTTATATGACTTTGCTTGGATGCTAGGAATGTTGCTCAGGTCCATTTCTTGGTCTCTAGTCTAGCTGTCTCTTTGGCCACTCAGTCTGTTTGATGGCTTTTAACATTTTCGATTGGTGAAAGCTTTGCTTTATCTCTGGATGGTTTTTTCACAAGGCCTGTGATGCCCCCCCCCCCCATGCTTTCCTTTAGGCTATTAGTCGTGCCCATTTACTATGGAGCTCAAATTCGTTGATTGACAGCTTATTTTTCTTTTTCTCTTTGTGGTAGTGAACTTATTTAGGTATTTGATAAGTCTTGGTTGTAATGCCAGCTTCTTCCCGCCTGTCATGTCTTTGCAAACTGCTTGGAGGGAGAAAGATTGTAAATCCGGCAGTGCAGTAAGACTTTGACAGTGCAGTGACCACTGGCAGTTTGCTCACCCAGTGTCCAGTCATCTGAGAGGGCACTTGACGTTCCTTCCATTGCCTTTTCTCCCAGGCACAGGCAGATACAATGAGTACCATTTCTCACCCACCAGCCATGCCTATTTCTCCTGTCTGACAGGCAGACTTTCCCCTTGTTTAGTGGTCCATTGTGGTGAGGAACATAAGAAGGAGAGCCAGGAGCAGTGATTTCAACTGCTTAATCTTTCTCCTACAAAACCCAAACTTCCCTGTTGGTCACACTTGGATGCTCACTATCTACAGACAAGAATACTCCTGGTAATGTGGCCATGTTTAGAGCTGTCTTTTTTTTTTTTTTTTTTTTTTTAGTTTGGAGGCTGGATTTGTTGTTTTGTTTTGAGATAGGATCTTGCTATCCAGCCTTAGCCACCCTGGTATTTGCTATGTAAACCAGGCTGCCTTCAAGCTTGTGGCAATCTTCCTGCCTTTGCTTCCAGAAGAGTTCAAGAGCACTGAAACTATGGTTTCTTTTCAAAAGTCTGATTGAATTCACTTTCTGTCCTGAGGAATTTATCAGAGCCTGCAGATTCATTTGCCTTCTTGCTCTCCAATGTACTGTTTTATGTGTAAATAAAAGGTGTTCTAAGAATTTGTTGGGGGAGAAAGTCATAGTATATGCTCTACATGATCATCTGAGAAAGGAGCTGATGTCATTTCTTTTCTCATTGAGTTTCACTATTTGCATGTGAACAGGTACGCGTGTGTGTGTGTGTGTGTGTGTGTGTGTGTGTGTGTGTATGTGTGTGTGGTGTCCTGCTCTATCCCTATCCAGTTTATGTTCTTGTGACACTGTCTCCTTTTTCCCTTTTTAAAAAATTGATTTATTCAAATTACAACTCAATTGTTATCCCATCACTTGTATCCTCCCATTCTTCCCTCCCTTCTGTTTTCATCCCATCCCCCTCCCCAGGTCTATGACCAAGGTGGACCTCCTCCTCCTCTTTATGATCATAGGCTATCAAGTTTCATCTTGGTAGCTTGCTTATTCTTTCATTGAGTGCCATCAGGCCTCCCCATCAAGAGGAGGTCGTTAAATATGGGTCACCCGAGTTCATGTCAGAGTTAGTCCCCGCTCTCTACATAACTGTGGTGAATGTCCTGTCCATTGGGTAGATCAGGGTAGGGGTTCGATGTTTACTACTTGTATTGTCCTTAGTTAGTGCAATAGTTTGAGCACATCCCCCTGCTGCCCTCATCCACCTGTTACGATGTTCTTCTTGTAGGTTTCTAAGACCCTCTGGATCCTTCTGTTTCCCCATCTCCTGTAGTTCTCTTATCTAGAGTCCCAGTAGGGTGTCCTCACATCTATCCCAATCTGTCTCTTATAGAACCTGCAGCTCACCATTTTTCACTAAGGCTGCCTAGCCAGTGAACATGGGGACCCAGCAATTCTATATAACTTGACCCCAGTGCTGGGGTTACAGTGTTAGAAGTGTTTGGCCATGCCTGGCTTTTACATAGGTGATGAGGAATCAGACAAGTCTTTAAGCTTGTGCAGCAAGCCTTGCTTACTGAGGCTTCTCCCAAGCCCGACCCTCGCTTTCCTTATGGATGAGATAACATGATGATAATGAGGGCGGTGATGGTGACAGTGGCATCCAGCCAGTGTTTGAAAGTACAGCATCTGTTGAGCATTGTCCACGTCCTTCACTTCTGTGAGTCCATGTGATTCCTAGACATCTATGATGTGGATTCTATTGCTGTGGCCATTTCACAGAGGAAGAAACTGAGGCACCAGGAAGAGACTGAGTGCTTTACTCAGGTAAGTGTCTATTGCATAGGGTTAGTTTGAAGATGGCTGAGCTGACACCCACCAAGCACTTGCTATGGTGCTTGAATGGCAGTAAGACCACACACACACACACACACACACACACACACACACACACACACACAGAGCCAACAACAGAGATGGCTGAGAAGAGACAGGAATAACTCAAGAATGAATGGAGAGTTAACACAAAGTTTTATTCCACTGGGTCTACTGAGGACGCTGTGGATGGAGTTGCTGGGAGACAGTTCTGCTGGATGGTTGTGTGTGCTAAAGTAACTGTGGGTTTTGGGAAAGGCACTGCCTCACTCACAGCCCACCAGGTGACCATCTTAGAGTTTTAGGTGCTTGAAATTAGTTTAACTTTTTCTGATTTGTCACTTGATATGATTTAAAATAAACTAGTGTGTATGTTTTTAAAAAAAGCAATTGTTTTTGATCCCTCACGTGTGGAACGCTGAAAAGGATGTTACTTCAAGGGAACTTTAAGTTTCAATTTCCCCATACAGTCAGTCCTGTTGTTCCTGGGCCCATCCATGGATTCAATAAACCTTGTGTGAAACATATTTAAAGAAAACATATTTGTACTCTGGACATGTTAGACTTTTCCTTGTGTGAAGAGTATGGAGAAATATCTATTTATAGAATGTCTATATTATATTAGGTATTAAAATAACAGATGTTTTGAAATATATACAAGGATATGTGTAAGAACATGCAAACAGTGTGGCATCTTATTTAATAGAATGAACATTCTAGAGTCTTGCCATGGATACTGAAGGGTCACATGTACATTTGCATGTGTGCTACATGGGAGTGGTACTCCTCATTGGCCAGTACGGCATTGGGCACCAGCATCCAGCGCCATGTCTGGTACAGAGCAGGTGTTCAGTGAAGTCCTACCAACTGACTGGCGTGCTTTTCCTGTTACATGGACATGTGCATTCATGTGTAAATTAGAGTGTAATTTCTGCCTTCCTAGGATCTATAGTCTAATGGAAGAGAGAAACTGTTAAGAAGTGGTTGGAATACGGCACAGGAATGCTCTGTGAGTGTACCTTAGGGGTGAGGAGGAGGAAGGTTTGGAGAGAAGTAAAACCTCAGACAAGGTGATGCTTATCAGCCTGGGTGTTGAAGATAATAGGGGTTGCCAAGGAGAGGGTGGGAAGACTGTTAAATCGTGAAAACTGGACAGTATCACTTAATACAAAGCAAACTGAATAGCAAAGTCCTGAGACTTAACAAAGTGAAAATCTACTCACTGACACAGTATTACTCTGAAAAGGCTTCTGTTGAATTAGGAAAAAAAAATATCTTGTAGAAGATGATAAGCGTGGCTTCACAAAAGCAGTTCAACCGGCGGCACAATGCCTGCCTTGCTCAAAGAATTTCAGTGGCTCAGTGTTCTCTGCAGCAGAGAACGAGATCATTCTTGACCCTCCCGCAAGAGGCCTGGCCTCCAGCCAGCTGCAGCTACTCCTCATATTGTAGCTCTTGAATGTTGGGCTATCTCGTGTCTCTTGCTTTTTGAGTATGCTTCATTGCCTGTTGTTATCTGACCCTGACCAACTCAGCTGACTGTGATGATTCCTTCTCCTGTCCCTCCACCTTCCTCCTTGCCTGGGCCGCCTCTGAACTTCCCCGCCATGGCTGGTGACAGGGTCCTTTACTGTTCTCACTATAGGTTTGAGGGCAGCAGTGATATCACTGTGTGCCTGGTGCTTAGTCCTGAGTCAGCAAATATCAGTGAACAGACACCATAGATGAACAAGCTAACAAACAGAGTAAAGGGAGGCAGGTATAAAAGGGGGTATGAATTTTGGAAGGCAGGCAAACTATTCCAGTGATGTTTTTAAAGGTACATGAGAAAATACCACGTTGACACAATCTTTGTCCATTATTGCTGTCATGGGAGGAAGTTTCTATTACTACCTAGTCTTCTCCTGTTCTATAACCGTGTTATAACGTTACTGATGCTATATGTTGCCCTACAGTTTCTGAGTCTTACTAGAACCTTCCTTAATTATAAAAACAACTTGGAAAAAATTGATAAGATTTTTTCTCTCTCTTAATAAAAATCTTTTCTCAGGACAGTAACTTGAATATTAGATATAAAGCCGTTACATTATTTCATGGGTAAGATTCCTGTTAAATTTTACTCTTTTTTTCCCTATTAGAAGACAGAATGAAAGTCAAGACTTTATTTTCAAATCCCATATGTAAAACTGATATAAGCAATGACACTGTATTCCATGGCTTAAGTTAAGCTAGAACAAAACCAAAGACTGATTTCAGGTCCTCAGTCTTCTAACATACAAAAAAAAGTCCCATTTTGTCCATGTTCTGTCTCTGCCCTCTTCTTCACTCTGGACAGGTACTTAAGGAACACCTCCTTTTGGGGTACTGTGCCTTGTGTCCTGGTGGTGCAATGAGCAGGAGGAGGCTTCAGAATGTTTATCACAAGGGAGATGGAGGATCAGTGCAAAAACTACCCTAATGGTTCCCTACTCTCTCCATTATTTAGAAGGGTGACGGACTAGTCTTAGATGTGCCCGGAGTAAACATCAGAGGTGTGTGTCTTCCTCACCAATAGACTATCCTGCATCACGATCTCAAACATCATAGTGTGAGGTTTATTCCCCTATGTTACCATTATAGTCTGAGATCTGTGATAGAACGGAATGTGTAGTTTTATATATGTTTTATACGGTATGTATGTGGTTTATATGCATACACATATATCGTTTTAAAGGTGGCAGTTTTCTTCATGTGCCTGAGGGTAGTCACACTGTAATGCTTGATGAGTATCGAACATGCTAACAAGTGAAGAGTTAAATGGCAAATATCAGTGGGGAAACATTTGGGAGGTATAGGACTTAAAATATGCTATCCTCAAGCATGGCTTCAACACATTGAGTTGTTTTAGTTGAGGGAATCTGAGGAGTAAGATGTGAGGAAAGGTCTTTGTGAACTTTCTTTGAAGCAGGTCATACAGCCCTCGTGTTAGATGTGCCCTTCTCTCTTTCTTCCTGGAGGGAAGGAGAATTCTTACCCTTAAAGATGGCGGCTCCTTGAGAAATCTGAATGAGCAGACCGTGAAAAGCCTCGCCTGGCTCATTGCACTTAGCTCCCTACCTTTCAGCTCTGTGTTTCCTTGTGACATTCTGTTCCTCATCAAACTGACAATACAAATACTCAACCAGGACCATTTCCTGGAGCTTCATTTTTTTTTAAAAAGGAAAACTGCTTGTCACATAAAACTTACACTAAATAATCAAGGTATTGTGCTTTCTACTTGATCTTGTGTCTTCTCTTACAGAACTCTAGTATAGAACTAGATGGTGGGTTGTCACACAGTCAAAAAGACTTCAAAGGATGCAATTGAGGGTCTGAGGGTCCTGAGGTTCAGTAAGGTTTTTCACTCCAGAATATCCATTATTCCTGCCATGCAGGAAAACATATACCTGAAAGCAGCATGAAAGTTTCAAGGAATAGGGTTGGAGGATTAAAAGAGTGAGGAGCTGTGAGTCTCTCTTGTTAGGCACGTGGACAGGACAGAATGAAAGGGAAGGGCATGGCTTCTGGTTTAGTGGTAGCAGCGTTGCTGAGAAGACAAACAGAAGTAAATTGGTGCTCAGTGCCCAGATTAGTTAAGAACAGCCTAATTAGCTAATGAACAATTCCAGTCCTGAAAAGCTCTGTTTTAGGGCGAGCCACAATTCTCAGCAGCAGCTGCAGAGTGTGTGGACGCGCTAACAGAGCTGAGGAACACATGCTAAGTTCTGACCCGCAATGGCTGCTCTTTTTATGTTACACTTGCTGGAGGGAATTTCAGAGAGCCTTGTCGGCAGCACTACAGAGCAGGGTGGTGGCAGGGGCGGCAGTGGCGGCGGTGGCAGCGGGGGCGGTGGTGGACTTGAGTTCAAATCCCAGCTCAGTTCAAATCCTAGCACAATGCACTTTGATTCCTTGTGAGCAAGAAAACACAATGGAAGTGATGGTAGGCTTTTTTTTTTAAATCAGCACATATTCATTGTGCATACTGATAGGTTTCATACATGTATATTATGTATTTTTGGTTGCAGCCATACACTTTCTCTCTGTCTTCCTTCTCTTCCTCTCTTATTATTCCATTGTATTGCTTCCTCTTTCCTCTGTTTTTTTCTTTCTTTTCCTATGATTCCTGTTTATCCACGTACCTCTCTCTGTGGGTCCCTTCTCTGTCTTGTTATTCCCATGAATTTCCCCAGAGAGTTGCCATTCTGCTCTCATGTCCTATTGTCCCGGCCTGCGGAATCTTCAAACAGAACCTGGGAAGGGGTGTGGGAGTGAAAGAAGGGCAGGAGACGTGAAGAAATGAGGGCAAGTCTGGATTCTGATCAAACCCGTTTATTGAAAATTTTACAGGGTTTTAACCCCCATCCGTCCTTGACAGGAAGAACTCCAAAATTAGGGAGTGAGCTCTGAGGGAACACAGTTACGGAAGCAAGATAAGCAAGCGACCTCCCAGGACCTGGAGGAGCCCACTATGTGACAGGCAGCAATTTCCAGGGTCCGGGTGGAGCGACCTGGGCTGACCCCAACCTGTTACGTGTCAGGCAGAGGTATAGAAAATGGAGTCTACAGACAAGGTGGAATTGCCCAATATTTTAAGCCAAGAGTCACTAAGGGCAGCTCCCCACATCCTATGAACATGCTTTTTTTTTTTTTTAATCTCTAGAAAACAAAGAATCCATGAATCCAATCAAGCATGTGCCATTTGTCTTTCTTAGCCTGACTCTGGGAATAGCCTTTCGAAGTGATGAAAACATTGTGAAGTTAGGTAGTGATGACGGTCGCACAACTCTGTGAGTACAGAGAAAGCCACTGGATTGTACACCTTGGGAACATGGATTTTGTGGTTGTATATATGACCTCATAAAGCTGCCATGAATAAAGAATGCATGTAGCTACTAAATTAGGATAGCAGCAAATGCACATTACAGTAACATTGTCACTTGATTTCTTTTTTTTTTTTAAGACTAATTTATTATAATGTATACAATGTTCTGCCTGCATGTACACCTGCAGGCCAGAAGAGGGCATCAGATCACATTATAGATGGTTGTGAGCCACCATGTGGTTGCTGGGAATTGAACTCAGGACCTCTGGAAGAGCAGGCAGTGCTCTTAACCACTGAGCCATCTCTTCAGCCTTCTATTTCAATCTAAATTGCCAGGGTTATTTTTACAAAGGGTAGCGATGGTGAGCTGGTACACACTGGACATATAAATACAGATGGACCTTTAGCTCTCTTCTCCCCTTCTTCCTGCCTGTGAAGATAAGAAATGCCTGTTGCTGTCTTAGTGTGACTCTGAGTGAGCTGTGGAGGTGATGCAGAAGCTGGTGACTGACCCTAGGTAGTTGCAGAGTATAACTCTTCTTCAGCCCTGTCATCTATAGAGGGCAGCAAATGACAGACAGCAATTTAAAAGGCCACCCTTCGCAGGATTTGGTTGGTCATTTGGTCCTTTGTGGTTGCTTTTTATTTTAGTTTACTTTACGTTAAGAAGGCTTAATGCCATAAGCAAACTCTGTGGCTCTAAGTGGCTCTTAAGGATTTGTGTGCAGCAAAATTATCAGGGGTTCTTGTTAAAATGAGAAATGTTGGCCTTACCAGCGACAGTTGGGAACCTGTAGTTACTCAGGTGCTTGGGTAATTCTGGTGCAAATGTTTCACAGACCACATTTGGGACCTGAGAGGGAGAGAATTGTACACTTTAAGGAAGTGTAAAAGTATGCATGAGGCCAACCCCACCAACTTCAGGACATAGCTCTCCAGGAGGGAGAGGTGGAAAACCGGGGCTAGACAGCCTCACCTGCCTCACAGTGTCAGTCGCTCCACTGCTTGCTAGCTCTGGGCCTGACCCCAGGTCTCACCGGCTTTAGGCTCAGTCTTCTTTTTACTTCTCATTTTGAGATAAGATCTTACTGTTGCCTGGCTGGCCTCGAACTCATTCTAGCAGCCCGTGTAGGATTTGTAGTTGTCATCCTCCTGCCTCAGCCCCCTCAAACTTTTAACATATGTTTGTAGCAAAGATCAGAAAACATTGACCCCCCCTATTAAATACACCACGGTGTATATTTTGACTTCTGGATGGATCTGAAAACTATTGGAGCTTCTGTGTAGCAATGGAGATCTTTGGGATTTTGAATGTAAGGGCTCCATCGAAGATCAGCTGAGGCAGAGGCAGATGCCCCATTTAGGCTGCCGTGTTTTCCTGTCAGGCTGGGTGTAATGGCAGGGACCTCTCTAAGAAGACGTCTTTGGTCATGGCACTGGCCTCATCACTCTTGTCCTCTCACAGGCTTCACATCCAGCCGTGATTGCCCCTGCCTCAGGCGGAACTCAGGAAGTGTAGACGCCATCGGGTAGCTTTTCCCCTGTGAGGACAGAAGAGAAAACTGCAGCCTACCTGCTCTGCCACAGGAGACTTTTGCTCAGGGAGTTTGAGTAGGTTCCATATGTAGACCATGGTCATTGTCACTTGCATTCCTATGCCCTCCTAGCTTCTAAGCTCTCCCACTTGTCCACCCCTCTGCTTTGAGGAAAAAGTTCTTCCCCCCCCCCTTGGGGTATTGCTACCTCACAGACCCTCAGTCCAATCACTTTCCTTGCTGTTCCTTCAGCTATGTCTTTTCTTGGGCCGCCTGCCCTGCCTCCCCCCCCCCCCCCACGGGGCAGATGAGGAAATCAAACGCTATCCCAGGGGCTGGAGATGAACTGAAGACTGAGCGTTGCACAGCCATCTGGCGGTGTTAGAGATTACGGAGGGGCTGCAGAACAATGTGATGACCGGCCTCGACTGGAGAAAAACTGGCTCGATGTAAAAAAAGAAAGCGACAGAGGAGCATCTGGTATCCCTGACAGTTGTAAATGGAGAATGCTCATCAAGTAGGCAAAGGCTTGGCTTGGAAGGGAATATGTGCCAATTTGTTCAAGTTTGAAAGCAGTCTTGGGCCAGCTGGGAAGCAGGCCAGCGTGTGCCATCCTTAAGAGAGGGTATCAGTGGAAAAGATCTCACTCTGGCCTGAGGAGAGATACTCTAGGCTTTTGCCAGCATCCTCTTTCATTGAACCTCTGCCTGCTGGTCTGAGAGCAACTAGTGCCCTCCACTGGTTCCATCCAGGTGATGGGGACAGTTGGGCACATGCTGCAGGTCTTTAGCCCTACTGGCTTCCTCTTCACCTCCTGCATTCCTGCTGCCTTTAGGCTTTCTATGTGGCCAGCTTCATTATGGCCACCAGGGTCAATGGCCATATCTATCTCATGTTGTCTGCTGTACTCTTTTAGATCTGCTCTTTTCTATGCTTGATGTGTTTGAAGTTCTAAAGTTCCACAGGGGGACTATGTGGATCCCTCTGTGGACTGGAGGACAAGGAGGAATTCTCAATAGACAGCTACTGACCATTTGTGTTGTTAAAGAAAAAAAAATCACTGCGAATTGCTACTGTGCATGAGCCACAGTAAGTTCACCCTCTTCCCATGCTGTCTCTGACTCTTTGTAACAAGTACCCGCCTCTCAGGACACAAGTATTGAGCATGAGCACTGGACCATTTCCACTCTAGAATGTGGGGTTAGGTACCAACTTGGGATCGACAGTGTTGAAGCAGAATTAGACATCTCATCTTTTCTGCATTCTTTATACCTGACAGTTTCTCGAATCCTGCGTGTGTGTGTGTGTGTGTGTGTGTGCGCGTGCGCACGTGTGTGTATCCCACACATTTGTATGTGCATCAGATACATTGTCTGGTGTCCTAGGAAGCTAGAAGAAGGTTTTGGATATCCTGGAACCAGTGTTAGAGATGGTGTGTGCTACCACGTGGGTGTTGGTAACCCAACCCAGGTTATTTACAAGACTATCAAGTGCTCTTAGCCCCTGAACCGTCTGTCCACCCCCATTGTATACACTCTTAACCACTGAGTCATCCTCTAGCCCCTCACACCTGTCTTGAAACAGGCCACTGGTTCTTTCTTTTGGTCTCTTGGCTGCCAGCATCTCATGACTTGGATGTTGTCTTGGCTTTTTGGTAGGCTTCCTACCGTCACATCCTTCCATTTCTTGTTTGCTAAAGGTCACGAGAAACTTCCTGAAGCCCCATCTACAGAGAGACACATCCTAAGATGTGACCCAGAGTACCTTTCTATTTCCTAATCCTTAGATTCTGCCCTCTCTTTGTGGCCTGTGATGGCTTCCTCGGCTGTGTGCTGCCCTTACTCTAGATGTCTACTCCTACTCCAGACACTCTCGGCCCCTGCCTGCCTCTGTTTGCTCCTGCGCACTCCTTACAATGTCACATCCCTACTGGTGATCTACCCGCCCCCATTACTCACTTCTTGTATACACAGCAGGACTGTTTAATACCAGGCTTCCTGTTTATAGTGAACTGGTGCTTCTATCACAATGAGCCACCTGAAGATGACAGGAAGCGTAGGGGGTCTCTTATTTGTTGTCTTTGCCATACAATTAGTACTTTATTGTAGTCCTTTCTCGTTCTTTTTGTCACATCCACAGATTGAGCCCTTTATTGTATCATACTATGGCACCGATTTGACTGCTATTTCATGCATTGGAATAGCAAATGTCTCAGTGATCTTTTGTAGCTCTTGGCATCTCTCATAGCTCCAGGCAGAGGATCGAACCCACTGTGTATTTCATTCACCATGAACCACAAGGCAAGTCTAGAAAGCCTCACATTTGACTTTCTAAATATGGTGAAGCCCTGTCCGCTCACAGCACTGATAGCTTTCCTTAACTGTTGATCTGAGGCTTCTCAGAGTCGCCTCGCTAGAATCAGGCATACTTCCCCTTCTGTTTCCACAATACTTTATTAACATCTTTGTTTTTGCTCAGATCCATGGGTCATTATGAGCAGACTCCTGCCTGCTCTTGGATTCTAAGTCTCTGGGGCCAATACATGGACCTCTTTATGTGGCTCATGGGAATCTTTGGCCATGAAGTGTGTTGCATATTATTTTTCTCAGTGTCTCGTAGGTGAATTGGATTTTCTAAGGAATGACATAGTTAACATCGTATTCATATGTAGTCTATCTGCCCATCGCACGGCCTCCTTCTACATTGTGTCCAAACCCAGACTGGGACCAAGGCCAGGCTGGGAGGGTTTGGGATGACTTCCAACTGGGCAGAGGTAGTTGTGTATCTGGGCATGCCTCTAACCACATCTCAAAGCCAAGTATACAATCAATTACCTCGGTCCTATCCATCATATTTAGATGGCTAGGCCACTTCTTGCATCAGCCCAGATAATGAAGAGATGGCATTTGTATTGTTTATGCTATGGCACAGAAAACAAAGCAATGTCTAGGTAACAAGGCATAGTAGCCTTTTCTGAACACTCAGACAGAACTGGCCTAGGACAAACAAGCATGTCTGAAAAACAAAAAGCCAGCCAGAAAAAGGAATCGATCTGCAGTGATTCCAAGCCCCAGGGATTGTTCAGAGCCCTGCCACTGATGGAAAGCAACCCAGTGTCACAGGTGTGATGGAGTTGGTTCAGGAAGCACAGGATGGGATCTGAGCTCCTAATAAGACTTTACACAGATACATAAAGTTATGGGAAATGTAGCCCTGTTGGATTGTTAGCAGTGCTCTGAGGATAGCAAGGAGAAAGATAAGTGATGGATCAAAGCAGAAGTGGAGGGAACCACCCAGGAACTAGAGAATGGAAGGAAGAAAGACCAGAGAACTAGACAGTGCTATTTGCTTCTGGATTGTGTACTTTCTGTTTCCTCTCTCTGGAAAGAAGGTTAAATAGTGGAAGGAGAAAAGACCAAGCTCGTGCCCTAAGTCAGCACAGCTGGGTGGGTGTGCATCAGGCAGCTTAACCCTAGGCTGCTTTCTGACCCCTTGATCTCTTTCCCTTGTAATAATGTCATCTCAAGGTTTTACTTTCAAAACTTTCTAGAAAGTTCTGAGGAGTGAGTCATCCAATAATAAAGGATAGATGGAGAGGAGTCATTTTACTTCCTCTCACGTGTGTAAAAACAAGGGGTATTGGCACACATCTTCAGAAAGGGTTTCTAGGCTGGATTAGTGGTAATGTTGGTGAGGACGTGAGGGAGTTGGGGAAAAGCACAGAGAATACAAGCAGAGGCACAGTATTTCCAGAATGCAGGATGAAGGTGTGTATGTTCTGGGCCTGGAGGGAAGGAGCCTAAGGGGAAATGGTACCAGACAGAGGTGAACATGAGGGACTTGCTTATCATGACGACATGCTTGTACTTTATTATGAAGATAATGGGAGGATGTGAATGGGGTTTAAAGGTGCTTGGATTGATGGACTGTCAGACTCTCAGAGGCTTGAGTTCTTGTCCTTATGTGTTTGCATGAGAGAGAGAGAGGGCGGGGGGGAGAGAGAGAGAGAGGTGTACACATATGATTTGGGAGATTGTTAGAGACAAAGAGCAAGAGGAACCAGTTACAATGGGGTCTGTTACCCATTTTTCTATCTGAGAAATAAGAGGGTTAGGAGGACCTGGGCTGAGTCAATGGAGCCCAAGGGGAGAGGAACTGTTATGGAAGATCTTTAAGCCTGGAGGACGAGGATGAGGGGGAACGGGAAATCAAAGCTGAGACTCAGGCTCGGGGAGGGGACTCCCTACATTGAGTGTTAACACTCTAGATAAGGAGCAGTCTGAAGGGTGGAGGGTTGAGGAGGGTTTCCCTCTGTGAGTTCAATGTGCCCTTTGAACTATCGGGTAGCACTCTTACAGGAGCACTGAGTTCAAGGCAGGGGGCTGTGGACTTGTGGGCCCTATCACTGTATGATGATACATGTATGATACACGTATGTTGAAACAGCATAGAGGGGCTAGATTCTGAGAGAGAGAGAGAGAGAGAGACAGAGAGAGACAGAGACAGAGAGAGATAGAGAGAGAGACAGAGAAACAGAGAGAGATACACAGAGAGAGACAGAGAGACAGAAAGGGAAAAGGTCAAGGACAGGGTCAAAGGGACCACTGCATTACAGTCTGTAGAAAATACTGATGACCTGAGTTAGAGTCAACAGTGCTAGGGCAGGCCTAGGTCTCTAGCAAGGTGGTTATAGGAGGCCATTAATGGGAAGTGAAGGGAGCGGAGTTTTTGGAAGAAGAAAACGGTTCTCAGGGTTAAAGGTAATGTAGAAAGAGCTACTTATGGTGGCATTCACCTGGGAAATCCTGACTGAAATTTCCTGTTCCTATGCTAGAAGTGAGTGGGGTGTGTGTGTGTGTGTGTGTGTGTGTGTGTGTGTGTGTGTGTGAGAGAGAGAGAGAGAGAGAGAGAGAGAGAGAGAGAGAGAGAGATAGTAATTACACTGAGTGGAATTCTTTCTGCTCTATGTCTTAGAGTCCACACGTAAAAGACCCTTCTGGCTCTGGGCTTTAGTCACGTGGCAGGGGAATAGTCATCCCTGGGCAGGTCTCATAGCAAGGAAGAGGGGGCTGGGTGTGAGAGATTGGTGTCTTAATTTTAGCAAGACTCTTTGAGCTCCTTGGAAGGCAAGTTTTATTTCTACAAAAATAGAAAGTATTATTATTACTACATCCTCAGGCTGCACTGGAGCCAAATACTGGAGTCCTCAATACTGTATTTATTTCACTGGGCTTTTGGAAGGGTGGGAGAGAACGGGACATTTAGGTTGCTAAGTGACGTGCTTCTAAAAATAATGAGATTCCCCAGTGGCTCCTTCTCCTGTTGTTTCAGCTGGACTGAGATGGTAAGGTCAAGTAATGGCCTGGCACTGTATTGAGGTGGCCTTAAGGCATCTTGTAGGGAAATACAGAATGAACTCTCCCTCTTGGGCCCTCCTACCTGCTTTCCTTCAGGGCCTACTACTTTGAGAAATCACAGGAAAAACTGGGCCTCCCCCTGCTTGAATCCAAGAGCCTTCCTTGCCTAGGCAGGCAGCCCTGATGGTTGCCATGGTGATAGTGGGTAGTTGGGGGAGGCAGTGATGCAGCGTTTGGCCTGTGCAACTGAGGTCCCGAATGTAGGCTGCTTGAAGCTCAGGCTCCTGATACTCCTGGCAGTCCTGTGAGGATGCCAGAGGGTCACTTGCTACAGCATTGAAATCTCCAGACCTGACAGCCGTCTCAGACAGCCGAGTCAATCCTTCACTGTACAGTATCTGTCTCACACACCTAATTCTGGCAGGTGCTTGTGGGATTAGGAACTCCACAGAGACCTTGGTCAGGAAAGATGATACAGAAGAGGATTCAGCAGGGGAGAGGGGCTAACATCATGGACCCGAGGGATAAAGAATGTATTTGAGAGCTTCTGCTTTATCAGCATCCCTGACGACTGAGCACCAAGTCCCCGAGTTCACACTGCTTGTGATGCGAAGTTGACTACAGGGCAGAACAAACACACCACTGCATTGTTGGATTAGATTTCTCTCATTCTCTCTGGCAAAATCTCTCCCTTTCTGACTCGATCCAGCACCCTAAAAGCCACGCAGTAAGGAAAAGCACTTATGCCTTTGTCAAATCGACAGGCACCAAATAAGACATTCTTTCTTTTTTAAATAAGGTATCTTTCTGTGTGTATGTGTATTCATGTTTATAAATGTGAGGAAGCCTGGGAGGGGGCCAGAGGACAGCCTCAGTTGTTGGCTCTCACTGTTCATCTTGTTGGTGACAAGGTCTCTTGTTGGCTGCTGCTGTGTACAGCATGCTGGCTGGCGCAGGAGCTTCTAGGCATTGTCCCGTCTCTGTCACCCTGGAAGACTGCTAGGATCACAGACATATGTAATCACATCCAGCTTTCCATGGCTTCTAAGGATCTGAACTCGGGGCCTCGTGTTTGTGTGGCAAGTGCTTTATCCGCGGACTCATCCCCCTAGCTCGACCTCCAATCATAGGTGACCTTTCATCTGACGTCATCTCAAGATGCCTTGCTATGTTGCTGCCCTCCTGCATTTATTTCATCATGGTTCCTTCCCTTAGGTTAGCGTATGCTTATTACAGTAATGGGTGGCATCCTGACCATCTTATACATTTGTGTCACACGCCCTGATAATAGTTACACACATTGCTGCCTCTTTGTCTCAGTATTGGTCGTAAAATGGGGCACCCTAAAGAGAACGTACAACTATAACTGGTCTGCCGCCACCTCCCACTCCCCTAGCCCCCACCCCGCCCCACCCCAGCCCCATGGGGTAGCTCAGGGCACATGACACTGTGTCTGTGAAAATTCTGAGAATGTTTTGTGGTTCCCCAGGTCATACCATTGTGGCACATGAAACCTGTGGGTGTCATTCCCAGATCTGCATATGAACAGCTGACCTAGTTCTCTATCTTTTTTCCCTTTGTTTAAGCTGTTGATAAAAAGTGTTGAATGAAAGTAAACAACATAATAATAGAATTGTAGAGGCCTCCATTCAGTTTGAATGTATAACATAATCGCAGCTAATGGGTAAAAAAATATATATTATATACACACACACACACACACACACACACACACACACGTACGTACATACATACATACATACATACATACATACATACATACATACATACATATATCCTTCTATGTATTTGCTTCTATGTCCTAGCATCCAATCTGGCAATCAACCACTGGTCTTCTGAGGTGGTTGCTGTCATTATTTTACTAATGAGGAAGTGGAGTCACAGAGAAATTGCTCCTACTGCTTTTGGCCACACGGGCTGTAATAGCAAACTTGGTATGCTGCAGTTCAGTGTTTCGTGTACTGATCAATAAAATTTGGAAAAGATGTTTTCCAGCGACAGAAACTCAAAGTAGTCCTCTCTGCCACAGTGACAGGGAGTAGACTGTAAGAGCGGTTTGCTCAAGTCTAAGTGATACCAAACCCTGAGCATTTTTTTTTTCCTGATAGATTGCCTAGTAATCAATCCTATTGAAGCAGGCAGCGAGGTTAGCGTAGGTCAGTTTATCCTAAGCAACCCCAGACTGCTTGCTGCTAAGGACAGGCTGTGGCTGTGGTACTTGCCACAGCCCTCACTTTTCTGAGCCTGCACTTGTTCCAGGCGCTGAGCTAACATACTTGTCCATATGCACTATCTGGGCATCTTACTTTCTAGCTGCTTTCAAATTGTGTGCAATATGCAGCCAAATTCTTCTTGAGCTGACAGTGAGCTCACTGGTAATTGTGCTAGAATCTTCTTTTTTCAAAATCAAGACACTTTCTTGGGTTTCCACGGCTTCCTGTTAGAATAGTCTGTCCCCAGAATCGCTGAGTTTGGGAGTCGAGTAGGTGCAAGTCCAGTTTGGCTGTCGAAACCTTAAGCAAGCGAGCTATGACCAGCCCGGACTGCAGGGACCCTCACACATTGACTTTTATTTCTTTTCCTTTTTCCCTCCACCTTCCCTCATCCTGAGCAGGCTACTCTGGTGCCACCTGCAGTTTCTTCTGGGTTGACATGAGAAGGAAGCTGCACAGATAAAAAGACCGCTGTCTCCTCTGTGACTCCAATGGTGCCTTGTTTTCCTTGGAAAAGCATAAAGCCTTGAAGTCATGAGCCAGGATATACATGGTATCAAAGTCAGGAGCCACTCTCTCCTATCCCTGGGCTTGGCTTGTAGAGGATGTGGCCTGTTAGTTTGGAAAGTGGAAACAGGGCCCATTTATGTTAATATAATGATCTCTGCCTGCAGGAATGGACGGGCAAGGCATAGAGTTCTTTGTCCTTTGCTGTGATTCCTGCCAGTTTGGGCAGCACGAACCCTTTCTTCAGCTTTGTGCAGAAGCTCAGACAAGCTCCCCCAATCCTCTCTCTTTCAACTTAGTCTAAAGAAGTAAACATCTGAAAAACAATGGAAACATGGGCCTACGCGAGCCACAGGCTTTGCAGTAGTGGAGGTGTGTTTAGCTCCCCAGCTACTGTCCCTGGTGGTGGGGGTCCAGGGCTGTGTCCATGTGTCTTCCTTCACTCTGGGGATATGGCTGGGGTGGTAGAGATGTGTAGGTGTGATTATAGACTCGGGTGGTCTTCCTGTAACCACAATGCTTTGTAACAGATGCAAGAGACTCATAGAAGACCTCTGTGAGTGGAAGGTAAGGGTGCCAGGGCAGAATTGACTGGCTCATCTTCCCTGGACTTCCCATGGTCAGATAGCCTCTGGCTGCTGGTCAGAGATGGTTCCTCTGCCATAATCCCTACCAGGATCTTCTTAGCCAAGGACAGTTCCTCTTAAACAGAGAATCATGGGTCTGGGAGTCGTGAGTGGGACCAGCGGGCAGCTTGGTCACCCTGGGGTAATGCGATACTGCAGCTTCACACTCAAGGTGGGTTCCTTTTCCTTGGTGCAGCTGCAGCTGCTGTTACAAAGAGGTGTAAAGTGCAGGCTTAGGAGAGCCACGGGTAACTAGCTAGTTCACAGCCTTTCTCAGAGTTCACGCACCCCTCCCAGTTCATTTAAATCTGCCAGGGAAGGTGAGATCAGCAGGTGCAAGCATCATATGGTGTCAGAGCAGGAAGCTGAGGTGTGCCTCCCACTTCATGCCAGGAGAAGGGTTTTAAATGGGCCTCAGGGGAGTGTCTACTTGTCTGTGGGGTCAGAATCCCCACTGCCCTCCTCCCAGCCACTCCATGTTGACTTCTGAAAGACTTGGCCTCCTGGCTACCAGCATGGTGTGTGTGATGGTGCCACACGGAGTACCCAGTCAGGAGCCAGCTCAAAAGGCTCAGAGGAGGGCAGGACCATGTTGTCCTGGGTCAGTAGGAAAAGGCTGCTGACGAGGCCTCTGTTTCCTTTGAAGCACCTCTTGGTGTTTTTTCCCCCCTCTTCAGCCCTAATTTTCCCTGTGGAAAGACACAAGCAACTTCCACCTTATGGCCACTCTTTGTCACTCAGAATTACCCAAGTTCTTTCTCATAGCGTCATGTGCTTTCCCAGGCCTCTCAGCGGCCACATGAAGCGGGCCTTCCCTGCTGGTACTCTAAGGACTCTGAGGAGGTGGAGACAATATACTTCTTTTATAGTCTGCAATTTCCTTCAAGTTCAGAGCCTTGCTCCCTTGAAGTGGGCCTGTTACAGACCGTCTCATCTGTTGCCCTGGTGAGACATATCCAGCCACCAGCCACCTTTCATCCACTGCAGCAGCCTTCTACTGCGTAGCCTTCCTCACGTGATTCCTGTGGTGGAGATGCCCTGGGGAGTCTCTACTGCTCCCAAGGCGGGTGGGGAGCAACACTTGGGGTCTGTTAAGGAGTGAGATAGATTCATAGAGATACACCCTCTGGCTTGCTGTGACCAGCGACCAGTGTCCCAGATGTAGATTCAAGACTGGCTATTTCTAAGTTCATTTCTGGTGCCGTTGCCTGCGCAGTGGTTTAGAAATTGCCATCTCTCAAAAGAGCAAAAGGGAATGGGTCTAGGCAAATCAGCCCAGGATAGCTGGGGTTTGTCCAAAGAGTGATGTACAGAGCAGCCAGAGAGGGGTGAAAGTGGGCTTGGAATGGAGAACAGCTGCAGGAGGAAACAGTGGTCCAGGATGCTTGCAGGACTGACTTGAAGGCATACAAAGGGAGGGAACTCCAAGTTCTGGGGGGTGCAGGCTCCAGGTCCTGCAAGGGTCTAAGCAGAGGCTGAAAAGAGCTTAGGCTGGGACATTTGACAGAGGTCCTATAGGTTGAGCGTCATGTTCCTCGAAATTATGTCCAACTTAGGGTTCATTTGTTTATTCTGTCTTGTCGTTTAATTATATTTACTGCATGGAAAGTATCTTACTCCAGACTGGAAATCAAGCACAGGCCTTCCCCTGAAAGAACCATCTAATAGAAGAAAACAGACTATAAGAGAGAAGCTTTGGGGAAGGGCAGTCTACGAGGGCTTCCTGGAGGAGGTGGTTAGGGAGGACCTGGCTCACAGAGAGGATGATGCAAAGAGCATCTATGAGGAGCTTCGTCCCCTCAGGAACCTGTGTTAGTGCAGGTGACTGGAGGGTGATGTGGGACAGACATGATAAAGGCTGGGAGGCAACATGGGGCCAGATCATCAAGACATTCCTGTTAGTTGGGAGAGCAGAAAAGCCTTAGACTGGGGAGCTCCAGGTCAGACTTGAAGTTTGGAAAGGTGGCTATGGGAATAGCCTGCTGCTCACGGTGAAGGAGCGGAGAGGCAGAGAGAAACCAGGGGTATTCCTGTGAAAACTGGGGAGCACACTGGTTGTGGGGATAGAGAAGCAGAGAGGCCATTTTGGACTACATGGTTAGTTCAGGGCTATCCTGGAGTAGGTGCTGAGAGCTTGTGAGGAGAAGAAAGAACAGATCCACTCTGCAGGATAGCCAGTGGCTAGAAGCCCTTTAGGGCACTGATGGAGGGTACGGCTGGGCTGGAGAATGGATAAGCTCTGAATGTAGGCAGGAAGATACAACCCAGGAGGCTTTGCATTCAAGGAGAGTGGGAAGATTTAGGTACCTAAGGAAGAGAATGTGAGTTGAAAATGAGAGGGGCAACCATGAAATCTTAGGGGATATGACATTTAAGGGGGGAGGGGAGGGAGTACTACTCAGGAAAGGGGAACTCAGAAGGAAAGATGAGGCTTCAAATCCTACCATTGTCAAGCAGGATGACTATCCCTTATGGGAAATGCTTGTGGCCAAAAGTATTTTGGACTTTAGATATTTTTTTAAAATTTGGAATATCTGCATATATGCACTTGTATATATATATATATATATATATATATATATATATATATATATACATATATACAAATACATACATATGTGTATATATATATATATATGTATCAAGATCTTTTGATGATGGAGTACAAGTCTTAAGACACAATTAATTTGTTATTTGTATACACCTTATGCATACAGTTTTAAGGAGATTTTATACAATATGTTTACTATGCCTGCATTCTGACTGACACCGGTCACATGAAGTGAGATGTGGCATTTATCGTATTCGCCTTCACTAACGCCAGCTCTCAGAGCAATTTGGATTTGAAATGTTTGGATTAGGGCTGCCTAGCCTGCATTACAATATGAATACCAACAAATACATCTTAGCTCTGGGGACCTGGAGGCTACTGAGGACATTTAGTAAGGTTTTTTTTTTTTCATAGAGTTGAGAGGGCAGAAGCTGGTTAGAGCAGGCTGAGGATGTGAACCACAGCCAGGAGCTGGCCGGAGCAGAGAATAGTGAAAAGGGATGCCTGGGGACAGAAGAGCTTTGTCAACCCAGAGCGCTGGGGTGAAGAAACAGAGGCCTGGCGCATGCACAGTGGCTGCTGGGAAAAATCACAGAATTGCTTCCACATAGCTGTGACTTGCAGAAGTTAAGGAGACACTACAGGCAACATCAGCACTAATTTTTATTTATTTACAATAATTTGAGACCAAGTTTCACCATGCAAGCCAGGCTGGCCTTGAACTCATATCAATTGGCAATCTTCCTACCTCAGCCTCCTCAGGGTGGGGATTACAGGTGTGAGTGGCTATACATGAGCTACACTGTCTTTTACAAAATTATAATTATTCTGGTCATTGAAGAAATATGTTCAAGGTCTTTAATGGGTACCTGAGACTGCCAAGCCGTAGGTTTACTGCTTCTCCGTATGTTTGCATATGGATGATAAAACTTTACAAATGATGTACAATAAGAGACGAGCAGTGATAATTAACAGCAACCTATAGCAAAACTCATGGGACTGTAGCCTCCTTCTCACTTAAAGCGTCTTGTTATGTTTTATCGTTTTGCTTAAAGGAGCAGATCAATGTTTCTCTTTCATGCCCTTAGATTTTCAAATGCCTTTGTCCTTTGGCCATTATTAGGTATACTGCAGTGGTACAGCAGTCAATGTGATGACAGAGACAGCCACCGAGGAACTAGTGGGCAGGTAGTACATACGGCATAGATATGCTGGACAAAGGATGTGCTATACTTAGAATGGTATATAATTTAAATTTTATAAATAATTGATTTCTATACTTTTCATTTAATGTTTCCAAAACTTAATTAACTGAAACCATGAAAAGCGTCTAGCAAAAGGTGGGACCGCTGAGCAGCTGATCAGCAGTGTCACTGCCTCCAGATGACAATGGCTGTTGCCATTTAGTGCATTTCCTTCAAGTCACTCTCCCTTCATATACACTCCACATGGTAACATTTACACTCAAGGTAAAATTTTACCCCTTAAAATGATACTGATTTTCTGCTGTAAGGCTTTATGTACCATTCTCCGTGTTGATAAACAAAATATTCTATAGACGTAACATTTTAAAATGAAGACGGTGAAATTTTTATTTTATGTGTATGCTTATTTCTCTTGCATGGCTGTCCTCAGAGGCCTGAAGAGAGAGCCCTGAATACTCCAGAAGAGGAGTTATGGAAGGTTGTAAGCCATCATATAGGTGCTGGGACCCGAGCCCGGGTCTTCTGCTAGGAGAGAAAGTGCTCTTAACTGCCTTGTCATCTCTCTAGTCACTAGCAATAATATTTTAAAGGCTACATAGTATTCCACTTAGTGGGACACTGGTGATATATGGTTGTGGAGTGTACCATTAGATTCAGCAGCTCCGTTTTTGGGCTTATGTCCAGTGGAGTTAAAAGCAAGGATCAGCACAGAGTTTGCACATTCACGGTAGCACTATGAACAATATCCAAAAGGTAAAAGCAAACCAAATGAGACCGAGGGACTGATGAGAAAACAATAGACATAGATAGATAGATAGATAGATAGATAGATAGATAGATAGATAGTAATTATAAAGGAAGGCAGTCCTGGCACACATGGTAACATGGGTGAACCTTGAAGATGCCATGCTGAGACAGAAGGACAAGGGCCGTGTGATTTTACTCACATCATATTCTTACAGTAGTTGACAGAAAGTGGAAGATGGCTGCCAGAAGCTGGCAGGACAGGAGAGTGACTGCTTTATGGGCATGGAAGATGCAAAAGTCCTGTGAATGAATGGGGATTACGGTTTTATATATATGTATATATTTATACATAATATATATGAATGTCTTTATGTATATATGAATGTATGCCTATATATACACATGAATGTCTTTAATACTGCAGAACTACCTGAAAGTGTTTGAATTTGTAAATTTTATGTTCTACATATTTTACCAGAATTAGAAACAAACCTAAGAACCAATTCTTTTTGAAGTTAGGTTTACTTGCACACAGAAAAAAAATCTATCATTTTAAAAGAAATGCAACTGCATATATTTTGGTAGTAATCCAGGCACCGATGATTTCTGTACCCCCAATCACCCTGAGCCCCTTTCTAGTCCATTTTTTCTATCCCCAATGCCTGAGAAGCTACTGAACTGCTTTTCCTTCTAGACATAGATTTCCCTTTAAATGAATCAGAGCACAGCCTTCAGACTGTGGCATAATGCTTCTGAGATGCATCCCTGCTTCGTGCACACACCGTGCATCCCTGCTTCGTGCACACACCGGCGTTTATTCCTTGCTACCCAATGCTCAGTTCTACGGACAAGCAAGTTGTGTTACAACTGATTGGCTTGCCAGTTGAGCGCTATTTGGATTGCGTGCAGTCTGGACAGCTGTTGGTAGAGATGTGGCAGATAACTGTTGCGGGGTGTGATGGTCAGCATGTGTATAACTCCATAAAGAACAGTTCGACTGTCTGCCAAAAGGCTGTGCCCTTTTGCATTTTCTGCAGAACGCTTGGTTTCCAGTTGTTTCTGGGTCTCCCATTCTTCACAGTGTTCAGCATTGTCAGGCTTCGGCTTGTTTGTTGGGCTTTCGGTTCAGCCCTCTAATAGGCATGGAGTCACTACTGTTTGGGTTGCAGCTTGTGTTTCCCTAATGATGTGAATTGCATCTTTCATCTACTTCTTTGCTCTTTATGCCTTTCTGCATTGGAACGGCTTTTCATTACATTGGGCTATTTTTAAATAGGTTGTTTTCTTTAGTTGTAGGTAACTTTTAGGTCATTTACAATCAATAGATACTGCTTAAATATGTACACTTTAGATACCTGTATGTAAAACATTATACATAAACAACAGTATATTAAAAACATTTTACTTAAAACTTGCCTTCATTCAAATAATAAAAAAACTATTGAGTCAAAGAGAATAGACACCTTCAACATCCTTCCTCAGGTATATATTATTCCACAGTTTGTGACATGGTAGTACCGATTTATTAACCTTCCAGGGGTAGCAAAATAATGGGCATGCCAGTTACTGAGTGTAACCACTAAGCAGCCTGTGTGTGTGTGTGTGTGTGTGTGTGGGCTTGCCCTTTTTGATGTTAGGTTGATACAAAAGAGGGATGGAAAGATAGCTCAGTGGTCAAGAGCACTTGCTGCTTTTGCAGAGGACTTGGGTTCAGTTCCAACACTCACATGGTGGCTCACAACTATCTGTGATTCCAGTACCCTGGGCATTTGACGTCCTCTTCTGACCATTGTGGGTATCATCCGTGTACATGGTGCACTTACATACATGGTACAAGCAAAACGTTCATGCACATAAAATAAAAACAAATAAATCTTTAAGAAATTATAATGACACAGACATTGGCATGGTACATGAATCTTAGTATAAGGATTGCTGATTATCTTTTTTTTTCTCCATAAAATATTAATTGGGCTCAGCCTGGTCTCTTTCATGCTCAGAGGCCATGTCTAATTTGCATAGCAGGCAAGGTAAAAATAATTTTAGACCAGAAAGGAGACATTTTTGTCACCAGTTTAAACTTGGACACCAGTGCCAAGACTTCTGCGATGGGCAGCAGTTTCTTTGTCTAGACTCCATGATTAATGAGTGCACTGTATCATAGACTCCTCACTGAGAAAATGGCCACGCCACTTAGCTGCGCACCTCCATGACCTGTGGATTTCTGTAACAGCTCAGCACTTTATTTATTCACAATGATAATACAATTAAAGCCACTTACACTGTTTGTGCTTACAAGTCACCGTCGAATAGATTTGGATAACAAGCAGTTCCTGTATAGAGGCACAATTCTTTTTAATTATTAAAACTGCTGCTATTTTTATTATATTCCAGATAGGTGGTATGGGATATGATATGACTCAGAACTACTTGAATGAATTTTGCCTTAATGACTCTAAAAAGTAAAAAGCATTTTTGTTTTCTCTGACAAATGGCTCTGGTTCATTTGGGGTTTTACAGACAGTTGGTATTTTATAGTAGGTTTATGACCGCCTCTTCATCAAACCTGTAATTATGGGTTTGGCTTCTTTGTAACTATGGGAAATTTTACCTAGTTTTGTTTTCTCCCCACAAGTACTTGTCATACTGGAAGAAAAGCAGCATACACCTGTCATGCGGATCACCCAGGCATTGCAAGTAGAACCAGGACTGAGGAACAGTGAACAAACATATTTTTCTAAAGTTTGTGGATCTATAATTTGTCAGAAAGATTCATTGATTTGAGAAACTTTTAAAAAGTCAAACAGATTCTTTAAGCAAAGTATTTCCCATATGGAGGAAGCAAAAGAGAGCAGCGTACCTCATAGTACTCTGAAAAGGTAGACTCTCTTTCTTTCTTTCTTTCTTTCTTTCTTTCTTTCTTTCTTTTTTTAGCATGTTTTCCTTCTACCTTGAAGGGTTGCTTGGGTCAGTATGTGAAATGAAGATGGTGTCACCTGTCTGGGTGAAGGTCATGTGTACCATGAAACTGCAAGATGGTCTTCAGTTGGTCTTCATCATCTCCTGTGCCCGCATGACGGTGCCAGTGTCCTCCCCATGCCCCCTGTGCAGTGTTGACCCTCCCTCAGGAAGCTTTGACCTTTTGAGAAGGGGATTTTTTGACCTTCTTTGGGGTCATGAGTGCATATAAATCTTGAGTTTCTTGGCTGTTAAGGAGGGAGCGCTATTTCAGTATCTTAGGCATCCAGCCACTTGGTAAAACAACATCAAGACAAAAACTTTCACGTTCTGTAACTAGCATATTATCTCCATGCCAGGACATGGTTCTCTGTTTTTCTCTGTTGTCTATATATCTTGTGGCTTGTGTAGATCTGGGTAAGCCAGTTAGGCCAACTTTGGCTTGGGTTTCTTTTCTAAATGGTGTTATCCAGATAGAAAAGATCGTCAGTTATTGTGATGCCATTGTGCTGGGAATCTACGTTGGTCTGTTTTGAGCAGGAAGGCCATACCTCGCAGAACTACCGTGTTACAGAAGGACCAGGGAGTAATTGGGACCCCATGAACTGCCAGCACAAGCTCCATTCCCGTGGGGAATCTTTTGGATTTTTGTTTTCATTTCTTCTCTCCTCTTTGGGATCAGCTGTGCTCTCTCACTGTAGCCAGCTTAACTTTGCCATTGAGATCATGGCTGGCTAGAGCTCTGAGGTGTTTGCTTTATGGCTTTAGCTGCTTCGGAAGCTGATAGCTGAGCTCTATTGTGTATGTCCAAATATCCCAGGGAAGGAAGTACCATCCTCCAGCCTGCTGTGGCCTGCAATATTACATGAGAATTTTACAGTCTGAGGAAGAGCTGCAGAGAAATGTTGGTAGAGTGGAAGGTACTGGCCATGCAGCAACAGGTAGCCACACTCTGGGCTGTGGTGGGCTGCATAGCTTGCCCCTAGAGCCTGACAGTAGAGTTCACTAGCACATTCTAGCAAAGCCAATGTTAGGAACTTGGCTGCCCCATGGTTTATTATTAGCCAAGCTTTCCTTCTTGCCCGGGGTTCTGCTCTGTGCCTGGCAAGCATCTCACAAGTGCTTGTTCCTGGCCTGGAGCAAGTGGCAGAAAGCATGTAGGTGGAGGACCAGTAGAACTCTCTTACCACCACTAGAAAAACAACCTAAAGAACATGCATTTCTGTTAGTGAGTTTTTATGTTGTGGAATTCCCCTCTGCAGCCATTCTTCTTTATTGCCAGCACTCTGAAGCAAAGTTCTGGTCATCTCCGTATGATGTTGCAATCAGAGGGCACCACCAGGCTCTGCAGAATGGCAGCTCTGTAGCCATCCTAGGGAGCACTTATCACAGAGGTGTACCCTTGGGATCTGTTTCTAGCTATCAGCTAGTATCTTTTGTAGCTGCCCAAAAAAGCACCAAAGTTAGAATCCAAATGTGTGGGTTTGAGTCTCAATTTAATCATTCACTAGTGCAGTGTGACCTTGGTCTAGGCAGCTTCTCTCTCTGGGCATTAAATCTCAAACTTAGGAAATGGAGATAGCGCCACCGATGTGGGGGGGTGTCGATGTGTACTGTGAAGCAATGAAACAACTGTAATTTTGTCTTTGTCATCCTTTCTGGGACCTGCATGTTGATTGGGGGCTCTCCTCTTTTGTTTTTTGTTTTGTTTTGGTTTTTTTCCCTTTCTGTGGGGGTTGGTTGTTTGTTTTTCTAGACAAGGTTTCTCTGTGTAGCCCTGGCTGTCCTGGAGCTCGATTTGTAAACCAGGCTGGTCTCGAACTCACAGCGATCTGCCTGCCTCTGCCTCCCAAGTACTGGGATTAAAGGGCTGCACCACAGCCAGGAACGGGGTCACTCCTCTTTTGGTGGTTTGATTTCCTGTGTCAGCATACAGAAACCAGGAACTTGGTAGACCTTGATTCCCATTTCTCTTGTGATAAGTTAGTCAAATAGATACATTCATTGTAGTTTTCTAGCATTGGAGAAGGCACCTTTCGTAGTTGGTCCAGCTTGTTGCACCCCACAGGAGTTATTTAGGGCATTTAAAGGCAGTGGGGGTATTTCTATCCATCAAAGTTGATAATCCTTCAGAGTTAAATTTTTTTTGGCTGGAATTATATAAGCAACCTCTCACTCTGGTTAATTGTGGTATGTGTTTCCTCCCTGTGGGCCTTGTGGGAAACAGGTGCCTTTGCTTAGTTAATAGGGTTTTTTCATACTCATGAGGATGGTCAGAGTTCTTTCCTGGTCAATTGTTCTCCCCCAGGGGTAACTGTGCTTCCCAGTAGACATGTGATGATATCTGGAGACATTGTGTCATGCCTGGTGGATGGAGGGATGCTACCCATAGCTAGTGACTAGAGGCCAAGGATGCTGCTAAACATCCTCCAGTGCAAAGGTCAGCTATTCAGTACCAAGAGTGACCCATCCTCAGATGTCAGCACAGCCTTTCCTGTGGGACATGGTTTTGACTGTTGGGCTTTCTTTCAGTGGCAAGGAAAAGAAGAGCTTATGCCGTGGCTTTCCTTTTTCGTCAAAGGTGTATTTAACTCCTACCCACTGGCTTTCCTTTGAAACTTAACTTGGGAACCACATTTTCTATTCCATATGTGGTTTCCCATTTTTGCTAAAATCAGAGGTACTTTTTCCCTCCTGTAAATGGCATAGACGTTTCTTAACGGGAAGGGCAAACTGACCTTGCCTGCCTTTCCATCCTCCCTCTTGGTTGTCACTTATTGTCTGTGAAATAGAAAAATAAAACCCACAAAGAACACAAAAAACAAACCAGAAACAGATACCATTCTATGAAGTGTGTGTGTGTGTGTGTGTGTGTGTGTGTGTGTGTGTGTGTGTGTGTGTATCTCTGTATTCTGTCACTCATTTCACTTCGGGGACCTGAAAAGGGAAGAAGTTTCTTTCTGTAATGCTGTCTGTGTCTCCAGCTCTTGGAACACAGCAGTAAAGCCATTCAATGTAAGCTATGTTTTGATTGAGAGAAACATCAAGAAGAGTCCTGGTTCTGTTCAATCAGCCACTCACACTGATCTGCTGGGCCTTTTCAGCGCGGTATCCTGGATTGAGGGGCCTGGTTCAGAGGTACTGCGGGTCATTTTTATTAGAGGGCTGTGAAATGAACTTGTTTACAATCAACATTAAGCATAAGAAAGGAAGTATTGAAGAGAAAATTTCAAGTCTGCCACATATAGAGTAAATATTATTTTATGTCATCCTACTTCTATTGTAAAATATACTTTTTACTAAGCTGTGATCAAAAGGGTCTGAAAAAAATCACCTATGTATATACTCTACTTCTACTTTGTTCTGTAATAGGTTAATTGAAGTCCTGAAGACTCTTTCCCCCCTTATAGATCAGAGGCATGAGCTGGCCATTCCTAAACCAATCACTGCTTATGACAATGGACCACTTGTTAAGCTTGATCTAGGGCCATACACAGCGAGTCTGGAACCCAGCGCAACACATGACCACAGGAGATTCCTCCTACCAGAGACAAGTTAATTCAGGTATAGAGACCAAGTCCAAGGCCCTGGCTGTAGCAATTGAGTCTGGGGTTAAAGATAAAGTGAGACACCTTCAAGCAGGAAAACTCTTTTAAATACAAAGTGGCTCTGTGGCTAGCTGATGTAGCTGCTTCTACATTTAAGACCGCCAGCCAAAGCTCCTGGAACATGGTCAGCCTCCATCCAAGCCAACACATCTCATGAGGTCTTCCTTGTTGAGTTCTGCAGAATGGTCCGTCATTCCCCACTCTCCCTGACTCTCCAGTTTCTAGCCACACCACTCTGGCATTAGCCATGCTAATGCCCTGCCTTGCTTGCTGCTGCTTCTGTGTATGCCTCTTCCTGTGCTGGAGGACTTCTTCTGTCCTCATTTCCTCTGCCCCTACCCATAGCTCACCTTTGACCTTCCTACTCACTATAACCATATCTTGCATTAAGTGTCATGAGGGCAACTTCCTCTTCCGTCTTGGCCCCTGTGAGAATGCCAGTGTGTGTTCTCAGTAGTCCTCAGGTGGCCACAGCATGGGTCTTGGGCTTTGAGATGGAGCTTACCCCATGGCATCTAAGGCCTATAGCATAGCCGCTGGGGAGGAGGAGAAGGCTGCTTACTGGGACTGAGAGTTGGGCAGTCAGATGGCGTTCTCATTCTTAGCCTCCTTGACTTCCCTCTAATCTATTTTGGTTAAGTTGATTTTTTTCCCCCTTTGAATAGTCTCTATGTGAAAAATTTAATAAATGAGGCATTCTTTCTTCTTTTTTAAAACAATAAAATGAAATAAATTTTCTAGAAATTGATTCCCAAATCGAATCACACTTCCCATAATGTATTTAAAGGAAATGAAGAGCATAGCATTACATGTAATTCAATGGATTCTTGATGGATCATAATGATTTACATGTGTGGTTAAAGTGCCCTTGGTTTGGATCTCTGATTATTAAATAACTGCCACAGGCACATAGACACATCTCCCGTGCATGAGTCTAGCCTTTCTGCCCCAGAGAGACCCTTAAGTCAGGGCGATTTTGGGGTCCCACTGTTCCTATTGCTAGAGAAAGGGCCTATAGTGGTTGGAAACAGAGAGACATCTCCTGCCATCAAGGAGCTGGCTCTGAATTGAGTTACAAGGACCCAGCTATTTGTCATCCACTAGACTTCTTTTCAAAGGCATGCAAGCCATGGATGCCTGTATGTTCCATGAAATGATCAGACTCTTGCTTAAGATCTGGGAAGCAGGTAACTGAGTGCCACAGAGGATGGTTCCACTTGGACAGGTTATGACTCAGGTCTCAAGCCAGAAGGAGGCTGAGAAACCTTTCTTTATGGTCACCTCACTTTATAGGTGAGGAAACCAATAACAATCTTTCTCCTCCTTATCTGCACTATCAGTTTGTCAGGTGCTTTGCGTGAATCAGGCGATAGTAGACACTGGTTTTTGAAATTGTAATTTATTTTTGTATTTATATGGCTCTTATCTCCCCTGTGGGGAGTCTACTTTATGTGCCTTCTTGCCGGACTCTTGTTCACCTTGGAAACGGTAAAAGGTTGTCTGAGTGCAGCTTGGCTGTATTCGCCTGGCTGTGCTGCTTAAGGGGAGAATCCAATTCATCATCCTCTCCAGCTTCTGGAGTTATATCCCCCGCCTCCCTGTTCTTTCAGACTCTCCATCTTCAAGCCTAGCATCATGGATAGCATCTTGGTTCTGCTCTTCCATTGACATCATGTCCCTGGACAAGTCTTTCTCCGCCATCTTCTCAGATGTACCGTTGCATTTATAGAACATCGTATATTCCAGAATATTCTTTCTGTATCAAAATCTTTAACTCCTAGCAAAGCTGGTTTAGTCACATAAGATGACATTCATAGGTTTCTTAGAATAGGACCTGGCCATCCCTAGCACACCAAGATTCCTGCTTTCTGAATTTCTCAGAGTCGTCTTCTGGCATTCTTTCAATTCTGTGATCTCCTGGTATGCTCCTGGTACCTCTTTGGTGGGGGATCGGATCATCTAAAAGTGTTTCACCTTTCAGACAGCTACATTTTATTTCCATTGCTTATGCTCAAGAATCAATGTGGTAAATCAGTACTATGTAAAGAAATTTACAAGCATTAGCTTATAAAATTTATAACCTTCCTAACAGGGCTTTGTCCCCATTTTTCACGTAAGAATATTGTATCTCAGAATAGCAATTACGTACGTTTGAAGGCTTGTGGTGGAGATAGAATTGAAAGTAGCTAGTTTGGTTGGAGTGACTATGTGCTTCACTCATTTCCCAAGATGGAAGTGTGCAGTGTTGACTAGGATATAAGGCCTGAAACGTCTTGTCTTGATAGGGAAGACAAGGCATAGAAGAGGTGGTCCAAGCAGGAGGGAGGATGGAGCAAGAGGTGAACACAAGACACAAAAGTTAAGGGAAAGGCATAGTACAAGTTGTTGCCCTTTTGGAGGTACAGCACACTGAGAAATGAAGGAACCAATGATTCCATCTTGGATGATAGAATACTTCTAAATGTACCATGGCATATGTGGACTGTCCACAGTAATAACAGTCTAACTCAACTGTGCTGGACATCTGACTTGAATTAGATCCCTTCCTGAGTTCTGGTCTCTTCCTAATGTGGACTTGTTAGACACCTGACACCTTATACCAACATTAGCCTTTCATGAACAGCGTGCCTTTCAAAAGCAAATGTAGCTCTTTCTTCTTGGTTCTATGGGCAGAAGCAGACAGGTGAGTTTTAGAGGTTGAGTGGCAAGCCTAGGCCTATGTTAAAGGCTCCTGGCTTCTGACTAGTCTCCAAAGAAAATGGTTGCACACTTGCTGAAGGTTGGGCGGCAACTAATGAAGGAGCTCTTCACACAGTAACATCTGGCTCCCAATTGAGCCATGATCAGCTGGACTCACTACTTTTGGACATTGAATGAGACTGTAGTGTGCGTGTGCGTGTGCGTGTGCGTGTGCGTGTGTGTGTGTGTATGTGTGTGTGTGTGTTTGTGTGTGTGTGTGTTTGTGTGTGTGTATGTGTGTGTGTATGTGTGTTTGTGTGTGTGTATGTGTGTTTGTGTGTGTGTGTGTTTGTGTGTGTGTATGTGTGTGTGTATGTGTGTTTGTGTGTGTGTGTGTATGTGTGTGTGTGTGTATGTGTGTTTGTGTGTGTGTGTTTGTGTGTGTGTGTATGTGTGTGTGTATGTGTGTGTGTGTATGTGTGTTTGTGTGTGTGTGTGTTTGTGTGTGTGTATGTGTGTGTATGTGTGTTTGTGTGTGTGTGTATGTGTGTGTGTGTGTATGTGTGTTTGTGTGTGTGTGTTTGTGTGTGTGTGTATGTGTGTTTGTGTGTGTGTATGTGTGTTTGTGTGTGTATGTGTGTATGTGTGTGTGTATGTGTGTGTGTGTGTGTGTGTGTGTGTGTGTGTGTGTGTACACCCACATACCATACATACATGGTGGAATGTGATGCTTATTTCATGGTAAATGATAAGTGAGAGAGTAAACAGACCCAGGTTCTACAGTGTGCTTTGAAGGCGTACCATCAGTGGCCTCAGATCTCCCAGTGGCTCTGCCTGTTCTATGAGATAGGAGCCAAGCCCTTGAACACACAGGCCTTGAGGGAATTTCAGACCCAAACTTCGGCACCACCTCAGTGTCACATCTAGGCTTAGCCAACAGAGCTGTAAGCGGCTTGGTTGGATTAGTTACCTTTCGCATCTCTTAAGAGAGAAGGTTTGTTTCATCTTGACAGTTTAAGGAGAAACACAGGTTCTCATGGCAGGAAAGACATGGCAGGGGATATAAGACAGATGGTCACACCACATCTGTCATCAGGGAACAGACAGTGGCCAGAAGGTTGGGTCAGGCTATCAAACCCCAAGCTCTGTGACCCACTTCCTCCAATGATGCTTCACCTCCAAAAGTTTCTCCCTTCTCTGCATGAGGTGCCATTGGCTGGGAGCCAGGTGTTCAGACACATGAGTCTGTGGGGGAAAAGGGGGGGCACATTACATTCAGACCAGAGCACTGTCTAACTTAAATGCCAGATTTTAGATAAAGATTGAATATCCCACACATTATTAAAAAACTGCACTAAACTTATTTAGTTGTACTAAGGACTATTTCTGGTTCTTTACGTGAAACTCAAGTTTCACTGAGCAACCTATATTTTATCTGGCAATTCTAAACATAAGCCCACTGCTGCAGGGTATTTTCAGACATGGAAGTGAACAGCAGAAGATGTCGGTGAAAAAAAAAAGACACTATTGACCTGGATTGGCAAGGAGACTAAGAAAATATCCCGAGGTCAAAAGGAACCAAACACTGAAGGTCTATGGGTGGTGACTGATTTGGGAGAGATGGCTAAGTTCTAATTGTCCAGGGCATCACTTCCAGCTTCTTCTTCTTCTCTGTGCCACTGTGGTTGCCATGGCTAGAAAGACATCTGTGTCATCATCAGGATCATATCAGCATCCACTCGCTACCTTCTTCGCTGCTGACAGCAGAAAGCAAACTATTAGAGGAGAGGGCTAAGCTTTGACAGCCAGCCCGGAACAATTACTGAACTGGACTGTGTGTGCTACGTGTTGTGTGTATTTCTGGTCATCTGCCTTCTGCTGTGGGAGATTGTAGGAATTAAGTACGCCTCTAAACAGAATTTTCCATCAGCTCTGTGCCTGTGAGGTGAAAAGAAATGGGAAACAGAGCCTCTGCACACATACATATGGCTCTTGGGACAGCAGAGAGCTTAAGCTTTTATTAACTCAGAATTGAACTATTATCCTTGGTTTTGAGGTGTGTGTGTGTGTGTGTGTGTGTGTGTGTGTGTGTGTGTGTGTGTGTGTGTCCAAGTTTATGTGTATAAATATTGCAGCAGACACTACCTACCATTAAGGCAACTTTATTGTGATGGAGAAAGATACAGAGAGGATTCTAATGGTCCTGAAAGGGACCAGTGGCAATTCACTTGGTGGTTTGTGGCCTTGGGATGAAAGGAATCAAATTCATTTATGTGTTCAGAGATAGAACATGGTGACACTGGGAGTCATACTGGAATAGTGTTGCTGAGCACTTCTAGGCAAATGCCACAACGGGATGAGGGCTGATGTAACTGTTGTAAGGGAACTGACTTTCTTTTAGCCATTTAACTTTTTCTGAGCCTGGTTTCCTCATAGAAATGAAAGATAGACAACAGTCTCATTAGGAGATTTTTGATGATTTAATGATATAACATTTGAAAATGCTGGCAGATAGTAAATATTATGTATTTTCCACCCCAGTGTTTTCTAAACATCTGTTATGAATCCTCATGGTGTGTTGTAATTATATCTTCTGTGTGATTTCTTCCACTGCATTAAGTGTCAAGAGCCATTTCCTTTCCCCCTGTCTTCCTGCATTTGATGTGATAGAGCCGTATATACATCACCACTTAGGTTTGGCTTAGAGAAGAAGCTTCTAGCCTTTTCTCTTTCCCTCCTTTTCCCTCCCTCCCTCTGTCATTCCTATGGAAGACATCCTGCCCTGTGGGGTCCTGCTTGGGTGTGTAGTCTTAGGAGTATATTACAAGATCCTCATCAAACTTTGGATGTTGGAGGATGGGTTCCTGGTGTACTCCTGGATGCTCAGACATACCTATGTCTGAGTATCATCCCAGCTTTGCTATTTTAATTTTCTTATCGGGAAGCTTGGGGATATCCATGGCCTCTATCAGTTATTGTTCTGTGCAAATTCATTAATATTTGTCCGTGAAGACCAGGTTCAGACCATCAGGCATCTGTTCAGTAACTAGGAGGGTAGGTTTGAGGATACAGGGGACTCTGAAGTTGACTCTTTTGGGAGTACAGATGGCTCTATTAAGTGGCTCAGGCCTGGAGAGGGATGGATAAGAATGCCACACTCCTCCACGATGTGAAGCATTGACGGAGATGGGCGTTAGGTTTAACGGGAGCCAGAGCAGGGCCCCTTTCCCTAACTAACTTTGCCCTCGGTGAGTCCATTGCTTCTGATTTTAGCAGGTGGTCAGGGGAGCCAAGGTACAGTTCTGGCCCTCAAAGATTTTGTGAACAATAGAAATTAAGAAGGAGGCAGGGGCTATGTATGTTTTGAAAGTTCTGTCGATCGTCTTCTTGCATTGGAAGAAAAAGGACATTTCTTAGCCACAAAAGAGCTTGAGGACATGGGCCAGTTGGTTGTTCGCAGTGTGCATTTGGTTCAGTAAAGAGCACACTTGGTGGTGGCAGTGTGAACGTGTCCCTGTGAGTCCCTGCGATAAATAACACACCCTTTCCTCTGCCTTTCCTGTTAGCTTTGCTCATATGCCCTTTGTCATGTGAGCTTGCCTCCGTGTGTCCCTGACACTTGCCTCTCCATTAGCTTTTCTTATGTTCCTCCTTGCCTGCGTCTCCACATTCGCACTGCTTCTCTTGGAGTCTCCTGTCTGCCTCTGATGGTGTGTTTGCGCCCTCTCTTAAGACTGGCTTCTGCCTCTGCCTCTGTGTTCCAAAGCATACCTGTCATACCCAGGCCTGGGGAGGAAATTTTCACTTCCAGCAGCTCTTTGTGTGATTCAAAAGAACATCTGAGTACCTGGGTATCCTAGGAAACAGGACTCTAGTTTCAGAGCAGAACAGATTCCACACACTGTGTTTGTGTGAGAGACGGTGGAAGGGAGTCTCGCACCTGGGCAGCCCAGGAGACTCGGTGTTGAGTCCAGCCTTTGTTCAAGGGGGATGCAGAGCAATGGGCCTGTTTTCCTTCACATATCCTTGAAGTGTCTTCCTCTTTCTCTTCTTTCTTTTCCCTTTTGTCTATTTCTGTCATTTTTTTTTCAGTGCTATTTTCTACATTTCTCTTTGTTCTTTTCCTCTCTATAAGTTACACCACCCCCTTCCCAGTGTCCTCCTCTGACTTTGTAAGCTAGAACCACACATAGCGTCTGAGATGCTGCTCCCTGTGCCCTCTTCTTTTCAGATGATGTTATGTGACTTGCGAGGTCAAGAAAGATGGAGAACGCCTAGAAAGCTTGCCTAGCACATGTTCTTTATAAAAGTAGGAGTACTTTGTTTATTAATTGTATGAGCACAGAATTACATAATATATTTATATATGTAGTGTGTGTGTGTGTGTGGGTGTGTGGGTGTGTTATTTGTGTGGGGGGGTGCAAGCACGAGCTCTCGTGGTGTTTATGTGTGGAAGTCAGAGGACAACATCCATGTATTGGTCCTAAAGCATGTTCTACACCCTGTTTGAGACAGGCTGGCTGACCCCTGGGCTTTCAGGAACCCACATGCTTTTTGCCTCCCATCTCACACAATCTCTGGGCTCACAGGTGTGCTTTACCACACCTGGCTTTTTACCAAGAGTTCTGGGGATTGGAACACAGGTTCTTTTGTACTGGTAATGCAAATATTTTACATACTGAGCCATCTTCCCCAGTCCAAAGTGTAAAATCCCAAAGCTGAAAGCAGTCTCTACCACTCATTACAATAACGCGATCCAGTGCGAGCCTCCTCTCCATGTCCTAACGTGAGCTGGGCAGCACTGTGCACTTGAACGCTGCTGATATCGGGAGGGCTCCTCTGCGTCGAGGCTGCTTGTCGGCTGCGAGCTGTGTGTTCACAACCATCTCTCTGACTATGCCATCCTGGATTGACATTCTCAGAACCTGTTGGTCTTGCATTGCTTCCTAGAGCCATAAGACCTTTCACGTGGTTCTCTTTGCCTACATTTTGAAGTCTTTCAGAGAGGCTAACGAATAGTTAAATCAGCCATGCTTGCTACTATGCAGTTTTCCAAATGACTCATTTCCCACTGCTTCTAAATAGAGGGGCTAATCTTGGAGAAGTTACAAGGGGTAAAAGGTATTATTTCACAAAACAAAGAATAAGCTAGCAAAATTTAAATCAATATTATTGACCTTCGTGTGAGAAACAATGTCAGTTATACACTTTGTAGTTTCCATAGACTTTTTTTTTTTTTTTTTTTTTTTTTGAGATGGTACCTCACTGAGTAGCCGATTCTGGCCTTGAACTTGCAGTTCTCTTGGCTCAGCTTTATAAGTGCAATCATTACAGGCACGCATCACCATGCCTGGTCCAGAGCAGTCTTCATCTTTAACAGAGTGTAATTTTATATCTAAAACTAGGTCATTGTACCCCTCTATTTTATAGATGGAAAAAGAAAGTGCACCTAGAGGTTGAGTCATTTGTATGAAGTAGATACTCCTTTGGGCCAAGACTTAAACCTAATTCTTCTAACACTTAGTTGTCTGCGGTATCACTCCCAAATACATGTGTGTCTTTATCCCCACAAAGTACCTGCTTTGTGGTTAGGTGACATGCAAAGCATTGTCTTAATACTTGCTATACACAGTCTGATAGTATTCTTGTGGATGAGTGTGTGTGTGTGTGTGTGTGTGTGTGTGTGTGTGTGTGTGTACATGTGTGTTCCTGGGTGTGGCTGTAGAAGGTGGAAAAAAGAAAAGCTGGGGTATGACTCTGGTGCCTCATATTTGACCACGTCCCCTGGATGGGGAGGGCTGGTGGCACTCAGAGGAAGGATAGCAGGCTACCAAGAAGAGACTTGATACTCTATTAGCAGATAAAGGGGGAGGAAGTCCCCCTCAATCACAGTCATAGGGGAGGGGAGTAAAAGGAAAATGGGAGGGAGGGAGGAATAGAAGGATACAAGGGATGGGATAACCATTGAGATGTAATAAGAATAAATTAATAAAATTAAATTAAAAATTAAAAAAAAAAAGCAAAGAAAACCCATCCAGGTTAAAAAAAATAGTTTGGAGACAATTATTAAACACATTACTAATGTATAATGACCACAGGCATAGCTCCCATCACGAACATCAGTGTAATTACTTATTTGATAAGAATTCTGAATATCAAGGAGGAGGGGAATAAGTTATTTCTTCACTGAAGTTAACCCAGACAAATTCCCTAAAGAGAACAGGAGATACGAACATGTGACCTTGAAATAGAAAACATAAGGTCCTGGTTACAGGAAAGGAAGGGAAGGAATGTTGCAAGGGGCAGAGAGCAAAGTGAGGGACCAGGCTTGGTTCAGGTGCGGGTCTTATGTTGGAGACCATGTGTTCTGCTTATAATTTGGGACTAAGACTCCAGTATGATGGTAACTTTTCCTTTGCAAAGTGAAACCCATATGGCTATATTTAATTCTACTCAACGCCACTGGTGATTCACCCAGGCCCAGGTGCGCCCACATACAGCTGGCACTAGCTTTGTGTACTTTCCAGGCAGAGCCTGCTATAGCCCAGACTCCCCATGAAACAGGAGGGAACAGACAGGCTGTGGTAACCTTGATTCTTTTGTGTCTCCATCTGCAGCATCCTGGCCACCGCGGGAACCCACTTCAACACCCACGTGGACCTGCGGACCCTCCGGGCTGTGCGTGTCCTGAGGCCCTTAAAGCTTGTGTCAGGAATACCTAGTGAGAACCTACTTTCTTCTTTCTGATTGGCCAGTATCCTCAATGGATCCAGGGTGTCAGACAACGTATGATAGGCAGGAAAGAGTTCTTCTTGGAAGGAAGCCTCTGGACATGCAACAATTGGGCATACCATTGTCCTTCTAAATTTAACATTTTCTTATATTTAAATAACAGTGGAAGCTTTTTTTTAAAAATCAAGAAATAAAAACAACAGAAAGTAAATGAAGACCATTCCTTATTGTATCACTCTGAAGTAAATGTTAATTTGATGTATTTTTATTCCCTTTTCCCTATGTATTTTTATGTAATTGTAATCATTATATATGTGTAGTTTTATCTGCTGAAATAAGTGGTTCAGTTTCCTAATGTTAAAAACTCTATGTGTTGTCAAAGGCTATTGCTTTGTTAATCAGTGTTGTGGTCTTCTCTCAGTGGGTGGGGAGCTGGATCTGAGAGAGAGTAATAGAAAGGATCAGCTTTGCCCCTATTTTGTAGGATTTGTACACTAGCAGCAATTGGCTTAATTCTCTTTGAGTAAGAAACTCAGTCTAATGAATTTAATCCATGAAAGAAATATATGTTATCATGGAGGACACAGAGGAGGGCAGTATGTAGGCAGTTGATCAAGGAATGGTAAGGAGGAAAAAGGAGAAGGGACATAGGTGATGGCAGTCTTCTGTGTGACTTGTCTTGGTTATCTCTTTATGGATAGCACCTGTCATGTCAGGATTAATGGTTCTTTCCCCATGGAATACTAGGAGAGGATGGACAAGCCCATCGTGTCAGGAGGCAATGAATGAGGGCTCTGCTTCCTTCTCTCCCTCCTGTCTAGGCCTGCAGATTGTATTAAAGTCCATCATGAAGGCTATGGTGCCTCTTCTGCAGATTGGCCTTCTGCTCTTCTTCGCCATCCTCATGTTCGCCATCATTGGCTTGGAGTTTTACAGTGGCAAGTTGCATCGGGCGTGCTTCATGAACAATTCAGGTAAGGCCATTGCTTTCTGTCTTCTGTGTCCCCGCTTCTTTTCCTCTTTGGTCATGAGCATAATAATTTGAGAGCATTTAGAGCCTTGCTGTAAAAGTATACTCTATCCCAACTCGAGAATTACAGTCAGAAACTTCCTAATGCATATTTGAGTTACATCAAGCTTAAAGGTCGACCCTGCAGTTGTATTGCAAAACACATAGCCTTGTTTGTAGCTGGAAGAAAGATTCAGATAGGTGGTCTCAGACTGTCTATCCAGGCTAGAGGGCTTTTAGAATACACACCAAAAACCATCAGTCTGAATAAATACTCTATAGAACGTATCCCTGATCCATAGACCAGAGAGACCCCAGAGACCAGAATCAGATGGGGGGCCGGGTGGATCTGCAAAGAGAGTTCCTTTCTGTGCTCCACCTCACATTTGCCCCCTCTCTCCCTCAGAACCGAGGGAGCTCTGAGTTTGGCTTGTCAGTTGTGCCTTGGGAATTATGGGATACACAAAACCCCAATTCCCATTGTGTCTTGTTTGTTCTTCGCAATCTAAGTAGTATACTCTAGGAAGAAAGTCAAGGAGGAGGCTGGGGAGTGGTGAAGGGCAAGCTAAGGAATCCTGAATAAGTACCATGTTTTTATGAAAAGAAGCTCCAAATGATTTTTACTTTATCTTTAGTTTAAAACCAAAAATGTATGCCTGAAAAGCAAAGGGCTAGGAAGATAAAGCAAACATTGGCTTACAACTGTCCCTGAGAAACCTAGGGAAAAAACAAGGTTCATCCAAATCAACACGATTTTGCCCTTACCTCGGTGGCTTCTGTGGAAACCAGCCCTATGAATTTCCATGGCAGCTGAGGCCAAAGTAGCGCTTCGGGTCTGAAGAAGATAGAGACTTCTTTAGAGGCATTTTGAGTTGCACGTGAGTGTGAACTGAGGTGTTTAGAGAGCCCAAGGTAGGAGAGGGGCTGAGATAAGATGGCCAAGCGTCTTGTCTATGGCAGGAGAATTGCTTGCTTGTGGCTTCCTAGGATCAATTTCCGGTTCATGCTAAACACCACATGGTTTGTCTCCCACTCTCCAATATATCTACAGGTATTCTAGAGGGATTTGATCCTCCCCACCCGTGCGGTGTACAGGGCTGCCCGGCCGGTTATGAATGTAAGGACTGGATCGGCCCTAATGACGGAATCACCCAGTTTGACAACATCCTTTTTGCTGTGCTGACTGTCTTCCAATGCATCACTATGGAAGGGTGGACCACTGTGCTGTACAATGTGAGTGAGCTGGTACATGTGGGGTGGGGTGGGGGGGCATACGGTGGAGTTCTGGTGCTATTTTGGTTCCTCCGGAATAGGAAAGTCTGGAGAGAAGTTGGACTTGTCTCTGTTCAACTTCAGAACCTAGAAGAGCCTAGCAGATCATGTGCCCCTCCCCCACTACCTTCAGTATTTTGCTGAGTGGAAGTATGTACGTGTCTTATTGTGATTGGTAGATTGCACTTTGTAGTTCTGTCAATGGGTGAAGGAACAAGTTAAATCAGATTGCCTTGTTGTGGAAAGTTTTGGCTCCACATGGTAGTGGGGGCATTATGGGGTGTTTTAATAGGTGCAAGGTTCTCAGTTACTGTCCCCAAAGGGCCCACCATCAGATTGGAAAGCTGTTACCGTGGTTCTCAACCCCAGCGGCCCATTAGAGTCAGCTGGGAGCTTTAAAAATTATACTGCCTGGGCTTCACTCCAGGCCAATTAAGTGGGAATGTCTAGGGGTAAAGGCCTGTCGTTGACATTTTTTTTAAAGCTTCCTAGCTGATTTTAATATGCAGCCACTGTCAAAAACTACTGCATTACATGCCCAGAGAAAGCATGGCTAATTGTGAGACTCATTAGAAAGTTCCCTGAAAATTCGAGTGCCTAGGCTCCTGCCCTGGAGATTCTGACTTTGGATAGCTCTGTCTAATTGGTGAGCGGTGCTTTGAATGGAGCCCTTGGCAATTCACATGGTCAGACTTGTTGGGAGGAGGCTCTGAGTTGGTGTATGAGACAAAGCTGTCCAGCTGTCTGATAGAGATGCTGGGGATTCCAGCAAGGAGACAGAAGCTAGACAAAGTGACCATGATATCTCTTCTGCCTTCCAGAGTCTGATGTTTATAAGCCATCCAAGGCATGGTGCAGAGTCCAAGCTCAGTAATGAGCCTTGGGGAGAGGTATATATTTTGATGTACATGTAGTGTAAGGAAGCAGTGTGGGCAGACTAACTGGGGAAGGTGTCTATGAAGAACTGTATGCTCTGTGTCTTTGCTTTCAGCCATTGGTGGCCAAAGTAGATGCCTTTGGAGTTACGATCTGACTTAGGCATACTCCCTTCACTTGCCTTTAACTCAAGGTGCCCACTGTTTTCTTCTGGTCATCTCTGAATCTTGTTAATCTGATCCCACAAAACTTATTAGCTGGGCCCAGTGTGACTTATACAGAATTCAGTCTTTGGAAGGATAAGTGAAAGGAAAAGCTGTGTCTTTGGGAGAGACTCAACGAAACCTGATACCCAGAGAACAAAGATTGTATGAAACCTATCCACGTAGGCACTTAGAAATTGGCCGTTGCAGTCAGTCCCCTTGATCTTTGATTTAATCTATGGATACTACCAGCTATCGATGCAAAACTTTCTACAATTTGTTAGGTTAATGCCAGTAAGTAATCTGCCCTAGGGTGGCAGTACCTACACCAAACATCTATAGACAGTTTCATCTTTGTCACTAAACTTTACAGTGTAACTATTTCCATAGCATTTGCACTGTATTGGTCATTTTAAAGTAACAGATAAGTGCTTTAAAGCAATGGAAATTTGGATACAGTTATATGCAAATACTGTGCTATATATGGGACTTGAGAAACCTCAGATTTTGGTATCCATGGGAGGTCCGGACACCTATGTTCTACAGATGCCAGGAAATGACTAATACAGGATGAGTAAGGTAGAGCTGAGAAATTTAGCAGGAAAGAGTTACAGGCTGTTGTGCTAACATCCCAGAGGGTACGATAGAGGTTTTTCCAGAACCAGGCGATGCTCAGCAAGTCCTAGACTACTATGAGGCAGAAACCCCAGATGATGCTCTGGGATTCCTATTAGCTGTGGGAGGCAGCAGGAAGGAGGAGACAAGCTCGGTGGGGACAGGCACTTGAGGCAATGTCACTAAGATTAGCCAGGAAATTATAGCACTGGCCCTGCAGTGGCTGGTGTCACTTGTGGGGCCTTGAATGTGATGAACTTCAATTAGATGTGTAGACTCACCTAAGTGATGTGATAAATGCATGGAAAGCCTAAAAGGAGGTGTTGCATTTGAGGATACAGGTGTGATCTGCCAATCCTCTGATCAGGTGGTACCAAAGCTTGCAAGAGGGGGACGCATGAGCCACTCACCACGCTTACACTGCTTCATTTGTTCATTCGTTCCTTATTTCTACATCTATTGATTGACTGAGTAGATGCTCTGTGTCTAGCACTGTGTGCTGAAACACTAGAAAGATGGCAGTTGGGGCGGGGGAAGTGGCGTGATCCCTGCTGTCACGGTTCTCTCTTCAAATTCCCATCTCTCTGGTTATCTGTCAGTTGTAGCAATAGAGGCTACGCGAAGCGACGGTGACCTAGCTCTCCCCTGTCGTTTTGCTCCATGAAGCAAGCAGGGAGGAAAAGAGGTCAATTACAGATCCTCTGAATCCTTTCATCACACCAGTTCCTAAGGCCACAGACTCACGCCTCTCTCTGAAGCCCAACCTGTTAGCCACTGAACAGAAGCATCCTTCTAGCCTTGATGGTTGGATCCAGGCATAGGGGAACTGGTTGAGCAATGAGGTTGGTTCCTCCAAAATATCTGGCTACAAATAGGCAGAAAGAACTCTTGTATACTCTGAAAAGAAAATCACCTTCCCAGGCACTGGAGCTAGGAGCAGGGCATGGCCCCAGACACCATAGGCAGGGGTGACAGTCGTATTGAAGTACATAGCTACCTCTTGATTCAGGAGAAGTCAAAGAAAATTGACACTCAATTTTCAGTGAGTGGGACAAAGATAGTCTGTATTCTTCTAGAGAGCCATCAAAACCAGCCTTAGGTGGGCAAAACCAGCCTTGCTGGTATAAAGCAAGACCCAATCAGGGCTGTGTAGAGGAGCTGGGCACACCTTGCTGACTTGGGCCTCCTGTCATTGCTGGGGCAGGCTCCATAAGACCGACTCTTTGGACCACTGAAAATAGGACTGACTATGGTAAAATTATAATATACGAGCTTTCTATTTGTTGAAATTTAACTATGCATCTTTGAAAGGAAAGGGGAAGGGAAAGATAACAGCTGAAATGGTATAGACAAATGTGTGTTTGCCTCTGTGTGTTTGTTCTCCCTGGCAGGCTCATTGTTAGGGCTAACACAGATATGAGCACCTAAAAAACTGGCAGAAAAGTTTCATACTTGAGGATTTTTTTTTTAACCTTGGAAAACCAATGAGTTCATTGGGGTTTATTCTGGCAGGTGAGTGAGTTAGGAGTCACTTAAGAGCATGGGTTACTCAAGGAAGCACTGAAAATCCCACCTTGGCATGAGTGACAATTCATGGATACTACATACCTGAAGCTCCCTCGCCAACTTGCAGACAGCATGGTTGGCTAGACAGTGCCCTCACTCTCACAGTTGTAAATGAGCGTATAAGTTCAGAGAAAGAACTTACGGGTGGGTTGTTTACATTTTGCTTATTTTGTGAATGTTTCGATCCTCTTCCTCCCTCAAGAATGTTTTATGTGATTTAAACTTAGATTCTGTGATGGCACACACATGCTACTTATACACTGTAGACATAAGGTTATTGTGTAATTCAAATGCTGATTTCTGTACCTCCCATATCTGGTTGCAGTTCTTGTTCTGAGAATCTCCTTCCTCAATTGTCCCCTGGCATGACAATATAGCAATTTACAGCCAATCGCTGAGCAAGGGAGAGAATAGGGCTGGACTTCCTGCCAGCCAGAGGAGGAGGAGTTAGAGGAGGAAGTAGGGGATTGAGCCAAGGGCACAAGTCCAGAAGAGATCAGGAGAGGAACTGGAACAAGGAAAGTGAAAGTATCTCTGAGATGTATGCTATGAGGAAACCAAACTAGCTTAGAGTATTAATAATAGAGTGATAACTGCTCATTTATTGTGTTGTGAAGCTTACTATTAAACAAATATAAAAGAATCTCAGTTACTTGTGTGATAGCCAGATTAAGAGAGAAACTATAAGAAACAAAGTTTTACAAAAATAACTTTAACATGCACTATCAAATTAACTATGAATAACTGATCAACTTAATATCATAAATAAAAGTATGCATGTCTTGCTATTTTACACTGAAATCTTCTAATAAATGCAGACATTAATATATTGATTTCCCTTCTGTATTAGTCAGGGTTCTCAGGAGGAACAGAACTGATGGTATAAATATATATAAAGGCATTTTATTAGAGTAGTTTACAGGCTGTGGTCCAGCTAATCCAACAATGGAAAAACCAATGATCCGGTAGTTGTTCAGTCCATGAGGCTAGATGTCTCAGCTGGTCTTCAGTTTACACTAGAATCCCAAAGAAGTAGGTGTAAATGTTAGGGAAGGAATGGACTTGCCAGAAAGAGCAAGGGTAAGCAAGCAAAGATCACAAATTTTCTTCTCCCATGTCCTTTATATATGCTGCTACCAGAAGGTGTGGCTTGGATTAAAGGTGCATCTTCCCAGCTCCAAATTATCTGGATTAAAGGTGGGTTCTTCCTGCATCAAGCAATTTAATTAAGAAAAATCCCTCACAGGTGTGCCCACCTGCCTGGGTTTTGGTTAATTCCATGTGTAGTCAAGTTGATGACCAGAAACAGCCAGCACAACTTCCTGCTACTTCTCATTCTGGGATGGTCCAATTCTTCTGTGTTTCATCAGTTAAGAAAAGGGAACTTCTATCTACCATTCCATTGTCCCTTATTTTTAATGATTGCAAAAAGTATGTAAGACTAGTTGGCCCTAGTTATACTCAGACTAGCAAGAGAGCCATAGTCATGGATATCATATTCTACAAAAAAAAAAAAAAAAAAAAAAAAAAAAAAAAAAAAAAGAGCTCTCAAGCATGAGGGCTCATTTTAAATATTTTATCTAAAATGCTGCCCTAGTTTCCTCTCTATTTCTGTGATAAACATCATGAGAAAAAGCATGTCACTTTGGAAAAGGATTTATTTGGCTTATACTTTTAGGACATGGTTCATCACTGTGAGAGGTTGGGGTAGCAACTCAAGCAGGAACTTGAAGTAGAAGGCACTTGCTGGCTTGCCTACAGACCCATGCTTGGCTAGCTTTCTTTTATGGCAACTGCCCAGGGAATGGTGCTCCCCATTGGGGGCTTGGCCCTCATATAACAATCAATAATCAAAACAATCCCTCACGGACACGCCTATAGGCCACCCCAATCTGGGCAGTCCTTCAATTGAGATTCCCATCTCAGATGACAATTAAAGCCAAGTAGGACAAACACAAAGGTTATTGTCTTCTTTCCACTATACAGACTCTTTGTAAGCACCTCTGGTGGACTTACATCACTCTGCCATTGACCACTCTTAGCCTCGTTGGTGTGTGTCTTCTCTCATTACCTTGCTAGACTGTAAGGGATAACTCAAGAGTTTCTTCAAGGTTACTTTAGTCTCTACCAACATTTCAACTCTGCTCGGTCAAATTCCCACTGTATTCTTGGCTCTCCTTCTTCCTGGGGTAGAAAGAACACAAAACAGTTTGGTTCTGCTGGCTGCTTCTACCTATTTGCACTACAGCTCCCAAAGGTCTCCTCAACTCACAAACTCTCCCTGACACTTACTAATTTAATTGATTTTATTTATCCCAAACCTGATAGGTGTTCCTTTCCAACACAGCATGTTCTTTCCCTGATCAGTGCAGTTCACTCAGCAAATGTTTCTTTGGCTTGAATATTAAACGTTTATTCCTCTTCACTGGGACTAGATGTTGTTGGGGCCTGAAAATCCAAAACAGCCCAAGCAGTCACAAGAGTCCAGCAAAGCAAGGGCTTTATTTGAATTAGGCAGCAAAAACTGACCAGTCAGGGACAACAGCACAGACTCTGGAGCCGACTACCTCTTTGAACAGTCATCTTAGTAAGTATTTAAGCAGATGACAAAAATGTATTATACCCAGGCTGCTACCGATATCAATTAGGGCCGCAGAACAGACTTGGGAGCTGAAGTGTGACCTGAGTCAGAACAGTAGAGAGTTTTTAAGTCTGAAATCCACAAATATCTGTGCTGAGTTATTCTACCAATCAGGATCTAGGGATGGGGGCTTCCTTAAGATCATGTCTTTGTGATACACTTATCCTGTTCCCGTTGATTGAGTTATTCAACTATGATGGAGTGACTTGCCTAGTGCTCATGTCTCGACTTCCCAACCAGGATGTCAGGTACCCACATACAAGTCTCTTTCTGCCAAGCAGAATGTCAGTTACCCAGGTCTTGGGAACTTAAACTTTACTTGGCCCCTATTCAAAATGGAAGTTTTATTCAAAATGGCATCAGTTTGGTTCCTTCTTACACCGTGGCCAAGAAAATCAACTCTCTCATGATTCTAACCTGAGTTTTCTTCCTCTTTGTCATTCTTGTTTTATTGCTAACTGCTGGTTTTGTGAACTGTTTTCTTCCTTTTAGGGTTAATATTCTGACTACCGAGATTCTCAGTCCCCATCTGCAGTTATTCAGGTTTTTGCTGTGAATGTCCAGGTTTTCTGTTTGTTTTCATGTCTGTATCTGGGCTTATTTCTGTTCTCACTTGCTGTTGATACAGAGGTACATGTGGAAATTCCTGGAACTGTGCTGCTTTTCCAGCTTTATAGTTTGCCTGCTTCTGCACAGGATGCTCTGAGCCACTGTGAGGGAAGATGTCTTTGAAGGTGTTACAGGCATTTTTTGGCAAAAGAGGCAACTTAGAGTCTGGGTGCCTCATGAGAACCTTCTTCACTATTCAGAAATCCGTTAGTATATTCCAGTAGCTGTCTTTTATCCTGCCTTCTAGCCATACAGTTAGTATTTGTTAAATTTGTTAACATCTGTTCACTATTTGCCTCATTGAATTTTTGCGCAGGTGTGTGATATACAAGCATGTTGAAAAAAAATCCCACCATATCCCAGGACTAATGAAAAAGCCACCATTTTCTTCTTTGAAGTAATTCTGCTGTTGTGGTATCTACAGGAGACATCGCAGTTTGTGGGATGAGAGACTAGGGAGCGTAGCTAATCTTTGCGTCAGTCATCCGTCCTCCATCACTTCCTCCACATGCTTTAATGATAGGAGGATGTCTGTCAAAGCTTGCTTGACAGATGAGTGGCAGGAGCCGTGATCTTCTCATGGAGCTAGGATAATGAGGTACCCCAGCTGATCAAGGAGCTGACCTGAGATCAGGAAGCTAACATCTGGAACCACTTCTAGCTTTGAAATTGACAATTTTCTTTACATCCCCCATCTGCCATCTGTACCTCCCCCTGCCCCCCGTTCCTGTGCATGAGCCTGTCATACAGGTGAAGGTTGCATTCTGATACCTGTGTGACTCATATGTTTAACAGAAAGATTGACAAGAAGATCTTGGAAGGAAGTCTTCCCCCTTTTCTATGAAGGCTACAAGGTAGCAGGTGCTTAGCAAGAAGCTATAACTGCCCCTCACTGGTCCCAAGTACCTGGCCACACATCCTATTTCCATGTTCTTCAAAGAGGGAAGAAGGACATTAGGTGATATTGTTTCTACAACTCCCAGTAAAGGTTTTTTCTTACCTATGTTTCCTCTCATAGGCATTTACAGAGTCATACATTAAACTTATGATTAAGTTATCTAGTATTTATTACATGCCAGGACTATTGTAGATGTTGTAGATATAGCAGAGCCCCTACATTTGTGGACTTCCCATCTTAAGGAAATAAGTTCAGAACAGATAGCAAGCAGATAGAATAAGTCATATAGTGTGAGATGCTGTGGAGAAAAAATTGTGTGGAGAAATGGGAAAGATGTTTTTACTTTTAAATGAAGCTGTCAATGGGCCCATTCTGGGAAGATGGCATCTGAGTGAAGACTTGAAGCTGGTAAAGAAATGAGCTGAATGGTTTTCTTTTCTGGTTTTCTATGTCCCACATGGCCAGGACAGCAGTGCAAAGACCCTTTGATGGGTTTGTGCCAGTCACATTTGCAGAACAGCACAGAGGCTAACATATTGTAGTAAGAGATAAGTAAAGCCAGGGGAAGAAGAAGTAGACCTGGTGATCATTGTAAAGATCATTGTTGTTGTTGTTGGTGGTGGTGGTGTTTTTACCATCAGAGAGATGTATAGCGATGGGACAGGGGTTGCAGGAAAGAAACGGTATAGCCTAGGTTGAATTCTAAAAGTCCAGACTCTAAAGGAACAAGGCTGGAAGTAGGAGGACAAGTTAGAGGTCAGTGAAATGGTCTAAGGCAGCGCGGTAGGTGCTCCCATCAGGGAGGCAACACTGGAAGCTGTACAAGGCAGAAGGTTCTGGGCATGTGGTTGATGTCATCATGGCAGTCTCTGGTTGGATGGTTATAGGACTGAGAGAAAAATCAGAGGACCGGAGTTATTAGCTGGGGGTAGTTAGTGGTTTGAAGAAAGATTAAGAATTGATCTTGGACATGCTAAGTTTGCCAGGCTTATTTGACGTAGTAGTAAGACTATGAAGTGGAATAAATGGGTTCAGTGTGGAAGCTTATTCAGGAAATGTCATTTGGGGGCGCTTTCAGTGGATGGATGGATGGCAGTCGAAGTTGTGAGACCACAAAGGGAGTGAGTGTAGAGAACAGGGGAGACTCTAGGATTGGGCTCCACAGGTGTTGAGATAGTCACCAGCAAACTGTGACTGAGAAGGAGCAGTAAGAAAGTGTGATGTCCTGAGGCCAGTGGAAGAGGGTGCTTCCAAGAGAGAAGAAGAAAGTCAGTTCTCTGGAATGCGTCTCCACCCCCACCCCCGAGGTTGTATCAGTGTCACATATAGCAGCCCCTGTCCTGTGTTCCCTCGCTGAAATGGCTGAAATGTTACATCTGTAGGATCTCTTTAACTCACATTCATATTTCCTCTTCCAACAATGCTTTTGCCCATTTGAGTCAAATGCTCCTGGTGGGTCAAAGAAGATAGACGTGGGCGGGAAATGAGGCGTCTTAGGGCAGCAACAGCCACAGAGTGTGAGAGGTTAAGGGAAAGGGCCCGAGGGAGGGAGGAGGATGTTGGAGGTTTGTGGAGAAGATAAAAGCTAGCTTCCTAAAAGTGTGAGTAGCAAATGGGGTAGGAGAGTGGCAGTGGCATGGTTTCTGTACAGCATCGAAGAACCCCTTGGCGCCAGTGGTGATGGAGTTCATGGGAGACCAGTCAGCAGCAAGGAGTATTTTCCCAGAACCTTAGCACTTAGCTATAAACAGTAGTGGTTGGGGATCTGGCTTTTGCCAAAGCAATTTTTGCCCCGTGAGTTTACTCAGCTAGAGAGGAGGGCTGGGAGTGTGCTTGTACCTTGGCAGTGGAATCTAGCCTAGGTAAAGAGAAAAGAGGTAGGAGAGAAATTGTCACGAGAGAATAGAATAAAGTATGAAGCCCAGCTCAAATGTGCTGGGGCAAATTCAGTCTGTAGGGTGAACTAGGAAACCTGTTTTGTTTTTTGGGAGTAGCAAGTGGGCTTTGAAACTGAAGGTTCTGACTCGTAAGTGGGTGTCTCCCTGCCCTCAGTACAGTGAACATGCTTATGGCATGATGCATGTGTACAGAGAGGCTGTGACTGCAGTCGCCTTGCACACCCTCTAAGTCAGCGATTCTCAGCATGCGGATCTCAACCCCTTTGATCGCCTAAGACCATCAGATGACACAGATTTTTACATTGCTGTTTATAACCAGTAGCAAAATTACAGTTATAAAGTAGCAAAGAAAATAATTTTATAGTTGGGGGGGTCAACATGAGGAACTGTGTTAAAGGGTAGCAGCATTAGGACAGTTGAGAACCACTGAGTCACCTTAGTGACTCAATCCCAGAGAGCCTGGGCCTACTTCCACTAAATTTCAAATGTTTTCTTGAGCACATTTAGGCCCAGATACCTGCTTCACTGGCATTGTATACCCGAATCTAATTTTCACCCTAAATTGATTTTTTAAATTATATTATTTAATTTTGAGTTCATGGGCACGTGTGTATGTGGAGTCCAGATGGTGACATTGGGTTTCTTCCTCAGTGGTTCTCTATCTTAATTTTGAGACAGGGTCTCTAACTGTATGTGGAACTCATTCATTAGGTTAGACTGGCTGGCCAAAGGGGCTCCTTCTGTCTCTCCCTCCCCAGTGCTGGCACTATTGGCACATGCTGCCATACTCAGCTTTTACGTGGGTGCTCGGTATTAAACTCTGGTTCTCATGCTCGCACAGCAAACATTTCACAGACTGAACCTTCTTTCCAGCCCCCAAGTTTAGCTTTTTAATTAGCACATGAAGTAACAGGTTTCTTTATGGCATTTCCACACATACTTAGCTTGGTTAATATCCTCTCCCCTCCCCTCTCCTTCCCTCTCCTCCCCCCCTTCCCCCCCTCCCCTCTTTCCTCTCCTCCCCTCCCCTCCCCTTCTTCCCTCTCCTCTCCTCCCCTCCACTCTCCTCTTCTCTTCCCTTCCGTCCTCCCCTCCCCTCTCCTGTGCCCTCCTCTCCTCTCCTCTCCTCCCCTCTCCTCTTCTCTCTTGTCCTCCCCTCTCCCCTCCTCGCCTCCTTTCTCCTCTCCCCTCCCATTCTTCCGTCCCCTCCCCTCCTCTCCTCCCCTCCCCTTTCCCCACCTCCTTCTATTCTATCACAAACTCGTCCCTACTATATGACCTAGCTATACTCCTGGGCATATGCCCCAAAGATTCACGGACATATATATGCATTCATATTTACTCCTGCTCTGTTCACAAAAGCAAGGAGATGGAATCAGCCTAGATGTCCGTCAACAAATGAATGGATAATGAAAATTTGGTACATACACACAATGAAATTTTATCCATCTGTAAAGAAAAGGAAAACGATAACGTGAAACACATAGGAAAACAGGTAAACTGGGAAATGTTATATTAAGTGAGATAACTCAGGCTTAGAAAGACAAATCCTATATATATGTTCTTTCTTGTATGTGGATCCTAGCTCCTAATTCTTATATATGTATATGTACATGTATGTGTGAGTAAAGGGAGGAGCCAGGAAGGTGGAAAGGGGCCCACGAGAGGGGAAACAGTGAGGCTATAATGGAGGGAATGGTTGGAATACAAATAAACACATGTGTGGTTTAGAAATTGAAGGAGGGCTACTGGGGGTGGACGGGGGGTGGGGGCACTCAGATGATTTTAACTGATTTTCAGAAACACGAAGCACCGTGGCAGCCTGTTCTCTAGGTTGGTGACGCGTCCTCTCTGGAAGTCCTGCCATGCACCCTGCTGGAACCGTTGGCCTATAGTGTTTCATTCTCTGGTACGGGAAGACACAGGTTTTCGTCCTCAAACCTGTCCGGTTCCCATTCAAAGCCGTCTCTGCTTTAAATCACTCCTACTCTCTGCAGATCCATCTCGATTTCTTAATAATTTGTCAAACTAGGGATGCCATCATGTTTGGGAGGCTTTCCAAACACGCCGCTTGCCTCCTGATCTGGTGCCTGCATTTCACACCATGCACCAGGCTGGTCTCCCAGTCTTTTGTCTGCTCAGGGCCATTAGGCTGGCTCGGGGCTCCTTTGCCTGCTTTTAGTCCACTCTAATACACAGTTTAATTTCTAATCCATGCCTTGGGTGCCTGATGTGTCACACAGCCGCAGGCTATGATCTCTCTGTGTGGAGACAATACTGAGCTTTAGGTGATCTGTCCCTGGGCTGCAGAGACAAAAATTAACTAGAGGTGGTGTGTGGTGACTCAACAGCCATTTTCAGGTACTTTTCACTGAATCATTATGGAGCCAAATGCTTCCAGAATCCCAACCAGGCAGGGATGGCATAGCTACAGTTCTTGGCCCACTGGGTAAGCCAAGAGGTCTCTAATTTTCTTCTCAATTGATCATTTACTGGAAAAAATATTGAGCAATGCTTTTCAGGGCCCCTCCAGTTGTGGCCCATCTTAAAGTCATCTAGGGAATAGCCTCTGTAATTTCAGATCCTGGGTCCTACCCTGACCTAGTGTGACATCATCCCTAGGGGTAGAACGAAGGAGTCCATTTTAGCAAGCTCTCTCAGGAGGTCATGCCCTGAAGGCCGAGAAGCACCATTCAACACGGCTGTAATTGCCAAGCACTGAGAAGGAGGCAGCCTGCAGAGTGAGAGAGTGGGGAAGGGAAGGCACACTCGGCCTCCAGCCTGCACTTGGCACCAGGTGGGTTTAAATGACTTCACGTATCATCCGCTGTTTGTCTATCGTACAGTGATAGGCACAGAATGGCCTCTGGTTGTGATTTATGGACACAAGTCCTGAAGGGACGGCAAGTCATGTAAAGGGGGATAAACATCTCCTCATCAGGCAAAGGGAGTAGCATAAAGGGCTAAGAAAGAGATACTCATGGTTGCCTGGAAGGACCAAGGGGTCTGGCTAACATAAAGGAAGCTTCAAAAAAAAAAAAACTGTGTAGACTTGGCTGTTTAATGTGAGGGCCGGGAACAAGGGGATCTGGTGACAGCGAGTTGCATGACAGGCCGTAGGACAAACAAAGGTGACAGGGCTCCTGACATACCATGGAGGAACATATTATCTAAGATACACTGGGATGTTAGTTTATATTCTTACTGTTTTAAAGAGGTACTTTGAAAACTGACCTTACGAGGCTGGTGGTTTTGGGGGTGAGGGTAGGAAGTGCTACCTTTCTCTCAGCTCCCATCTTCTTGACTTCACCCCACTTCTCATGTACTGAGAACAGCCTTCAGAGTTTGCCTATTGGAGCCTCCTTAAAAGTCACGTGTTACGATTAGGTATCAGCTTTGTTCTCAGTTTCCAGCGGCGCCTCTTGTTTTCTCCTCTCCTCATGAGGCTGATTTCATCTGAGCTTCTTCCAAAGATGGTGTGGGGTTGGACTGGAGCATCTTCTCTCTCAGGTACTGAGGATCCCACTTAACTTCCAGAGAGTCTTTTTGGAGGGTCCCTGAGACCTTCTTACCGTTGTCTGTCCACACAGGAAACAGGATGTTCTGTACTCACCTAGAGGCAGAGAACTGAAATTAACTACAAGGAGAGGATATTATGAGAAAGACCAATTAGAAGAGTTTGGTTGACCATCTGAATAGGAATATGTCTGATGCCCTGGGAACTCACGGTGGTCAAGAGAAAGTAAAGAGGCCATAAATATCAACCTAGTGCCAGAGCTGCCAGGCCTTCTGACTTTCCTCCACCTCAGCATTACCTGGGTTCTGTCCACTTTGAAATGGGAGAATGAGCTAGGAACCTCCCATACTTGCATGGAGTGGCCTTCCTCATCAAGAGCAGAGGAGACTCATGTCGGTCATCAGCCTCTGCAGCTGGGGAAGGATGCTGCATGTTTCTATCCCCTGTAGCACTTTCCTCCTCTGCTTGCCACCCTCTCCTCCATTCATCACTAAGATACTGGTCCTTGCTCTAGGGCAGGGGCTTACCCACTGAGACCCATGGGCAACCTTGGGTAGCCCCTATAAAACCACGTTTAAATTATTTTAGTGTGTATTGATTGTACAAAGCAGTGATTTTCATTATGACATTTCCTACACATATATAGTGTACTTAGATTTTTGTCTTTGTTTTTAAGTTTTTCTTGGGAATTTCACACAAGTGAACAACGATCCTATGTGTCCCTATTTCACCTCATCAACCCTTCTTCATGTCCCTCTTAGGGTATGGGAATCCTATCAGTTGGCCATGTCCTCAAGAGACTGATATTCTCTCTCCTAGAAAGTAGCAGTTGCCAACAGCTCCTAAAAAAGGGGTGGGGCCTTTCTGTGCCAGGGTTTTGCCAGGCTCATTCTTATGAACATCTTGTGCAGGTAACCACAGTTGCTGCGTGGTCATGAGCGTAGTGACATCACTTCGCAGCACTTCTCCCCATCCTTTGGCTCTTACATTCTCTCTGTCTTCCTTTCCAGATGTTCCCTGAGCCTTGGTGAGGGGGAGTGGGACTAGCAGGCTCTGTGTGGGAGTCGTGTTTATTCTCAGCACTTTGTGAGGTCCTCTATTGTCTTTTAACTATCATATATCTTTGAGTCAAGGCCCATTGACTGTAAGATCTATCAAAAATTCTATAATATCGTTTAAGGGGAGGAGAAAAGGGTATTCCATTTTAGGTGTTATATCATGTATTCTGAACTCAAAAATCTTTGGCTATGGAAAAACAGCACTGTAGAGTTGAAGAAATGTAAAATTAAGGGGGAAAAAAACTAATTTAAAAAGCTGCATGTGATCAGTGTGTTAGAGACCACATCTCACACTTGGAGGCTGCCTGTGGTGAGCTGGCTTAATTTGCTTTTAGTTCAGCCTATGGAGTAAGGCTCCCTCTGCTCTCGTCTCTGCACTCACTTGAACTTTGTGTGAATGTGCTATTGATTTAGAGAGCTTTCCTTCTCCTTTCCTTAGTCCATCATCCTACGCCCCCCCCCAAAAAAAATCAAACCTAAACTTGTGTGCCTACCTAAAGCGGCATCAGCAAGCCCACCATTGATTTTCTATGTGATTCAAGATTTTTCCCCCCAATACTATGAAGCAAAACAAGAGATCAAGTGGATGCTAAGGCTGATTCAAGATTGCGGGATTCATCTATTACCTCTGCTTCTAGTTTTCCCAGAGACAACCTCAGATTTTAAGCCATAGTAAAAAAAAAAATATTTACACTATGGATCCATTTGTGTAAAAGGCATCTAATGTGTTTATCCCTAAGATGTCTTCCTTTGAGAGTTTTATGTAATCGATGCCATGATGTCGATCTTGTTTAAAAAATGATTTCTGATCCTAAAGGTGGGATGACAGAGCAGTTAGGGGCCCTGCTCCCACCTTCACTGAGATGTTTTTAAAGGTTGTGCTCCCCCCCTCCCAGTCCCCCTCCTGCCTTAGCTAAAAGGTGAGAATTATTGTGCGATTGCTCTCCTAGAGTTGTGTGGTGATTGAGGGAGATGACAGGAGTATTGCTTTCGCACATCCTGACTCATCACAGCACCACAGTGTCTGATATTATTAAATATTTTTTTTAAACACCATCTAGAGTAGACGAGCAAAGCATCCTCTTCCACATCCTCTTTTACACTTTTCCTGCTCCTCGCTGGCTGTTCCGGTCTCGGAGCCATGTCACTTTGTACCTTCCATTTGCTTCACTGCCAGCCTTGAGTCAATCCTTGTTCTTGGAATTGTTGAGGTTTGGTTTTATTTTCCTTGCAAAACTCCAGGTTACCTCCTCCACAGAGTGTTTGCTGGCCGTGGCTAGGAAGGTCAGAGAGATCTTTGCGATATGCTCGTTTCTCAGATCCACATGCCAGTGGTCTGCATCTGGCACTTTTCCAAACTGCCATATTTACTAGTCATCTTTTAGGTATCTGTTTCCCCCCTTCCTGTCTAAATAGTCTGCCTTTTGGCATCAGCACCTTACCCTAGGCATGGCTCAATGGCGAGCATCCTGGGTCTGGGTCCTCTTCAGATGAGCTCTGTAGACTCATCAAAGACTTAGCAGCTGCAGGGATGTGCGGTATGGGCCCTGTCTTCAGGCAGGTCAGTCCCATCTGAATGGAGACGCTAATTTTTGACAGTGCGAAGTTATCACCACCACCACCGCTGTCTCTCCTTCACACCAGCTCAGCTCCCTCCTGTGGCTGTTCGAGGGAAAAAATATCCAGAGAAAAGTAGGGGAAAGGTAATTTGTTCAGGTGCTTACAGAGGGTTTGTATATAATTAACAGTTCATTTCTGTGACACAGTTGGCCTCCTTGCCTTGGAACCTGGCTCTTAAATACTCTTAAAGGGACACATACCTAGGAAGGAAGGAAGAAGGTGGCCTAGGCCTGGTGATGACTGACATGTGATTGAAAGCAACCCCTCAGTTAAAGAATTCTCTCCTCTCCTCTCCCCTCCCCTCCCCTCCCCTTCCCTCCCCTCCTCTCCCTTCCCCCCACTCCTCTCTCTCCCTCCTCCTCTCATCTCCTTCCCTCCTCTTGTCCCTTTTCCCTCCTCTTCCCTTGACTTTGACCAGTTCTGTTTTCACATAGGCTCACACCGGCTTGGGGCGCTGTGGACAGGATGGCTGCTGCCTGTCCTCCTTCATGAGCCCCGTGATGAGCAGCCAAATGCTCAGTCTCTCCTTCTAAGTATCAAATAGATGAAAACACAAATGTGCATCTGACTTTTCATTATAATATGGGGGGAAGGGAGGATGATACGCCGGCTGCTCCTACCCTAAAGCAACGTTGTGGCAATCGTACAAGCTACACCATGTGAATGTACCTGGGAAAATGTGCTCACCTCTTACTACGCGAATGCTCTTTGTATGACTTTTGCTCATATGGTGGGGTGGGGGCCACTCACAGACTCCATTTAGCTGAGTGAGCAGATTCTTTCTTTTCCTTATTCAAAGAAGGTGTTTGGTTACATCAGGGGCAAGCCAAATACAATAACTTCTCATGCTGTTTTCTGTTCCCTGGCATATTTGCTAAGTCTTTGGTGCATGTCTAAAGTGCTCTCACGCCCTGTGATCTTACTTAGAAATAGTTTGTTTGTCACATCATTCTCCACATGGAAAAACCCACCTCTGGTGTAAAAATGGCTCCGTCATGTGTCCCAGGCTCCTAACTAGCTCATGCCGACTTGACTTGCATCGGCTCTGAGTAGCTGGGGAGATGCTGACCCTGCAGCTGCTTCCAGCCTCCATGCTTTCATGCTTTAGGACTCTTCCCTGTCTGCAGATGCCATGAAGACGTGGATTCCTGTGTAGAGGTGTTCCTAGAGAGCTGTGCGGAGCTTCTGGTGAGATCTTTACAAGCCTGACATACTGAGAAAAGAATAGCCACACAGATTATTATAAAATTACATTTGTACAACATGAAATTGAGTTATAGAAATTCTTTTGACATTGAAAGCCTATCTTGATATGAAAAAACAAAAAACAAAAATAAAAAACCTAACCCATGGCCAGCCCAGTTTATTCCATCTTCATTTCTGTGATCTTTGAAAACTTAAAATAAATATTTTGCTAAAACAAATTTTTTCTTATGGTTGATCAATGTAATCTATTAAAATGTAATTACATTGAGATAAATAATTCACTTGTAAATGAATATAGCTATTAGCTGCTTGATATCCTTTTTTTCTGTTGTAATGACACTGAGGGTGTGTGTGTGTGTGTGTGTGTGTGTGTGTGTGTGTGTTGAAGTATTAATAGTCACTTCTATGACTTGTCTTAGGAAATGGGTTAGGCTGAACTGACTGGTGAATTCATTAAGGAACATGGTAGTGTTAGGCACTGAGGGATGCTGGGAATACCCATCTTGGATCGTGGTTCTGCTTCTTTTCCATTTCTGCCCCCTTTGATGATTTCAGGCAAAGCATTCGACCTGTGAGACCATTTTCCTCTTCCTTGAGTTTTAACACAAATCCAGTGCTTGGCTCCCACTGTGGCTGTAAGAACTAGATAAGAACGTGGATGGGCCCTCTGTGAGCCAGGATAGTGCTTTGTGGGTGGAAGCTATCCTGAAAGCAACATAAGGTTGTGAGCACGAGTGTTAGTCTCTATTATTGAGATTTACAAAGATGTTCCACACTTCATCTTTTAACATGTTTTGACAGATATGGTCAGTGGAGTCCCTTGGAAATAAAAGTAAAACATATATCCAAAATATCACCAGGGTCATTCTCCTTTCTTTGTGTATAAAACCTCATGGTATCATGCATGACCTTTTCTGATCATTTCTTTGATGATATAAAACAAAGCCACCTGAAAGAATAATTTATATATAAAAACCATATTTCTAAAAGATCAGAGACAAATGGGAGTGTAGGAACTTGAATTCTTTCCTGTGGGATTCCATCCATCCCTGAATGGTATATACTCCACCTGCCCCTGAGGGCATCTCTTCAGATGCTACCAGCTGCCTTATTAGGTGGTAGAGCCATCAGCTCCCTTAACAGTATGGAAGCAAAGGCAGAGGCCAAAGGGCATCAAGCATGTTGTACACACCTAGGGTCATACCTCCTGTAAGCACATGTTCAAGTTTTTGACAGTACATGTCTCCCAAACATGAGCCATGCCAGAAGAGTCAGCTAGATTGCTATGTCCGTCAGCAAGTTCCCTTTCCCTTTCTCTGTGTTTCCATTCACGCTTGGGTCACCTACCTTCCTCTCTAGGTGACAAGCTGGTCATCCTTAGCAGGTGGCATTGGGGTGGTGTGATAGCACTCAAGGAGTGCGCTCCATGACCATTATGAAGAAACAGCAGCAAGACACCAGTGATTAGGTCACTGTGATAACTCACTTTGCGAAGAGTTTTTATGGCTCCCAGCACCTCAAATCCCATTGCTTTCTGTACTCTTGTAACCTATCCTTGCTATGCTATAGAGCTGTTACCGTGAGCATCCCTACCACACCCCATCGTGTCATGACCAGGAAAGGTTGCCCCGGAGCATAATTGCTGGTGTTTAGTTTGTGTGTGACAACAAGAAAGGGGCTCAGGCCTATCTTTTGTACTCAGGTCTTACGGCTTCCATTTAGAGCCAACGAAGCTGCAAAGTAGCTTATTTAAGCTAGCTCTTGGGTGGGTGCTGTTAGCAAGCAGAGCAGTGGGTGGCAAGGAGAGAAAAAGATGGGAGACTGAGCTGAGGAGATTCACACAGTATGGTGATTTGCTCCTATAGTAGTACAGGTCATAGGTGTAGCTTGTAGGCACAAGCCTCTTTGCCCACGAGTGAAGACTTTGTCTCACGCACTCAGGAAGAAGCCTCCTCCACACACACATGCATGCATGCATGGCCCTGAAGATTGCACAGAACCTGAAGTGAGTTGTTTTATCCTGGAAATGAAGCTCCTTATTTAATTAACTTCCTACCCATCACTAGTCACATGTGCTACTACCTGTTCTGCCCTGCCCTGATAAAGGGCAGACAGAAGAGGAAAAATGATCTCTTTAGGTCACATCATTATCACCTGCCCAGGTGAAGTTTCAAGAGCCTTCTCCTACAGCAGTGATCCTCATCTCCTGCACACAGCTCTGTGTGTGTTTAAGTATGTGTGTATGTGTACACACAGGCCTATGTATGTTCAGAGTCTCTGCATGCCTGGGTAGCCCTTCGTCATTTTGAAAGACTCTTTGTTGATCCAAGCCAGTCATCAATTCTCTTTTGTTCTGGTTTGATAAAGGGTCTATCTTGAGTACAAGAAGTACTGTACATAATTCATAACCCAGAGCAAGATGAAATAGAATGGGCGAGGATAACAACCGAGGAAGCAAAAGTTCCCAGCTTTGATATTAGCTGGGAGAATGAATCAGCGACACGTGTGTCTCAAGGTCGAGCTGTACTTGGGATCCGGACCTGAGTGTCCAAGACCAAAGAAGGAGGGAGACACAGGAAGAGGGGCAAGTAAGAATGTAGGGATGGAGAGACGGGGAGGGCTCCCGTGGCTGTTTCTGTTCCTGCAAAGAGGGAACATCCTGGGGTCTTAAATCATCTCTCTATTTCTCATTCTGCTCCTTAATTAAATTCCTGTTGTAATTGGAAAGAGTTTCCATATTCTCTACAGCGATGGCAACTGACCTCTTTTATAAGACTGACCCAGTATTTATAGCCTCCTTGCAATTTGGACCCTCTGTAGCTTTACAGTCAAGAGTCTGTCTATACAGTAGTGACCAGAAAGTTGGTGTTAAAGGAGACAAGGAAGCATGTTGGTTTGGCCAATGCTGTCTTGTTTTCCATGGCTTCAGGTGTGACTCGCCTCCCTGCTATCAGTGGGTGAGTGCTTTGTCCTCATCCATGTCTGTAGGCCTTTTTCCTTATCTATCACCTCCTCTCTCAGAACAAAATACTTAGCTGAGATCTCTATGAAAACAGACTATATAAAGGGTGAGGGATAAAAGACGTGCCTTCTGACCAGTGTTGGTTTCTGCTTGTTGCAAAGCTTGTTTGGTAAGAGTTGGGAGCTAAACTTGTTTACCGATATAAGGGTAAGCATTTAAAATGCAGTTTGGAATTAGAGTTTACGAAAGAGGTAGTAGTAAGTTCTCCTCTAAGCTCTCCAATTCATGACCTCTCTTTGGCCCTGGGTAGTTAGTTGGCTAGGTTTCTTGTTCTAGGCATGTCTTCTTACTTGCTGAGAGGTCCTTAAGTCATTTAGATAGCTGTTGGTTGCCACCAAGATATGAGTGCCACTGTTGCACTTTTAGGCATATCTCGTCACACTGGCCATTGTCATGATTCATAGTCTTCATAACTGGGCTGAGTTATTTATGAACTTCTCTCCCTTGGTAGCTTGCATGGCATCTCTGGTGCCGTGAAAGCGCGTCCTTGGGAAAGAGATGTTCAGTTCAGCTTGGATGCTGTGAGTCCTGTGTCAGAAGTGCATGGTATCTTCAGCAGCAGGAACTCCTCTTCAGCCTCTTGGAGGTAACAAAATATAGACACACTAATGTTGAAGGAGAAAAATCATGGCACCTCACTCCAAGGCAAACAGCTACAGGTAACTAAGGAATGCTGACAGTGGGAAAACTGGTGTTCTGGCATGAAGGAGCCCCCAGTCGCTACCCAGTACCAAATGATTATCCCTGAAACCATGCACATGCAGTACTGAGTGGACTTAGTAGATTGTTTCTATATAGGCATGGAGAAGGCAGGGAGCAGGGGAAAGCTCAGCAGAGGCGGGAGTGGAGGTGTAAAATGTGTCTCCATGTTGTAGAAGCAGCCACAGTAAGGAGAATGGGGTGGAAAATGTCGAGACTGAGACTAGAGAGGACACTGGGAGTGAATAGTAAAGGGTGTCAAAGACTCCTTAGTGGCTCCCAAGTTTCTTCCATCAGGGAATAGTGTCATTGCTTGAAGCCGTCATTGGCCCACCTGGGCTTTATTTTATCTAGCTGTGGCCTTGTATAGGCTCCTGCAGTGCCTTGGAGTTCAAGTGTAGGGTTTGGTCTAGGGGGCCTGAGTTTGTCCTTCCTATGCTTTGCATGATCTTTGAGTGGGGCCCACAGAGTCTGTACCGCCCTGTCTTCCCTCTCGCTTCATGCCCAACCCATCTGGTCCCTTGCTCCTGCTTTTGCCATGAGCCCTAACCTAGTTATATTTACTTCCTACATTATTACCTCTGTTTTGAAAAATACCTTTGTGTGTGCATGGAGTGTGTGTGTGTGTGTGTGTGTGTGTGTGTGTGTGTGTGTTCATATATGTGAGTATGGGCATGCATGCACCATGATGCTAATGTGGAGGCTTGGTATTTGTCTTCCCTTTGTTTACAAATATGGTCCCTTATTGTTTATTGCTGTGTATACCAGGCTAGTGGGCTGGATGATTCTTTTATCTCTGCCATCTAGCTCGCCAGGGGAATACTGGAATTATAAGTGTGCACTGCTACATCCAACATTTTGTGGTTTCTAGTGTTATAAGTTCAGGTCCTCATGCGACCTCTCCAGCCTCTTTTCATTCTTTAGTCTCACAACTCTACTAACCCTTGAAGTTTCATCCCTAGTTCTCTCAATATATTTCCATACCATACCCCGGTCTTTTCTTCAAGCATTATCATTTCTTGTGTTGATTATTTAAGTTTGTGCTCTTTAAACTACAGTCTAAAAACCATGGGTGTCAGATACCTATTGTTCTGTGATTATCCTCAGAAGCCCTTGTAGAGTCCAGCACACAGTAGATGCTCAGTGAATATGCAGGCAATTACTGGATGGATGGAGTAATAACCTATTATGGGTAGGCATTGGGCTATGGGCTGAGGAGATGGTAATGACCAAGCAAGATTCCTGCTCCTCTGGCACTCCTATTCTCTTTACGGACATATATTAAACAATTTAGAAATAAGTAATGCCAGGCAGTAATAAATCACCAAGAACGGGAAGGAAAGACCAAAATGTTGCGGGGAGGCATCTAATACATTAAGGCTTGAATGGGGGTGATCTAGCAAGGAGGTGATGCTGAATGCTGAGTGGAACTCTGTACACAGGGGAGTCTCAGACAGGCTCTGGGAAGCCTGGAATGAGGACGTCTCAGATGGAGCACCAGCAAGTGCAGGGACCCAAAGTGGCTGCTTGGTGGATTTATAGATTAGCGAGAAAGGGCAGGAGGCTGGAGCAGTCCACAAGGCAGCAGGAAGGAGGGAGGGCAGAGCAGGTTAGGAAAGAGCGAGCTAGGTCATGTTGGGCCTTGTAGACCATTGTTAGGAGTTTGCATTTTGTCTTGGGTGCTGTGGAGTGAACAGTTGTAGAATCTGATATATGCTGAAGCATCACTCTCCCTGGAGAACTGACTTCGGTGAGGCACAAGAAGAGGGCAGCAGTGGTTGTGTGTAAGTGGGAGGGCTGAGCATCTCTGGAGGTAGGGTCTGTATAGAAGGTGGAACCAGCCGCTTTCCACTGGGCAGAAGGTGAGGTAGAGAAGGGCGGGGTCAAGGTTCCTCAGCTGCATTAACATAGCACAACAGTGCTGTCTTCTCCTGAAGTGGAGGAACTGAGAGAAGGAGCTGCAGGCTGGTCAAGGACACAGGTTTGTTTGGTGAGTAAGTTGGAAACGGCCGATAGCACCTTACAGTTATCTGAGTTAGAGGCGTCATAATCAGGGTGCGGAGGTTTGTGTGGGTCTCACGCTGAATTAAGGCTTGAGGTAGACATTTGAGAGGATGCCATTTACTAAGGGCACTGTAGTCATGAGATCGGCTGCTCTTCTTGGAAAGAATGTATAGATAATACCAAGGGCCGAGAGCTGAGCTCTCATAGGTGCTCCTTAGCAGGCCTGTTAGCAGACCAGGCTCTAGGGTCAGCTTTTGCATACAAGAAAGACTGGTTTATCAGCCAATGAGCCAGGTGCAGGTGTGTGACAAAGAGGTGTGGAGGGAGAGTGTGAGTCAACTTGCTCTTGGTTCTTTTCTTCCTTTTTTGTATGTGTGTGCATGTGTGTCTGCACATGCTTGTTTGTGTGTGATGTTACATTGGGTGTCTTCCTCAATCACTTTTTGTCTTGTATTTATTTGAGGTAAGGTCTCACTGGGTAGTCCTGGCTGGCCTTGAACTCATAGAGGTTTGTATGTTTCTTTCACCTGAGCACACCACCATGTCTGGCTCACCAACTTACTTTTTTTTTCTTTTTGAGACTGGAGAGAACTCAACCTGGAGTTCACTTAGCCAGCTAGACCACCTGGTCAGCGAGCCCCAGGGATCCTCCTATCTATGCCCCACTGGCTGATGGGCTGGGATCAAGCTGGTGGTTCTTAAAGCTTGAGTTTTACTTCTGTAGCTGCTCTGTTCATTCATCCAACTCCCCTGGGGGCCGAGTCTGTGCTAGGCAATGGTGCCATGCGTTGGAATGCTGCTTTTCCAAGCCCGGGACTTCTCCAAATTCCTTTCCTGCTCTCAGAGTCATCAACTCTTTTTTACTCAGTTCTCAGTGTATTTGCATTGAATATCTGCTCACTACTGTTCGCACCTGTAACTCATTATTAGACACTATAGCTATTCAATCTTAAAATGACTACGGTCATCTGTTTTTTTGTCTTGCACCCCACACATTAAGAATTCCTGTTGGCCCCTTCGTCCAGACTTAACTGGACATCTTGCACTAGTTCTAGTGTCCAGCCTAGGCCACCACAGTCTCTTGCCTGAGTTAATGCAGTATGTCCCCGATGGTACCCCACCTCACTTCAGAGTATCCTGAAGAGCCTGGTGAGCGTCAATCAGAGCATGCCACTCCTGCCCACTGAACCCTTTGATAATGGCTCCTCTCAATGCATGAAAGACAAAGCTCTTGTAAGTGTCTGCAGCCTCACATAAAACCGTCTGCTCCCCCACCCTGGTCTAAGCACAGTGGCCTTATACCTGCATGAGACTCACGGGGGTTGCCCTGGCCACTTGGATCTTTCTGGGATGTTCTTCCTTGCCATGGCTGGCTCACTTTCTCTTTATTACCCAGTTCCTCTCCAGTCTTAAACTTGAAGTCTTTCCTAACTATACTCTATTTAAAGTTGAACTCCTTCCTTCCACCCCCTTTCTTTGTGCTTTATTTTTCTTTGGAAAACATGATAGTTTTCTTCTTCTTCTTCTTCTTCTTCTTCTTCTTCTTCTTCTTCTTCTTCTTCTTCTTCTTCTTCTTCTTCTTCTTTTGATTTGTTCCTGGGCTAACCCATCCCACTAACTGCAAGCCTCTTGGAGGCAGGGCTTCTGCCCCATGCCTATTAGAGAAATAACAAGGTAAATATTTAGTAATGTTTGTGCATAGACAAATGCCAGAGCAGGTGTTCATGGGATCTGCCAGTTGTTGTCCCTGGAGAGATATTGAGATGTCATTAGGGACTGGCATCTACTGTTCAGAGCAGCATTGCAATTCCGGGAAGCCAGCTGGGTTGGGCCTATCCACTAGGGTGCCCTTAGTATCATTAGGCAAACTGATCACCTTGAATCCACAAAGGGCCCCTTTGAGGAGGCTATACTAACAAAAGCAACAGCCACTTATTAAGGATGCACAAGGTGTGTGTTTAAGCATGGAATTAACTTTAGTGTCTTTAGCTGGGGATGAGTGTCAGGGCCAGGGTTCCCAAGAGAACCCGCCTAAGGCTTCCTTTAGGCTTAGCCCTGGTGCTGTGGCAAGCCTCGAACAGCTGCAGATAGGGTTTGAGTCTTAGTGAACTTAAAGCCAGGAAGGAACACTTAGGATCCTTAAGAAGGGAGGGAGGGCTTACTTATGTCCTTGGGGGTGTTTGGTGTTCTGAAAAGACCAGGGTGAGGGATACCAGCAGGTACTGGCTGCATCCAATTGATAATCTAGACCCTGTTCTGATATGCTATAGGTGCATGCAGCGTTGCTTTCCCACTTCACAGCTGAGAAAAGCGAGGCAGCTTGCTTTCAGTCAGAGCCTGTACCCTTCTTTATTGTGCCGCAATTAGCTCAAAATGAGTGTCATTAAGAGGGCTTTAGGGGAGATGGAAAAGTTATTCAATGTGCTTATGTGTTATGTTTTGATTTGTGGAGAGTAGCTGCACATGAAAACTGAGGTTTATTTTTTATTTATTTTATTTTATTTTATTTTTATGAGCTATGCATGTGCAAGCACTGTAATTAGTATTTCCAGGAGAGAACAGTCCCCCACCACTCTGTCTCCCTGTTGGCTTCGTTCATGACACTTTCCCCATAAGAGAGAATGCTAAAGTAGAGCTGTCTTTTTGATGGAAATCCTGAGGGTTCTGGATACATGGAAACTGGTCAGGGGCTATTTTGCACTTCTCACCTTTTATCCTCAGTACTGAGGAATTTTTGATTGCCCAAGAATGAGCTATAGGCTATAGAGGAGCCTGCTTCCTGCTGTCTCCTGCTCTTGCGTTTGCCTGTGTCCTGTATCTTGTGTCCTGTGTCCTGTACCCTATATCCTGTGTCCTGTATCCACATACACACACCATACACACTACACAGAAACCACACACACACACACACACACACACACACACACACACACACACACCTGCAGTAGCCTTCTTTTGTGTAGAGCGATCAGAATGTTCAGCCCCTATGCAATCTAGCTGTATTCAACACTCAGCCTTGAACTCTCTACCCTTCTGGGCAGCCCAGAGACAATTTCTTCACAGAAAGTGACCTATTCGGGATCACGTAGAAGGGGGGCCCGAGTTAGCTGCACTTTCCCTTGGTATCAGATTGGGCACTTAGAAGTGGGAGGAGGTGGTGTGGTTGGACCAGTCCCTGGGGGCAGTGTCTACATCATCCCTTGGTTCTCTGCAGAGTGCCAGGCCTTACTCTCATGTAATTAGGCTTCTAATGCCACTTTCTATTGACAAGGCGAACAGCTGCCAAGTCACTTCAGATGAAATTGGGTCGCCTGTCATGATTCCTGTGGGACTGTGGGAGAACTGTGCTTACCTCACACCTTGCCCTACTTTAACCTGTGCCTGGATTTGGTCCCATACCTCCTTGGGAGGGACGAGAGGAAGCCATTCAGAGCTCTGCTGGTCTCTTCAGGGCAGAGTCTGGTCCAGAGATAATACCCACAGCTTGGCATGGAGTTTTTCAGTGGAGGTCAGAGAGAGACTCACTCCTGCCCAAGTCTAATTTGTAGAACAAGGGGAGGGCAGCGATCTTAAATTTTCCTGGTGTGGGAGGATGAGACTAGCCCCCCACCCCCATTCTGAGAGTGGGGAAGAAATGGAGACATATTTGTCTTTGTCCAGAAAGCCAAGCACTGTGGTTGATAGCTCCCCTCTAAGAATGGAGATAAGGAGAGCGGCCCAGAGATGAAGAGAGGGAGGAAAAGGAGAGAGAGCAAAGTCATTTCCAGTGTGCACGCGTGCCCAGACGTCCGTGTGTTTAACTCCAGAGGAAGCAGGAAGAACTCAGTGAGAACCAGCAGGCAGAGTGCTGAAACACGGTGAGGGCTGGGGTGAAGGGGGCAGAAGGAGGAAACACACTTCCAGGCCCAAAGAGGTAAAGAAACCACACAGAGGCAGAAAGAGACAGAAGACATAGGGCTCTCCCTTGGCTCCACCTTCCAGGTGCTTCCACTCTGAGCCCCAGCCAGGCTCAAGGCTTAAAGTGGAAAGTGTGGCAACCTCAAGCCAAACTGCACTCCAGCATGCACTGTGTTTTCCTTATGTTCCTGAGCCTGGGCTAATAACAGCCAAAAAAAAAAAAAAAAAAAAAAAAAAAAAAAAAAAAAGAAAGAAAGAAAGAAAAAGAAAAAAAAAAAGAAAAAACGAAAAAGAAAGAAACACTGTGAAGAAAAGAGGAAAGGGGTAGTGGAGGTATGAAACTTTAATCAATACCCGGGGTTCTTAAGAAGTTCAGTTGCTGCCCAGATCTTATTATCTCTGTGGCTATTTCTGTTACCTCCCAACAGCCCTCATAGCAGCACAGGCTCAGGTGGTGCCAGGCTCCATCACCCTGGGCTTCCTTGGTGGGGAGGAGGAGCTGTGGAACCGTGTAAGGACAGGACGGGGTGTGATCTTCAGCACACAGAGGATTTTGGCTTTACCTGGAGTTAACCAGGTTGAGACTCTCATGTAGACCTTGGTGTGTTTGAATATAGACTTGAGCTAATGTAAAGATATAAAACCCAGCCACTGGCTGAGGATGTAGCTCGGAGGTAGGGTGCTTGTGCGGCACGGGTGGGGCCCCCAGGTTCTATTCCAAGACCACCAATGTGTCCTACTTATCTCTTAGCACCTCCCAACCCCCACCACACACAGCTCTAAAGCTGAGTGTGGTGCCGTGACGGCGAACCTTCTGTCTGTCTGGATGTTTCCTCTCCTCTGAGACCCTCATTTCTTCTCACAGGCTTTCTCCCGAGGGATTCCTGTTGAAAGTCTCTCGACTGTACAGTCTGTACACCGATGACTCCAGTGTATGTTTCTAGGCAGAACGCTTCATAACTCCCAGTTTACCTGTCTAATTAGCTACTGTTGGCACCTGCTGTGGTTTTCGTGTTTGGCCCTTGTATTCCCATGTTGGGAATTTAATCCTTAACGTTCGTAGGTTAATGATACTCGGAGAAAGGACAGTTGGGAGGTGACTCCTTTGTGAGGGCACTGTCCTAATGAGAGGATTTGGATTAGTGAGTTATCTCGGGAGTGGCTTTAATACAAAAGCAACACCCTACCGGCTCACCCATCCTGTCTTACCATTTTTTATCCTCTGTTCTGCTACGACCCAGCACCATGGCCCTTTAACAGATGCTGGTCAGAGCCTGGCATCATGCTTATGGACTTCCCAGCCTCCAGAACAGTGAGCTAAAGAACTTTGTATTCTTTACTTAAAAAAAAAAAAAATAAAAGCCACTCAGTTTGTGGTCTTCAATTACACACAGAAAACACTCAAGCTAGCACCTTCTAAGAACCTCTCTCTTGAGCTGCTAGCTGGTTTGACCCCTCCCCTTTCCCTCCAGCTCTAACTGTCTCAGGTCTCCATCTCCCTCGGGGTGTCCTACTACCTACTGTCTTCTTTCTTCCTTCCCTCCCACTCTTCTTGTGGTTCTGTATTTTTGGGGACCATAAGACACATCTGACCATAAAGACTCACCCAGTTTTTAGAGCAGTAAAATAAGAAAAACAGCTAAAACAGCAATTGGACCATAAGGCACACCCTAACTTCACCACCCCTCCCCCCGCCACTTTTTTTGGGAAAAGTGCATCTTATGGTCCAAAAAAATATGGTTTTAGTTTCCCATCAACTTCAAGTCTATGGACACTACCTCTAAGTTGTATTTCAGTTCTCTATTTCTACCATCTGTCTGTCTGTCTATCACCTATCTATGTACACACACACACACACACACACACACACACACACACACACACACACACACACTTGTTTGTTTGTTTGTTTTTTTACCAGTTCTGGCTGCTGTTTCCTGGGCTACAGCACCATTCTCACTAATGTTCCAGTGGTTTCTCGTACTCCTCTTCACTCACTACTCTGTAGCCACAGTGATTGTTAAACAACCCCCACTTCCTGTGCCAGTTCCCTTTACAAGACCCCTTACTGGGCTCCTCTTGCATTTTCCTGACAAACTCAAATTCTTAATGTGATCCACCAGGCACGTGTCGTTGTTCCCCCAACCCCTGAAGTCGTCTTGCTCACTGGCTCCTGCTTTTTGCCCTCTAGCCATCATGGGTTCTGTTGGTGTCGAAAAATGCCCGGGAGACCCAGAACCTGTGCTCACATGATTATGACTGCTTGGAGGCAGCCCTTTGCCATTTGAGTTGGCTCCCACTCGTTCGCATCCGAGTCCAAGGGCCTTATCCTCAAGAGTGATGGCTCTGAACATTAGCAAAAAACAAAACCAGTTTCCCTGAAGGCTCACGTACGTCCTCAAGTTTTCTTTGGTCTGCTCAGCACCCTGGCATTATCCAGGTGTGGGAGTAACACTTTCTTTAATGTTAGTCTTCCTGCTAAATGTAAGCTCCAGGGCAGCCAGACCATGTCTGTCCTGTTGACTGTGATGTCTCCAGGATACAGCCCCAGGCCTGGCCCATGTGGAAGCTGAACATGTGACCAACTTTGTCTTGAAAACCTCTGTGCCTGTGGTTTTGGTTCTAGCAGAGGAGCAGGTCAAAAACAGGGCAAGGTTTCAGAAAGGCTATAGCACAGATGCTCAGTCTTGCTCTCGGTTTTGTGGTATTACTGCTAGCTGTGTAAATGTAGCTTTTCGAAGTGTAGTTCACGTGCATCTTGAAGACTGCGGCTTCAGTTTGGTTCAGGTAGGGTTGCTTATCAAGTTAGACCATATGGACATTAGGACATCTGGCATTGGGAAGCTCCTTGTCGGGGCTTGGGTGTGGGTCTCTAGAGCGGTTACTGAAAGCCATATGGGGACATCTGATAGATGGAAACTTACATGTAACTATTCTGGGAACTAGGGTGGAACTTTTGAAGTTAGCATTAATGAGAACTGGGAGAGGCGAGCAAGGCTGGACAAGCGAACAAGCATCTTGTATTTTATAATTTTACAGTTTCTCACTATGTCTATGTAGCTACCTCTTGGTTCCTGTCTTACCAAATGTACCTCCCTCTCCTTCCACCCTCAGGACCATAACCTTGATATCCCAGCATTCCCCGGGGCCCAAACTGACTGGGTCATGACAATCTAACAGCTGCACATTCTTGGTCCCAGCCCATTCTCAAGAAGCTTCAGCTCTCTGCAAAATGCGAATGAGATCGTTAGTGGTAATAATACCTTGTCTGTCTCTCAGGCTTGTGATAGAGATGAGTGCATTTATGTCAAACACTTTGAAAAACACGAAATTCACTAAGCTCACGGCAATGAAGAAAAAAGATGCCGGGGAGTGAGGAGAGCTGAGCAGTCATGCCTCAAGACAGCGGAGCAAAGCTCCCTGAGGAGGGTGAAGGGCCTGAGATGGGGGTGGCAGGGCGTTGGCCAGATACAGAAAGCAACTTCAGCTGAGGTTTTGAAGATGTTTGCAACTGTAGTACTTCATTGATGGGGGCAAGCGTGCAGGGCCAGCAAGCAATGTGTAGGCCCCAAGGCTTGGTTCTAGCAGATGTTTTTGCTCAGTCCAAAGGACTGAGGTGAAGAAATGGCACGGTCAAAGGCCAGGGACAGCTGGGAGCAAGGAAGGGGTTACCAGATTGATTGGAGCAACCTAGTGGTACTGGAATTACATCTGAAAGATGCTTGATGGAGGTGAGGAAAGACATGGCTCAATTGTCCTCTCACTGTGTCCTCCTCATAGGAAGGAAAGGACTGGAAAGGCAGGTGACTTCACTTGTAGGGACTTCTTTCTCAGGTCATAGAGGCAGGGAACCAATCAGAAAGGGCAGAAGCAAGCTAAAAGGCACAGGGTGTCCAGGGGAAGAAACGGGATGAGAAATATCAGAAAGTCTAGAAAATATTTAGGGAGCATTTGAAGGCAGTGGGAAGCAGGATTTAAGACGTATGTAGTGACAATCAATCAATCAATCAATCAATCAATTGATGAAACTTATTGCCAGGGTCAGACAATCCGGGTTGTCCTAAAGGTGGGAGGAGCTCCAGCAGATGTCTCAGTAAGGAGAGTCATCTTGAAACCTGTCTGTAGATGTATTTCTGGCTGAGGTAGGTAGGGAAATGGAAGCAGCTTGAAGTGAGGACATAGCGGCCTGTGTGGGAATGACCAGAGCGAGAGCAGAAAGTACAGGGCAAACTGGAGGGCAGAGGCAACGGAGGAGACAATAGGAATAGGTAAGACGTAGGTCTGGAGGTGCCATACACCAGCTGTGTGCATAGGGAACATGGGATCCAGAGTGACGCCAAGGTTGTCACTTAGTGGTGGGTGAGAGTCCTTTGCTTCTTTCTCTTCTGTTTTAGTCTCAGGCCAGGGTCTGTGACCAGGGCTTCTCTGCCACCGTCCTCGTTTCTAGAGACTTCTGCCTTCCTGATTGCGGCCACAAACTTAATGCAGAGTAAGGCGGAGGCTTCTGCGCTTGCTGGGGGACACAGTGGTGTCTCCTGGGTCTTAGCGTTCTGTGCTGTAGCTGGGACCAAGTAGGCAGCTTGCACATCAGAGGACATGCACACCCCTTCTTCCAAGGACCACAAGGAATTAAGGTCGGGGAGAAGGAGAGGGTGAACTCTTTTCTTCCTAGCTTCCCCCCCCCGCCCCCCCCCCCAGCATCTGGTATTTTTCCCTTTAGCACCTGAAAGAATGTTTTCCTCAGCAGGGTCACCTCCTGCCATTTCTTTATTGTAATGCCAATTCTTACTTAACATCTGCCAAGCACAAAAGGTGCGTCAGGGCTCTGTGGAAACAAAGTGAAACGCTGGCAGTGGCCCCCCCCTGGGCTCAGTCCTGAAGAAAGACAAACAGGAAAATAAACAGAACCCCAGGAGATGTAGGGAAAGAGGTGGTGGGGGCTTGCTTGCTTGCTTGCTTGGTTCCTGGCTGTTTGGACCTCCTCTTTTTATTTTTCCTCTCTCTTCCTGGAAAAGCCTCTTGCTTTGAGAGAGGGTTTGTGTCAGTTTTGTTTCCAGCCAGGCCTGTGAGTGTGAAGTCAAAAGGCTTTGAGAGGATATATATATTTTGGGGGAGGATGTTAAACAGAAAACAGCCAGGGATGATGGGAAGGCTTGGAATGGTGGAGCAACTTCCTGGCACTGGTCATGTACTATTACCTCAGATCTAGGACTCCTGGAAGTGGATTTGTGAGCTTGCTGGGGCAGTGGTATGTCCAAGTTGGGGAGGAGGGGTTGGGGGGAGTTTGGGGGGTGAGAGCAGGGTAGACATGTGGGCGGAGCACATTGCCGTCAGTGTGGTTAAGGGAGCCCAAAAGCAGGCTAGAGAGTTAGTGAAGCCTTTGAATGTGTAATCTAAGAAAATGGGGGGCGGGGAGGAAAGAAAAAAGAGAAAGAAAGAAAGAAAAAAGGAGTACAAGTCCTAATCATGCATTCATTATATCAGGAGGTCCTGAGATAGAATTGAACGGTCTCCCTTCACTAATCTCCATGTAGAGTGGACAATCTGAGGCCATGAGTACAGAACTTGTCCAAGATCACACATCTGTACCCATCTCAAGCGGGCCGAACCAGGATTGCCAAGGGCCATAGCTCGTAGGTAGCCATAACTCCCAACTGGGCTAGTAAGATGGCTCAGTCATTAAGAGCACTGACTGCTTTCCTAAAGGACTTTGGTTCTGTTCCTGGTACCCACATGGCAGCTCACAATATTCTAACATCTTCCTCTGGCCTCTGTGGGCACCAGGCACATATGACGCACAGATCTACCCACAGGCAAAACACCCATACATAAAACAAAACAAAACAAAGCAAAACAACGAATTCCTGACTGATTGATGGGAGAGAATGTCAGCAGAACACATCTTTCCAGCATGCTCTTCTCTCGGGCACAGAACACAACTCTCACCTCAAAGATTATTCGTGAACCAAATGTGAATGAGCCTAGCCTGGGAACACAGATTTAGATTGCCCCCAAATAACGTGCCCCAATGTGGAAATTGGTTCATGTAATCCTTAGTCACGGAACTAAATAGAGTCATAAATCAAAGCATTTCTCCCTCCAAGTCATTTTTTTTTCCGAATATATTTGATGGAAACAAAGCAGGTTGTAGTGAACCGTAGGATTCTCAGCTGTGGGTTTCAGACACCTCCGGACGATGTTCTTAGCTCCTAGATTGGTGGAAGACAGTGGCCAGATGTTCCAGAAGGCTTTATCTGACAGTCACAAAGATGTTTGTTATGTCAGCCACTGAGGTGGGTGGGCAGTGAGTGGCCATTAAGACTAAACATAGCACAAAATAATCTGGTGCTGGATTTGCAGCCATAGTTACAAAGGTCTAATCATTCAATCAACCTTGTAGAACCTTTAGTGTGAGTGAGGTTTTGGGTTTTTTTGTTTTTTGTTTTTTGTTGTTTTTTTTTTTTTCTGAGAACGTCAGATTATTATACTAGCGTCTGTCTCAACACTGTGTCCAGGGGCACAGCTCACATATTCATGAAAATTCAGGAAAGTCTTGTGAAAACTCAGCCAACATGTCAGTGACCTGTAGCACATTTCCTCACTGTTAAAATGAGTAACAGACAAAGACTCTTTGGCACCAAAATCATAGTCTGAGGACCCTTCCTAACAGCCAGCCTTCCTGGTTTCTGCACATTGGTGTTAACTAATTTTCCCCGATGCTCTCTGACCCCTATCATAACCTAAATATAGTAGTGTTGAGGGGTCTCCTCCCATGTACGTCCTTAGGTCTTTGAGAGGTCTACAACATGTCTCTGAGAAGTTGTTAAGAGACGATCAAGTGCTGTATTTTATTTAGCTTTTTTTTTTTTTTTTTACTTGCCTGGTCTGTAAGACAGAGCATCAGAACACAGGATTCTGTCCCTCTGGTTTTGAAGTGTGACATACCGAATATTCTTAGTCTTTCATTGCGGTAGAACAAGCAGTCAGTTCCGACATTGTCTGCTATTCTCAAATTCACTAGGAATGTAGATATGAGGCCTTGTGACTTTGATCATTTTGAGATCTTATTTGGAAACATACTCAGATATCTGTAATGACAGTGGTATTCTGAGGGTTAGCCAGTCTCCAAAAGACAAGGATGCTTTTGCTCATGTAGATACCTTTTACAGACACACACACGCATACACACACACACACACACACACACACACACACACACACACACGTCATAAAAGCAGAAGCAAAGGGGAACAAAAGTGTCTATTGGGATGGGTGAGAGGGGAATGTAGGGGTGTGGGGAGTATGCGCAACATACAGTATATACTTGTATATGTATATGAGAGTATCCTTACATATCATAGAACCATACACACTGACTGTATATAATTTAACATTTTAAAAAGAAAGACTTCATGTTGCAGTCTTCTTGTTAGCCTTGCTGGGCATCTTAACACCTCCTTAGGAGCCCTCTCATGGCCACCTTAACCCACTGTGCAGCAGCATGCAGACTTGCCCTGATTTAAATGTAAACACTGCAGGAACTATTCCTATCCTTTTTTTTTTTTCCCACATGCTAGGCACTGTGTTGAGGGCTTTCCATTCATTGTTTGTTCCTGCTTCTCACTGTCTTGCAGTGGTAATATCACTGCCGTTTCGTTTTTGATGAGAGAGCCGAGACTTGAAAGTTAGTAGCTCGTCAAGGTCACATGCTTGCTCCTAACCTCTTCCCAGTTCCAAAAGACAGGCCTGCTACCCCAGGATGCTCAAATTCTTTTGCATCTTTGTGATCCTAAGTCTCAGAGCCAAGTGAAGGGAAGATGGAGGCCAAGTGTGTCCTTGGTCTAGCCTTCTTTTTCTTTATAATCTTGTTTCTCCTAACCATCACCAGGATGCCTCTGCCTCTCAGTGCCTTTCCTTGGAGATTATTTTAATTAATTGATTAGTTCATCCATCCATTCATTCCATCGACTGGTACTTACTGCATATTGGCTGTGTGTTAGGGACACTGTGGGTACTGCCCTAAGCAAAGGCTGGGATTTCGGTTACTTCTGTATTTGCTTCATGTGAGGTCAGTGTTTTCTCTTGAAAGTCATTTGTTCTAAGGACTTAACCAGGAGGTGGATAACAAACAGCTTTGTCAATTGACAGACTGACATTTTGACAATTGCAAAGCATCATCAGGCAGATGGTGAGGTGTTTGGGGCAGGTGTATTTTTACTGTTAAGCAAGACACCTGCCTCCTTCCTTAAGGACACTAAAGACCAGGGGGAGACAAAGTGGAAGAGATCAAGCATGGCTTGAATCCACCTCCAGAAGACCTGTCCCACTTGGTGACTTGTAAATTCAAAGACACGGGGTATTTCATTGTGATGTCAGTGCCCAGCCCTTACTCCCATGCCTACAATGTGGCTAGGGACAGTCATCAGGGTTGCGTTACAACCACAGCTACCCTAGTTTGCTAAGAGCCATGGTGTGGAAAGATCTTTCTAGCAACTGTGCATAAGCCCTTGGGTAGCTGGCTCATGTTGTGGTTTTTAAGGAGAGGACTCCTGTATCTGTTTCTTCTAATGTATAATTGACTGTTTATTTTTTCATGCAATAGTGGCTCAGAGCGCATTCCTCTCTTGCTGTGTACAGAGGTGAACTGGTGTCCTCTAACTAAAGACTAAAGTCTTCTGAAGGCCAGTGCACCAAGCTGAGAGCAAAAATAGCCAAGCAGTCTCAGTCCCAGAACAAAGGAGCAGGCTGCCAGGGGATTAGCATATTCCAAAGTGTAGTCCTCAGAGAGCTGCTGGCTACCCAGGGAAAGCAAGAGTCTGAAAAAGAGTCCCAGAGGAAAGCAGTGGCAACCACCCCAACCCATCTCAGGAAGGGGTGCTCTGCCTAAGGCCTGGGCCTTGGGGACTCTCTGGAGGGGAGCCAGCTGATCCTGCTCTTCAGCTTAGTGCCACTGCCCATTCCAATCATGTGACACCCTCTCCTTCCTCTGAGTGGTGTTCTAATTCCAGGATGACTTGCTTTTAGGGCTGTGGATTAACCTGAGATTGTGTGGTGTTGTCATTTGCATGCACAGTACAGTGTGTCTGACTTGAAAAACAAACCAACTGTCATGGCTGATGAATCAGATGAGAACTGTGACTGAACCATGTGCTAGCCCTACCTGGGAGGGGGAAGAATTTACTCTAGGGGAGGGAGTGGTGGTAGTATCTTTCATTGGGATCCTTCTGGGGAGATCTTGCCTGCCCCCGTCCCCAGGCTTTTGGCACTACTTTTCATCCACTATACCATCCAGCCCTATGGGCCTTCTTCCCGCCCCTCCTCCTCCTCCTGTTTTGTTTTTCTAGACAGGGTTTCTCTGTAGCCCTGGCTGTCCTGGACTCACTTTGTAGACCAGGCTGGTCTGAAACTCACAGCTATCTGCCTGCCTCTGCCTCTTGAGTGCTGGGATTACAGATGTGCACCTCTGTTCCTGGCTCCTGTAGTACTTCTTTAATAATGGGCAATAGGGATACTTCCACTCACACATAGACTATTCATAACACCCCTTGTCCACAGAGATAATACAGTCTACAGTGCCCAGCAGTCTTGTTCCATATTCAGTATTATTAATGGAATATTTTATTAGTTTTTTAAATGTTTCGTATTATGTATTTTTTTTTATCATATACACTCACTACTTCACTGCTCTTCCTACTTTCTCCCAGACCAAATTCCTGCCTCCTCACTCTCTACTCTTTCTTTTTCTTTAGTATTGTTGCATATATACATGTATATTAATATATAAATGCAACCTGATGAATCCATTTAATGTTGGTTGCATGTATATGCTTTTAGGGTTGACTTACTTAATATTGGATTATCAATTAGGGGGTTCATTCCTGAGGAAGCCTGATTCTTCCTTTCTCAGCAGTCATTAACTGCTTGTAGCTCTTCGTTTAGGGGTAATACCCCCAATCCATGCTGACATGTCAACTAGTGTTGTCTTTGTCTGGATCTTGTTTAGGCAACCATACAGGTGAGACTTCATGGGTATAGCTTCTTTGTCATAAGTAGGAAACACTACTTACAGCAGATGTCCTGGTCTCCTGGCTGTTACACTCTTTCCACCCCTTCTCCCACAGTTTTCTCTAAGCCTTGGTGTAAGGTTGTATTTTAGACGTCAACCCACAATCAGTTGTTTTCTTCATTTTGATCAGTTGTAGCTTTCTGTAATAATCTCTATCTACTATAAAAACTGTTTCTTTGATAGAGGGTTTGAGCTGTATTTATTTGTGGATAAATATTTAGAATGTAGTTAGGAATTATATCGGTTTGGGGAAGTGAGTCTTACATTCTCCTCTCGGTCCCATGGCCTTACTAGCCATAGGTAGCTGCCTAGGTCTACAGTATGAGGCATGAATTCCCTCTTATTGACCAGCCCTTAAGTCTAATTAGACAGTGGTTGGTAGTCCCCAAGATTAAGTGCCACTACTGCACCTTTGGGAATATCTTGCCAAGCTGATAACTGTTGTGGTTCATAGGTATGACAGCTGGGTAGGAGCATGTTGATTGCTTTTCTCCCACGGTAACTTGCATAACACCTTTAAATACGACGAGAGCTAGTCCTTAGGGAGGGGTCTTCCAGGTCAGTTCCATCTCAAGTTCTCCAAGTCATGTGTCTGAAGAGTGGTGTCTTCAGCAATAGAAACTTAACATCAACCTCTGCAAAGTGACCAATGGTAAGCGATGGCCTTATAGGTGTTACACACATACTCAGATGGGCTGCAAATTTTGTTCACTGCCTAATCTCCAGGTCATGATAGCATTCTCCTGTTGTATTGTCAATGCGTTTTACTGATTGGTTTTGCATATATATAGTGTGTGTGTGCATATGTATAACTATGCATATGTGTGTGTACACATGTTCAATCACATGTGTGTAGTTGTACAAGTATGCAAGCCTGTGGAGGTCTGAGGTTGACATCAGGTGTCTTTCTCAGTCATTCTCCACCTTAATCACCGAGGCAGAGTCTCTCACTGGAACTCATAACTCACCAATAGAACTAGTCAGCCAAGAAAGCTTGCTCAGGAGACTGCCATTGCCTGTTAGTGCTGGACTACAGGTCGCTGTCATGCCCAGTTGGCATTTATGTGGGCACTGGAGAGCCGAACTCCAGTCCTCAGAATTGCATGGCAGTTGCTTTACCTACTAAGCTGTCTCCCTGGCTGTCTTGATTTTTCATACTTAGTTTCCAAACTACCCAGAGTTGACTTATTTCATGTATGTTGAAATATGAGTTAAAATTTATCTCCCCCAAAGACATCCAGTTAACCCGGCACTATTTATTGACAGTGCCTTTTCTCCTGTGTACTCTTACTTACCTATAGCCTACGTCAAATGTCTCTTTACATCTTCTATTATCCTCCATTGTATCTTTACTTTCATTTTTCCTTGTGCCAGATGCCATAGTGATTTTTTAAAACAAAGAAAAAACATTTTATTAGACCTATTCATTTCATTTTACATGTGCATATTTTTCCTGCATGTATGTATATGTTCCAAGTGCATAATTAGTGTCTTCAGAGGTCAGAAGAAGGCATAAGATCCCCTGGAACTGGAGCTAAGGATGGTTATCAACCACCAGATGGGTAGTGGAAATTGAGCCCTGGTCCTCTACAAGAGCAAAAAGTGTTCTTAATCACCGAGCCATCTCTCCACCCCCTCGCAGTTTCCTAATAACTTTATAAGAACTTTGATATGTACTGATACAATTCCTTCAACTTACCATATTTGCCTTGATTATATAATTTTTGTTCTCAGCATTTACACACATATATTTTAGAATTAATTGGTCATTTTTCACTAAACTCCAGATGGAATTTTAATTGGGACGCCATTGAATTGGTAAATTACCAGAGAAAACCGACGTCCTCTTAATATGTTACCATTTTTATGTTTTGTATGTGTCTGGTGACTTTATTAAAACTCAGTTTTGATGCTATTGTACTTGGCATTATTCTAAAGTTACATTTCCTAACATTTTGCTAGCATATAAATATACAAGTTAATTTTGCATATTAAAGTTGTTCTCAGCTCTCTTGGTTATCTAACCAATTTTAATAGCCTATCTGAAGATCTTTTTGAATTTTATTTCATGTCATTGGTGAGTCATGGTAGTTTAATTTTTTCCTTCCCAAATTTTACATTTCTATACCTCTCCCTTGTCTTATTAATCTTTATACTCCCATCTATCTCTCTTGTCTGATTATTATATTAGCTAAGTCTTCAAGTATATATTAAAAGAAGGAGTAATAATGCTATACCCAAAATTTCAGTGGGAAAACTTCCACATGGTCTCATTGTCCATGAAGTTTGCTGTAAGTTTTTCATAGACACCTTTTTGTTTTTGTTTTTTGAGACAGGGTTTCTCTGTGTAGCCTTGGCTGTCCTTTTGTAGGCCAGGCCTCGACTCAGGGCGATCCACCTGCCTCTGCCTCCCAAGTGCTGGGATTAAAGGCGTGTGCCACCACACCTGGCCATAAAGACCTTCTTGAGACAATTCTTAACTGGCTAATTTTATTTTTCAGTGCTGGAGTTTGAACTCAGGGTCTAGCATACGCCAGGCAAGTGCTCTACCTTTGAGCTATCTCCTTATCCTACTGTTAACTGAGACAGCATCTCACCATGTAGCTGATGCCAGCCTTGAACTCACTATCTGGCTTAGGATGGCCTGGAACTTGTGATCTTCCTGCTTCAGCCTTCAAAGTGCTGGAGTAACGACACCATGCCTTGCTTCGAAGTTTTCTTGATGAACAGAGATGAACTATACTAACTTATTTTTTGCATTTATTATATTAATAACATAATTTTATCCTATATTTTTGAAGCAGTGAATTATACTGACTTTCTAATGGAAACTTTGGGCTAATGCCAGCTTTGCTGTGATACACTTTTCCTGTATAAGTGGTCTTGATTGTTGAGGATAACCTTAAACCTGTGCTCAATAGAAAATGGCCTGTGATTTTTCTTTCATGCAATGGTCTTGGTCAATGTTTGATATTAAAGATAAATTAGAGATAGTCTTCTTTGATTACTCTTGAAGATTTTGTAAAATTCAAATTCATTTATGGAGCCATCTGGCATTGTTGATTTTGTATAAGAAAAAAAATTATGTGTATGTATGCCTGTGCGTGCGAGCCAGAGGTTGATGTCAGGTGACTTCCTTGAGCTCATTCTACCTTGTATATTAACTCAAACCTGTTGCTGAATGCAGAGATTACCTACTTGGCTAGTCTGATTAGCCAGCTTGCACTGAGGCAGGAGTGGGGGAGGGGAAGACGACCCCTGCCCCTGTCTTCTGAGTCCTGAGATTAGAGGCAGGCTGCCTTGCCTAACTTTTTATATATGTTCAGGGCATCGGAACGCTGGTCCCCACCATTGTGTGGTGGGTTCTTTATCCTCTGTTCCATCTCTTCAGCCTGGATATTGCATCTTAAGTTTTGAACTTTGTTGCATATGACTATGTATAATATATGTCCCCTCTGTTTCGGGATCTCTTATTTTTTGTTGAAGCTATTGACCTTTGCTTTCTGTCTTCTTTTTTATTACTCTTGTTTGAATTTTATTAATCCTTGCAAAGAACCAATTTTGAATCTCTTTATATTCTGATTGTAAATGTATTTTCATTTTTATTCAGATTCTTTATATTTCTTCCAAATTTGGGGTTTCAATGTCCTATTCTGTTTCAGCCTTTCAACATTTTTATGCTTTTTCTAAAAGCATTTTAAAATATGCATTCTCTAGTGTCTGTTATGGATTTGTGCATTTGAAATTGTGGTCCCTGGCACACCTTAAGTGTTTGGCCAGGTAACAATGAATGAGTGTGTGAACGAGTGGCCAGGACAGAACTAAGATGATCAGTTTGTTCAGCAACCAGCTGACTGCTCCAACAGCCCTGGAGGCTTTGTGCTCTCTTCTCAGAATGTGAAGCAGGCAGTTGCATGCCTGTCTTTTTCATGCCAACCTCCCTATGAGGACCTTTGATTTCCTTCCCCACTCCCATCACTCATAATTACAGCAGCAGCGAGAATCGCATGTTCTCTGCCAGCATCTAAAGGGCCCTTCCTTGTCAATGTTCTCCCAAGGAAAGATTGCCTCCCACACCTCTCTCCATTACAAAAGAGCCCAAATGACTCTGGGTATTTTAAGGGGTACAACGTTGTGACAGTGACAGGATGATGTGGTATTAGCACAATGACTCCGTTGGATGTGCCATTAGGGCTTTTCATGTCATTTGGGTGACTGCTGCTTTGTCCACATTTAGCTAGGTGAGTCCCAGAGCTGAGGGAGTTTATTTTCAGTGTGGGAGGAAAGGCTTCTGGATCTGCATGGCCTGCCCTCCCCTCTCTCTGTGTTTAAGTTTCAAACTTTACATAGTTCCCCCTACCTTAAGAGGCACAAGGCTATAAAAGTGAGTCCCTATACACCAGTTAATAGGGTGTAATCGTACTGGTGAACCAACTATAAACTGACTGTGTATCTGTGTGTGTGTGTGTGTGTGTGTGTGTGTGTGTGTGTGTGTGTGTAAACTTGTATGGATTATGGGATGGTGGGCTAGGTGCAGTAGAGAGTTGTTCTTAGGAAAAGTAGAAAGATACCAAAGAAAGGCTAACAGTGGATATAGCAGATGCCACTCAGGTTGGTAGGAGGGACTTTGCAAAATCACTTGCTTATCACTCTATCCTTGTGTAGATGAAATATCACCAACCATTTATTATAGACAACATTCAGATATTTTGAAATATTTAATTATCTAAGGAAGAAGTTAAAATCTGGTTCTGATAAGTTTCTGAACTTCAAAGCCCAACAATTACATTCACCTTGATTACTGTTGTATTTCAAGGACTTAATTTTCTACCTACCAGATAGTCTGTGTTTAATAAATGTTTGCTAAGTGAACACTAAGTACATACCTGCTGCTAGTAAACATTCCTTTCTAGTTACTTTCTTCAGGGCGTCTGTTACTAAAGTACTTCTTACAAAGATTATCAGTAATTTGATTGACAGATAGATGAAGTCCTATACATTTGAGTGACTTTAAGTTTATTGAGTGAGCGTCCAACAAATTTTCACTAAGTATCTGTTAAGTACCACACGTTGGCTTGGGTATTGGAAATGGAGCGGAGAACAAAGCAGTTAAAAATCCCTGCTTTCATGAGACTTCCGATACAAGCTATGTCAACATCCAAATATGTAAGTGATATAGTCCTAGATGGTGGGCAATCTAAGAGAGCATGGCAAGCCTCAGTGACAGTACCTAATGGTGCAGTTTTGCTGTGTGTGTGTGTGTGTGTGTGTGTGTGTGTGTGTGTGTGCGCGTGCACGCAAGTACATGCATGCACACGCCTCGTGCCCCTGTGGGAATCAAAGGACAGACAGTGGGAGTTGGTTCTCTCCTTCTATCCTGTAGCATTGATCTCAAGTCTTCAGTCTCAGAAGCAGGTGAGCCTGCTAAGCTATCTTTGTGTATGTGTATATATATATATATACACACACACACACACACACACACACAGAGAGAGAGAGAGAGAGAGAGAGAGAGAGAGAGAGAGAGAGAGAGAAGTTTGCTTTATGATATTTTTATATTTAATTATTTATTTACTCATTCATTCATTTACTCACTTATTGTGTGTATGTATATGGGTGTGTACTTGCCATATTATGTGTGTGGAGGCCAAAGAGTAATGTGCCGGATATTATGAGGTTCTGGAGAATGAACTCGGGTTGTCAAGGCTTACTACCTGATGAGCCATCTTGCAGGCCCAAGAAGTTTACTTTTGAAAGAATCCTTGAAATAGGAAACAAAGCTTGTGTATGCCTGGGAACAATTGTTCTGAAAGGGAACAGCAAATGTAGACATCCTGCGCAAGGGAGTGTGTCTAGGATGGGGCAGGGAAGAGCTGGGGAGCAGTGTAGATAAGGTTATAGACAATCAGAGCCAGGTCGGGGGAAAGTCTGCAGGTTATGCAATGAGCCTGGCTTTTAGAACACATTTGGAGAAGTTCAAAACCAACAGTGACTCATCTCACTTTTGTGGGGTCACTCTGGTTTCTATGGTGAGAAGAGACTGAAAGCGGACAGAGCTGGAAGCAGGCACAACTTTTGGAGATAACTGCAGAAATGCAAGTGAGAGATGGTGCTGGTGATGCAGGGGTGGCTGCAGTGTGGGTGGTAAGGGGGAGTGAAATTCTGGTTGGAATATTGAAGAAAATGTTTATAGATTTATTGGTGGGCCTGAAATAGGATGTAAGAGACCGAAGTTTTATACCATGAGAAATTATTAAGGTGGCATTGTTACTAAACTGGGGGAAATGGTGGAAGATGATGGTTCGTAAGGGGCAATAAGAAACTCAGTTCTAGATGTACTGACTTTGATGTGGCTAGTGGGATGTCCATGAAAGATATTAAGTAAAGGCACTGCGTATATGATTCTGGAGTTCAGGGTAGAGATTGTAGTAGGATGCAAATGTTTGTGTGTGTGTGTGTGTGTGTGTGTGTGTGTGTGTGTCTGTCTGTCTGTCTGTCTGTCTGTCTCTATGTGTGTCTTTTATCTGTGTATATGTAAGTAAACATGTAAACATACATGCATATATGCATACACATAAAGGTTACACAGCTTATCAATAGGTTTTTAAGGCTATGAAATGTGATGTTGTGAATTCTCTTGGGACGTGTTCATTGATTTTCCCTCCTTAGAGACCATTACATTATTTCAGGAGCCCTACTGTAAGCAGGTACACACTACAGAGTATGAGTTAGCCTTGCAGATGCCCCTGCAGGGAGAAGGAGGGTGCATCACCGGGAGTGCCGTTACCTGAGTGCAGCTGTGGGTGCTGAGTCAGCTCTACCATCATCCTTTCCTCGAAGAGGAGGGCATGTTACCCACTATTACAAATGTGCAGCTTAACTCACCCAGACAATGCCGTTCCACCATGCTGACCCTTCCTCCACATGTTTAAATATGGGGCACGGTCTACGAATGAGTTCCTTTCCTGTTTCTCTGATGGCTCATTCACCTCAAGGTGAGATTTTAGAGGTAGAAGTGACAGATAGACAAGAGATAAATCAAGGCATGCTTAGGAATGGCCAATACTCCACTAGCCATGAAACCCTGAATGCAGCTTCTCTCAACACGTTGTCGGAAATATTCTCTTCCAAGGATTCCTAAAAAAGACTGTCCTACCTTCATAGGGCTGCACTGGGTGCCAGGGGTACAGAGATATTTGAGAAGGGGTGAGGAAAAGTTTGGTAGGTTCCTATAAGGGACTTAACTAATAGCTCAAGTAAAAATACAAGATGGAAGGTACTAGAAAACAGAAACATGGTTTCATTTGGCAAAGTGCTTGCTGAGCATGCAGAAGACCCTGTAGTCAGTGTATTTTTGGCACCGCATAAATGGGTTTGGGAAGTGGAGGCAGGAGGATCAGAGGCTTAACACCATCCTCAACTACAAAGAAAGTTTAAGGCAAGCCTGGACTATATGATGCCTGCCTCAAAGGGCAGAGGGATGATGATAGCATCATGTTGACATGTGTTTTGGGGTAATCAGATGAGAGATTCCCTGGTGCTATGGAGTCAGAGAAAAGCATATTAAAACAAGAGATGGAGCTTGAGCTGGCCCTTGAGAATTGGGGAAACTTAAGATGGGACACATAGGTTTTCTTGTGTAGCTGTGCAGGTCATGTATACACAATGTTGAAGCACACTAATTTTTTTTTTATCATATTCTGTGTATATCTTCAGCCTCCCCTTACTGGAGAGATGACCTAGGAGGGAAAGACTATGGATAAGATTAAGAGGTTGAACTATGTATCAAATACTTGTTTGCTTCTAGTTAAATATCTACCTACTCATTCATCAAATGAAGTGTACACTAACTGAGCAGGCCACCCTGAGCACAGTGGGGCATTTATGCAGGGAAGTGATGGCAAACGCATATGGGTTCATGCCACATGTACAGGCTCAGATGTCAAGAAATGACCTTAGAATTTTGTCTTGGGGGCAATCAGTAGCTATAGTACTTTGAGTAAGTGCTTGAATTCTCTATAAGTAATGATTTGTAAGATGTCTTGACAGCAGTGTTTGAGGTGGCTCTGGCTATGAAATGACTTATGGCAGAAAAGTGAAGGAAGACAAATGGCCCCGTAAAGAGTAGAGAGTATTGGCAGAGTCAACAGAAAGTCATGAAATTGTTTCTAAGCAGAGGTCCACAGAGAGTCTAGCCCATCAGCCACGTGGGTGCTTGACAGATGCTTCAAGCCTCCACGGTTCTTGAATCCAAGGGGAGACAGAAAAGAAGTGAGCCCCCTGCTGTCTCTGTATCTATCTTTTTCTCTGTTTCCCTGACTCATTCTGGCTGTTGTCTGTCGACAAATATATAGTGCATGTCCACACTTCAAGCAAGCCTGCTAATAATGAGGTCAGAACTCAGATAAGAAGATACAGTGAGTCAACTCAGTAATGGTCAAGACATCGATCACGGCTTAAAACATGACCAAATATTGCTAAACTCGATTTTCTCTACAATCCAATAAAATTAGCATTACCATCTCTTCTTCCTGATGAGGAAGGCTGCAGGGAGGCTGAAGGACTTGTCATGGCACCCAATTGGCAAGGTACATCTCTAGCTCTTGTCTGTGGAACTGAGATGCCGCCTTATCATCTCTAGTGCTGCCTTAGGTTATGTTTTATGGACTTCCTCTGTGATCCTGGGACATATTGCAAGCATGTAGGTGGGAAGGCCCTGGGTTAGAGGAGAAGGGGGCTTTCTCTGTTGCTTGCTCTGTTTTTTTAGGGGGGTGGTAAGCCTTGACCTTTGCCAGAACACAGTAGCAGGCCCAAGCTTGATGCAGACACACAAGAGGGGCTTCTACTCACAACTCTGTTATCTGTGAAGAGGGTCACGCCCAGCTTAGCTATAGACATATCACCTCTCCAGGGTAGAAAATGTTAACAGATCCTGTAAGGCTAAGATGTCCAGCAGGGGCCTTCCTTCCTTTAGTGCCCAGAGGGCTTGGCCCATAACCACAGTGTCACTGAATAGAAGGAAGACCAGTCCTACTCCTCTCTCATTGTCCCTTGCGTAGTCAGGCTGCCTGAAACTGCACCAGCTCCCCTTTGCCGCTGGCCCATCAGAGCTACCTCATGTTTCTTGCCTCCACTTCAGAGAGCGTTGGTATATATAATGCTAAGTCCTCCATTTGCTAGCACTGAGACTCCTGTAGGCACTTGGAACTCTGGGAAAGCCAGCTCTTGCCTAGGCAGGGAACTGTTCTCTCAGAGTCAGAGATATGGAGCCTTTCCTGAACGTGAAGGTAAAGTGAAGCTGGAGGAAGTGGCGGTATATTTGTGTGCTGGGATTGTCTTAACAGAAGACACGGATGCGTTACCTTAAACAACAGAGATTCATTCTTACCCAGTTCTGGAAGCTACAATTCCTATGTTGAGGTCTCGTCAGCATCCTCTGAGGGTGCGCTCTTTAGCTTGCAGATGACAGCTTTCTCACTATGTTTGCTCATAGCATATCCTCTATGCATGTACATCCCTGGTACCCCCTGTGAATCTGTTTCCCCTATAAGGACACTACTGAGATAAAGCTAGGGCTCACTCGAATTTCACTTTAACCACTCATTTAAAGGCCAGTTTCTACATACAGTCACAGCTGGATTACTAGGATTAAGGCTCTGACATAAGTTTAACTGAGAGACAGAATTCAGCCCCAAAGAGTGGGGAAAGTCCTCACCTCAATCGTTGTTTCTACTTGCCTTCACTCCATCCAACTCCTTCCTGTTTTCTTTCTAACACAGGCTGGATACAGAGAACAAAGGGCTGGTGTCTTAGAAAGACCTTGACAGCCTACTCATGATCAGGAGCATTTGCTCTTGGAAACCATCCAACCCCTGCACAATTGGGTCCTCTTGTGGTACAGGGACGGGAGACTTTCCAGCTTCGTGTATTAAACTAATTAGGAAAAGAAAAGAAAATTCTCCAAAGACAACACTTTTTTAAAAAGTCAAAGCAGATTCTATAGCTCGGGCATAATGACTGCTGATCCTCATCTGCATGACGAAAGCTCAGGAGTCATTCAACAGACGCTACCCACCCCACTCCCACTTCCTACTCAGCCCTCAGTGAAAATCATCACAGTCCCCAAGGTATTCTTCTTAGCTAACATGGGCCACAATGGACTCTCCCTTTTCTAAAACTTCTATAACAACTGAGAGAGAGAGAGAGAGAGAGAGAGAGAGAGAGAGAGAGAGAGAGAGAGAGCGAGCCTAGCTGATATGTATTATATGATACTCGGGAGCCTACATATATATCCTTCTGTCTAGCCATCCATCCGTCCATCCATCCATCTATCCATCCATCTAATAAACTAAAGCCTTCAGAGACAAGGCCCACCCATTCCTGACCTAAGTTTTGCTTGCTTGAAGCTCCAAGAAGAGGCACCAAGTAGGTTTCTCACATCTGCTGAATTGAGTAATTAACTAGATTATCTAAAGTAGGAGTATTCCCCAGGCTCATAAATTTAGAAATTTCATTTAATCAAATAAGGTGTTCAATAGGTCATTGTATAGATTTTGTGGATTACGGCTTTTGAAAAAGTTTAAAATACAGCAAAATAATTTCTTCTGTCTCGGATATATGATGTAAACTAAGCACTGGAACCACATTAGGCACTGGCTTCCCCTTTGCCCTCCTGGGTGTCTGCACCTTAGGGGTCACCCCCTTGTCCTCCTGGGTATCTGCACCTTAGGGGTCACCTCCTTGTCCTCTGTCTGCACCTTGGGGATTACCCCCTTATCCTACTAGGTGTCTTCACCTTGGGGATTACCCCCTTATCCTACTGGGTATCTTCACCTTGAGGGTTACCCCATTGCCCTCCTGGGAATCTGCACCTTAGGAGTCACCCTCCTGCTTCCCTGGTATCTGCAACTTGGGGGTTACCCCATTGCCCTCCTGGGAATCTGCACTTTGGGCATTACCCCCTTGCCCTCCTGCACCTTGGAGGTTGCTCGGCCTCTTTACAATCTTTTACCATTTGTAAAATAAGAGGATACACTCTTAGATGCCAAGTGATTTTCTTTGGCTGCAGTTTTCCGAGAGCGGAGGTGGTGGTCTGGAGAAGGGTCCTGAAGCTATATCCAATGCTTCTGTGTGGAATATAAGGAATGATTAGTCATTTCAACAAAGCTACAGGAGGGAAGACAGGTGGCATCTGTAGACATCTTCTCTAAGGTCACTCTCAGCAATGAAGCACTCTGAAATTATGATTCATACAAATCCCTTGAGAAACTTGTGGGGCCCCATAGTCATCCGCAAGAACACTTGCGTACATTGTAAGTAGGAGTGCTCATTAGCAGAGGTTTCTGGTCAACCAAATGCTGGGTGAGCACATATTATGTGACTTGATCTAAATTCAGGAAAATATGCCCTGGGCGTAGGACTTCCATACATAAATTTGTTTAATTGCATTGATGTTAAATGTACAATTCAGAGGGTAATGAGAGTGGCTGTCTGTACATGACAGTTGTGGGTAATTTATACTTTCCTGTTTGTGCTTTTCTGTAGTTTTCAAATGCTCATGTGCTATTTTTATAATTAGAAGAAAAGAAAAGAAAATGATGAACACCAGTCAGGGTAAAAAGAAAAAAAAAAAAGGCCCGAAAACTTCAAAACTTACTTTAGTTCACTTTAGTAAACATTTGTCCATGTCATTCAACAAACATTTATCACTTACACTCTCATAAGTACGTGTGGGTTACCAGGGACTGAGACAAGATGGAATACTGTTCACAGGAAAAGATGTTTCATAGAAGACAAAGCTATTGAACTAGGCCTCCTTGGAAAGGTTGACAATTTGCACACTAGAGTAGGCATCTCAGGCAGAGGGAACACCCGTACCTGGAAGATGCACTGTGCTGGAAAGAGACTGTGAAGTGTACAAGACAGACCCTGTTGAAGAAATTCAGCAATAGCCTGGATCCAGATCAATGTGTTCAGGGTCTCTAACTGCCAAACTGGAGCCAGTGTAGGGTCCTGAGCAGAGGAAGGCTGGGCTGGCAGACTGGCTGACTGCAGCGGGCTCAGGGGCGGGGTGGGGGGGGGCGGTGAGGCTGGCACAGCAGTTAGGCTGGAGGGATGCTCTCAGACATCCTGGATCTTTGGGAAGGAGGCTTTTCTGGATATGGATACCTCTTAGTCCTGTGCTTTTCTCTAGTGTTCTTGGTTATTACCACTTAAGGAGATCAGGGTTTAAGCTATGTCACTAATATATTCTCTTGGTGGGTAAGGCTAAGGGCTGTGGAATTTGGAGTTGTGTTTATAGCTTTAATATCATGGTTCCTCCCACCTCTATTTTCTCGTTCTTACTCTCCCCCGTCCCATGCTATCAGCCTTTAGTTCACATTCTTTTCAGTAGGAACAAGAATTAAGTCTTATGAAGCTCTTGGATATATCTTATAATGTAATAGGGTGGGCTTTTTAACAGCCGTGTCAGCTAAGTCAGATATTTTTGGAAGAGATGCCAGGGAACTGTTGGAGGTGGACCAAGAATAGGATGGGCTATAGGTGACTGTTTGCTGTCAGTAACCTTTGAGCTCTAAACAGCTTTGTGAAAACCTCAGCTGCCTCATAGTATGCGCAATGCTCATCTCCCGTGTGAGCTAGCAGCAATTGCTGGGGCCCCTTAGGAGCTTTTCATTTAGGGGCTGTCAGGTGGAGCAAACTTCAGAGAGGGGAAAACTTCAGGGAGTCTGTGAAGCCAAGTAGGAGGGTACAGAACAGAAATGGTGGATCCATTTCAAAACGAGGCCAATTGTATGACCAGATTGCCTTTCTTCTTTTCCTATTTATTTATTTGTTTATTTTAAATTTGTGGTTGTGTGACATGGCCCTGGGTAGAGTGTGCTACCACTGTAGTCCTCAGGCTGGTCTTGTATTCACACCCCCTCTGTCTCGGTCTCCTGAGTGCTGGGGTTGATAGGCATGTGCCACTGAGCCCAGCCTCAGAATGCCATTCCTCTATTTAAAAAAGATTAAATCCTCCTTCCTGGGAGCTCATTGTCAGCCGCCTTGTTTGTAGCCTTATTATGAATTCAAAAATCTGTCACATCTGGAAGATCTGTGCTTGAAGTGTGAACGCTATCCCGGGAGTCGCTTTTTCCCCCTTTAATCATAGGAGCATCTTTTAGGTGGGGTGTTATTGTCAAGACTAACTTGGAGAAAATTGGCTGCATTTGGGGCTAAATGACAGTGATTATTCCACAGCTCATCGAGAGCTTGAAGGGGGAAAAATGAATATTTAAATTTTTGTATTGGACCAGAAACCACTTGTCTCAGAATAAAATATGGTAGCTGGAGAATGGCAGCCCCAGAGCCCTGACATGTGGGCGAGCCTTTCTTTATGAACCAGGCGTATTCCTGAGATCCCATGTGTCAATCAGTTTTTTTGTTAAATGGAATCTTTGTTTTCTCCTTCGTTAGCTTGCCCTGTAATTTCGGCAGTGTTTGATGTTCATCCCTGGTTGATCTTGAGTCGGTGGTTAACTGCTAACACTCAGCTCAGCATCTGAGCACATCTCCCTTGCTGTTCTTGCTTTTCCTTCTTTGCTCTTTCCCAACAGAGGCTTAAGGAATAGATACGGTGTGCCTGGTACAGTAATGGGTGTTGGGAATGTGAGTAAAGACCATGGGGTGACAGCTGCAGGAGACAGAGAGAACCCAAATCCCGTGGGTGCAGAGCATCTGTGATGCCGCAGAACCCCTCTGTCTAGAGTGGGCAGAGAGAGCTTCCTGGACTGAGAACTGAACCATTTGATGGTATGAGGAAGAACCTGCTTGGGTGATGCCAACCTAAGGACCAGCATCAGAGACATGGTTGGGGCTGGTTTTCTGGAACATTGATGCTGGGTAGTTTTGGTGCCAGTACAGAAAGTCAAGCAGTTGATTGTCTATGCTTAGCCTTCTCTGTGAGCAGAGGTGAACAGTTTAGCCTTTATTAACCTGATTGGGTTGGAAGGGAGATTTTTCTTTGTGAGTGTGTGTGTGTGTGTGTGTGTGTGTTTGATCATTTTGTAGTCTGAAATGTCTTCAAGAAGACACATCTAAATAAGATGAAAACTGAAGAAAGCATGTATATTTTCATTTCCAATGGAAGCTCCATTTTTTTGACTCAGCTTTTTAAAGAAATATTTATATAGAAATTATACTTCTCCCATAGTAAAGACACAGTGTCAAGAGTTAATTGATAGATTGAGGGAAAATGGCATGTAATACAAAGTTCTAATATAATCTTGTACAAAGAGTTTCTTCCAATGTATTTTAAAAATACCACCAGCCACAAGGGAGATGATTTCCTTTATAAAGGGCTTGCTATGCAAGCATGAGGTCCTGATCCTGATTCTGATCCCCAGCATCCATAAGAGCTGGGCACAGTGACAGCATCCTCCTGAATCTGAATCCTGTGCGGAAGAGGAGACAGGAGGATCTCTGGAGCTTGCTTCCAGCTACTCTGGTAGATTCTAGGAGCTGTCCAGCTTCAGTGAGAGAGAGAGAGAGAGAGAGAGAGAGAGAGAGAGAGAGAGAGAGAGAGAGAGAGAGAGAGACAGAGAGAGACAGAGAGACAGGAGAGAGACAGAGAACAAGACAGAGAGAGAAAAAGAGAGAGAGACAGAAACACAGAGAGACAGACAGAAAGAGACAGAGACCAACACACACACACACACACATACACACACACACACACACACACACAGAGAGAGAGAGAGAGAGAGAGAGAGAGAGAGAGAGAGAGAAAGAAAGAGAGACAGACAGACAGACAGACAGACAGACAGACAGAGACAGAGTCTCAAAAAATGACTCAGGTCACCAGCAGCTCCACTTAAGCCAGCTGCAGTGAATCCCATCTGTAATTCCTGCACTCCTATAGGGAGCCAGGAAACAAGGACAAGAGATTTGTTCAGAAGCCTGGGAGCCAGGTAGCCTGGTGTTTACAGAGTGACAAGAGAGATCTTGCCTCAACAAGGTGGGAGGAGGATAGCCAACTCCCTCAAGTTGTCTTCTGACCTCCACATACATGCTGTGGGATGCACATATATGTGCGCATACATGATATGTACACAGGACATAATAATAATAAATATAAAAAATAACACAGAGAATGAGTAGGGAAGAGACACAATATTGACTTCTGGCCTCTACATTTCCTGTGCACACATACACACATAAGGTCACCAGCCACAAAATGAAATGGACAGAAGAACAAGCAATCAATAGGCTGTAGTTTTCGTACATTGCACTGGTCATCAGTATCGTGGCTAGTGGACTGCTTTGTAACTGTGCCTCTGTTTTTATCTCAATGACTTAAATCTATGTGTTTGTCCGGTGCAGATATTTGTAATACATATACTATATACACACTATATTTGTAATAATATACATAGCATATGTGTATTAAAGCAAGTTACAGAGCACTGTAAACAGTATTATTCTATTTTAAGGAGTACACAAATAGCCTGACACTTGCTTTGGTTTTGTGGAAGTTTGGATGTCCCTGGAGATAGGTGAGAAGACAGATGCAAACACATCTGGCCATGAACACCTGTCACAGCAGGATAGAAAGGGAAGCCACATGTTTTTGTATTGCCTACTTCATCACTTTTGTAATTTTAGAGTTTTCACATAAATATTTAAAAATTAAGAAATTATTAAAACATTTTCTCCACTGCTATCATCTAGCCATAATGGAATATTAGAACTTTGTATTACATACCACTTTCCCCCAATGTACCAATTATCTCTTGACACGGTGTCTTTACTATAGGAGAAGTGTAATTGCTATATAAATGTTTCTTTAAAGCAGAGAAGAAGTCCTTCCATTACATCGAGTGAGATGAGCCCCTGCCCTGACTCGTCTTAGGGATTTACCAGCATGTGGCAAGTAGTGTCTTTAGCGCTATCCCATCATATCTCTCTCTCTCTCTCTCTCTCTCTCTCTCTCTCTCTCTCTCTCTCTCTCTCTCTCTCTCAGCGCCCTCCCTTTCAGGACCCAGCATTGGCTCCTTTATTCAATCAATTCTTTGTTTCATCATTGTTAAATAAATGAAAACAAGTGTACCCACTGCCTATTAGGTGCTGGGCTTTGCCTAGACAATGGCCCGTCACCCTCCTTACTTCCCATACATTTTCTTCTTTTCCTGCTCTGGGTTGTCTTGAGGTTGTTGGAAGGGCTGACCTGCACGGGCTCTGGTTTGTCAATTCAGTGCTGCAGAGCTCTTTGGAGACTTATTCTCTGTAAACACACTGACCTGCCCCGATGCTGTGTAATAGAGGCTTTTTCTCGGCTCCATGCCCAGGGTAACAGAGCTGCCAGCCAGGTGTATGAGTGTTGGTTAATTAGGTGATTATATGTGTCCCACGGCCTCGGTTGTCTGTCGCTGGGTCTGGGCTCTGGGAAGCCCTCCCTCCATCCAGGAATGAATTTCTTCTGCAAGGCTCTAATGAAGAAAGATTCTAATGGGACCACTACCTGCCCAGCCTCCATCTCGTCTCCGGATGGCTCTGCTTCTGCCCTCACCCGATATACTGTGCAACCTGGTAGGTTCCAGTCTCTGTGACTGGATCTTGAGTGGTCTGAGGTCAAGACTTGCTTCTGATCATGTGATGTTCTGGTACTGTGCTAGGGTCATAGATCGCTTAGTAAACTAATAAGTGCTTGGATTTTTTTTTAGGATCCCAGCAAGGACCTGGGGTTGTATTCTCAACTGGAGGGACCGTGGTCCATGGTAGAGCTGAGCAGTTGGCTGGGCTTCTGGCATCTTCTCAAGTAGATGGTGTTCTCAGCTCTCACAGCTGGGGGCAGCTGAGGCAATAAGGAAGATCTGGGTCCTCTGCCGCTAGGGACCAGACTGGAAAAAAAATATCCATTTTACAATCTCTCATAACAAGAAATAGAGATGAGGACCCCTCATCTTGACTACCCTTTTCCAACTCTAGGCCCTGTGGCAGACAATTGATCTTCAGGCAGTCTTCATTAGGTTCTTCAAGGCTTTACCATCCAGGGGAATCAAATTGACTTCAGTTTCCAAGTGGATCTCATACCGCCTCAGATTTTCACAAAGTTTCAAAGTCCATACATGAAGCTCAGAAAAACCAATATAGAAACAACAATGACTCTTTTGGGGTACCAAGGTTAGGGTTCATTCCTATGCAGCCCTGAAGACTTTAAAGATAGTCAGATTCACCTTTAACAGAATAAGCTGATGCCATAATGGAACCTATACATTCTTCACGGACTGTCTTATTAGGTGTCCTTGCACCCTGCAGTCCGTAGTAATATTACAGAGGGATGTCAGCCTGGGGAGCTAATGTGTTTCTTTGCACCTACATCAGTGTTTGTGCATTCTCTCATGTCCTGCATGCCTACATTTCCTGAGCAGCCAGTTTAGAAAATACTGTTTGGTACTAGGGGAGCTAGCATTTGTTCCAAGCACTATCATTGGCTTTTCTGTGTAAATTTGGTGGTGGAGGGAGAAGTGTAAAAGGAGATTCCTCAGAGTGATGCTGTGGAATAAAGTGGGCAACACCTGTGTTTACAGATGTGCGCTTTGTCTAATATTTAATTGTAAAATGATTAGTAATAGCCCCCATATACAACCTATTTCCTGGCACGATTCATATGGCCCATTTTTCTATCCATGTGCTGTTGGGGATTTCATTTATAAACATCCTTATTGTTGAGCCACTGTGTTCCAGTTATAAGCTGTGTGTATGTCAACACTGCAGAAATAAAATTCATACCCCCTGGACCCATGCAGATTGATTTGATTCTGGAATGAATAGAAATATAACCTGTGCACGTCAAATGTATTTCTAGAGCATCTGTGGTCCATGGGGGAGCTTGGAGGAAAAACAGAAAGACATTCAAGGCACACTTTCTTTCCTCTGAGAATCTATAGTCCATCCAGCAAGCTTTTACAAGGCTTCTGGGAGCGGCACACGCACAATATCAGTCTTTTGAGGTCGCGGACTATTATTATTACTATTTTCAATTACCCTTTATTGACCACCCTCTAAGATGTAGGAACTGCCTTAGATTGTGTTCCCTGGAAGTTGGCTTGGTACTGGAGAATGCACGCAGACTGTTCAAGGGTATGCTTCTAGGAGATGCTTTTCAGGGACATGAAGGAAGCCAACACTGAATGGAAGAGAGGTGGTAGACCATTGCCGCAGGATGTGCCTTCAGGGGCGTGTCTCCTAGAAGCCAGCATGATTTCAGATTTCAGGGAGTGCAGCTGCAAGGGGTCTGTGTAGTTTGACTGAAGGCACCACCGCCGTGGTGTGCACTGCAGGCACTCAGATGCATCCTCGTCACTACAGTGCACACTTTTGAGAACTGTCTGCTCATCTTTCCTTTAGCCCTAAAGAGTCATTGTGCCTAATCTATACGTTTTATAGATGAGGCGATTAGACAGGCAGAAAAGTGAAGTAATTTACCTAGGATTGCACTACCATTACAGGGCAGCCTGGCACAAGGGGGAAGCTGGTGACTATTAGACTATGTAGCTCACTTAATCTTCAAACAACGGTTTCGCGGCAGCGACGGTCCTTTCTATGAGATGACCTGAGAAATGGAAGTATCGAGGGACTAAATGATTTGTCCAGTGTCTCAGAACTAATGACAGGCGAGGCCAGGGTTTTCCTCATCAACTACAGTGTCTCATAGAGAGAATGTGTCCAGCGAGGCAGACGCTATTCTGCTTGGAGAAGACATCATAGCCCTCAGGCTGTTCATGGCCTGCCAGTTTGCCCTTCATTGCTCTGTACAGAAACGTGTCCTTCGCTGTAAATGAGTATGTCACATAGTCAGGCAATTTGCGTGACTTCTCTGGTCTCAGTTTCTCCATCTGTGAAGTGGGATGATGATGACCTCCGTGCGAGGATGAAAAGAAGCCACGTGAGAACTCTCCCAGCACGATCCATTTCCCTGCCCCAAGCTCAAGGATCCAAGGCCGACCAAAGACAGCCGTCTGAGGGCAGATCCCCTGAACACAGCCACGGTCTACTAATCCTCTCCTTTCTCCTTTGCTTCCTCAGAGGGAAAGACAGAGAGACAAAGTCCTCCATGCGGTTTGCTCCGAGTTCTAACACTAGCCTGTTAGTCTAATCATAACACAGTTCTGAGAAACAAACAGCGGACAGCAATTATATCTTACTTTTAATGTCTAATTGGCTGTAAGCTCGCTGTTAGTAAGTTTTCTCCCCCATCAAGGGTATGGCGCCTTATGTGTTTTGATTATCTCAGTGTCCCCTTCTGCAGCCAATCTTCTCATTATTAGAAAAGCCAATTAGATGTTTGTTCTCTGAGCATGTACCCAGGGAGCCCTAGCCATCCCCAGCAAAGGGTGAAGGGATGGAGGGAGCCTTCTGTTCCACATTAGCCACAAGGGTGTTCTCCCACTGCAATCTCTGACCTTGAATTCTTCCATAAGTTCTGCCCAGGTTCTTCCCCATGTGGGCGTCCTCGCCCATCTTCAGGGTAGCTCTTCTGGGATCTCTGATGCCCATTTCCTGCCTTGCACCATCTGTGCTAAACCTGCAGCCCAGGTGTGTTCCCTCCCTCCCTAAGCCAGTCACTCACACTGCAGGCCCCAATGCCATCCTTGGAAGCCTGTGCTACAGTGTGTCCTGAGATGCTAAAGACACACGCTGGTGCCTCCGCCCTGCTTTCCAATAGGAGCATCCCTGTCCATTGAGCTCTCTCCATTGTTGCTCTTACGTTAGGACCAGCCTCCTCCGGGGAGGCAGCCAGGGCTCCGCAGCCAGCTGGGAGGAGCTTCCCTTAAGTTAGGCCTCACAGCTTTTCATTGAAATGTCAAGCCTCTGCTGTGCTGGGCTAGGGCCCTTGTGAGGGTGCCTGATGCTTGGACATCCTGGAGGGGGTGGTAGGAGGGGTTGTGCCTGTTGCTATGGCAATACCCAGCTGAGATCCTGAACTTATTTCATGTGCGGTGAGTTGCAGGATGAATCAATGTCCTCACCCACTCCTCCTCTCCAGCTTCTTCATGTCTCCCCACAGCCTTCTGTCATCCTTCTCCTCCCCACTCAGCCTCAGAGTCCTCTTTGCTCAGTGTGCGCACTCACTCTCCCCCCTCCCCCTTCCTCTCATGCTACTAAGTTACTATGAGAGACTTTTTGATGCTTCTTATGGACCAGTACGTTTAAACCTTAATCAGGCATCCCTGGAATGTCTTTTTCTTAGGACAGACATGTCCAGCCACATGTGTCCCAGGAAAGCTTTGAATATAGCCCCAGATTTCTGTGGATGACAATGTTGCTTCACCATGTCTAAAGCCTGGATATGTATAGCGGCTCTAACAGATTACCTGAGACTAAGTGATTTATAAAGAATTGATTTTTTTTTTTTTTGGCTCATAGTTATGGAGGTCAAAAGTCCACTGGCATTAGAGGAGGATCTTGCCTTTGTCATGAGCAGTCTCTGTGATCACAGACTCTTCTAGAAGGGTAGAGTGTGGTGTTCTCATATGGCAGAAGATGGAAGGGAAACATGGTGAAGGTTTTCTCCACGAAGCCTTTTCATTACTGCACCATTCCTTTCAGGAGGACAGAGATCTCGTAAGCAAACCCCTCATCGAAGGCCCTGCCTCCAATGCTGTCATGTTGGAATTGAGTTTCTAAATGCACAGCAGGCATGTTAAAGTGTGCACTGCTGAGATTTTTTGCAGAGTTCTTATCTGGAGGCTGTGTTGGGAGCCAAGGCTCTGCATTTCCAAAAGGCCCCAGCTGGTTCTGAGGCGGATGCTCCAGGCCCAGAGGCCACCACCCTATGAGAACCTCTGCTCCAGGATGAGTTTGCCCAGTTGGAATTAGTAGTGACTAGAGTAGTCCTTTCTGCATTGATTCTAAATGACTGGACCTACTCTTTCATACCTCACATATTTGTTGAATGACTTTTCAGTGGCAGGCACTGTTAGGTGCTTGATATCCAGAAAAATGCAAAAGCCCTTCTTCAAGTATTCATGGATATGGAGAGGAGAAAGTCAGGAAATATATGCTATGATGAACAATCTAGTATTCTATGAGTAATAAAACAGAAGAGGGTTGGAAATGGGCAATTGTTTCTTTGCTCATGGCAGGTAAAGTATTTAAGTGAGGATAATTAATAGTGATTCATTCTCCCAGCCGCAAGACTGTCTAGCGGGAGTTAGGCTTTACCTATTTAAGTTAACATTAAAATCCAATATTTGTAGAATATTCACTGTATTTCAGAGACTGTAGCATGCACGGCATATGTTGGCTTTCCTGCTCCGTCACTCTGTGCAACCTCAGGCAAGTAATTCAACCATTTGGGCCTTTAACTTGTTCATCAGAGGAAAAAGATGGTTGTGCTAGTGTCCACCTCAAAGGATTGGGGAGAAGCCTGGGATGTCATGCCAATGTCGATCAACTGTGCACAGAAATCACTTAATAAAATGTTGACTGTCATTTCTAACATACTTTGGCTTATTGCCCTAAAATACAAACTTCAAAGTAGCCCTAGAGAAACTCCTATTATCCGACTGTATCACCCAGACTAAATTGCCAGTGTTTGGCCAAGAGCATAGGGCACAGGTTAGGTTTAAACGTGGGGCTTAGAGGACCCCATAGCATTCGTGGAAAGCTTCGGTGACACTAGCCGGAGGAAGCAAGCCTCTCTGGACATTGAAGACATCGAGGTTATTGAGATGAGATATGAGGAAGGTTTTCCAAGATGGCTGGGAGTTTGAAAGTGAATCCTATAGACTTTGGGGGTTGGACTGTGAGGTTGACAATTAAAAGCATTTCCCAGGAAGGATGGCATTTAGCCATCCCTCAGGCTTGGATGTACAACCATCAGGCTTAAGCTTTGCCTGGCCTGATCACTTAGAGACCCAGGGTTGGCCTGGAGGATGTTTTCTGTCCCACCACATCCAGGGTCCAGTATCATAGATGCTGAGTGTTTCTTAGAAGGCCGTGAGGCATTGCTTTCTGATGTCCCTACCAAGGACTTCCTCTTCCTTCTTTGATCCCTATACCCACAAGGGCCGCTACAGGTTTTTCTGGAACCAGGGAGAGTTCCCTGGGCCCTTGGAGTCCTCCAGGAATCATGCATCTGTGCTCATGCTCAACTGAGCTGTCTTTTCTGTCTCCCTACCCAGCTTCACGTACAGCTGTGCCCGTCACTGTATGAGAGGGCAGAGTCTAGCAGTCTTGTTTTAATCCTTTCCCTGGCTCATCAGAGATAAGAGTGATAGAGCCTCTCTCTTCCGGGGAGGATTAGAAGTTACTCTTTGTGGTAAGATAGACCCAGGAAGAGCTTATTAAATGATAATCCCTGATAAATTCCCTCTAATCATCCACTACCTATGCCCTCTTAGTCATGGAAAAACCCTACACATTCAGTTAACTCTTTGAGAGACCTTTCTCATCCCCCTTCCTTCTCTCCAGCCCCTTCCCTCTCCTAGTTCCCTCTCCTTTTTCTCCTCCCTCCTTTCTAATGGCTTCAGATTTGTTTGTTGTATGTGTACATATATATTTGCATGTTCATGTGGGTGTGAGTACACACGTGCTTTTAGATGCTTGCCTTCTGACACATGCTTGCATGGAGAGGACAGACATCAGCCTCAGGTGTAATTCCTCAGGTGCCAATCACTTGGTTTGAGACAACTGAGACAGGTCTCTCTGGCCCTAGGAGCTTGCTGGTTAGGCTAAGATGGCTGTCCAGAAAGCCCCAGTGAACCTCCTGACTCCACTTCCCCAGAGCTGGAATGACAGGGGCATTGCTTAGCAGGAGTATTGCTAACTGAGCTGTCCTTCCATATCTTGCCTCAGATTTAACCAGAGCCAACCATTACATTTATGAAGATTTATTCTTTTGGCAAACATGGCCTGTGCTCCTACTGAGAGCTAAGTTAAGGTGGGAACTGGGCTAGGTCTGCCTGCTCCTTATAACTGTGTGTGTAGCCTTGTGGTGGAGAACTCTGTACTGACTTCAGTAGTTACAGGGGAGAACTATGTGAGGTATTGGGACTAAGTACAAGAAGCCTGGGTGTGATAGCCTCTAGGGAGGCTTCCCAGTAAATGTCATGTTCAATCAGGTTTTGAATCCAAACATTTGAGATAGGAAAGGGGCAGCAAGCACTCTAGAGTGTGGTGGCAACATGGACAAAGATCACAGAGATAGGAAAGAACATGGCACTCAAGAAGCTGCCGAGAGCAGGACTATCTGGACCTTAAAATAAGACCTAGAGGCTTATTAATGTTTATAAAAGTAGGGCTGAAGAGATGGCTCAGAGGTTAAGAACACTGTCTATTCTTCCAAAGGTCCTGAGTTCAATTCCCAGCAACCACATGGTGGCTCACAATCATCTATAATGTGATCTGGGCCCTCTTCTGGTGTGCAAGCAGAGTACTGTATAAATAATAAATAAATCTTAAAAAAAAAAAGCTTAAGCACTATAGCTAGGCAGACTCTCAGCTACTCTAACCCAACTAATCCTGGTCTGCGTCCCACCATGTTGTTCTCCTCTCTCTCTCTCTCTCTCTCTCTCTCTCTCTCTCTCTCTCTCTCTCTCTCTTTCTCCCTGCCCTGGTACGTGTGCCACATCATGAATCTCCCAGCATCTGATTCTATTCACTGAGACCCTCTCTTAGCCTGGAAGTCCCACCTTCCCTTACCTGCTCTAGCTATTGGCTGCCAGATCTTTACTAAGCCAATCAACAGGTGAGGGAGGAAGAACATTTACAAGATATGATACAGATGAGCACCCATGAGAATAGCAGTACCAAAGTCCAGCCAGTGCTCAGCTCTTTGTTGGTACAGCAGTCAGCATTTGACTATACAGAGACAGCCTTCACGCATTATACAAAAGGTCACCCCAACAGCTGCAGTTTTGTATTTGATAGGTGCTGGAAGACACAATTTAGGAAGGTTGGTGGGCTCAGACACACTAGAGGCTTTGGCCAGGACAGCCACTGAGGTACATTAAGAAGGGAAGGTGTATGGGTTAGATATGACAACTTCTTCCCCCTCCCCAACCCCACTCTGAAGACTAACAAGATCTCCCTGGTAGGAGAATAGCAGTTGTACAACTAGCCACAGGCCTAGGTTTCCACAGCAGAGAAGAAACCGTGATGTCAGGGTGCAGAGTTGAAACAACGCCCCATCTGGGTAGGATTCTGATAGTCAGATACCGTTTTCTCCTGCTGACACTGCAGCTGTGAACACCTGCACCTGGAGCTCTGTTCTCAAACATATTCCAAGTGAAAGCCACACTGTCATTTCTTTCTCTTCCCCACCCACAGGCCCAGGTAACACAGTGCATCGATAGAAGAAAAGAACAAATCTAGGCATGGGTTCTGGCTCTTTAAGATATTAGCCAGGAGATTTTGAGCCAGTCCCTTAGCCTTGCCATGCCGGCATGGTGTCCTTTCTGAATGTTTTTATTTATCTTTTTAAATTATATTTTTAAAACTTGAGATTATAATTACATCATTTCCACTCCCCGTTCCTCCTTCTAACTCCCCTCACACACCCTACTCTTTGGCTTTCTTTAAAATCCTAGACTCTCTTTTAAAAATTGTTTTTATATACATGCATACACACACACACACACACACACACACACACACACACACACGTGTGTGTGTGTGTTAATAAATACATTGAATATAACCTGCTCCATCCAGATAACGTTACTTATATGTATATACTTTCAAGGCTGACCATGTTATTGCATAATCAGTTAGTGCTCTCTTCCCTGGGGAAGTTTTTTCTCTCCAGCTCTCAGTATCTAGTTGTGTGTAGTTCTTCATCTGGGGTTGGGCCCTTCTGTGCTTTCCACTTTCAAATTAACACACCTTTTGGTGTCCTTGTTCAGGTCAGATTTCGGCAGCCATGTTGGTAAGACTCAACTATATTCTCCAATATTTCTGGAAGACACACTCTGACAGAAAAATTTCTGTTCCTCTGGCTCTTGCATTCTTTCCGCACTCTCTTTGGAAATAATCTCTGAGCCTTAGATGTAGAAGATGTGCTGTAGATTTGTCAGTTGAGTCTTGGGCCTACAGCTCTGCATTTTGATCAGTATGGTTTTCTGTACTGGTCTCTATGGCAAAGAGAGGTTTCCTAGAGGAAAACTGTACTTATCAGTGGGTATACGGCTAAAGATTTAGAATGTAGTTAGGAATTATACTAGCTTGGTAAAATGATATTTGTAGATTACTTTCCAAGATGCATTACCTCCCTGGCCTTAGGTGATTGGCCATGTTTCCAGTACCAGGGCCTCTTTGTTGGTATTTAACATATAGGGTGTAGATTAGAGTCCATATATGCTATGCCCTTGGCTGGGTGTCCAGCCCAGAGTAGATGCTTAAACAAGAGGAAGTAAAAACTATTTTTTTATCTCTTTAATTATGTGGAACCTTGTGGTCTAAGTCACAGGACAATATCTTAAGATGTTTTCATGATTTTCTTAGCATTCCAGATCGAGTATGTGCCTTTGAACAACTTAGGTGTGTTCTTGTGATTCTTCTTGTCCTCTGTCGCACACGGATGATCTAGAAAGTTGTGTGCCACAAGTAGTAAACATACAGAAGAGTTCTTTCCACCATTCTCAGAGGGTGGAAATAATGACCGTTATACATTTATTGTCTGTGTTCTGTTTCAGATGTGTACCCCAAGAGAATAGAAAGGTGGGGTTGAAATGAGCTTTATATACCTCTTAGAGGAAAGGGAAGAATCAACATGAATTTCTCTGAGGGCAGCTTCAGAAGGAACCATATAGAAAAGAGGGCCGGGAAGTACTGGAGTAGAACCTGGGGTGCGGGACAAAGTGAAGCCTACGGAGCTGGACTGGGAATAGAGGCACATCTGTTGCCTCACACGGACACCTACTGAAAAGATGAGTTCCTCTGCAGATAGCCGCTGGCACAGGTGTTTGTGGTGGTAGTAGGATGCTGGTCTTGTGGATTAGGCTCCTCACTAGTAAAGGGTGACTGGCATTTAGAGTCTGACTACCACTAAATTCCACATGGGCCAAGAGGGGTGGGGAGTGGTGCCTTGTACAGACATGTAGCCCAGTGCACCATCATCACATCTTTAAACATTTCACCTAGATCTTCTCTTGTCTCAGGTGATGTGCTGACATGTAAGTCTCTTGCGTTCATTATCACAGCATCAGTGCCAGGGAAATCTACTGCGCGTGCTTTCCAGAGATGCTGGCTTGAGTCCTAGAGGAACAAAAACTCATGAGCCACGGGCCCTTGCTTTCAAGCTGTTCTTATTAAAAAGTAGTTCTTCCTGGAGCAACACCAAAGAAGGTGATTGCCCTGGAGCTTCTTCAGGAAGCTTCAGAGAGGCCAACCAGCATCACCTAGGGTTTGATGCACAATCATTAATTAACACAGATATCTTCTCTGATAAGTTAATTTACCTTCTGTTCAGAATCTGGTGAGGAGGAAGAATGAAAGCCAAGGGAAACGATTATCGGAATCTCTTCTTTTTGGGTGTCTCCTCTTCTATACTGTGCTGAATATTTGAGCTAGCTAAGTGTACCTGCTGTATGCCAACAGAGATGCCATTTTGCAAGTGATCTATTTATTTCCAGAGAAGGAAACTCATATAGGCCTGTGAAGCAGAAGAATGCCAGCAGATTTATAATCTTCTATTAGTCAACAACGTTACTGAGAATCTCCTGTTTGTAGAGTAATATCCTTGGCATCGGTGGAATAAAACAAAAAATGTGAGATAAGGCTCTTTCTCTAAAAAACATTTAGCCTTAATAGGAAGAGAGGAACAATATGGAAAAGAGACAGAATACATAGAAATAGGATCTATAAGTATAAGTAAGTGTGAATAAGTGCCTAAGTGTAGCACTTAATGCTGAATTTTCAGTTGCAGGTGGTTTTTTTGTCTCCTGACTTAGCTTTCTTATGTCTTATGGATACCAAAGCCCTTGAGTGCCATTTTCCTTCCTTACTGATTTTATGCATGGTACCTACTCAGACATATTGAATGAATGTACGTGTCCCTATGATGTGTGCCTAATTGCTGAGGGAAATCCTGAGGTGATATGCTTAGAGAAAGCCTTGTAGATGCCTAGCAGTTTCCAAGTATGAAAGGACTCAGCGTCTGTCTGGTAGAACAAGGGAGTAGGGGAGGAAACAAAAAAGGAAGAGTTGTTGGAGAATGGCAGATCTGTGTAGTTCAGGCTTCCAACGAGGGTCTCCTGTGGCCTCATTCTTTTAGTCTTATGTTGCCTTATTTGCTTGTGCGGATGCAACCCTGGGTAGGCTTACCAGTACCACCCAGCTCTCTTCCCTTGGAATGTCTTTATTTCAATTAGCTAATAGAAACTTTTGTTGTTTTGGGTTTTTTTCAAATCCAGATGAAAGAAAAGTCCTCCAAAGCCTTGCTGGACATCTCTAACCCTTCTCTTTGTTTAAATCCCAATATTCATAGATCTGACTTCAGTAGCCTTGACCTTGACCAGAGGCGTCTCCATCATATCCTTAAATTTCGTAGAGTTTCCAGATGGAGTCTTGTGACAAGACTGATTCCACAGAGGATAATGATGGGAAGTGTGGCTGCACGTAAGATGAAATACTGAGAAAAGTGGGTAGGGCACGAGGCCTTTGCAGGATGGGCTGTAAGTCAGACGCCTTGCGCTTTGGCTTTGCTTGTGTAACTGGATGGAGACATAGCTGTATCCCTCATGACAGTCACTGGCCATCCAGGCCATTGGGGAGACAGTAGCTGTATCAAGCACAGGGACCTTGGGCTGAGCATACTCTGCAGAGAGCCTGTGTTTCTCACAGCAGCTTCTGGCTCAGCCAGGTGCTGCCTTGGCACTTGCTTGTGTGGACTCGTGTGCACGTTTATGAAATTACTCTCCAAGATCTGAGACATAATGAGATGACTTGCCTCCTGGAACCAGCTCACTAGCAGCTTTCTGTCCCCTCTCCTTCCACCAGCTTCCTCATTCTCCTTCCTTGCTGAGGGCTGAGAAGATAGCTACTGCTTTCCATTGTAGGAGCCCAGTGGGAGCTTTCCTATTTGTGTTTGTTTTCCTCTTAGCACAGTGGCTCTCAACCTCCCCAATGCTGCGACCCTTTAATACAGTTCCTCACGTTGTGGTGACCCCCCAACCATAAAATTACTCCATTGCTACTTCATAACTGTAATTTGCTACTGTTATAGATTGTAATATAAATATCTTATATGCAGGATGTCTAATATGTGACTTCCAAAGGGGTCGAGACCCACAGGTTGAGAATCACTGCCTTAGAAGGTGATGACAGTATGGGTGGGATTGGTTTCAGGTGTCCTGGGGCTACTGGATAAAAAGAGTCAGAGTCTCAAGAAGTTGAGCCACTATGGCTCCAGACTGTGGCCCCAGGTCCTTCAGGAATTTGCCTGTGTCCTCAAAGAAGTCATTCTGCTTCTCTGGGCTTGTTTCTCCTTCTAAAACATGATAGGTTAGGCCATGCTAGCTCATAGTTTTCTTCCAGGTATACAGGAAACCAGCTTCCATGACCCATGGGTGGGATACAGAATATCCGGGCTGCTCACTGTACATTGTGTCACTTCCCTAAAACATGGGGTAGCAAGGGCAGGCAGTAGCTCCATTGACAGAAATGTCACAGAGCAGCTGTGCCTCAGGGGCTGCCAGCCTACTAAGGTTAGTAAATGCCCTGGTGAGGAAGGGATAAGATGCCTCAAGTCGGATTCCCTAGAAATGGACTCTGGAATGGAGGTGCCTACTAGAGGGATTAGAGAGGAATTGCTACTAGGGATTCCTGAAAGAATGTGAGAAAAGTAGCTGGGTTGGGGAACGTGAAGCAGAGATGCGGTCTCAAGCAGTGTTGGCATCAGCCTTGCTCCCTAGGCAGCTGCAGGGTGTGAATGCATCGCAGCACTGTTCCACCTGGAGTGACAGAAGAGGGACCATTGAAGCGGCTTCAGTTCCAGCAGCTGTTGGCTTCAGGTCCTCCCACCATCACCATGAGGGCATGGCATGATCATGGGGAGGCTGGTCTTTCAGCTGGGGACAGGCTTCTGAAGTGGAGGCAAGAATGGGGCCAGTGGGAGAGCTATTCGTGGCTAGACTAACACCCACAGCAGCTAGGGGATGGGTATGCTCGTAGGTTATTGGTAGAAAACCTGGCCAGGGGCAGGACAAACTCTGTCCTACCAGATCACTGATGCCTATGGATGCTTTAACATGTGGAGGAGGCATTCACATGGCCCTAACCAATGAGTCTTCTAATGGATGGTTACACTTAAGGAAGGAAAGTAGTAGCTAGCAGGGGCCCAAGGGCTATTGAATACTGGTTGTAGTAATATACACTTTGAAAAGATCCATCTAAGAGGTAGGCTGTGGTTTTTGTTTCAGAATATCTATACGGGATTGGGCAGGAGGCAGTACTGCAAGAAGCAGCATTCATTCAAAGGAGGCACCCATTTTCTTCTTGTATACCATATCTCAGTCTCATTCATGAAATTCTTCCTCTAAAACAAATCATTCTTTTCCTGTCGACCAGAGTGAATCCATCACTTGCCTGCGCAGTCCTTTCACTACCCTGACCTCACTTAAAATTGTACTTGTGTGTTTATCTATTCCACATGGGTATTCCTTATTTTCCTACCAGGTCCATGGTGGCCAAGACTGGACCTGTTTTGTTGGTCACTTATCTTTTTTTGTTTGTTTGTTTGGTTGGTTGGTTTTTTTGAGACAGGGTCTCTCTGTGTTAGCCGTGGCTGTCCTGGACTCACTTTGTAGACCAGGCTGGCCTTTAAAGGAAAGAATTTACTCCTTAGCAGGTAGTTCATGGATACGTAGGATGAAGTTATTTGAGTTCTGAAGCAGAGAATCTAAGTTGCTTGGGGTGGGACTTGGTGCTAGGAAGAAATTGAGGAAAAGGAGGAATAGTTACTTGGTGAGGAATAGTCTGCCTGGTGCAGGACCATGACAGAAGGTATTTGTTGAGAAATTGCATCCGTATTCACATCCCATCACCATCTTATTTTTCTTGGGAGTGGTTAGCAGAATCCTTAGAAAGGTGCATTGGCTGAGACGAATGGTCTGGCTCTTTGGACTGACTGGTGGCTGCTCCAACCACCGTCCATCCTGAGCTATTAGTAATTAGTGAAATTGAAGATCTCTAAATTACGACGGAGCCCCAAGGCCAGAGGATTTTACTCTGAAGCTGTTTTTGTTTTGTTTTGTTTTGTTTTATCCTTCCATGCAAACCATTTGGAAATTCTGGAGACACTTGTCACAACTTAGAACTCCTACTGGCACCTGCTAAGTGGAGGCCAGGGATATGCTGACACCTGACAGAGGTGGGCAAAACCCTGAGAGCGAATCCCCTGACCTCCAGTGGAAGCTGCCCTCCAGCTAAGGAAGCCTTCTGCAGTCTGGCTGGGGTCTTTCAGCTAGTACTGCCTCCAGCCTGGGATCTAGGGCTGCCCCAAAGACTGTTTCTAAAGAACTCTGCCACCTGGTTCCTCTTTCCCAATGCGTTACAGCCATAAGTGTGCCACGGGTGGTCCAGTTTCTCTGCTCAGAGCTGCTGTGAGCAGTGGAAGCATGTCTGACAGGTGCTTTGGCATGCTTTCCACAGAGCCTGCTAGGACCCTGTCAGAGTTCTACACATACATCCTCAGTCAGGAAGAGCCACGGGGCCCCTTTCGTCTTGCTCTTTTCATCCGTCTCCCTCTCTCCAGTTTGTCTCCTCCTGCCCTATTTTCCTGCACCTCCACCACCCCACCCCCGAAGATTAATGTGATAATTGCCATGTGCGCCTGTTTACACAGGGAGTGGGTGAGCCTACCACCCTCAATCAGGCAGGTTCCCAAAGAAACACAGTCCCACAATGTCAGGAATGGTACCCGCTGAACACTCCTGTGCAGGTGGGCCGCCACCCCCAAACTTCTTTCTCTGTCTGTCATCACCTTTGACGTGTGCACGCGTGCACGTGTGTATCATTCAGTGAAGCGACAGGTGAGAAGGAGGAGGAACAGCTAGACTGGCATTAGGACAAGGGCCAGACAGAGAAATTACTGTGCCCTGTAGGTACATCAGCCCTTAAAGTAGAGGACAGTGATTCAATGAACATTGCTCTCTCTAATAGCTGACACATGGTAGGCATGCTAGGGTACGCCAGAGAAAAGCAATAGGATATGGGGGCGAGGATTTAGTAGGAGTCTTGGTGTACCTGATCAGAGGCTGAAAAGTTCACCTGAGACTGTTTGCAAGCTGGTGAAACCAGCAGAAGCCAAGCAGTATGGCTCCACCCAAATCGGGAGCTTTGGAACAATGGGCGGTGATGGTACAGTCCCTAGATCAAGGCCAAACAAAAGCCACAAGTCTTCAGGGGCAGAAGTTGGGGTGGGGGACGACACTGGTACGAGTCACAGTGTCAAGTTCAGCTAGAGCTGTAGTGCTCAAGGTCAGGAGAAGAACATCGTCTGAGTCTAAAAGACAGTGAGTCAAAATGAGGTTTTGACACATGCCATGTGAGTATGTGAGGCCTGTTCCTCCACCTTTTTATGTCCCAGTTAAGCACTAGCATGTGGGAGGCCCCTATAATCCTGCTGAGGTGTCTTCCCTACTTGGGCCCCTGATTCACAAGCAGATTTTCCTCTGGGTATGACATATCACACAGACCAAACCTTGTCAGCCACCCAGGCATCCCTCAGTCCAAAGTTAGTCACTGTAGCGGGTGTTGCATAGGTGTGACATGGAGAGGCTACTGCTTCCTGGGCAGCGTTCATTGCAGGAAAAGCCCTGATTCTCCGTTGTTCCCCACTGGAGGTCTGGGTGGTGAAGGTTCTCCTAGGAGACTCGACTGGGACAAGAATAGCTGGCTTGTGTGCTTAAAATTAAAATAAGATTTAAGAATCCTATACACAGAAGGGACTTGTGAGAGCACAGTGACGTTAACCAGCACAATGACATGAAATAATGAATGGGAGAGCTTCTTTTCTCCAGGCTGTGACCACCCCCCATACCTCTTCTTGAGTGAGTCACTTGGACAGCACAAGAGAAAATGGCCATACTCGGTGGCCACACTGGCAGTGATACCCTGATTCCCACTTTGCATGGTATCAGGATGCTCATTGCCTTGTGAGTTGTTGATTGCTTCTTTTATAAAAACCTCAAAATACACACGTAAAATATAGACATTTCTCCTACACTGGACAATTTTAAGTTTTTAATAATGATGAATCAGAAGGAGATGGAAGCTCCATTTAGCATCTGAAAGAACCTTGCCATTTTGAAGGAGGGGAATCGTGAGCAAAGTCCCGTTCCTTGCCCACTTTCTAATGAGGAGTGCCCCCTTCATCTGCTGGCTGTTGGTCCATAATACATGTGAAGAGGTGGGGAGCCACCTGGCCAGAAAAGATGGAGGAAGAAGGGGCAAACAGGAAACGGCTTGTTAGGAGTTGAGTGTGGGGAGAAGGCAGCAACCGTGTTAAAGGTTTGTGAGGAATGGTGGGGGCTGTCAAGCTACTCTCTCCTGAAGAAACTTAAGCTGTCAGCTGTTTCCTTAACCCTCAGGGCATCGCGTTGCTAGGGGCCCGTGTCGTCACTGCTATTCATATCTCCCCTTCTCTTCCCATTCTTCTTTCTTCTTCTTCCAGGATGCTCTGTTGCTGAGGCAGGTGACACACGTGGCAATTCAGAGAAAATCCCACAGATGGAGAGAAGATTATCAGAATGGATTTGTATTGATCTATTTTTAACAAGAGAGTCATCTTATTCAAACTGTGGCCACTTATTAATTAATTACTTCACTGTGTGCCAGAGTCTTCGTCACAGTCCAGATATTAAAATATTCAGAGAGTTAAAAGTAACCCCCAAATATTCTCACACAACTCTACCTGAGCCAATACTGTTTATTGTGCATATTTTGCAGAGGAATTAGGAAGGTCAATCCAGACATTTAGCCAATAAGGGGGATTCTCTTATCCTCACGCCACACGGACTATATTCTCTGGTGTATGAATAGATTTTCTTTGAAAAAGAAGGTTTCGCAACCAAGAAAATGTATAAAATGGCATACTAAAGTAAGCAACTTGTCTTTTTAAAAAAAATAAATAATTGTTCTTAATGGCTGTGAGGCATATATAATTTGCTGTATTCCCTAACTTTCTCTGGTTACCAGGTCCATTTTCCACAAAATGCCATTATTGTCTTTACAAATCACAGCAATGTAGAGTATACAGAAGACACAATGTTATAGCCTTTGCTCTGTAGCCTCCCTAGCTGCTATTCAACCATCATTCAGTCAGAGATTAAAGGTACCTCAACAGCCATCATTGCCACTGCTGATAGTGACCCCTGTACAGGCAACTGAGCTCTGATCTAGGTGCTGGCTGCAAACTTAGTCCCTGCTGCCAAAGAACACTGAAGGAAACTGGCAAAACCATAAACCAAATGGATTGTGTTAATCTGGAACCATCAACGTTTATGAGGCCTTAAGGAATATTTGGTTTGTCATCATGAAGATAGACAGAGCTAGGTCTGCTGTGATCATCAGTCTCTTCCTTAGCCTACAGCAAGGCCCATGCCTCGGTCATCTCAGACAAACCCACCTGCCCTGTCCTTTACCCCCTTCGTGGCTCTCAGTATCTGGTTCTGCTGTATCCCCCTTCTGATGATGAGACATGCTGAAATAAATGCTGTTTTTATTTCCTCAGATGAGAGGATGAGATAAGAACCATTCCCAAGCCTTTCTAGCTCTTTCTGAACTCTGGCTGGCTGGTTCAACTCAGCTGTTCTGGCCCAAACTCCTCTCCAAGCTCACGGATTCAAATTGGCTTCTCTCAGCTTCTGACTCAATTTCTCTGCCTGACCTCAGACTAATTCTGGCAATATGTTTTAGTCTTCTGGCTCCTTCTAATTCTCTGGTTCATTCTGTCTTCACCTGGGTCTAGCTTGTTCTCTCTGCAACCTGTCTCTGTAAAACTGTCTTGGTAAAAAAAAAAAAAAAAGAACACCTCTCTGAAACAAACCAAACCAAAACCACCTCCCCTTTCTCCCCACACTGCTCTTAAGTAGTCTCTCTTTCCTGTCCTGCATGAGAGTTGGGCGTATCCTATCTCTGACTCATTCTGTCAAATCTTTCTCTGATTCATCACTTTGTCTTTCCCTCAGTTAGACGTCACTATCAAACATGGCTGCTTCCTGCTATAAGCTAACCTTACCTTCATTGTTTGGGATTAAAGGTATATACTAAGGCCATGTTTGTATTCCAGCCAGATGATACTGTAATCCAGAGTGTGTCTGCATTCCAGCAGATCACAAAGACCTAGAAGCTCTTTGGATGTGATCCTTTCCCAAAGCAGCCATGTTGCTGGATTAAATTTCTTTTATACATGGCTTTCTCTGAGGTTTGCTTTGTGTCCTTTCTACCTGTATCTAACTAAGGCTTTGTTAAACCAACGACCTAAGTCTCAGACACTGAGGTAGGCAGAACTTTGTTCCATACAGTTTTTAAAAAACTTCTTAGAGTTTATTTGTCTTGAATTTTGAGTCAACTTGAGTTACAGTGATCTGATCTGTGATCAGTTCAGGGCCAAAACAAAAGGCACAAATCTGGCAAAAGAACTTGGCTTAGGAGTTATTTTTAATGGGCAATTTGACTGCCCAGTGGCAGCAGCAATGATCAATCAGCAGATATATTATGTGGCTTGACACTGAATGGAAAAAGAAAATGAGATAATTGGAGAAAAAAAAGAAAATGAGATAATTGGGGAGGAAAAAACCCCACTATGTTAGAGAAGTCCACAAGTAGCAATATATTTTCAGGATTTAGTAGTAAGGAGAAAGAGGTACATAGAAGGGATGGGCCACCACTTTGCCACAGACATTCTGAGCTCTGGCTTTATTTTATTAAGCAAACAGCACATTAGCTTTAGGTCTGGCATTTGATTTTGATAGTCCTGATTCTCCCAATGAACTAGGGATAAACTATCCATTATGAGTATGAAATGAATACTGAAAGTGATGATGATGGGTTAGGGGGTGGCTTCAAAGGTCTGCAAATGTGAAGTGCAAATCTAGAAAATGCCTCTGGAAATACCTGGACAGGGAGAACCGAAAAAAGAAGAAGAGTCCTTTGTTGAGAGACGAAAGGATGTTAGTGAGAGTACCCCAGTATTGTCTGGGCTCAATTTGAAGGGTCTTATAAGATACAACAAGTCACCCTTCCTAAATTCTGGGCACCTCAACAACTTTGTATCAACTCGGAGCACAAGAAACCATAATAAAGATTTCTGTACTTTCTTTTTTTCTTTTCGCCTTTCTGTATCATTAAGGGATAGGGAAGAAGGAAGAGTTAAAGAAAGATTTTGGGAAAGATCAGGTGATATTACATGACCACTTTTGAAATCTCGATGTAGTCTTTGTCCTGCGCGGGGTTTGCTGGGACTAGACCTGGGCCAGCTCTGTAGTACTAGATCATGGTTGGTGAAGTAAAGTCAACCCTGGAGCTGGGCAAGTAAATGTGAGCCTAATTCCTTCTAAACAGCCCTCCTAAGGGCTTTGCTAACATCCAGCCCTTGTTTTGTTGATAATCTACCCGTCTTAAGAGTGCAAGATTAAGAATAAATGTTACCAAGAATTATAAAACCAATTCACCATTTTTTTTAATAACCTTGGCCTTTTTTGGGGGGGGGGAAGCTTTTTTTTCTTTCCATTCAGTTGTCATATCTTCTAAGTAAGGGTTTTAGAATTTCCCACTCAGGAAATTACAGAGATGCTGACGTGACCTTCACTGGGCACACGGCAGAGTGTGAGTTGTCTTATAACATGGTGTGGGATGGGGGTGCGCTGATGTTTAACTCTGCTGCACCGTGGCTGTATGAGACTCCTAGAACCTAGCACACCTTCTTGCAGATGGCTTTACATATTAAGAAACCATTTTTCTCTCTTTCAGACCAATGATGCCTTAGGAGCCACCTGGAATTGGCTGTACTTCATCCCGCTCATCATTATTGGATCCTTCTTTGTTCTCAACCTTGTCCTGGGAGTGCTTTCAGGGTAAGCTAGATGTTTCTTTTTTCCCTTTGTGAGCTGCCAGGTGGGAGCTAACGCTTCCTGATTCATGAGCGGCTCACTCATTCATTTACCCTTCACTTAGAAGACATTCGTAGCCTCTCTGTGCCAGTGTTTTTCTAGCCGCCTCAGTATATAGTAGCAGGTGATTTCTCTAGTCACCCTGATTACTTTTAGACATTAAAAACATCTTTATGTTGTGTAGAGTGCTGGATGCAGCATCTTGTGAGTTCACTTACGTATCCACATCTCCATTCAATAACTCTATGTCAAACGCTGTGCCGGTTGTTAGGGACATAAAGCTAAGGAAGATATAGATTTTACCCTCAGAAAAATGCTTGCTTTGCAGTGTAGTGGAAATCATAGCTCACGCTCGTGACTGGAATTCATTTATACTAATTTATAATGCCTTGTGTCTAACACGTTTTTCAGAGAAGATGTTTTTGTCATTTGAACCAGGGAGCACAAATTTTATTTTATTTTTTACTGACCAATGTAAAGCATAATAATTTGTTAGGAGAAGGAACAAATCTTTACAGTCTGAAGTCATTAGGGTTGGTTTCAAACAGAACTGGATGTTTCATGGGGTATAAGGTATGTGTTAGAATAACGTAGGATAACAGAGTACATGGAGACGCACGCTCTAGTGAAGACGGAGAAATGGGACAAGGCATGGAGTGTAAAGAAGATAAAATATGATACTTAAGATGGCTCAGCCTGAGCAAATGTTTTAGAAAACATGATATTTTACTGAGCAAAGTTGAGATGATGGTGATGGTGGGGGTAACGGTGATGATGATGATGATGATGATGACGACGACGACAATGATGATTTGTTTGATTGGTGTAAGTTCTTAAAATGATAGTGTATACAGTGGTCTTTATGTTGATAGAAACAATTTTGTTATTTTTGGGAAAGTTATGAATAGAGAAATATATATATATGTATATATATATATATATATATATATATATCAAGAAGGCACAAGAATAAGGATAATGAAAGGAGTGACAACAGATGAGAATACAAACAAAAATTTTTTATACAACATGTAGTTAGTGACACGGTGGTGCTGGTGGTGGTGGTGGTGATAAAAGCTGAAGTGTAAGTGCTCCCAGTGGAGAGTGATAATAAATAGGCAGACTGAGTCATTTTCTGAGCTTGAGAAAGGCTCAGGAATTGGAGATAGCATGTATTTCTGAGAGTTGGAATGTGCAAGATGTTAAAAACATGAGATAGCTGGGCGTGTAGGTGCACGCCTTTAATCCCAGCACTTGTGGAGGGAAGGCAGTTGGATCTCTGTGAGTTCGAGGCCAGCCTAGCCTATAAAATAAATCCAGGACAGCCAAGGCTACACAGAGAAACCCTGTCTCGAAAAACCAAACCAAACCAAACCAAACCAGCCAACTAAACAAACAAAAAAACCAAAACAAGAATAACAACAACAACCCCCCCCCAAAAAAAAAAACCCAAGAGATTGATGAAAAAGCCTGTGCTACCTATTTCAGTCTCTAGATAGCACCGGCAAATATCTGCCCCTTTAGCCACACCCCTAGGAAAATTAGGAACCCTAATCTCTGTTGAGGTTGGAAAATAACACCTGCTGCATCTTAAGGTGGGCTTCGTGTTGTCATGGAAACGAGAGGCCTAAGTGACAGTCCATAAACTGACAGTCAGTTCCCCAGCCCACTTCTCTTTTCTCAGAAAAGCAGCAATCTGGCAATAGTTTAGAGGGTTCTTCTGTGCAGATTCTGTCTCAAAAGAACAGATCTATCTGTTTGACAGTCTGGTGAGGTTAGAGAAGCAGGCTTTCTTTCCATAATCCTCCTGTGAAGCCCAGTTCCCTAAAACACCACACCCCAGGCAGCATAAACTGGACAGGGAATTTTATTCTCTGATAGGATAGTCTTTAAGTTACAAGCTTCAGATCTGGCAGGTTTGTGCTCCCTCCAATGGCCTGAGTGAGTTATTTCTTCCACCTTCCAGTTTGGGAATATCCAGGCAGTTCTTAGATTATCACTTTGTAGTCACTCCAGTCTCTGCCTCAGTGCTCACAGGGCCTCTCCCTCTCCTGGGCCTGTCATCTCCCTCAGTCTTGCTCTTATAAGGGTATTTGTGATTTGATTTAGAATCGTTGGGTAATCTAGTTTGATCTCTTTCTGAATACACTTAACTTTGGTGTATCTGCAGACTCCTTTTCCAAATAAGGTAACATGCAGGAGTTCCAGGAATTAGAAGATGAATGGTCTTTTTGAGGGTGTAGCTACTCAGCCCACTGCACTCATTACTCCACAAGCTCCAGATAAGGACGTGGAGTTTCCACTGTCTTGCTCACCCAGCCAGGGATCATCAGCATTTGAGGAAAATGTCCAACGTCAAAGTCCCTAAGCCACATAATAAATAGACAAAAGAGACTTGACTGAATATGAGCGGTGCAGGTAGTAAAAGATAATTTAAAAAACCATGTTTGACACCAGCAGAGAGAGAATTTCATATACAAATAATGTCTTATTATAAAAAGATGTTGTGATTAAGAGGAACTGTTAGAACTATATTGTAAAATGTAATTAATGTAAAAGTAGTGCAAAGTTGAGTTAATGTAAAAATGTAATCAAACCAAAAAAAAAAAAAAAGTAAAGTTAGAGTATAGAATTGAGGATACCACTTAGAAAATGTGGTTGGGGGGAGAGACAGAGACAGAAACACAGAGACAGAGACAGAGACAGAGATAGACACCGACTGACTCAAAGAACAAGGTGTGGTATCTCACAGACTCTTAATACCAATACTTGAGAGGCAGAAGCAGGAAAAATTATCACATTTTAAAGCTCATCCTGGGATACATTGTAAGACCTTGTTTCAAAATATTTACAATTGATTCAACATTGTAGTAACATAGTTTAATAAAGAAAAAAACTAAAATGGGAAGAAAGAATTAGCATATAAAAATATGAGAGATGTTGTTCCTAGAACCAAGAGGCTCACCATTGCCAGGTTTAAAAGAACTGTTGAGACATGTGCAACAATGTTATTTCCTGTGTTTCTTGGCAGTGGGCTTGGGAAGCATCCTGGGTATCCCAAGCTGGGAGATTAGGTAAACTGTTGGATGCATACCCTGGCACGTGCTGTAGCAATTAAGAGCAACAGATACTGTGTATACATGGAGTATAGGGTATTTTAGGAATGTTTCAGTGAAAACAAGGAGACAATGTGATATGCTATCACATTAGTATATGTATAGAGCACACAGCTTGTAAAGATATATTCAAATGAGAAGTTATGCACTGGCAATACTGTAATAGTTTGTGTGGTCAGGTGGTAGAATGCGGATGTGCAAATTAAACATGAAGATGCCTATGAACACTCAATGCATCTTGTGAATGGACATCACACCAAGGTGAATTACCATGGACTTCAGGCCATAAGAGAAAAGAGTGTTCTGAAAGCCTCTAGCAATTGGGCATAGGGCTAATGTTTGGCTATATAGAATCAGAACGCAGGCAAACATCTCAGTGGCAACACTGAAAATTAGAAAGCAATACAGAAGTACTGAAAAACTTCCTAGCAAGAAAATGACTTTCAGGATCAAATGCTCTTCCTAGCCAGAGTGCCAGTTACCCTTGTGGACTAGCAACATTGTCAGGCACCTACTGGGGGAAAAGTTGATAAGGTACATGAATCAATAAAAATAAGAAAGGAAGTAAGGAAGCAAGGGATGGAGCTGGGGAGATGGCTGAGAAGTTAAGAGAGGACCACGTGGCAGCTCACGATTATCTGTAAATTCAATTTCCAAGGGATCTGACATCTACAGTTTCTGCATGTGCGCACGTGCGTGCACACACACACACACACACACACACACACACACACACACACACACACTGTACAGACAGACAGACATTCAAACAAACAGTAACACACAGAAAATAAAATAATAAAATGGAATCAGGATGACAACTTTCAGTGGCCTAGAGGGCATCAGGATCGGACTGAAATAGGGTGACAGGATTCTAAAATGCTATCTTTAAAACCAATATATTCTCTGATGTGTTGTATTCTAAAGGGTTCTGTGACTTTATTTGGTCCAAACCATACACACACACACACACGCACACGCACACGCACGCATCCATTCTCTCTCTGTGATTCTCTCTGTCTCCTCCCCCGCCCACCACCCCAACTTAAGCATTTAATTCCACAATCTACAGAAGTCTCACTTCTAAAGAAATATAGAAACACAGCAAGTCCTCTGTGCAGCTCAGCTGCCAACCTGGTTTCCATTGTTGATGCTGAAGTCTGAGCCAGCCTCTCGCGGTGTCGCAATTGCCTTTATTAGATTGGGGAAGGCTGAGTATGGGGACAGGAATAGGGTATCAAAGAGCAAAATCTTAGGTTTCACAGTAAGGAAATCATTAAGCATTTTCTAAAATTGAAAGAATAAAAAAAATGGCATGTTTTAAGTATAATATTTAGAAAATTCGAAGTGAATACTAGAAGAAACAGAAGAGTTGAAAGTGGCTGCCTCTGGGGAGAGAGATTCAGGGCTGGCAAAGGTGAGACAGAGGGCTGCTATTTTTTTTTTCATTATTATCTTTCCAAACTGTTTGACTTCCAAGTTCTATATGCACTACTTTGAGAAAAATAAAAACCTTGAATTTTAAAGTAAAATTATCCCAAAACAAATGTGGGGTGGACAAAGGATCGGAGGACACTCGTGAAAAGACCATGGAAGGGAACAGAAACAAGAGGATCAATGAGGAAATAATTGTGCCATTTCAATGTGTCGCACGCACTAAGACATGTAGCAGAATCCTGTAAAATGGTCGAGGAGAAGAAATGGGAGACACTGGGAAGGAGTTCTCAACCGTCTGTGAATAGTTGATTTGTCCCAGTTCTGTGGCTATCAACTCTCCTCTGAGGTCAGAAGATGCCATGGTACTGGCCTAGCAGTACCATGTGCCTGTTCACCACGTGAAACCTAGAAAGTGGTGTGGGCAGCTGGGAACAGCTGGTGGGAATAAGTTCTGACATTTAAAGGAATGTTAACAATAGGGACCTTGCGAGCTGAGGCTGAAATACTTCTGTCCTGGTTTCATTTCTGTGTTCTGGTGCTGCCCACGTTGCTCAGAGTTTGGAGGATTTTCACAGGTATCTGCAGAGGGCAAGGCACCACTGGGTCCTGTGTATAGGAGGGGTCATGAGCTCTCTCCGCTGCTGCATCAGAGAGCCCATGCATCTGGAAAGGGTGAAACCTCTCCTTGGACTGGGGCTTTCATTGAGATTCACACGTTGAGCCACTGGGGACATAGCTCTGAACACTTTGTCTCTGGGGAACAGGCTTCTGTGACCCGTGAGCATGCTGAATGTTATGTGCCAATGTGATTCCAGGAGTGGAGAAACACAGCAACAAAAAGAGGATACTTGTGCCGCCCTACATTGGGCAAGAGTCCCCTGGGTATCCAGTATGGCAATGACAGAGTGCCCCGTCCCCAGAGGTTGAGACACTGATGAAAAACCCTGAGGTGTGTTCGTAGGCTTCATATTTAAAGAGGAAAGATGGATAGAAGCACTGTAGCATTTTTATGTGTCTCAGAGGAAATAGGATTTGATGAAAACCATTAGCTTAGGCTTGAAGAGAAGCAGAGCTTCCTGTCTCCATGGCAACAAACTAAGGCTGCATAAGCACATCCTGAAGTACTGTCGGGGGCTACAGGGCAGAAGGCTCACACAAACAGAAAATGACCCTGAGCTATTCCGGCATCTCCACCTATTGCTTCCAGGGCTTGAGAGAGGGAAGGGTATAAATGTAGGGGACAGTGGTGCTATCTCCAAATGAGGGCAAGAAAGTTAGGCCAAGGACGATCTACACATATACCTGGGAGCAATGAGAAGCCTCATGAATGTAAAGTATCTTGTCATTTTTCAGAGCACCGTGCTCCCGAGAGCTTATTCGTTTCTTGCCACAACTTGGTGCAGGCTCACAACATCTTTAAAGATGGAAAGAAGAGCTGAAGGAGCTGATCTCCGAGTTCCTGACATAAGCAAGGCCGGAGGTCATAGTTACACAAACTCTGCTCAGGCGCTCATCTGATTATCCCAGGTGGCCTTCAGAAAGGCTGCCCAGAGTGCTGTCCTGGCCACAGCACAAAGCTTAGGTTCAAATTTTAATCTGTACATGCAGTGTTCACATACTTACTCTTAACACACTGGTCTTCGTGTATGCAACGTAGCCTTGCCTCATATGAGGGAGAAGACGCCAGGACCCACTGGCAAGACCTCTTTGCCCCGAGGACTGATGGGAAGAGGTGAACTGTCAATATTAGAGAAGGGCTCTTCTGGTTGCATCTCTTCAATTAATGCATCCGTAGCAAACAAAATGACAGGTGTCTGTCTTATTTCCAGCTCATTTGCTGCCTGGGGCTGACAATGCAGTGCAATTCGGCAAACATTTGTATTGTGTTTGCTACACAAAAGACACTGTGTCCTTGGCTTGCAAAGATGAGTAAGACAAGGTGGTGGTAGATTAATGAAAGAAATAACATGACACGTAATTGATTAATGTTCCCCGTGATTTGTTCTTCAAGGGTGCCTTGGCCACATTTAATTGCATTTCCTCCAATTTCAGTTACTTGTCTATTTCTGCTGTCACTCCTCAGGTGTGACCCCTCCCCTCACTGTCAGGACTCATTTCTCATTAAACTTTCTCTGACAGCAAAACAGAGCAACAATAAAAGGCATGTAATGGGGGGGGGGTCTAAGTCCATAGCTTGGGATTGTGAAAACTATTATTTAGATTTATAAATGTAGGATCTGTGGTTTATGTATAAGTCATTGTGCAGGGAAATGTTGAGGACACGAACGTGAGTAAGAACTATGTCTTGGTCTTGGTCATGGGAACAGACTAACCAATGTGTCTTCTGAGTAACCTTGGGTCTCCTGACTCATCTGTTCTTGTACAGTGGGAAGTGGGAACTAAGCATTTTCTGTGTCTGACTTGAGACAGAAATAGTTGCTGGTCTTATAAAATAAATTATCCATGCCAAGCTCAGCCATCCAGATGAGATCCAGAGTTGTGCTGGTGGATATTAATTGACATGTGTCTGATCTCCCGCAGACGAGTAGACATGGCTAAAATAACTGTGTGATTTAACTACACGGTGGTGTTACTGGGGCACTAACACTAACACCAGCTGGGGGATATCAGTCATTTTCCCTGTCAGCAGTTACTGAGCACATGCTATAGCGATACCCATGGCCAGGGCCTGTGGACATCACATCAGACACGTTCAGGGAAGTGGTGTCTTTAGGGAGCTTGTAATCCAGGTAGAGAGACAGCAACAGAGCAAGCATTAAAACTAGGGGGGTGAGGGGAGCGGAGAGTAGCAATCTGCTTCAGTAAGTAAAGTGCCTACCTCCAAGACGAACAACCAGAGTTTGATTCCCAGAACCTACTTTTAGAAGGAAAGAACATTCTCAGATTGTCCTCTGACCTCCAAGTGGATGCTGTAGCAACAGGCACATGTGACTTCCCTACTAATAAACAAATAAATGTGATTAAAAACATTTAAATTAGAAGGGGACTGAGATCAAAGAAGACTAGCTAAAGAGTATAACATCTCTGAACATTTTTGAGTTAATGGTTAGCTAAAACAGAAGAAAAAAAGACCCTTCCGTGGGTTAAAAATTCAAGAGAAGGATGGCAGAGTAGGGAGGCAAGCTGGGTGTGCCAGTTCCAGAGAGAAGTGAGGATCCTCTGAGTTCAGTACAGAGAGAATAGAAAAGATATGGTAGGGTAGGACCTACAGGACTTGTGACTGTGTAGTGCAGGGGTTCTCAATCTGTGGGCCGCAACCCCTCTGGGGGTTGAATCTTTTACAGAGTCACCTAAAACCTCACAGAACACCAGACATTTACATTACAACTCATAACAGTAACAAAATTATGGTTATTAAGTAACAACAGAAATAATTTTGTGGTTGGGGGTCACCACGACACGAGGAACTGTATTAGAAGTTCACAGCATTAGGAAAGTTGAGAACCACTGGTGTAGTGTCTGAGCATCGCTGGGATTAAAAGTAATGAGAGGACAATCTCTTGGCTACTTCTAACTTTCTGTCTTGCTTAATCCGCAGAAAGATTCTGTGATCTTTGCTTTCCTCTTTCATAGATAGAAAATGGTGGTAAGGAGGGTTGGGAACTTATTTATAGAAACAAAGCCACTGATCAGCAGGTTCAGGTGTTGAAATAAGATCTGCGGTGTCTGAACACCTATACCCTTAGACGCATCCTCCTTGTAGCTCCCACGTTCTATATAGAAAGATGTTATTGTCTAGGATCTAGTACAGTGCAATTTGGTGAATATAAAAGTGTCCATCAGTGGTAACTAGGATGATCTTGTAGACAAAGGCTTCATCTTAAACCTGATCATATGATAAAGACAACAGCCAAATGTAAAATGTCTCAGTTTTCTATTGGAATATTTTTTTACACGTGGAATTTCTGGCCAGCTACATTCTTAAGTAGTTGTGATAGTCCTAAGTATCTCCTAGGTAATACTGTAATTAAATAGAGATTCAAGACTTTGATAACATTAAGTATGTTTATGTACATATATATATGTGTGCATACATATGCACATATTCATACATTCATGTGCTGACTCTGATATAGACTCTTTAGTCTTTGTCCCTCTGTGAAGTATTCAAGGACCCTAGGAAATGCTTACATCATTATATCAATTTGCTATACTTGGTGACTACATTTCAACCTATTTCAAGAATGTTCCCATCTTAGAATTTTACCTACCTTCTTTTCAGAGGAGGATCCAATTTTTACTCGTAGAATAATATGAATTGAAGTAACACTTAAAAGATGCCCTTGCTATGGGATGATTAAGAATTTAATTTACCTATCCAGTGATAAGTCCCAAAGTACACACCTTTACCTAGCTATTCCTTAGGTTTCTAATGTAGGATGTTCCAAACTGAATTCAGTATCTCATTTTTCTATTCTACCATTAAACATGCACACCATCCTATATATTCTCTCTCTGACATGCTTTATCATACTTTCTGTCCAAGATGGAAACTTTATCTTCTTTTGATACTTTCTCCTACTTATTCTCTGAACCCAATTGCTTGTCCAGACATCCCAATCCTACTTGGGAATGCTTTGTGAACTGAATCTTGGACCATTCTGGACTCTCACCACTTTTGGTCAGCCTGATGCCTGTGACCAAAACAGTTAGTTGCAGTTTTGTTTACCTCCATTGCTTATTATGGCTTCTCATTGCCTAAGTAAGTAGTAGAGCCACACATGTACCCATTTAATGAGGTCTTTAGGAAATGGGCATTGATCTTCCATGTGCAATGTAGTAAATGTTGGGAAATAACAAAAAGTGAACTGAAGATTCTTGTCCTCATCCACCTTGCTCTCCCATCCCAGAGTCTAAAAAACATACGTTATAATTTATGGAAGTGAAAAGATGATCCCTATTTTTGAAAAAGAATACCTCAAAGCACAAGAATAACTTTTCCCCATTTTAGTCTTTAATGTAGCATTAGGAAATGCATTTAACTTGTTAAATTATGTTGAAATTTACCTAAAAACATATCTAAATATTTTTACGCAAGACATTTCATACAAAGAACAATGGGAAACAGAGACCTTTTTCTATAGATGATAAAAATAGGTTCCAAAGGAAAAAAGAATGAAAACGGGAATATATTCTAGATATAGAGGGATTCAAAGAGACTCAAAGATATACTATAGATTTATATATGAATTTATAATGTACACATCATTTGAAATTAGTCAGAATGAATCATTTAATGAATGGTGTTGATGACTGCCTAATTACTTGGAAAGAAAAAAATTGAATCATATCTCCATCTTATAATTTATGCAAAAATAAACTGCAGGTAGAGCAAGTACTCACATTTTAAATTTTAAATCATAAAAAAATGATGGACATTTAAAGGCATTTTAAGCAGGAGGAAGCTCTTCTAAACATGACATAAAACAAATCACACAAAGGAAAGAATGATGTATTTGAATGTGCAAAAATAAAAATAGATGCTATAATTCATTAGCAGAAACAAAAGACCAGACTTGAATTCATTTTGCATTTTATAGAATTAGAGAAGAAAGTAATACAAGGAAAGGTTACTGTTGAACAGGGAGCCTATAAGGAGTCTCTGACTGCAGGCAGAGGACCATAGTCTCTAATGGCTGAAGAGTAAAGGAGAAGGTAGCCAGGTAGATTTAGATGGAAAACAGGACATGGTACCTAGTTCAGTGTACATTCAAGGAAAGGTCCTGTAGTTTAGAAGGGCATTCTTGAAAGTCTTAGAGAACTTTGACTCCATTTGCTGAGATGAGTAATATTGGGGGGAAAAAAAGAGAAATCCTTATTCTGGAAGAAAGACATTCTCAGTCTCAGACATAGATGGTTCAAGGTTTTGTAAGAACAAAAAGATAGGAGCAGCCAAAATCTGTCTGCTTAGAACAGAGGAAGAAAGATGTGGCATGCTACCGGAACACAGCACAGGAAAGTGCAGGCAGCATGATCCACAGAAGACATGGAAGAAAGAAAAATCAGTTCCAGGGATGGAGATGTGGAAACACTGTTTAAAAAAAAAATTAGGATGTTAAGGCTAGCCAAAGGACATCTCCAGACCAAGAAAGTATCATTCTGTAGGGGACCAAGATGTGCAAGGCCTCAAGAGAGAGGAAGGAGACCCCACAGGGTGAATGACTCACAGACAACCACCACAATGTTAACCAAAAAGTAGCTGTCAAAACTGGCACGTTGGGGATCTCACTAGTTTTCCTTTACTTTCCACTTCAAGAAAATTGTAAAGTCACAAGAAGTTGGAGAAAAACATTCCAAGGTCATATGCCCTTTCTTTTAGCTCCCCATCATAGTATCTTGTATGACTATAGTATACTATTAGAACCAAGAAATGATATTGCTATTCTCCATTAATCTTATTGAGGTGCTCTAGGCCTGATATGGTTTATTTGTATGTGTGCAGAGCTCTGTATTATTTCAGTCGCATGTAGATGTGTGTAATTGGGACTATAGCTAAGATATGGACTGTTCTGTCCAACAATTCCATCTTATCTTGATAGCCATTCTCACCATTGTCCACCGTCACCCTGGCATCTTCATCTTTTTAAGATGGTTTAAGAAGTGTACTCCTATGAAATGTAACATTGGAGTCTAGCCCAGTTGACCCTTCTGTGAGGTCATTCCTTTTTTTTTTTTTTTTTTTTTTGATTAGTGTTCCATTATATGGATGTACCACATTTTGTTTAACCATTTACTCCTTGGAGGACATCTGGATTTTTGTTCATCTTGGCTCATTTATAAGTAATATTACATAACTTTTTTCCTGCACAGGATTTTGAGTGAATATAGATTTCTTTTCTCTGGAATAAAATGCTGAACAGTGCAACTGCTAGACCATCTGGAAAGTACATATATAAGAAACTTCCTGTTTTCCATTCAGAGGGAGTTTACATTTTGTCTCCAGTATACAGTTTAAATTTTCAATAATAAATAATGAATATTGATAGCTGTTACAAACATGGACAGTTTATGACAGAATAAAAAATGTAGACCAGTGATTATTAAGTAACATTTTTCTTATTATAGACCAGTAATTTCTAAGAAAAATAACAACAAAAAGTACTGAGTGGGTAGAAAATATGAATTCACAGTTAAAAATTTTCTAATTTTAGCAGCTAATCAATTTGAAACAGACATCTTAACCACTCTAGAGTCTCTTCCCATTGATCTCTAAGTGTTAGGGTCCAAATTAATGTTTCCTATCTCACATGCCCTCCAACCTCCATTTCTCTCCCTTAGCCCTGCCACCCAGTTCCTAGGCCTAGATTTCCCAGGTACTCACTTCTTTGTCTAGAAATAAGAAAGCCACAATAACCGCTTCTACATTTTGCTTTATCTGGAGAACTCTGACTTATCCTTCAAGGACCAGCTTTCACCTCTAGGCTCTTGTCACACGGTATATACTCCTCTACTAGAATTTTGTTACCTTATTTTATAGTTTTGATGGAAGTCTTCTGCTTTTTTAACAGCATTATGAAGGCAGGTACCATAGTGGACTCATTTTCTTTTCCCCAGTGCTTAACTAGCACAATTAATAGGCACATGGATAGTTTTTGGGAAATGCCCTTTAGCTAAAAATCAGAGGCCAACTTGTTGTTTGAGGACGTCTGTACCCATCAGTAATTTTCTCAAGATTTTCAGGAATTGTTTTCAGTGGACATAATTCCCCTGGAAGCCTAGTTTAATATTAGCTGACATGTTGGGCACAGGGTACTGCGGTAGAGCCCCACTATTTTGTCACGATCAAGGGACACCTCTGCAAAGTGTACCATGCATCTTCTCTATTACATCAGAGAAAGGGACAAGGAAAATGACCTCAGTGTAACTGTGTCATTTCTGTTAATAGAGACCTTTTAATTGGCTCTTTTGTTCTGTTGTAAATTTTCGCTGTAGCTTTCAAGCCAGAATTCAATAATTACATATATATATATATATATATATATATATATATATATATATATATATATATATATATATTGAGCTTATATCTCTTTTTCTGGTCTACAGAACATCTCGGTAATTGGCTTCACCAAGAGAAAACCTGACTGTTAGAAAGCCGCTTCCTTCTGAGCTTGTAGCCCACACCCCCGCCCCTGCAGTTAGACATGTTTTCTGAGTACTTGCAGCTGAGGTGGCTGAAGTAAAACTGCTCAGTTTCTCCGGCTGGTAGTCACAGGCTTTACAACATGCGTATATACGCAGCGGTTGGCATTCCTAGCTGTTAAGTTCGGATGCTGTTAGAGCTGCAGCTGAGTTAAAAGTTCTTTATTTTCCCCCTGGTGTCAAGTGCATCACTAAATTCTCAACACTTAATTATCACTGCGTCCCAAAATATTCCTCATTTAGCAAAAATATTGAAATTACTCGTTCCTGTTGAAGGAGCAAGCTCTGATATGCAGAACACTGAGACACATGCTCCATAGAGAACCCGGAGAATGGAAACACTTGAGAGCATTTGCAGGAAGCAGTAGAGACCACAAATCCCAGTGAAGGGCCATGTGGCTCTTATTTGTATCAGGCTCAATGGGGAGACTAACATTTGGTGGCTGACAGCCCACAGTACGCAGTTGACCGGGCCAGAGGTGTGACTCTAATTCTCATCAGAGCTGGTTGGCATGGCATTAAAATGAGATGTGGTTTTTCTTCTTCAACCCCATATTCCCTTCTATACCTCACCCAGGTAAGTGCCTCTTCTGTCCCCTAGTCTCTAGGATTGCACACTGGACTCACTACTTAGATCAAGGTGCTTTAGTGTCAAATATTATATAGCAGGGTGATCTTGTTAATCGCCTGAAGCATCTTAGTGAGCAAGACCTGGGAGGAGAAGGCACAAGCATTGGCTTGCATAGAGTGAAGAAAGAGGAAAATCATGTTCAAATATTTATTCAGCAAACAGGCATTAGGCACTCACTCATGCCAGGGACGCTGGCTTTTATAGTGAACAAGACGAGGCCTCTCTCGGCATGAGTTTCCTATTCCAATAGCTAGAAAACAATACAAACAATGGTAAATGTTATAAAGAGAATCCAATACATTTGTTGGATAACAACATTGATTCTTAGGAAGAAAAACCAGAAAGACTGGAGAAGACTGCCGCCAGGATGCTGTGTGTAGACTAATACGGCCCCTGCGAGTTCTAGGGTTTTATATGCCCCACTCAGCTCACATCTCCACTCTCTCACAGCTCCTTTGCTTATGTTTTCCAATGGACAATGTCAGTCTGAGGCTGTGAATACCCAACCACTGACCTGCACAGCTAATTGTATTAACTGATCTATGTGGCGGCAGCCCTGCTCTTTACTTGATTTTTAAAAACGCCTTTCTATTACTAGCTTACAGCTGTCCAAGTAGATTAAAGTAGCTCAGTATACTTTCCAGAGATAAGTATCTGGCAACTGTGGATTTGCCTTTTATTTATTTTTGTTATTTGACATTTTCTTGTGTGTACATATTACATTCTGGTTGCTCTCCTCCCCTCCCCCCTCTTCAATCTCCCTACCATTCCTACCAACCTTGCCTCACCCCTACTGACCCTACCTCATCCCCGACAGTCCCTTTCTCAAGTTCATAAGTTTTGGGTTTATTTTGTGACCCCGTTTTGTTTGATCAGGCCCATCCGTGTGACTGTTGGGTTGAAACAATCCACTGGAGCCTAGAGAGGTCATTGGTGGGTCCCCAACTGGAGGCAAAAGTTTCCCACTTTTATTATCATCTCTACCTCTTATGGTTTTGTTTTGCACCTCTGTATGTGCCGTCTATGCACATCTGTGAAGAGGAAATCTGAAATTTAAAGATCATAAGGCCTAAAATAGTTACAGGGTACTTCAATGTCAAGTTATGCAGCCCCAGCGACGAAGATTACTCATGCAGTCAGGCACTCATTTCCGGCCTTCTTATCCAGTGGGATCCTCAGAGGCAGTAGCACAATTGTTGGGCTATGAAGGTCAGCTTCAGAGGTAAGTCAGTCAAGCATAACCCCCCCCCCTTTCTAGGAATTCTCTTTCCATCCTGTTATAGATTTTTTTACCTCCTAGGAAAAAAATTTGAAAAGTAGAAATTTTATATTTTAAGTCATGTACCTGTTCTGGCCTGGCTGTTAACAGCCCCCTCTCTTTTGTCTTTTCCATTGGGTAGTCAATTATTTGATAAACTACCTTGTTTACATTTAGTGTTTTGAGCTCGGTTCCCTTAAAACAAAAAGAAGCAAACAAACAAGCAAAAACAAACCCACTTAAAACTAGATTGGCTGCTTTATTTGAGTCTTTAGCTGCAAAGGAGAATGAGAGGGGAAACTGAGGCAGAGAAGGGGAATGAGCCGAGAGCGGGCGTTGAGAGGCTGAGGCTCCTTCTGCAGAAAACTTTCTTAGGAGCCATGTAGAATGTGGGCTGGAATTGTTCCACCAACCAACAGGGAAACTGAGATAGGTGTCTGTCTGTCTGTCTGTCTGTCTGTCTGTCTGTCTGTCTGTGCATCTCTCTATGTGTGTATGTGCCTGTAGTTATAGTTCCCCTTTATTAATTCCTGACCCTTCTCCAGTTATTGTGTTTGGCCTGCCCTGCCCATGGGCTGAAAGAACTCCTAGGCTCTGGAGAAATTCCCCAAACGGAGATGCAATAAGATGTGGGCACTTAACAGAGCCTATGTACTCTACTTGTCAGAGTACACATGACTCTGCCCTCCACAGCTTCACGTTCAGAGGTAGTCTGTGAGGATATGGAACGTGTGTGTGTGTGTGTGTGTGTGTGTGTGTGTGTGTGTGTGTGTGTGTGTGCATGCACACAACACCCACTGTTTTGCCTCTATTCAAAGAATAGTTCCTTCCTTCCACGTTTGTTAAACGCTTGCCATACTAGGAACGGTTTTTCCTAGGTGAATGATGAAGCAAAAAGAGCAGAATTACGAATGGCTTAGGCTGAGGCAATGGGTGGGTGGTCAGTGGCTCAGAATAAGAAAGGACTGTGCATGGCCAGAAGGAAGGCCCTGTGCTCTAACAGTTGGGGTGCTGTGGAGCAGTCATGAGCAGGAAGGACACTCTCCTCATACCTGCATAGGCCAGCAAGAGACCTGACACCCTACCACCCTCTTCCTGCAACTTAATCTCATCCTCCCAACCGACTCAGCAGTCTCTACCTTGGTGCCTGCCTGGCCAGCATGAAGCCCTTGTCCATGTCTCTTCTGCCTTTTCTTCTTGCCGTATCCCTCTCCATTCCATTCCAGTGTGCGCGGGTCCTGCTCAGCTGTCCTGCTTCTTTCTAACTTCCTCCTCACTGCAGAGCATCGCGTGCTCGTCATCACAGCTGGTCTCCTGTGGGGTCCTTTTAAGGCATAGTGGTGTGTGGAGCTTTGTATGCCTTCAGCACTTGGAGAACTCTCTTTGCTACAAACCACCTATGACATGATTAGCCAGAGCCTCAACTGAGCTACCCGTTGAGTTTAATGGCACAAAGTCTAGTCTTCCAGTTCAGTGGGTCCACACATTTAAAATGCCATTGGTCCTCTCTACCCATGAGTTCCCCATCCACAAGTTCAACTAACTACTGCTCGAAAATATTTGGGGAAAAATTACACCCCATGGCTGGGGAGATAGCTCAGCCTGGAAAGTGCTTACCATGTAAGCATAAGGACATGAGTCTGTTCCCCAAAACATACATTTAAAAAAATTAAAAAGCAAAACAGTTGGATGTGTCAGCGCATATTTGTAACGTCACCTTAGATAGATCCTCAAGGCTTGCTGTCCAGCCAGCCTACATTACTTGGTTAGGTACAGGCCAGAGATTCTTTCTCAGAAGTAAGTGGCCTGTGCTTGGAGAATGACACCTGACACCAAGAATGTCCTCTCTTTTCCATACTCATGTGCACTCTGTGCACCATGCTTTTGTCCACACACGTGCATTCACTTTCATATGCACCCACATACATATGAGCATGCATACACATGCACTCATATGGACTGAAAAGTCACCTGTACTGAACATGTATGAATATTTGTTTTGCTGTTATTTCCTAAATTATAGGATTCCAGTTTGTTGAGGGGGCATGAATAACTATCACCTGTAGATATGAACCTCTGGGCTGTTGGTTATCCTAGAACCAGTCCCCCGTGATGGTCAGGAAACACTACACTGATTCTCACTACCCAGAGGGCCTGCCCACATCTGTCAGATTCATATCCATTCAACCAGGAATCCCTGTGTTGACTGGCCTGTTGTGTTTCCTTGACCTGGTGGCCAGTGCAGCACAGCATGGGCCGTTGGAAGGAGAGGGTCTCTGCCATAATGAGTGTGCTCACTCTAGTCTCCTCTCTGGGGTTACCAGGACCCCAGGTAGTGAGTGATGGTAGAAATCCTCAGGGTACCAATTCTTTTTAGCAGCTGTGTGGACCACACAACTGTCTCACCTCCTGGGTCTCATGTTGTAGCTTAAAGCACGAGAACTTCCTTCAGGTGAGTGTGTGAGCCAGGTGGGAAGTGAGCTACACGCCTTCCTTAGATGGCTTGTGTCCCCATGTAAGTTCAAACTCTTTCTTCCCTATTTTGAGTCCTTTTCTTTTTCACACTTGCCTGATTTTAGGTAGTAAAGGTTAGTGTTATGACTAGACAATCATTGTAGCAAATATTCTTCATCTGGGGACGTCTTCTCCATTCATTTGTAATTAATTGTAGGTCCTCTGGCCTCAAGGGAAATCCCCTGTGAGGCACATCTGAGGGGCAGTTACTTCCTGCCACCTATAGTTGTAGTCCTCTTAAATGTTTTTCAGGGCTGGACACGAAAAACAAGATGCAGCATGTTCGTGGTTTGTGTAAGCAAGGAAAAATATATCTGCTCCCTGCAGGAAGGGGATGCACAGCAGATGGCTGCTTTCCAAACCTTGTTCCCAAACACCCCAGCCACTGGGAGTCTGGGGCTATTAACACGAGGCCCTGAGGACAAGGGTAATGTCATGTGCCCAGTTAGGGATGTACTGTGCTGAAATGTAGACTGTGTGAGAAAAACAAAACAAAACAAAACAAAGATACCTGACAAAGATACTGGCCTTACTGTCTTCTGCGTTTTGCTTCTCATGCAAAACACATACGTGGTGAGAGGTGGAGAAGGAGGGTTCATGAAAGGGAGAAGAGGAGGAGAAATAAACTTTGAAAATTCTGGTTGCCATGACAACATAACGAGCTCCAAAAGTGGCATCTCTGAACCAGTTTTGCACGGGAAGATGGGGGAGCCCAGAAGAGAAAGAATTAAAATAATAAAAACAATAAAACTGTGATCATGAAGTCAAGGGCACAGCTGAAGAGGCCAATAGCAGTTGCCGGCTGTGTCTGGAGGCCTGGCTTGTCAGCTACTTGCCGGTGGCTGACCGTGGCGCCTGGTGGATTCTTCCACAGCAGTCCCAGGCTCCGAACAATGAGAAGCTAAGGGCCTCCGACAAAAAAAACCCTGTGAGTCATGTGTGAAACATACTGTGCTCCAGAACTGTCTAGAGCAGTGGTTCTTAACCTTCCTAATGCTGCAGCTTTTTAATACTGTTCCTCACGTTGTGATGACCCTGGCCCCCTTAAACCATAACGTGATTTTTCTTGCTACTACTTAACTGTAATTTTGCTACTGTTGTGAATCATAATGTGTCTGTGCTTTCTGATGGTCTCAGGTCACCCCTGTGAAAGGGTTTTGTGACCCCATCCTCCAAGGGTTCATGACCCCAGCTTGAGAACCACTGGTCTGGAAACAAGGCTGTCTTTCTCCTCTGTTCCTCCCCTGACTCCTCCCTTCCACTGCCCTTTCTTATATATGACTCGAGTGTGTTCCTCTCTGTGAGTTTCACGACAGCCCTGCCACCAGTGTGAATGCTGCATCACCCTTCCCAGTACATAAGACAAAAAGTCCCCATGCTGGGCAGTCATTACTACAGATGATTCTTCTTTGCAAAGTGCCCCAGAGCAATACATGTTCATATTTAAAAAAGAAAAAGCAGAACAGGAAGCTTAAAATATGCAGGCTGAGAAAGATTTGTAGGCTGTTTGTTTGTCTACCACACTCAAATTGAAAATGAACCCAAAGCAGATTAGAAATGTTTACTTGTTTAAAAAAAAAAGATGTGTTTTAATAAAGATACCCCTTGATATTTCATTGTTCTCATTCAATAGTGCTAATTTTTTCTCATTAGAATGGTGAAGGATTTTGCGAGGCATACCCTCCCATCCCGTAACCACTGTTTATCCAGAAGCATTTTGAACCAATCTATCAATTAACTTGTTCTTAGAATGGTTGCATTTGGGGATCCTACTGCCACCTTGTGCCTACATGACGTTGAAAACCTCCCAATATTTACCCTGTGCTCTAGGACAGCTCTTCCTGTAAGCGCGGTGTCTGGTAGATGCTAATTAGTCTGCTTGAAGAATGAGTGAACGAGTGAGTGAATGAATGGATGGATGTTTTACCTCGTAGAAGAGTCAGATCTTCATTGTGCAGTACTCTTGACTTAAACATGTCAAGCTTGACAGCTGACACAGAGATGAACCAACATGCCGCGATGAAAGCCACAGCTCTCTGACATAAGCAAATCATTTAGTTACCTATAGCATATCTATTACTTTTATAACTCCTTTCGTATATTAGCCAGGTAAGTAGTTAACGATTACATAATGAGTCCTATATTTTAGAACTTCCTTTCCTCTGGCTTCCCCTGGAAAATGATTCTGGTCACCACCCTGAATTCATTCTCCCTCACATATAACATGTGAACCGAGAAGACAGATTACTCGTGGCTCTTTGCGTCTTTGGCTCTAAATCTAAGGAGTCAGCTAATCTTGGAAAATATTTGAATGCAGTAATTCTGCCTGTGCTTGAACATCTATAGGCTGCTTTTCTTGACACAGTCTCCTAAAGCACACATAAAACAACTAATTACATAGAATTCACTTTGTATATTGTGCTGTAAGTGACCAGAGAAGATGTAGGGAGTCCAGGAGGATTTGTGTAGGTCAAGTGTAAACACTGAACCTGCCACTTTATGGAAGTCCAAGGGACTTGAGCATCAGTGGACGTTGGCATGTGCTCAGATCCACAGCCACTGAGGGATTGTGTGTTCTCTGATTCTTTCTCCTGTTTACTACCACACTCCAGGTTCAGGTGTCCTCTACCCCTTTTTCAATCTTGGCTTTGGTGACAACTCCAGGTCTGGGCTCATGGGGTTGTGCTTATGATTGAATGACATAGCATTCTGGGGCAAACAATAATGAGAGATCTAAAAGACACAGCCAATGCCACATTCCTAATTGGCCTCTTCAGAAATTAAATTGATATCTTTTTCTTTACTCTTATGGCTCCTATATAGACTGTGTCTCTCAGCAAATTCCGTAATCATTTGGACAATAACAGTTGGAGCCCCACAATCATGTTCTTTTAGGCAGTCTTTTATTTGAATCTGTAATTTTAAATGTTAAAATTAATTTAGGGTATGGTTGGTATATTTGTACCCAAAGAATCAGAAATTGTAATGCACATACTTTAGATATCTGTAATGCAAGTCATATAGGAAAGAGTAGAAACAAACATTGCCTTTGTAGCACAAATGACTAGTGTACGACCTTCTGATCACTATTATCAGATCATTCAGGAGTATGGACCTAATTCTTCATGTATGGGCTTATATCTTCTGCAGGAAGTTGAACCCCTTTCACACTGTCTGTTCCTGCAACAGGTATCCTTTGATGGGGGATATCAGTATGGCTATGTCACACCTAAAATGAATGCAACCTTATACAAGCGGTGGGACTTGAACTTGCTTTCAAAGAGTGCTAGGACTTGGCTAAGTCAGGGGATGGCATGCAGGGAGGTCATGCTAAAGGAGAAGTATTTTAGGAACACATCTCTGTCTCTACCCTGCAGCCGTTCCTCCTCCACCACAGCACGTAGGCTTAGAAGAACTGGACACAGCTGGCCATTAGTAGCTGTGGGTTTGAAATCGCACATGATTCTCCTAATCATGGGCAGAAAATATCTGAAAAAAATATGCACCTGTGCTGAGCAGGGCACCTCCAGCTTTGAGACAGGCTCTCACTTACTCATGGGCTAAAGGAGCTAGCCCATGTATTTGAGTGTGAGAAAGACAGGATCACGGAGGGCCTCTTGCAGATGGTATTGTCCATACTTGTGCATACTGAAATAAGGAAGTAGGGGGACCATGTCGGACACAGCATTCTAGACAGATTAATTTACATCTGTGTTTTGTGGGCAAGTACCTACCCCTGTTGGAGCACATTTGCTACAGCCTTTGCAGTTTAATCTTTTGGAAGTCTGACTTGCCCAAGCATGATGCTTATGACCCGCCTCTCTGCTAGTTACTCTGAATTAAGGATGGAAATGTCCATAATAAAAGTTAAGTTTGACTCCTAAGAGATGACTGAAAGAGCATGTGTAATACCCAGACCCTGGTTTTTGAGATCAGATAGAAGAATCTGTATTATTTCAAAAGAAAGTTTTATTGTTGGAGATTCATGGAAATCCAGCAAAAGAAAGTCACTATTTGCCTAAAAAATGTATTATTCTCTAGGGGGAGTCATATCAATGGGCTATTACATGTTTACTATTTGGCAGGACTTGGTGCACCACTAACATACAGATATCTAAGGTAGATATATTCAGTGTATGTTAGGGTGGTGACAGAACCATGTTCCTAAAGTACTTTTAGGGAAAACTATAAAAACAAAGAGGCAGGCATGGTTTGAAGGTTTTGGAGGTTTTGGATGGGCTGCTTAAGTAAAAGAGGAAGAGACATTCTAGTGTGGTGGTTTTGAGTTCAAGGGCTTCTTGGAACACTAATCCATTATTTAACCATACAAGACTGTCAGCAATGCTTTTCATTCTTTAGAGGTCTCAGCTTCTCCGTCTATAAAATGGACATCATAGGACTTCAGAGGTTGTCACTGATGAGATTGGAGAGTGAATACAAAGAATTTAAGAGGATGCCCACACATGACAGCTGTCCAGTATCATATGACTTTGATTCTTCAGGGCTTCTTAACCTGGCCTCCTCTCACTCATGAATTCTATACTACCCTCTTCATTATGAAGCTAGGGGTTTGTAAGAGCTTCTAAATGGCCACAGAATGATAAACAGTGGGAGTCACATACTCCCCCCCACCATGTTCTTTTCACATCCATGCACAATCCATTTGTCTAGGAATGGCAGAGCCCCAGGAGAGGTACCCAGACAGAATCACCTGCATAACTAGAGAGTAGATTTACAAAAGACAAAGGAATGTGGGGAAAACAGAGAAACTTTAATAAAATGGGTTGAGTAGCCACAGTGGCAGGAAACCAGTTTGTGCTCTCTATTCAACCTTCACAAAAACTTGGCAAGGTAGGCCATGCTCCCCTAAATCACAGATGGGAGAAAACAGGGCCTCAGGTGCTTGTCCAGAGATATCCAGCAGACAAATGGAGGTTTTCACTTAGGCTCTTCTTTATCCAAAGCCTAAGTGCTTTGTTCGACATTAACTCATGATGCTGCTGAGCCTGGTCAGATTCGGGGGTCGGGGGGTGGGCAGGTAAGATCATAATTCTGGAATCTCATTGTGAACCAGAAAGAGGTAACTGTTAAGCAGAGAAACAGGGTAGGGGGTTCCTCTACTAGGTCGTTACCTCCATGTCCTCAGGGCTCATTTGATCTGGGGGAGGGGGTGTGTCAAAGAAACCGTGCCCCTGCTCACTCTCATAAGGTATAGTGTCTTTCAGGACAGTGCCTTAGGGACAAGGGTTCCTGGAAAGCGCTGTTCAAATTCTGATCCGTCATTGGCTGAGCAAAGAACATGCTTGACTAAGCACTGGCCGAAGGGGCATAGGATTGACAAATCCATGAGCAGGAGGGAGACAAAGTTCACATGACCATTTAAAGCTGCGTCTCTGGTTTCAAGAGCCATTTAGAGACTTGAAGGCAAGAGGTAGACCAGGGAAATCAAAATATGAAAAGGAGGGAGAAAGGGGCTACTCAAAATGGGCATTCATGAGGTGGTCTAGCAGGTGTTTTTGCTTATTTGTTTCTTTGTTTTGTTTTGGGGGCGGTCAGTAGGCAGACAATGTCTTGAAACATTTCTAAGGACTGAGGTTTGTGCGCTATGATACAGGATTCTCCAGATGACACAGGGTAGGGAGAATTTGACTTGGAGTGGGGACCACAAGCCACGGATGTGGCAAGCACATGGACCCAAGTGAGTGGAAGCTACCAGGCTGGGGAAGACATGGACTGCAAAGCAACAGAGCCAAGAGGCAAGCGCTGAGTGTCCCCCTAGCTCCTGTTCTCTGCTTTGCATGCAGGTGACCCTGTTTCTTAATCTTCTGCTTCCTAGTGGAAAACCAAGAGCGAGTTTTGCATAATACCAGTCATTAGACCACTCAATAGCCCACTTTGCCATACCCTGTGTGTGTCCTTCATCCTTCCAGGGACCCCATGTTGCCCAGGCAAGGCTCTCTTCTTAGTCAGAAGGGAGCTAAGTTTCCTTCCTTGCTACATTCAAACATGTTGACTTCAGTGAGGTCTCTCTCTTCCCTTAGATTTCTCCTTTTTCAGTTCCCAAACTTCTGACATTCTCTCAGCATCCACTCAGAGCTATAGTCATATCTTAGGGCCCATGGGTGCTGTAACTTAATACCACAGACTTAGTGCCTTATAAACTAAGGAAATCTATTTTTCATACTCTGAAGGCTGGTAGTACAAGATCAAGGCAGCAGCAGACTCAGTGGATCGCCATCTTTTTGCTCTCTACATAACATAAAGTGAACAAATGAGCTCTCTGTGGGCACTGAAAAAAAAAATCCATTCACAAGAATCCATCTGCATGACCTATTGCCAAAGATCCAGCCTCTAGTGCCATCAGTATTGGAGTTACGATCGCAACATTGACATTTGGAAGGTCACAGACAACCTCAGCAGTGTCTGGAGCTGAAGGGTCAGAACCCCTCACCATAGATGCCATTTAGATACTAGACCAGTCTTCATTGCTGAATTCAGCAGTCACGTTGGAGGAGAAGGGCTGGGAAGGAGCACAGGTAGGTTATGACTCAGAGCAGATGTGCCACACAGCAATTCTGCCCACGTTTTGTGAGTCGAAGCCTGTCACCTGGCTGTCTACCAGCGAGGGGAGAGAAGAGCTAGGAGAAACTAGATGATCTTCTCTGGGCTTGGGAGAAACACGGGTTCCCCAGAGGGAGTGTTAGCTGCCTGTGCCTCGCGTGAGGTCTCCTTTTCCACCGCAGCGATCAGCCGGCTCTGTCCTTAAGGTCCTCAGATCATATCCTTTCCTGTGCCACATAGCTTTGAGATTCGTCTCAGGTGCTTCTGTCCTAACACCTCCACCTCTTCTCTCTGCTGACACCCCCACTCAGCCATCTTGGGTACAGGGTTCTTTGGGATTCCGGATTCTTCCTTTCATGGTCTGTGAGAAGCCTATTGACCTCCCCATCCTCCTGCCATTTTTCAGTATCCTTAGTTGTGCCACACCCAGGTTCCTGCCACAGCTTATCAAATGACGTCACCTCCTCGGATATATGGTTTTTGACACAAACTCGGCAAACTTTCTAAAAATAGATCTAATCATGCTATCCTATGTAAAAAACAAACAAACAAACAAAAAACCATTGTGTTTTTCCGCAACATGCAGAATAAAACAAATCAGATGGGGTCGCCGGGGAGTTGAAACTGATGAAAAGGAAGTAGACACGGATTTGAATCCTAACTCGCTACCCACTAGCAGTGAGTTATGTAATGTCACCTTCCAGACCATGCAGCGAAGATAATTCCTTCTTCACGGGATGGCATCATATTTCTTTCATGCCACATGCTCGCCACCTGATTGGTGAGGGGCTCTAGAGAAGTCATCTACACACCTGATTAAAAACCTAGGCTGTCTGGCCAGCCATTTTCTAACTATATAACCTCTCGTCCCATTGCCCGATCTGCTTCAGCCACACATCTTCCTGCTGTCAGGGGGCAAAGAAAGCTCAGGAGAATTTTACTCTGGCCATGAAGCATCTTAAACATACTTGCCAGAACTGGTCCCATGACCCCATTCCGTGCCAAAGAAGACAAAGCCAAGAATGTTTCTGTGAGCAACACTGATAACTGGGCCCTTTGGGCTACTCTTGCTGGATCAAGCTTGGCTATTTGGGTTCCATGACTGTAGCCCAGGCAATCCTATCAGGCTGTCCTTGGCCTACTTCAAAGGAGGACAGGGCATGCATCTTCAAGGCAGGAGCTGACTTTCCAAGATGCTCTAACTACAAAGGGAGCACACTACACTTTGGCTGCTTCTGCTGGTTATAGATAAGAAAGTTGAAGGACCAAGAAGGATACGACAATACCCATGTTGCTATCCAACTAACTTCAGCCTGGCTATCCTGGCCTCTCATTTCCCCCTTCCAGCTAATCCCAGTACCCAGCCTTATTTTCTCGGGGGCTGGTTTCCCCACTCACTTCCTATATAGCCTTCAAGATACGATGCCCTGGACACCTTCCCTAGTTCATTCCACAGAACTGAATGTTCCCTCCTCCCATTTCATCAAGCCCATTTATAATGTGTGAGTTTTATTGGTCTACCTAATCTGTCTCCTTGGAAAATCACATTTACTTGAGTACTGCAGTGGCATCTTCAGTATCTTGTGTTACCAAATCTAACAAGTGAGACTTTTATCTTGTGATGCTGGATAAGATTCTGCACCTGAATGATGCAGGGGGGCACAGGGGAAACCCCCAAACAAGTTCTGTGACCACACAAACACACAGGGCAGAGTCCATACCAAACCCCCAGGCTTCCGACTTTTTAAAAATGGAATCAGTTTGTCACTAAGCTCTGCAGCCTCGGCTTCAGCTACTGGGTAGCGAGGATTGTATGTGCAGATCAGGAAGTGCAGCAAAGATTTAAGATTTTTTTTCTTAGCCATTTTCTACTGCTTGTAACTCTCCAGTGTCTGATGGCAGTGTATTCAATGCCTCTGTTTGGGGCTTAAGAGACTGTTTCTGATCAGATTTCCCTCTTTGGTCTTCATTAGCTTTACTGACTTGCCTTGCATCTGTTTGGTGCTAAAACCACTTTTCCATTCAAGATGGATTCTTCCCCTAAACAAAAGCCTTTTTACAAAATCTAATTATTTTAACCTTTTTAGTGTCATGCTACAGAAAACAAATAGGCTAATTCTAGCTTGCAGTTTGACAGCTTTTGAATTAAAGGAGTCTAAATGGCTTTGGGGGCTTAATGTATTGCAAAGACTGAGTAACTTTCGAGACGTTCTGTATGAAAATGGCTTGTAAATTGTAAAGTAGCCTATAAGTATGATTTGGAACATCAGTACCTGTGCACAGTATGCGCCGAATGAGAATTTGGTGGGTGAATGAAGACTCTTTTTCTCTCAGGATGATGTTTACAAAGAGAATGCCTTTGCTTTGCTGGCTTGCCCAGTCTGCTTTATATACTTCATAAGAGTTTTTTTTTTCCATTCTTTCATGTTTTCCTGGTAGCAAGCAGTTTAATGGCAAGACCATGTCCTCTCCGAAGGCATGACAAATGTCTAATCTGGGTCTACAGGAGAAGTGTGGACATACTGTGGCCTGTCATCAGTGAGCCAAAGGCCCATTATGCCATGGTCCTCATTAAACCCAGTCACCTTGCCCTCACTGACACAGGCCCTCTGGGAATACCAAGCTTCTTGTTTCTAGAAAGCTCTCAAGTCTTTTAGTACTCAAATTGCCATGCTTTGAGTAGGAACTTATAGTTGTAAACATCTTCACAGCAAACCCCCCTGTCTAAGACACATTCTCTGTTTTGACCACACCTATTGAATATAAAGTTTCTATTATACCAGGTCGTATCTAAGTAAACCTACTTTTAAGTGACTCACCAAGCTTTGCCTAGAAGGAATTTTGTAATAGATTACTATGCCCCATAGTTCACTCTGCCTGGTTCCTCCGAACTTATTCACGCTACAATTGCTTCGTAGCTAACATCACATGACACTCCCCTTCATAGAGTCTCCATGCAGATCCCAGGTCTCTGCATTTTAATAATTCCTATGAGAAGCCAAATGAGATGCACACTGAGGCTTAGTTTAAGTTAGACTTAAGAGAATGTATAGACTAAATATGCTCTCTGGGGGACTGGAGAAGTAGATCGGCAGTTAAAAGCATGTGTGGATTTTGCAGAGGACTCTAGTTTGGTTCCCAGCATCCACATGAGATGGTTCATTGCCTGTAACTCCAACTCTAGGAGGATCTGCTATCTTCTCTCCATGGGCACCTGAATTCATGTACACACATGCGCGCGCGAGCACATACACACACACACACACACACACACACACACACACACACACACACCATACAAACAAACAACAAACACACAAACAAAAATCTTGACAAAGGTCAATTGGGAAATTTTTACAGTTAAAGTAATGTCATCCCTTTCCCATGGTGCTTTTGATAGGGACCCAGGGATGCCAAGTACCTGGACAGGACTGGAGTCCAGGCCCCTGGCTTCTTTGAATACCTATCCTAGTCTAATAAACTTTGTGCTATTTATTGTCCATCATTTATCTTGTTTCTCATTACTTGGTGATAAGACTATGGTCTCCATGCCTTGTCAGATCTCTACTTCTCTTAAGCTACAAAGCTTTAGATAGAGGCCATGGTAACCTAGATTCCTGTTCCTACATCACAATTTCATGTCTCTAAGTGTTGGTCCTTTTGGCTGATGTACTGTGGTGCATAGGAAGATGAGGGTACCACTGAGATCCAGATAGGTCATGGTGGGTTGCTGATGGTAATCATGAAGCCTTTCCCAATCCAGTGAGGGCAAGTATTGCAAAGCCAGGCCAAGACGGGGTACCAGTAGGATCCTGGGGAAAGTTGCCCTGTCTGGAGGTATTTAAGAAGTAGGTTTACGAATGGCACAATGGGAGTACTCACAGAGTTCTGTATTAGACTGGATACAGCTCTGGATGCCTTATGATGCTATCTCCATTGTCATGCCTGTTAGTCCTACCCGCATAGCTCCTGGTGATCAGCATCATTGGCAACATGAAAGGGGGAAAATTAATCAATATACTCCGTTACTCACAGAATTTGAGAGGTAGTGGTGGTGGCTACCAAAGGTTTCTGTTAAAAGGGTATACCCTCCAACCTTTAGGTGCCTGGTACGGACTGAGACCATGAATTAATGGGGCAGTGGGGAACTGGATAAGAACGAGAATAAATGTCATGTTCAAACCAATCATCTTGGTCTTCTTCTATTAGAAAGTTCCCACTTTCACTCCTTCCCTTTCATACTCCCTTAGTGAATCTGGATCTGCACAAGTCGTGCTCTTATGAGTCACTCAGATCTAGGTTCGGATCCCCCACTGGAAACATGGATTTGGATTTATTAATTGAGTGGGTAGACATTGTCAAGACCACCCCTCAGCTGGCTAGAGCACGGTCTGTGGAGAAGCAGTGCATGCACAGTCAGGGGGAAAGCCATGGCTTAAGTCCTGCTCAGGTGAGTACGAGGCAGCTGAAGCTATGAGCCCCAGAGACCCACCTATATCTGTGTACAGTGGAGAGAAGGGAACCATGGTTCTGGCTGCTTCTAGTGCATCTTGAAAGGACACTGGGGCAACCGTAGCTGTGTGTGGGTACAGTTATGCATGTAGATGGCATGTATAATTTCTTGGGCTAGGAAAAAAAATATATCCTGCATATGTTTCTAAGAGCTTTGTAGTCATCTGGGATAGTATATGGTTTATTGCTGTTTCCAGAGTAACTTGATTCTGTTTCATTCTTTTATCTCTCCTATAGCTTCCAGAGAAAGCATTGCTTCCATTTTGTAAAGTAAGGCTTTATTGATGGCTTGTGTGGAATCATAACTCAAATGTGCCCAAGCAGGCACTTGAAGCAATCTTTTCTTCTTGTCTGTGCTTTTTCTTCTCTTACTGTTCAACTCTTTCCCAACCATGAAATACTATTTTTTTATGACCATGGTTCATGGAATAAGAAAGAAACAAACTCAATCCTATCAATATATCTATCACTTTATATCTTCTCATTTATCGGTGGTCATAGAACATTCAGTATCTACTTTCACCATGCTGTGCAATAGACATTTAGAATGCATTTTTTGTTATTTAAAGCAAACATTGTGCCTTTTGGCCAACATCTCATTTTCCTTCCCACACTAGCTTATGGTAGCCACTATTCGACTTTCTGTTTCTACAAGTTCAAATTTTTAGATGAAATTGGGATTGTATAGTATTTACTTTTCTGTGCTTAGACTATATCTATAGTCTTTTATTCAGTTTCATATCACTGTAATTCAAATACCTGCAGACACTACTTTAAGAAAGATTTCTCTTGGTTCAGTTTCAGAGATTCTCGCCCACGATCAGCTTGCTCTGGGGCTGGGGGCCTGCAGTGAAAACTACATTGTGTTGGAAGAGGGTCACAACAGAGGGAAGGCGCTGACTTTGTGCAGCCAGGAAGGAGAGAGTCAGGGGTGGCTAGGATCCTGGCCAAGAGATCCTCTTCAAAGATGTTTATAGCGATCTACTTCCTCCAAAGAGGCCCCCCCCGCCCCCCCCCCCCCCGCACCATCATCAACCATCTAGTAGGAACTCATTAATGGATGAGCTCATCAAAGTAGTTAGACTCCTCAGGATCCAGTCACCTCCTAGAGATTCACTCCACCAACCAGGCACTCAGCATTTAACAGCCAAGCCTATGGGGTGCTTTATATACAAAATCTCCCTGCTTTTGCTATGTACATAGCACAGCATAATGTCTTCCAACTTCACCTGTGATTTCACAAATGACAGCGTTTCTTTTTAAATGCTAAATAGTATTATGTTGTATATATCACACATTTCCTTATCTGTTCTGTTGTTGATCATTTAGATTGATTCCATATAATGGCTATTGTAATACTTTAATAAGCCTGTGCATACAGATATTTCTTTGATGTACTAATTTCATTTCCCTTACATATGTACCCTCTAATGGGATTGCTGGAGTATCTGCTAGTTGTCTCTTTAATTTTTTTTGAGGACCCGGGACACTATTTCTGGACCGGCCATAGCGCTTCCTGTCTTGCCAGCAGTGTACAAAGGAACCTTTCTCTACATTCTTGACAGCACTAGCTTTTGTCATTTTGATAATAGTCATTCCAACACGTGTAGTGTAATAGCTCTTTGTGATTTTTACTTTGCATTTCCATAGCAACTAAGGATATTGAACTGGTTTTCAAATACCTGCTCCTCACGTATATTTCTGCTTTTGAGCAGTATCTTCTTGGGTCCTCTGTCCAAGACTTTGTCAGGCTATTTCTTTTCCTATTGTGCCTTTTTTTTTTAAATCCTTGTACATTTTAGAGACTGACCCAAGTTAGAGACTGGCTAATACTTTCTCCTATCCCATACGTTACCTTTTCATCCTCCTGCAAAGAACATTTCCTTTGGTGCACAGAAGGTGTTTAATCTGATGGAGTAGTGTGTGTGTGTGTGTGTGTGTGTGTGTGTGTGTGTGTGTGTGTGTGTGTGTTGCTTTTGTTACTGGTGGTTTGGGCTTGGAGTCTGGAACTTACATGCCTAAACCACTGGGAAGAGCCTTCCTCTTGTTTCCTTCTAGAAAGTATTAGTCTCTCGTCTACATCTCCAATCCATTTTCAGTTGAGTTTTGCATGTGGTGTAAGAGCTCGTTTTCCTGCTTTAACATTCCCAGCCTCTCTAGCACTGTTTTAATGAAGACTGTCTCTTCCTCCATTGCGTATTTTTGGCACCTTTGCTGACGATCAATGATTATGGATTGTGGACTTATTTCTGGGCTCTAAATTCCCTTTCTTTGGTCTGTATTGGTTTTTATGCCATGTCCATGCCAAGGTCTTGTTTTGTTTCTATACTTGCCTGAGAAAAGATCTTCCTATTTTGCACAGGCTGGTTTCAAACTTACAGGTTGCAATGATCCCTCTGCCTCCACATCTCAAGTAGCTGGGATTGCAGGCACTTGCCACTTATCTATACTATATAGGTTTTGAATTCTATAACTTTGGAATTTTTATATTGGGTTATGTGGCACTTTGGTTTTGGACTATACAGTATTTTATAGCTAGGATTGTTTCTTTAGATTTCTGTGGGAAATGTTATTAGAACTTCTATAGGGATCACATTTAATCTTTTTTAAAATTTTTTTATTTTATTTATTTATTTATTTTACATTTAATCGTTAGATTGCTTTGGGAAGTAGAGACACATTAAGAGTGTCAGCTTTTGTAACCTAGCAATACAGGATACCTTTCTATTACCTGCCTCTACTTTTGATTGTTTCCTGTGTGTTACAGCATTCAGTGTGTAGATCTTTGACTTCCTCAGATAATTTTTGTTCCTCCTTTTCTCAGTATTGTCAATGGGAATATATGTTTGCTTTGCACTTTTTAGAACATCTATTGTTACTATACAGATTTCTATCTGTTGACTTTATATTTTGCAACTTTTCTGAATTTTATTCTTTCTTACACTTTTGCTGTTGCTTGCAGTTTAGAATTTTCTTTTTTAAAGATTTGTTTATTTATACAAGGGATGGGATAACCATTGAGATGTAACAAGAATAAATTTAAAAAAGATTTGTTTATTTCATGTATGAATGCTCTATCTGCATGTACACCTGCATGCCAGAGAAGGGCATCAGATCTCATTATAGATGGTCGTGAGCTACTATGTGGTTGCCAGGAATTGAACTCATGACCTCTGGAAGAACAGACAGTATTCTTAACCACTGAGCCATCTCTCCAGCCCAGAGTTTTCTGTTTGTAAGATTATATAAGCTGCAAGAGCAAACGATCATATTTCAGTCATCTTTGCTGTTCTCCTCTAATTGTTCTGGCTAGACTTCCTCTAGGAGTATGTTGATTGGAAAGATTAAGAGTAGATATATTTATCTTTTCCTGATCTGCAAAGAAAAGCTTTTAGCCTTTGGCCATTGATGAAAATGTAAGCTTTGAGATTGTGCGTGGCCTTTATCATACTGAGATGTGCTTCTCCTATACTAATGGTCATCATCCTTCCTAATGTTGCGACTCTTTAATACAGTTCCTCATATGGTGGAGACCTTCATTCATAAAACTATTTTCATTGCTACTTCATGACTGTAATTTTGCTATGGTTATTAATCACAATGTAAATAACTTGTTTTCCTATGGTCTTAGGTGACCCCTGTGAAAAGGTTGCTTGGATCATTCCCCCCCCCCCACTGCAAGGGTCACAACCCTCAGGTTAAGAACTACTATTCTATACCTAATCTGTTGAGAGTTTTGATCATGAAAAAATATTCAACATAATATGCTAATACAATTTATTTCATTATTTGATGTAGTGTATAAAATTTACTAATTTGTATATGTTGAGCCATCTTTTCATCCCAAGGGTAAGTCTCACTGTCATAGTAAAGGATCCTTTTAATATCCAGTTGAAATCAGTATGCTAGTATCATAGAGGGTATTTTTCCAACCCTAAAAACTCTCTCTGCCTTTCTTATTTATTCCTTTTATCCTCCAACCCCAGGAAAACAATGATATTTTTATTGTCTCTACGGTTTTGCCTTTAACAATATGTCATACAGTTGAAACATTCTAGTGAGTAGCTTGGTTCATTTTCTATAGTTATAACAGAATACATGGGACTGCATTATTTATAAAAGAAAGGAATTTATTTGTCCCATGCTTCTGGAAATTCTAAGTCCTAAAGTAGGTGTCTGTATTGTCAAAGGCTTCATGCTATCCCATAACTTAGCAGAGAGCAGAATGGCAGGAAAGGGCACACCGACTGAATTTAATCATAAAATCCAGTTGCAACTGCTAACTCATTCTAGAGAGAAGCGTCACCACCACAATAATTAGCTTAGTCCCACAAGAAAGACACCCTTTTTGAATGTTTATTCATCCCCGAAGGGCTCCTCCCACCACTATAATCTTAGTTTTCAGCACGAGTTTACAAGAGACACACCCTTTTCAAATTGGATTTTTGCACTTAGTAATATGTATGCATTTATGCTTGGTCTTTTCATGGTGTAACAGATCATTTATTTTTAGTGCTAATACCTCATTTCTTTTTAGTACTGAGATCTGGGTGTACCAATTTTTCTAAAGCTATTTACCTACTAAAGGACATCTTGGTGACTCCCTACTTGTAGCAATTATGAATAAAGCTGCTATAAGCATCCATCTGAAGGTTTTGATGTAGACAGAAGTTTTCAACTCCTTTGGGTAAATACCAAAGAGTATAATTGCTAGATCATATGGTAAGAATGTTTAATTCCTAAACAAGTGCCAAATTGCCTTCCAAAGAGGTGGCGTGTGCTGATTTACATTCCTACTGCTATGAGAGACCGTTCCCCTCTACTTCATGGCCTCACCAGCAGCTGATGTCAGCGCTGCACATGTTGGCCACTCTCATTGATATGTAATGATATGGTACCATTGTTTTAATATGTAACCCTCATAACGTACGATGTGGAATGGCTTTTCATATGCATGCCTGCCATCTGTTTATCTCTGTGGTGAGGTGCCTAATTAAGATTGCTCTTAATCTGGTTGTTTCCTTTCTTGTTACTGGGTTTAAGAGTTATTGGTACATTTTGGATAGCATCTTTTGCAAATATTTTCTCAGCTAATGGCATGTCTTCTCATTCTCTTGATGTCTTTCTCAGAGCAGAAGTCCGTACTTATAATGAAGTGTGCTTACTTTTCCTCCCTCTGTGCTCTTTTTTTTTTTTTAAAATCATGCATTTGATGTCATTTCTAAAAAGTCATTCTTATAACCAAGTCCATCTGGGTAGATTCTTAGGTTGTCTTCTGGAAGTTTCATGACTTTTTTTTATTTTATTTTATATGAAGTTTGCTTACTCTAGTTGCATCACTGCATCAAAATAGCACATATTGGGTAAATTTGTAAATAGTAGTTTGTAAATAGTATACATTGTTTCGTTTTAGAGAGTGGGCATTCAACATCAAGAAACAAATGGACTTGGTTGTGCAGTGAAGTACCTCCTCTCACAGGATGATGCTTCTGCCTGTATCCTCATGGGGCACAAGGGGAAGGTCTTCTGGGGCTGGGTGTTCTGTGCTTTATGCCACAGGAGAGCTAGAAGGACAGATACAAGAGGCTAAAGCGGTTCCCTGCAGCCCTTTTATATGGTGCCCAGTGCTGATCGTCTTCCTGAAGGCAAAGTCCTAACGGCTACTAATTTCCTAATGGCCTGGGCTCTTGACAGATGTTGTATAATGTAAGCTATTGCATGTAGGTTGTTTTTCAACAGAGCCCTGTGGTGTAGCTCTGCCTTACTTGGGAGTCACTATGTGAGACAGACTGGCTTCGGATTTAGAGACATCCGCCTGCCTCTGCCTCCTTAGTGCTGGGATAGTGGTATGTGCCTCATGCCCACCGTTGCTGTTTGAAATGTTCATCGATTTACACAGTGTATTTGGTTCACAGCCAACTCCCACTCCCTCCCTCCATATTCTCCTTTCATGAACATATCTCCCTTGCTGTTTCAAATCCTTTAAAAAAAAAATAACCCACTGAGGCTCATTAGTGCCACCTCATGCACAGCGGGTAGGGTGTTTTCTCCTGCTGTGTGTGGGACATGCCATTGGCCGCCCTTGATGTAAGTGTCCCTTCTGTCTGTAACGGCCTTCTTCTCATTCATCAGCCAGGAGTAGGGCCTTAGGAGATCCTTCCTACTCTGCTAGTTCTTTTAACATGCTCGAGCTTGTACAAGGAGCCACAGTTCCTATGAGTCCATGTACATAACAGCCCACGCTACGTAGAGAGGATGGCATTTCACAGCACCCTTCTCCATCCTCTAGCTCTTAAGTCCTTCCTACCTCTCTTTCTGTCATATTCTCTGAAGGGTGTGGAGTGGGGCCAGTATCCATGTGCCATCTGCAGCTGAGCACAGCCATGTTAGGCGTCTCTGCATTGACTGCCAACCATTGCAACAAGAAGCCGGAGGTTAAGATAGACTCAAATCATGACCTCTGGGCCATGTGGGGCCAGCGCTTGAGTAAAACTTTTACGGAAGCATAAAACTCCATAACTGTTTTTAAGTGTGTGGAAGTCCAGTCCTAATACCATTTGTTGAAAACGCCATCTTTGCTCCATTGTGTTGCCTTTGGCCCTTTGTTACCTGTCTTTGTATGCGTCTATTTCTGGGCTCCAAAGCCTGTCTCCTGACATCAGCCATTTAACTTTACTTTTTTTTTTTTCATGGTGTTACATGTTCTTTTGGTTTAGCATATAAACTCTAGATAATTTGGTGTGCCAATAGCCACAGGACCACTTGCTAGGTGTTTTCTTGTGATTACAGTGAATATATGCATTGGGTTGGAAAGAGCTGGCCAGTATTGACTCTTCATATACTTTCCCTCTATTTTCTACTTGAATTTATTCACCAAGGTCTTTGGTTTTAGTCATCACAGTTTTATAGTTTTTGTATATATGTTAAAGTTTTTAAAACTATATTTCATTCTTAAGATACTACTGTGAATGATTCATTTTTAATTTCACATTTAATGTGAAATATAGACAAGCAATTGTTAACTTTGTACTTTCAATCTCTCTTTGATTATTAATTCTAGGAGTTTTGACATTAAAATTTTTTTTAAACGTGTGAGATATCTATCTAGTCTCTGGGAACTTCTTTAAAGACATTATCTTTAGTGTAGAGTAACTATGTTAATGGTTTTAATTATAGATTTACTGTTTATCTTGCTTTCATATTGAATTGTGCTTACTAAAGCTGCATGTCTGAATAATTCATCAGTTCCGAAAGTTTCTGACATTTGCGATATCTCGCCTATATTTATTACTCTTTTGGAAATACGAGTTGATTTATTCAGGATCTTCATTCTTTCTAATTTCTATTGTACCATTATACAACGTAAAGATATATATATATGTATAAATACTATATTATGTATATACTATTTATTTATAAATATATTATATATTAGATATATGTATGTTATATATGTAATATAAGTATTTATATAAATAAATATATACCATGTAAATATGTAATAAATATGCACTTATATGCATGTATATACATAAATATACACATTTATTTACATATATATTTATTTACTTATATAAGTATTTACATTAAGTATATGTGCACATATACACACTTATCTCCCCTACTCACTGACATTTCTTTCGAAGTGTCTTCTGCTATATAACTTACCTTTGAAATATGTATAGTAATGAAATTATAAAAATAAGGGATGAGAAGTGAGAAATCACTGCAGACCTAATAGACAATATTATAAGGATAAAGAGTGAATAATTTTGTCTAGCAAATGTAATGACTTCAATAACATTTCAGTCACTTTGAAAACATAAATTGCTAAAAGTGACACAACAAAGTAAAAATCTAAAGAAACTCGTGTCTATTAAAAAAACTAAATTCCCAGTCTAAAACTTTCCCACAAAGAAAATGTCAAGCTACTTTCTTTTACCCATCAGTGAGGAAGATGTAATAGTGACCCTTCACAGGCTTCTTTCTGATGTAGAGGTGACTAGAGGACTTCTCTACTCACTCAATACTTAAGTCTCTCAACTGTGTCATAAGAAATGAAAGCTAAATGGTATCCATTATGAACTGGGGTACACATTTAAATAACAAAATACTACCCATCAAATCTGACAGGATGTAAGGGATCCATTATTACTAAACAATATTTAATCCATGAGTGTAAGCTTGGTTTATGATTTGCAAACCAACCAATGTGTACAAAGAAAAGGGCTTAGAGCATCTCAATAAATGCACAAAAGGGATTTAGCAAAATTTAATATTCCTGTTTAATAAAAGTTCACAGTGAATGAATAATAGACGAGAACATTCTCAGTCTAACAAAAGGACATCTATAAAAACCTACTGTTGGCATCGTATTTAATGCTGAACCATCATGAAATATTGATCCCTCTTCCCTGTAATCTAGACGTGGACAAAGTCTTTCTCTTTTGCCACTTTTTGAGAAACGTTGTTAAGTAAATTTGAGTCATTTTAATAAGGCAAGGAAGAAAAACTAAAGGGCATATAAAATTAAAAGGGAAGAGGTAAAACTGCAGGTTTTTCACAACTGACACGATTTTATATTGTAAACCTCCAACCATGATCTCCATAAACCACTAGAACTAGTAAGTGAGCTTTGCAAGATCACAGGATATAAGGTATATATACATAATACATATATACATATATATGGTATATATTTGGTCTATATATACTTTATGTCGAGTTTTCATGTTCACTTTCAATGCATGAATATTAATTATTTTAAAAGTAATAGCCAAATGATTAACTAAAAGAAGCCACTCATGCGTCTTTACTCAAAAATACAGAACATACTACAGTAAATTAAGAAAATCCTAAAGATGGGTAGAACATACTTATGGATTGGAAATTATTCCAGTGTTAAGCCATCTGTTCTTCCTGGAATGAGGTATAGATTCCACATAGTAATAGCAAGATAGTACAGGAGATCTATATCTGTATCTATGAAGTAGACAAGACTAAAATGCTTATGAAATACATAATCTTTAGTATAGTCAGAATTATTTTGAAACAGAATAAGGTTGAAGGACTTTATTTGATTTTAAGAGTTACCAAAATGCTAAAATAACCAAGACAAAATCCGTCCACTATACAGGTGGTAAATGAATCCATGAGGATGTGATGGCGAGCCTCCTCTGTTGTGTGACTGGCTAGTTTTAAATGAGGTACAAACATCATTTTAATTAAATGAGCTTCCCACACTTGATACTGCTATGGAAAAAAGGAAATCTAGAGCCTTGTCTTTCTCCAGATCAAACTTAATTTGAGAAAATCCTTGAAAAGTAGGAGAAGAAAAATGACACTTGAAGGGAAGGCAGAAACCGTGGTAAAACGTGGGAGTTCTGTTCTAGTAGCTTTCATTGTGAGAACTTTGTTAAAATCGAAAACAAAAGTTCTGTTCATCCGAAAGGAACCTTGAGAGAATAAAGGCAAAGAAAAGGCAGCCTAAAGGAACAGCTCTGTAAGATACATCTACTTTTTTTAAGTTTGGACATTGTGCCACTTTCTTGTAAGCTTAGGAATGCATTAATTAATATGTTCATTACAACTTACCATTGCCTGGATATTTTGTGTGAAAGTTTGTTTTGGTTTTTTTTGTTTTTTGTTTTCTTTTCAGAACATGGGTGAGTCATTCTGTCAGAAGAGATCAGTTCTTTGACTTTTCAGATTCCTTGCCAAATGTAACCATTTTCTGAGTAGCATTAGATGAAAATATAGTCCGTGTGTTAAAGGGACTGCCTTACTTCACAATGAAAAAAGATTCTGTGGCTACATCTCACCCCTTCCTTTGGAACGCAAAGCCTGAACGTACTTGCTAGGGGCCTGGCTAGGAGACATTGCTACAGAGCACTAGACAAGCCTACTGCAAAGAAGTAGGGTAACTCTGAAATAATGGGATAGGTGAGGCTCTGGGAGCAAATGCTGACGTGACATTTCTCTTTTGGTGTCAGTTTTTAATGAAAGACAGGTTTTGGCTATACATATACCCATATGTGAATATGTACATTTTTCCAAACCTCAGGGGTAGCCAAATGTATGCAAGGATAACAATTGCAGAGGTGATTTTTCCCCTGGGAATGGTGTAACACTTTAGCTTAAACTTAGAATTCATCATAACACTCATATGCGATCTATACAGGAGGTCAGTGTTCATTAGTAGAACATGTTTACTTGCAAAAGAGTACAGCTGTTTATTCTGGTTAAAAATCAGTGCTTTTCATAGGAATTGATTCTGGTAACTTCTATTGTATTATCTAAGAGCAATGGTGGTGTCATTCTCTTTATGCTAGACAAGAATATAAGTTTGACACTTCCTCATTGAGCCACCCTTCAACATCTCTGAGCAAGACAAGAGTGATATGTCCTGTATTCAGGTGGGAGCCATGGTGATGTCACTTCCTAGCCTGTTACCTGGAGGACAAAGGGCAGAAGAGAGGACAAGAAAAGAAAAATGGAGAAGAACAAATGATATCAGAGGAGGAGAAGGCACAGAGAGCAAGAAGAAAAAGAGAGGAAAAAAAAAGCATTGAAAATGCTACTCATATACCCTAGGGTGTCAGGCAGCGCATGCTCCCTTCTTTCTACTTGTCCTTTCAACCTCCTGGTGTCAGAAAGACATGATTCTGTCAGTGTCCTGTGTGTGTGGGGTGGAGGGTGCTGCGTGTTTGACTGAGGGCCTCATATGTGCTTGAGAAATGCTCTCCGACTAAGCCACAACCTTCGTCCTTTTTAACAATGAGATGATAGCATCTATTTTGTGTCTTGTGAAAGTTTAATGAGGCAGTCCCCACAAAACATTTATCAGCATTCCTGGTACATCTAACCAAGAATGAAAGAAATTAGGATGATGACCTCAGTGCCACAAGTTCTTGCCGCAAAGGAATGGATTTGCTCCAGGAAGCCTGTCAAACTATCTGTGGTGAAGAATTAATTTTTGAAAACTCCAGTCAAGGGTATGCGATATTTTTGTAAAATGCTCTTGTTCCAAAATGGATTACCATAAAAAGTGAAATGAAAGTACAAAGAGATATAAAACAAAGCCTCTCATTTTTATTCCTGTATTTAATAGACATAACATTCGTGCCTGTTTGCCCTGTTGCTGGGTACTTTCCACTTCAGAATGTCTCTTGCCATGGACAGCAATGAAGAGTGTGCCAGTGGTGTTTGGTCCACAGAATCTGAACAACACCAGACTGTGAGGAGCCTACCTATCCTGGGCTGGGATGTACGAGTAGGCTTGGTTAAGCACTTGGAGAGATTTTAAGTCTCTTTTGGGGTGGAGGTTGAACTAAACTGGTGGCTCCTAGGTGTTTCCAAACTGGAGAGGGTGCTTTGCAGTAAATCTGTTCCCCAGAGTCCCATGGGAAAAGTTTCTTCTGAAGATGGCAAATAGTTAAAATGGAGAACAAGTAGCAAGAGTTCAGAAACAAATACTTTTTCAAAAGATGTTTTTTTTTCCCCTCTCTGAAGGTCATGGGTATCCTCTTCTGATGTTAATTTATGTACCCCAAGTTCAAGTGTCTGCCTTAATATCTCAAAATGATGGGTAACCCAGAGCTATCCATTCATAGTACTTTGTACTTTTAAAAGAACATTTAGAGCCTCAGCTTCGTATCTATTGACAGTCTATCATGATGGGAGCTATGTTTGGTACCTTGGCTATGTGCCTGTTGACATAGCAGCTTGGTGAGATTGGCACTGTTATCAATGCCATTTGTTCAGAAATTGAATTTCAGAGAGCTATGGTTTGACTCAAAGACAGATGTGCTAAATATAAACACTATTACTTTTTGCTGTGCTGTGGGCTTAATTATCACTCATAATATTTTGTCACTCATGTTTGTTATGGCCTTCACTTTCTAATGATGACTGCAACCAATAAACATACAACTAGATATTTCCTAAACATCCACCTCGAGGCAGCTGTGCAGAACGAGGATATCTTTGCTCACCTGCTTTTGGACCACTTGCCTCTAATAAGCAATGACATGTTAGGTGAGGTGGTGACTAGTTGCATTTCAGTGAGGACTTTGGGTTATCTGTAAAGCTACCTAAAGAAGTTGGTGACTTATTAAATATCCTCAATTTTAAAAAGACATTGAAATAAAGGGTGATAATCAACTTTAGGTGAGACTACAGAAGGGCAAAGTCTCAAATGTAGCAGAAAAAAAACTTAGGCATAGCACGCAGTATAAGGCATCAAAAGGGAAGATATACTGTTGCTTCTAAGATTGGCTTGGCTGAGAATGAGTTATTAAAGGTAGAGATAGTGTTACTGATCACAAACCAGTAGATATGATCTTCAAGAATATATTGTTGCTTGCGTTTGTTCACTCAGTGAATATTAGTGGAGTTCCTGCTACGCGTCACGTATACTGTTCTGAGGAAATGATAAGAACAAGGCAGAAGATAACCTTTTCTTGTGCAGTTTGCACTGTATAGAATAGAAAGCCAAGTAATTATGCAAAGAGCATTTTAGTGACATGTGTCCTTAGTGAAATAAGACAGATTGATAGACTAGAGCATCACAGGTAATGAGATGGTTCTGACTTTTATCTTTTTTTAATGTACCAATGAGTTTTTATTGGTGTTATTCACAGGACTGTGGGTGAGGCATTACTTATAAGAGCATGACAAAAACAAACAAACAGTAACAAACAAAAAAGCAGCTGCAGTACAAAAAGGCCCAGCTGAACACAGGATTGCTACTCATGAAATATGAGCCCCATAGCTCTCTGTACCGCTTGCAGGCAGCTTGGCTGGTGTGAGACTTGTTCACACAGCTCAGCTGGTCTGAGCCTCCTCCCCAGCATTGCTTCTCCCTCCTGTATCACCAGGAAGGGCCCTCGGTGTGTGTGTGTGTGTGTGTGTGTGTGTGTGTGTGTGTGTGTGTGTGTGTGTGTGTGTGTTTTGATTTTTTGTTTGTTTGGTTTGGTTTGGGGTTTTTTGTTGTTGTTGTTGTTTTTACTTTCCTAGGAGCCAATACCTTCCTCCTAGAGGAAATTCTGCTTTTTGTGCCCAGGAGAGGAGCCCTGAGAGAATAACAAAGACATTAGCCATGAAAGGTTTTGTTAAACTCTGGCAAGGACTTTGGGTTCTAACAGTGGGAAGCTAAGGGAAGAACCTTACACAGTATGTATGGTTCTGTATTTGTTTTGTATTAGAAAGTTACCCCCTTTCTTTATTTTGGGATAGGAATAGGAGATTGGGATTTGAGTATAACAGGATGTCTCCTAGGGAGCCCGTTGGATGCTACTGTAGGTGGGAATTATCCAGGCAAAGGATGACAAGTAGGACTAGGCTGATAGTAGTGATGTTGAAGAGAAATTGCAAGAACTTCTAGGAATCACTGATGGATTGAGTTGGGATTGACATAAGAAAAAGGCAGGAATAGAGAGTGACCCTAGCTGAAGCTAGAAGAAATCGGAAGTTAATTTAATTTGAGAAGAAATTTAAAATTTCGTATTGGCTAGTTTAAATTTTAAGTGCCTGTTTGGTATTGAAACACCTAATGTGAGGTAGGCAGTGAGCTGTAACAAGGAGGAGTGAGGTATACAGTCCCTGTGTTCAGTTAAACATGATGGTGTTGTCAGTGAGCAAGCAGACAAGCAAAGGAACACAGGTGGTCAAAGGCCCGCAGCTCCTAGTGCAGTCTGTGTGAGTTAAAGTCTCGGTGCTAAGCCCTGATCTTTTGTCTTTAAAAATGGGACAAAGTTGGAGGGATTTCTAACATGCCCTGGGCACAAGAACTGATGGATGTGGGTATAAAGGTGGCTGTGCACACCACACCCTCTTCCCCATGTTGTTGAAATTCAAGACAGGAACAGGAAGTCTGTCTACACCAGGTCCCTAAACTCTTTTTTCCTCCTCAGCCTCCCCTCTGTCTCCATGATTTCCTTTCCCATAAGCTTTGAACTTTCTCTTGTATTCTACTTGCCCGGTCAAAAGCACAAGGTAGTTTTGACAGTGAACTATGGCATTTGACCTTTTGGGAAGGACTCCTCAAATTATCGGGGGATTTGGAACAGCGGATTCTGGGAAATCCAATGTTCATTATAAAGAAAAAAATACATATACTCATAGATTGGTGAGTGTGTAATAGCCAATTTGGGAATAGCTTTCACTTGTTCCTTTGAGCACAGCCCTGCAGCCTCCTCTGCACCTCCACAGTTTTTGGGGAGGGAGGCACTTGCTATGCTGCCTCAGAGGAGTGCAAAATGTGTCTCTTAAAAGAACACAGCCATTTGTTCTCTGTCAGGATGCCTCTTTCATACTGTAATTAGAGTGCTGTGGGGGGTGTGAGTGGGGGAGAAAGAAGAATACGAAATGCTTTTACTTCCCCATGGCTTATTCTTCCTGCACCACAGGGTTTTGAACCCAGTGAAATATTGTGACTGAAACATACACTATTATATGCGTACAGAGCGAGAGGAAGCGACATGTGCGCTTTGAGTTCATGCCTTGATAGTATCTGTGTGCCAAACTGAGGTGGCATAGACTGGTTGGTAATTAAACAGAGTGAGAGAGCTGAATTCGGCTTTGTAGCTCTGTCTCTCACTGTTTCCTAACTCTTCCATGCCCCAGGACCTTTATAGTCCCTTCTTACAGGCTTTTTGTTGTTGGTTAGTTTTTACAAGGCTTGGAATTGAACTCAGGACCTCATACATGCTAGCTAGACAAGCATTGTGCACTGAGCTGTGCCGTGCTCTGCCTTAAAAGGTTTTAAGGACAACCATGTGAGAACTGTCATTTGTCGCTGCACATAGTACATGATCATCCAGCTAACAGAGGGGAACAGAGAAATTTGTGGAACAAATAGTGCAGCATTCCAGGGTATTTGCAGCGTTTGTTTTGTTTTCAGTTTTATTTGCAGCAGTAGCAACATTTTCCTGATTTCGTTCAGCTGAAAATTGTTAGCATCTTTCTACCACAAGCCAGCAAGGGAGAAGAAAGGTGGTGGAGAAGCCAGCCTGGCTCTGTTCAATCTACAGGGATGGTCTCTGCAGCACTGGATACATCCTGTGTAGATAACAGAGCATTGGTGCTCTTGTCCCGACTGATCTTTAATATAAATGTGTTATGAAATCCAGCTGGGTTCCATGAAGAGATGAGCTCCTGAGCTGCCTCTTCTCCAAACCTTGCTTTTCTCCTTTCACTTCTTCCTTCTTGGCCACTAAAACCCTCGGGGTTGTCTTTGATTCATCACTTTATTACCCTCTGTGTCAGAAAGGTCAGTGTGTCCTCTTAGCTCTCCCTGCAGATTATAACCAGAGCTTCACTATTTCTCAATAGTCCCACTCTGCCCAAGGCCAAGGTCAACTGGGTGTGTTCTACAAGGCTTTGGAGATTCTGTGTCCAAGGTCCCTCCAGTCTCTTTTCAACAGGGCAGCCAGAGACGGTCTTTGCAAGAGTCAGTCTTTGTAACCACACTGCTACATCCCAGTGGCTGTCCTAGTTGTACTGGGGAAAGTCAAGTCTTTGGAGGGCCTCCAGTCTCCCCAAGCCCAGGGAACAGATGTGCCACCCACATTCAAGGTGGATCATTGTCCCTGAGTTAATTCTCTACAAAAGCACTCTCACAGGCATACTTGGGGACATGCTGTGCCACCTCCTAGTCTGGTCAAGTTGACAATGAAGTTTAACCATCCCAGCCATATTCTGAAATGATGCCTAGCATGTGGCAGGCACTTGTAAGTTATGGTTTGGAGATGGGATGGATATATGCAGAGGAAGAATGTAGTAATAAGCTATCTCTGTTACGATATGTTCTCGGGAATGGGATTAATACTTGCAAGCCATAGAGTACATTCTATGTGCTAGATCCCAGACTTTGGGCTTCTTAATTGTTCCTAAGTCCCCACAATGGCCACTTAAGATGGCTGTGGTAGCTATTCTGAGTTTACAAACTGAGAGCCAGATTTAAGAGCTTTGACCTGAGTTTCCACGGGAGAGCTGGTCTCCAAACCCATGCCTGCCCAACATCAGAATCTTTCATTAGACTTCAACCCTACAGATGACATCAGCTTTTAGATTAAAAAGCAAAACCGGAAACATGTTCCCAACCATTCATTGTCCACCACCACCCCACTTTCATGTGAATGGTCAGGCCTTCTTTCTCTGCATCTACAAAATGGAAGACTTCAGTATTAGAAGACAAAGCAAAAATGTTATTCTTTCTCTGAGTTCCTATGGAAGCTGTCTCTGTGAATTTCCATTATGAAAGTGATGTGACAGCATGGAGTGGCAGGGGCGTGGAGCTTGGCAAGCTCAGCAAACTTATACGTCAGCTTCCACTTGTTGTCGTCCTTTGACTGACAACCCAGTGGCGCTCTCTCTCTCTCTCTCTCTCTCTCTCTCTCTCTCTCTCTCTCTCTCTCTCTCTCCTTTAATTTTTCTGCATACAAAAGTTGGGCTAGCACAGGTGGTTTCTCAGGTCCTGGCTGCTCGATATTCTGATCTGAGAGACCCGTGGCCTTTTTTCTTTGCTGTGGATATAGAGTTCAGGGCCAGAGGCATGCCACTCAATGAAATGCCATTGATTTGCCCAAGCCAATGTGGAGAAGAATCTCTGCTCTTAGGAAGCACCTATTAAAGCGCCTCGTTTGGAGTATGGATGCCACAGTGTGTCTGAGCGTTTGCACCTGAACTCTCACTCTGCTTATGAGAGTCAACACCGGGGTGGGATTTTTGAAGGCCAGGTTCTGTTTTAGCCATTTTTTTTTTATTGACAACCTAAGTCTCCTTAAATCCTTCCTGGAACGAGTCAAGGGCTGAAACATAAATCACTATAATGTTACTGAACTGTGTGACCTTCAGTCAAGTGTTTGCCTTCTCTGGGGCTCTGTTTGCTTCTCTGGAAAGTGAGAGGAAAGGTTTCTGAGTATGGAACACTGAACAGTGGAACATTAACAGTGAATAGTCCTGCCCCTGATCACCCCAGTTTGCTTTCCTACAGAGTTGCAGTTAAAGCTGTAGCCAATCTGACTTTTGTGATTTTTGTGCTTGCTTCCGAATATTTAAGGTTGGCCATGTTTTTCTTTGTACCTAACCTAAATCCCTCCTTCCAGAAGCATGGATCATAGAAGAATATTGGCAAGGGGATCCCCTTGTGTGCAGCAGCAAAGGCCTCTGAAATGATGGACTCTGAGGACCAAAAGCAACGTGATCATGTGGCATGTGTGTGCTTTGCAAAGTCTGCATATGCTTCAGAGTGCTGGTGTGAGCATGTGTGTCTATGCCAGTGTGTGTGTGTGTGTGTGTGTGTGTGTGTGTGTGTGTGTGTGATGAAGCATGCAAGTGTGTACAGAAGTGTGGATAAACAGATCCTTGAGTCACACAGGCCAGTCCATCCTGGCAGGCTTTGTCTTCCTTTCCGGTTGCCATGGCAGCAGCAAGAGCCTCTGCATCAGTAAACAAAGCTCCCCATATACGCTGAATCAGGAGCAGTGCTCTGGAGCTGGAGGATAAGGCCAGAGCCAGTAGTCTTCCCCCAGAGGGCTTTACAGCAGTTCTTCCTGAACGTTTTGTCCATAGATGAGTGGAGCGACCACCTTCCTTGTATCCTGGGGTGCCGAGGTAACAAAGCACGGACTGGAGCAAGGCTTTTGTGATCCTCACACCTCATGTCCCTAAGACATAGCAGACGTTATGATAAATCCTAGATTTGTGGTTGATCAAAGCCCCTCCTATCATCTCTTTATGGGCTAACACTGGCCACTTTAATGACACAGAGATCAGCTACACTGTAGATTGCCTGTGGCAATAGCCCCTTTATAGTTTGATAAACTCACAAAGTAGAAATGAATTTTTATATTAATATAAGCATGGTTTGAACATGAGCTCTGCCTTCTTTCCTTTAGCCCTCCAGGTGTATATGATGCATTTTTGGGGTATCATTGGCTGATGTTAGTTATGTAACACTTCTACTTCGTCTTATTGTGAAAATATAGAATTGGCTATGAGTTGACTTTTACAATTTATGGCTCCCATGGAAGCTACTGGAAAACAAAAGCAGTCACAAATACAAATCCAATAACAAAGATAAAATAAAATCCCTTCCCACACGATGCAGGATTGGGTTTCTTGACTCCCATAACTAGCGTTTAGGAACCTGAAACTTAGCGTGCACATGCAGAGACCAGAGTGAAGGGTCAGCCAGACCTAGCTCCAGCTCACCTTCTTTCACATTGTCTGTGTCTTGAGGGGACTTGCAAGTGATGCTCCTGCAGAAGCAAAGTGGGAAGAGGTGCAGCCCAGCATTAGGAATGGCAAGAGTAGGAAAAGACCCATTTCTACACTGAAGCACGGTTCAGATGTTTGTGACTGTCCTATCTCTTTACAGGTCACTGTTCCTAAAGCAGACTTGTTTCCGCTTCTTCCTGGGAACCCAGAGTTTTACTGTGCCTCTGTGTGTTCATCTTATTGTGTATAGGTAAATGTGTGTGTGTGTGTGTGTGTGTGTGTGCACGCGCGCGTGCGTGTGCATGTACATGTGTATATGTGTGTATGTATCTGTGTGAAGGCCAGAGCACAACCTTGAGTGGTATCATTCCTCAGAACTATTCACCTTGTTTTTTGAGGCAGAGTCTCTCCTTGGCAAGGCCTTACTAATTTGGTTAGATTGACTGACCAGTAATCACCAAGGTTCCTCTTTTTTTCCCTGGGATTACAGGCGTGAGCCATTACACGCAGGTGTTTTTGCAGATTCTGTAGTTTGGATTCACGCCCTCGTGCTTGCAAGAAAACACTATCTCCCTGGCCCTCTGTGGTCCCTTCTAATGTCAGCTCTGACTGATGAGGAAACGGAGACGTCCCCTCCCTGTTCATTAGCCACAGATGCTGCCTGGATACTGTGCTCTGAGAATAGACCTAGTTGTGTTTCTGCCGCATCACATGCTGATTTATTTTTGTTCTGGTTTGGAATTCTAAAGACTAGACACAACACATCAGAGCTTGGTTGCACCACGGATATAGAAATGCTGGATGGAGCTGAATATATACATTCACACCCTAAACCCAGACATGTGTCAGGAGACCTCAAAGGACCTGGCCACCCTTCTACTGTAAGCCAGAGTTCTCCATTTAAAGTTCAGATGTTTTATCTAAAGAAACTGGACAGACTGAGATATTCAAAGGGCAGCTCTTTGAGATTATCAAGTTCTGCAGGGAATTTAGTTCTCACTTAGTAACAGTGTCATCTGCGTAATCTCTTGGATTCTCCTAGGAAGGAGACAATCCTCAGATCCTCACGGCAAAGCATCAATAGAAGGAACACGCTGGCCTTTCTTAGGCCTGGCCACCTACACCTAAACACTCAGGGCCTGCTGGGCATGTAAGATCTAAGGAGAGAGCGGCTGCTCATGTGGGGCAAATACAGGACATAATACTGCCCACCTCTTTTCCTCTTGGATTCAGTATGAATACATGAGCTGGACACACAATGGCAACTATGACAGTCATTTGACCAATGCTAGGAATTATTTTCCAGGTCTTTATTAATCCAACACAGGAAATGACTTCTATACAGTTGCCTCAAATGAAGAGCTCCTTAAAAACAAAACAAAGCAAAGCAAACAAACAACGGTTTTTATATTCTTATTTTCCTCAAACTCGAGCTAAAACAAAAATCCCTTTTGTAGATTTTAAACATTAACTTCTCACAGAAAGGGAAGACAGAAAGATGGCTGAAGCACTGTGGAGACTGTAATTAACCTGAGATTGGAAGGTGCTGCTTTGAATTCCCATCCTTAGTGATCTTGGGTAAATAATCTGTCTATGCCTTACAGGGTTTTTACAAGTATAACATACAAAAATGACCTTTAAACCAAAAATGTAACTGTATTATATGAATATTAACTGCAAAGCTTTACTTTTATATGTTATGGGATCTACTTTAGTAGTGGCCGCTGTGCTAAAATTTTCAGATTCTGTTGCTTTGTGATGCTATTCAGGTTTTATTGGCCTTATGGAGTCTACAGATTAGCAGAAGTGCAAATGAATATAAACAATTTTTGGCACAAAGATTTGTTCTCTTTTCTAAAAAGTATCTTTATGCAGCTGTGTAGAAATATAGTGTTGCTTGAATGAGTATGAATTTTTAAAGTTTTTTTCCCTCTGTGTGTAGATGCACATGTGTGGACTGTTTTGTACACACTCATGTATGTGAGTGCTGCTGCACATGTGACTGATGAAGAACTCATGTCTGACACAGAGGGAGCAGGAAGAGTTGGGAAATCCTCACATGCTAATGAGAAAACAGAACAGAGAGAGTTGCTCTACAGCCCACGCTGTATTTCTTCCTCCTCAGTGCTGCCACTGGGAAGGCTGACAAGGGGTGCGCATCCTTGGCTTCCATTCGCCCAAGAGACTTTTTCTTTTCTTTCTTTCTTTCTTTCTTTCTTTCTTTCTTTCTTTCTTTCTTTCTTTCTTTCTTTTAAATAAAGGCTCAGCCCTATTTGTGTGGCTCCGGGCCTATGGGATCCAGCCAGGAAACCAGGAAGAAGGGAACCACATGTAAACTGTGGAAAAAAGGGAAGCTATCCAGAGAGACAAGGGGCTGAGAAACTTTCAAAACATGAGGAGGCCAGACTGGGACTTGTAGGCTGAGCCTGCCCCAAATCAAACTGCACCATGATAATAGAGGCCAAAAAGAGGTGACACAGTATGGCTGCGTACGTTAATTCTACAGAGACTGTAGTTCAGAAAATGGTATCTGTGTTCTAGAGTTCTAGCAAAGCACCTGGGTCCTTTGGGCTTGTACAGCGATGGGGTTCCCCATTTCTGAGGACTTTGTGTTCCAGGGTAGAGGTATCAGCATGCTCTCTGATGAGCACCTTGGCTGCTTTGAACCTGTTGAACATATACTATGTGCCAGGCTTGTTTCAATACAGGAAGATAGAAGCTGAGTATAACGCTGGACATTTTTAAAATTAAATTTATTTATTTTTAATTCATTCACTTTATATCCCAATTGTAGCCCCCTCTCTCATTTCCTCCTAATTCTGCCCTCCCTCTCTCTTTCCCCTTCCCCTCCTCCCCTAGTCTTCAGAAAGGGGGAGCCCTCCTCTACCATCTGACCCCAGCCTATCAAGTCTCATCTGGGCTGCTTGCATCCTCTCTCTGTGGCCTGACAAGCCCACCCCTCCAGGGGGTAGTGATTAAAGAGTGACAACACAGCCCATGTCAGAGGCAGCCCCTACTCCCCATATTATGAGACCCACATGGAGACTAAGCTGCCTGTGGACTACATCTGAGCAGCGGGTCTAGGTCCTCTCCATGCATGGTCCTTAGTTGGTGCATCAGTCTCTGCAGGCCCACCAAGGCCCAGATTTTTTTTTCTCTGCTAGTCTCCTTGTAGAGCTCTTGTCCCCTCCATGTCCTTTGGTTTGCCAACTCTTCCATAAGTCTCCCTGTGCTCTGCCCCAAAGTTTGGCTGTGAGTCTCAGCATCTGCTTTGATCCCCTGCTGGGTGGAGTCTTTCAGAGGACCTCTGTGGTAGACTCCTGTCCTGTTCCCTCTCTTCAACTGCTACCAGTTACCTGTCCTATTTGCCCTCTGAATGGGGGTTAAGCATCCTCCCTATGGTCCTCCTTGTTATTTAGCTTCTTTAGGTCTGTGTATTGTAGTATGGTTATCTAGTATTATAAGGATAATAACCACTTATAAGTGAGTATATACCATGCGTCTGGGTCTGGGTTACCTCACTCAGGATGATCTTTTCTAGTTCCATTTGCATAAAAATTTCGAGATTTCCTAGTTTTTAATAGCTGAGTAGTGTTCCATTGTGTAAATGTACCACAATTCTTTTTCCATTCTTTGGTTGAGGGATATCTAGGTTGTTTCCAGATTCTGGCTATATTAAGAATAAAGCTGTGATGAACATTGTTGAGCAAAATGACAGACAGCCTATTGACTTGGAAAAAAATCTTCACCACCCTACATCCAACAGAGGGCTAATACTTAAAATATATAAAGAAAACAAGAAATCAGACACCAACAAACGAAATAATCCAATTAAAAAATGAGGTACAGAGCTAAACAGAATTCTCAACAGAGGAACATTGAATGGCTGAGAAATACCTAAAGAAATTCTCAAGGTTCTTAGACATCAAGAGAATGTAAAAACAAAAACAAAAAACAAAAACAAAAACAATTTTTAAAAACCTCTAAGGTTCCATCTTATACCCATCAGAATGGCTAAAACAAAAATCTCAAGTGACAGCACATGCTACTGAGGATGTGGAAAAAGGGGAACACTCCTCCATTGATGGGGGCAGTTGCAAACTTATACAGCCACTTTGGAAATCGATCTGGCACTTTCTCAGAAAATTGGGAATAGTGCTACCTCAAGATCCAGTTATACAACTTCTGGGCATATATCCAAAAGATGCTCCACCAAGCAATGCAGAACGGTTATTACAAAATGCTCCTCTGGTTGGGCATGGCGTCACATGCCTATGCTCCCTACACTTGAGAGGCAGATAAAGGTGGGTCAGGGACTCAAGGCCAGCCGTGGTGATAGTAGTGAGTTCGGAGCCAGCCAGGGCTATAATGAGTTCAACATGGAACAGAAAGAATGTGAGATTTAGAATCAGAGTTACGGTTCCTCTCCTCTCTGTGCTTCTGTGGTCTTGGACACTTGCCATTTCAAAGAGCCACGTGACACCCGTTAGGCTTCATTTTCAGAGTCAGGTAATGGAAAAACTGTTACCGCTTGTCCTACACACTCAAGAATTTTTCCTGTTCATCTAGTCACATTCTGCTGAGATTCTCCTTTGTCATGATCTTACTCGAAATACTACCTCATGTTGAATTTTTCCCAGCCAAGTCCCCAGAGCTAGTTGGAAATCTAAGACATAAACATGTTTGAGAACATGAAGTGGAAAGAGATGCTAAGTGGTCATACACAACTAAGCAGAGCACCACTGAAGAACAGGGCCTCGTTCAGCAGCTGGTCCTGGCTTCTTCTATCCTCTCCATGTATTACTTAGAATACTTCACTTTTTAAGTTTCAGAATCAAAGAACCAAAGGTAAGATTGTCAGTGGGTGGTGATGCTGTAATAGGCCACTGTTATTTCTTAATTGTTGACAATCCAGAAAAGATGCTACCAGCAGGCGTCCAGGGCTTGAGTTCCACTACCCAGACCCTCACCATCTCTGGCCATTCTCCATGTTACTTCTTCCTTCCATTTCTTCATAGGACCATTAGGAACTCACTGCATCTCCAGCCATCCACATGCCTTGTCCCCATGTCCTTAGCTTGGCCACAACCACTGTGAGTAGGTCCTGTAACCAAGGAACCAAGCTCAGTGTTGACAGAAGTCCGAGCAAAGCATAAGCAGGCATCCCTCTGCATCATGTTAGACCAGCGTCCTTTCCCCTTTGCTCTGCTACAACGATATCCCTCGGTTCCTGGATCATTTCTTCCCTGGACTTTAGGAACAGCTGGCAGGACTCACAGCAGGGGCCACACTCCCTTTGCCTGTGGATATGGTTCTTTACGGGTGAACATCACCTTAAGGGCAACTTCCAACTGTACTCCTATGACACTGCTGTAGTGACGGGTAGCTGACCTGGAAGGGTGGTGATTGGGAAAACATTGGTGGAAACAGTTTCTAGAGAATCCCAATAGCAGGTGATCGGTTCTTTTCTATCTGATAACCCATTAGACATGCTCCTCTTTTTTTTTTTTCTACCAAGGAACTCTGAGTACCACCTTTCTACTTCTCTCTTTCTTCTCTTTTCTCTGTCTCTTCTCTTCTCTTCCTTTTCTTTCTCCTCCAGAGTAAAAGACCTTGTGTGTGTCTATGTGTGTACATACATCAGAGACTAACCATGGGCATCAGTACTCAGGAGTATATACTTTATTGCTTGAGATAGGGCCTGGCATTGACCTTGAGCTAGGTTTGCTGGACAGTGAAGCCTAAGCACCTACCTGTCCCTTTCTCTATTTCCCCCAGTGCTGAGATTACAAGTTCAAGTCACCACGCCTAGCTTTAAAAAACAAACAAACAAACAAACATGAATTCTAGGGGTCAAGCTAAGGGCCTCACGCTTGTGAATCAAGCAGTTTGCCAAGTGAACTGTCTCCAAGCTCCAAGATTTAGTTTCTTCCTTATGCCATAGAGTGTCTTTGTTCCTGTACCTGTCACTGGGTTCTTCCTTACTCTTGACCGCCCCGCACCCTTCACCTTTCTGTCAGCCTTGCTGCCCCCAGCCTCACTCACCTTCCCACTGTCATTCTCCAGGAGCCAGGTCTTATCTCATGTTTGTTCCTTTCTTATTTCACGGACACCAGGCATCAGCAGCCCTTCAGTCCTTCATGGTGTGAGTGTTATGGACTTACAATGACATCCCCTATTGGATACCACAGTATCCTAGACACCATGGCAACGGCTTCATGGGTTGAGTCTGCATCCTTGCAAGTTACTTAACTTCTCGAAGCCCTAATTGCCCTCTCTGTCCAATGGGGATGTTCACAGTATTTTATTAGACCCTTGGGAGGATTAGATGAGTCTGTGGGCTGGAAAGCCTTCTTATGGTAGTAGCATACACCTGTTGGTGAATATACCTTAGTCACTTACTGAAAACGTAGGTGAGCAGTGCTTTGGAGAGGGTTGAGGGTTCCATTGTGCCTGAAGATCATGACATTTGAAGCTGTTTGTCATGTGACTAAAATGCTCTTTTCAGCACAGAGCGAACCGAGCAGGGCAAAGGATGGCGAGGCCCCTCGCCCGAGGTGGCCTGACGATGGATTTTGTCGAACACTGGAGGGGGATCAGCTTGCAGCTTGGGTGAAGGGGAGGTGGAAATGGGGTGAGCAGAAGCGTCCAAATCCTCGTTCTCGCTTCACTCTTCCTCTTCATCACGGTGTTCTGAAAATCCCGGGGATTGTCCTTGTTGTCCATAGGGAATTTGCCAAAGAAAGAGAGAGAGTGGAGAACCGAAGAGCATTCATGAAGCTGCGGCGCCAGCAGCAGATTGAGCGAGAGCTGAATGGCTACCGCGCCTGGATAGACAAAGCAGGTAAGGACAAGGGATTAGGGGGCTCGTGGGTAACGGTGCGCGCGTGCGTGGTGGACTAACCCTGCCTGGTGCCTCCAAGATGTCCACCCATCAACCTAGACCAGAGCAGAGAGGAGCGCTGCATGCCCTGTGAGTATTTAGGCACCCTTCTCTTTTGAGGTCTTTGAGAGTCTAACTCTCCCCCGATTTCTACTAAACATCTTCCACAAAGCAGGAGTGCTACCAAAACTGAGCTCAGTAAAAGAGAACAAAATCCAACCCTGAGAAAAAGCCAGTCTGGTGATATTTTATACCCCATGGCTGATAATCCCTGTGTTCAGCAACTACAGACTGGATACCTACTTTGTCCCAGGAACTCAGAGCACAGGGTTGAGCCAAGCAGACCACCAGGTCTCCAACGGTCATGTCTTCTGAACCTAATTTTTTTTTCTTGAGTTGGGAAGGAAGCAAGAAACAAAATAGTTAATACCTTATAGGAGAGGGTGACGAAATAGGTCAAGCAGAATTGTGGGGTGAGGTACTGCTATGGTATCCCCACAAAAAGCTCAACACGAGCCTGTTTGTATAGAAACTTGGAGAAATTGAGGGAATATAGAAAGATCTGGGAGAGGAGAATCAGAATGTCAACATGGCTTTAAGGGTGTGGCCACTGGGGGCTCCAGCAGTAAAGGGGACCAGAACAAGGTAACAGTGGCAGGAAGCAGTATGAAGGCAGCCTTAGATCCATCACAGCGGTTATGTGTGTGACCTGATGGGTCACTGGGCTTTCTAGTGAGCAGAGGTGCCCTGGCTTGAGATTTTAAAGGAGGTATGTTTTGCAGCACTGGAATTAGACCACAGAGAACAGGGCCAGCAGCCCAGGATGAGGTGAGCGTGTGGTCACAGCAGCTGTCCAGGCAGTAGACAGCAGCGAGGACAGGTGTTCACCTGGTGCCTGAGCTATCTTCATTGCTTACTCATGGGAGGAGGCATTTGAGCCCAGCCATAGGGAGGGATCCACACCTGCCATGGTGGCATTAGTGCAGAGCCACCAGATTCAAGGTGGCTCAGGTGCTTATGAGAGGCATCAGTCAGCCACTCTCTGGCAATAAAACAGAAGCATTTGCTTTCAGTATTATTTTAAAGACTGGACTGCATTGGTGTTATATATATATATATATATATATATATATATATATATATCTTCGTTTTCCTCCAGAGCAAAGAGTGATTTTTTTAGTTAAAAAAAAAATTCATGTGACAGTCAGCATCTTTCTCTATTCCTAGTAGGAAGGTCGACCACAAATGTGAAGTCATAATAGGACAACAGGACCTTGATCAGATATTTCATTCTGGGAGTCTTAGTCTTCCATGGACCTTGCAATGATGTGGTTACACCACCAACACTGCAAAGCGTTCCTTAAGCTCAGGAGTCAACTTTTGATTATCTACAAGGGCTGAGAGGAGATCTGTATGATTTGAAGCCAGACAAATACTCCCTGCTTTGGACATCCGCATTTCCTTGTCACCCTTGGAGGCAGGAGCTATGCATTTGACTGTGTGTCCATTTCACCCCTTTCTCTTCCAAGCCTATTGAGTAGGGGTGAGGGGGATACAGACTTCACCTCCCGCTTCCCAGAGTGGTAAGTCAGCCTTATCATGGGAAGGCAAGCTGATTTGCCTTCAGGCTAGGCAGGCAGCTTGAAGTTTCCAACTGTCCTTGGCACCCTCAGTAGTGGAGCCATCTGACAAACTGCTGAGTGAGCTGGCAGCAAACCCAGGAAAGGCTTCTCCCAGGCCTGACCCACCCAGGGACAGGTGCCATGGAAAGCAGCACCTTTTGCAGTGTGCTCTCCCAATCCTTGCAAATTTCCAATGCTTTTCTTTCTTCCAGTTAGCAAAGACAAGCCCCCTGTTCCTCCTCCCCACCACCCACCACCCTCGTCTTAAAAGAAAGAAAGAAAGAAAAAGAAACACTGCAACATCAAATTGTGCTTCCTGGCCCCTTCCTTTACAAGCGGAGCATGAGTGAATCAGAGACATATGGGTTACATTTCCCTGGAAAGACACTCAAGTTCGAAAGCAAACTTGGCAAAAGGCATTGGTGGGGGAAGGGTGGTGTTAGCGCATCCTGAGCCCTTGAAGTGCTTCTCAGAACTCCTCAGCAGCCCTGCACATCTCCTATCTGCCTGGGGAGCTCTCAGATCTGCCCATGTCAAAGTCAGGCTCTATGCATAGCAAAGGTGACTCCCGGCTAACATAATTAAGTTTGCTATGATATAGTTTAACAGAGACTTAGTTTTACAATTATACCCTCCAAATGTGCTATAAAATGCCTTTAAAAAACCCTGAATGCCTGCATGAAGTAACACCCCCACCAATACCACTTCACTTGTTAACGTGAGATTTCACCAGAGGCTGTACTTGAAACCTAAGCTAAACATTTATGATGTGATGTAATGGCTACCTTGTGTGGTCAATGTCCAAACCTCAAAATGTTCCCTGGGAAATGCATTCTATATGCTTTCAATTTTATATGCCGGTAGAATTATACTAATGGCTTCACCCTTTTCTCCTTGTCTGTTATGTGTTGTAAGTGCTTAAGTTAAACCATTGCTTGGTAACTGCTGCAAGCTTTTCCCCCAACAGCTTGATCTTTGGAAATGATTGTCAAAGCAAAACCAACCTCATCACTCTTAGAAGGTCGTCTTGGAACCAAAGAGGCATAGGACAGAATAGGCTGTTTTGTTGGTCCCTTTGAAGGGGATGCTAGTGAGGCTCATGCATGTAAGTCAGTAGAGAATAATACTCATCTGTTGATGGTACCTCACTGATGACACTGCTCCTGAAGAGAGAGAGCCTGGGAAAAGAGACTGTAGGAACTATGTGATACCTTTTCACATCTCAACAAAGGATTATATATTCCAGCCCCAATGGGTCCTTCAATTTGCTGGCACCCACTGTGCATTCAAGAATCAATTCTGACCCTAAACATCAATGGAAAGTAGCACAGACCCTACAGGTTAAGGCCTTAGTCCCAGAAGGCTGTCTCTACTCCAAAAGCCAGACAGTGGGATTCCAGCTGGGCCTCAGTCTGCCTGGCCAAATATACATTTGGAAGTTCTTACAATCCCTGCCTCTCATTGGTTTAACGATTTAGTTTTAAAGACTAACTTCTAGACGGCAGGAAAAGGATACTTACTGCTTAATATAAAGGATACAAACTCAGAAACAGTTAAGTCATGGACACACAGGACACACATGGACACACAGGTATAGGATGAGGCTTACCAGCCTCCAAGAACACTGAAGTGTTTTCTGACCCAGAAACTCTCAAAGCCATCGTTTGAGAAGTTTGTTGGATTAAACTGATGGCCATTGGTAGTAAATCTGTGACTCCAGGCTGTCTCCTCTTCCTCAAAGATAGGGATTGAGTATATAAAATCTACCTCTCTGATCACGTGGTTGATTTTTTTTTTCTGGCAGCCAGCTCTTATCCTTAAGTCATCCAGGGCCCTTTCCTGCTTTGAGTCATCTCATTAGCTTACAAAAGACAGCTTTGTGCCAGGAACCAGAGACAACAACCACACACATATATCCTGGCAAGGAGGCTCGGGTTCTCTCCATGACGAAACCCACAGTGAGCTCCAAACTCCTTTTACTCTCTATGTCGCCTTTAGCCAGAGCTGTCCCCGAGAGATTTCCATTTTGCAAAATAATTTGGCATTTACAGATAATTTACGAAACCATTTGTTTCCATACAGAGGAAGTCATGCTTGCTGAAGAAAATAAAAACGCTGGGACATCAGCCTTGGAAGGTAAGGCAGGGCTGCGCGCTGTGCTTCATTATTATTTGCCCTCTTAGGCGGTGGCAATCTTTCTTGATCAAAGAGGAGAAAGAAAGAAGAGGGGGGCTCATTGGGATTTGAAACACAAGTCTCTCTGTAATAAAATCCCTCATGCTTTAAAACGATGAGAATTGAGTCACAGATTTAAATGCCTTTTAAAGTGATGGAAATGAAGCCTAAGAGTTGCATTGTTCCAGGGCATATGATTGATAGAGTTCACTGAAAAGCCCATGATACAACTGATGGTCTATGACGGGATCTTCTCTTAAAATGTATGGGGAGCATCTTGGGACCACTTTCATTCCCGGCAAGTGCCAGTGTTTATGAAGAGCCAGAACAAATAGATAAGGAGGGTCTGTTTACCCACTGCCTGTAGATTTAGATAAACTCCAACTGGGATCCAAACCCCATGAGCATCCACAGGTGCTGGCACGCACGCACGGCACTGGGCACCGCCTGCCATTCTGTAGACTTCAGATTGCTATCACCCTGGCTCCAGTATTAAAGGCCAACACCTGTGTCACAGGGCCCTTGCACAAGGCCTCTTGCCCACAGCCCTCAAGGTTTTGTCCAGGATGATCTGGGTGTACTTATGGCCTCTCACTGGCCTTCCCCTTCCCTGGCGTAGTGCTTCGAAGGGCAACCATCAAAAGGAGCCGGACGGAGGCCATGACCCGAGACTCCAGCGATGAGCACTGCGTTGATATCTCTTCTGTGGGTGAGTGATCCAGTTAGACCTTCTTTTACTTCTCTGGATCTCCCATGAAAATGAAGATCCTGTCTGTTGAGAAGAACCACAAGGAGGAGAAAAGAACCCAAAAAGGATCCAGAACTTAGGGACGTAATTAAGGGAAGGCGTGGGAATCTAACCTAGATGACAATGATTTACAGAAAAAGACGAAAGGACCAGGGGATGCTGTGTACATGAAACTCGGGCCTTAGGGTTCTCCAAGTGTGACAGATGAATCTCATTTGCAGATGTGCCCTCTCTCTCCTGGGTGTGACAGTGAGAACCCACGTGGGGATACAGGTTGAGTATCCCTAATCTAAAAATCCCAAATCTGAACTCCTCCAGAATTAGAAATTTATTTATTTATCTTTTTAACAATGCTGTGGCAATGGAAAATTCCACACCATGAAACTTTGGTTTCTCCTACAAAGTTACTTAAAATATTATATAAAGTTACCTTCAACCTATGTGTATACCGTGCATCTGAAACATAAGTGCATTTTATTTGTAGACATGGGTCCCACCTCCAAGATACTATATCACGTTAAAAGCTGGTAGTGTGGTTGTTAAAATGATTCCCTGAAATCTGAGCTGCTTCTGGTCCATATATTTTGGATAAGGGATACTCAACCCACATTTTTCAAGGATCCTCAGGACCTATTTCTTCTAGTGACCCACACGGGAGAAGTTGAAGCCATTTGCTTAACCCTAGTAGCACCAACCTATTTCCATCATGTGAAACTTAAACTAATTCCTTTTAACAACCCACTGATGTGACTACAGTTCAATCCTAGGTTCTCTTACAGATTCTGGCTGATGACAGGTTTTTTCCTCCCCAGAAAAAAGGTCAGGATCTCAATCCATCCTAAAAAGCAGAAGAGACTTACAGAGCCCATTACTGCTTTACGTTGGCAGTGGCAGAAATATCACAAATGCAGCAGGAGGATTCCGGTGTCTGAAGCATATTTAAAAGGCAAGGGCAGAGAGAAGCCCGATCTGTTACAGATATAAACACGCTCCTGTTAGGATTCGAGATGCTGGGTGTCTGCCTGGTGTCCTGCTTGGGCTTGGGAGTCTTTCAGTTTCCTAGGACTTGAGAGTGCCTGGAGAGGAAAAGCAGGGTCTCGTCCTGTGGAGATTACTTAGCCCAAAACATAGGGGTTGCCCAGGTCTGCAATGTGGCGGTCACCTTGCCCTGGTACTCAAGCTGTCCAACTTGCCCTTGGATGTCACCTGGGATGTTCTGTAGTCTCATTCTTCCTCGTTTCCCTTCCTTAGGCACACCTCTTGCCAGAGCCAGTATCAAGAGCACAAAGGTAGATGGAGCCTCCTACTTCCGGCACAAGGAACGACTTCTGCGTATCTCTATCCGCCACATGGTCAAATCCCAAGTGTTTTACTGGCTCGTCCTGAGTGTTGTGGCTCTCAATACTGCCTGTGTGGCCATTGTTCATCACAACCAGCCCCAGTGGCTCACTCACCTCCTCTGTAAGTGGACAGCAGCTGCTAGCCTCTCAGGGGGGTGGCTTGGCTTTGGGTGCGGATGACTGTGGGGGCCTAAAGCATGCTAACTGTTCACACTGAGGGAAGCCACACTGCTGCGAGGGAGGATGGATTCTCACACAAGTGCTCCTAGCGTTCGTTATCAGGTGGGGTAAACAACCACTGCTGATGGTTAACACCACCACAACCATGGTAACAACAAGTTAGAGTCATACCTTGAGTCCTAGAAGTTTCTTATAGGGGTTCAGAGGTATTAAAAAAAAAAAAAAAAGAATCACCGAGAACAATCCCAAGAACAATGGATACATTGAACAGACACAGTAAGTCTGCTCTGACTATGACTGCCTCTGGGTGTGAGTGATGGCCAGGAGACTATTATGTATCATTACAGAGGAAGATGCTCAGCTCTGTCAGCTGAGCCACGGTAGAGACCTTCCTTCTGTGAGGCCACCTCTACTTGAAGGCCATTGATAACTCTCCTCCTATTGCTAAAGCACAACTGTTGGTTGGGTCAGGACTCGTCGCAGCTCAGTAATCAGGCTTTTCCCAGTGCTGAGCTCTCACCCACTGAGTTCTGGGGCTCCTCTCTATAAGGGACGTATATAACTAGGAGAGTGGAGGAGCTCACACCATCCATGGGGCAAATGGTTCTCCTTTTACTCCTTTCAGACTATGCAGAATTTTTGTTTCTGGGACTCTTCCTGTTGGAGATGTCCCTGAAGATGTACGGCATGGGCCCACGCCTCTATTTTCACTCGTCGTTCAACTGCTTTGATTTTGGGGTAAGCCCTCGGAAGCCTGCCTGTCCTTCTGTCTCGTGCTGATAGGCCATGGTTTTAGATAAGCAGCTAGGTCTGTCGCTCAACATGAGCCATTGAAGTCAGGAATTGTAAAGGGAGCATGGGTATAATGAGATAAACAGGGTCCAGAAGTAAATGAGTCCTCGCCGGGCAAGGATTTGTTTGGTTTAAAAAAAAAAAACCTCTTTGAGTTTTAGTGCTTTTATTGATGTATAACACATATACTAAAGAGTGCACATTTAACTGTATAGCTCAATGAGATTTTATAAAGCTACTCATAGCCAGAATTTTGAACCACTTATTAACTTGGGTGAAGTCTGGGAGTGAAGGACAAAGGATTTACTTATAGAGGTGGCTTTAGAAGAAAGAGGTTACCCATTTGTTTACTTTCTACTTCACTTTAAAATGAGCATAATTGTCTAGCTATGCCCTCATATGAACTCACACACTCTTGTGTTAGCATGACTCCGTGCAGAACATTTCATCCAGCTGTTTACTTTCTAGGTAATATTTAAGTGTGTGTCTTGTTTTGTAGTGTTCAAGGTGTGTTCATGCACATTTATTTCCTGTGCTGTTTACAGGAGTCCTGAACAAGACAGGAAGGCTAGGAGTTAGGCTGCCCTCTACACAAAGCAATAGAAACTGTGATGCTCAGCCCACATACCTGGTTTACAAAGTGGCAGGACCCAAGGTTTCTGAGCCACATCCCTTTCTGCCAAACCCAGTTCTTTTTCTGCCAAAGCTCCAGTCAGGTGATAAAGACTCTGAGACCTTGCCAATCTACATTTTCACCAAGAACAGACGGTTCTGAGTACAGGCAATTTTCCGGCATAATGGCTAGTAAGAGACCATTGTAACCTTAGTTTTCCCATATACATATTTTCCACCATTGCTTTGAGGACCCATTTTCATTATTTCTCCTAACCCAATGGCTGCAGCATAGCCAACATTCCATAACTGCATAATGACAGCACAGCACAGAGCCAGCCATAGTGGCATGCTCCTGAAATCCCATTTCTCAGGAGAGTGAAACCAAAGGATCACAAGTTCAAGGCCAACCTTGGCTATGTAGTAAATTACAAGCTGACCTGAACTAGTGAACCACTGTTTCAAGAAGCCATGGAGAGATGACTTAGTGGTTAGGGGTCCTTACTGTCCTATCAAGAGAGCTCCACTTGGGTGTCTAGCACACATTTCAGGTAGGTGACAGCCACCTATAACTCTAGCTCTCGGGAGGTTCTATGGGGTTTGGCCTCCAGGTCACCTGCCTTCACATGTACACCTGCACCTACACATAATTAAAAGTAATTTTAAAAACCTACAAAAAACTGCAGAAGTTGAAGCTGTACAGTGTTGCCTAGCATGTGCAGAGAAGGCCCTGGATTCTCTTCCAGTTTCCATAAACAACAACAGTCTGGAAATGTTAATTGCAATCATGACCTCCTATATCGATCAGACTCTATGTCAGCAAAAGCACTATTAACGTCAGGGACTGTAGGGCCTCAGTTCCTGAAAGATACTGAACATATCAGCACCGAAGTGTCCTGAGCAGGGCTACATACAGTCTGGAGCGATGAGAGAATGTGGCCCCTTTCTGAGATTTCCATATTGGAACACAACCTGAACTAATTCAAACTAGCTTCTATGATTTGGGTACCGCTCCTTTGTCTGTGTTTCCAAGGTGATATTGGTTCCAAGAACCATTGCTAAGGCCAAGTCAGTAAGCTAGTGCCCAGTGAGCACGTTTACAGTGAGGAAGGAGAGGAGGAACCACATGGGGGGGGGAGCAGGGGTGGTGGTGGTTTTGTTGTTCTGTAGCCATTTGGGAGTGTGGGGTAGCTTCTCAAGTTTGTAGCTTAGAATAAAGGCTAGCTGAGGAAGGGAAGTCTCAGTTTTACCAGTGCCTAATGAGAGCTGATGACTAAGTACCAAGATGCTCTATCTTCCCTGTCCCTCTTCTCACTGGGCTTGTCTCTTAGGTCACAGTGGGCAGCATCTTTGAGGTCGTCTGGGCCATCTTCAGACCTGGCACATCCTTTGGAATCAGTGTCCTGCGAGCTCTCCGGCTCCTAAGGATATTTAAAGTGACCAAGTAAGCGATGGCACCTGGGCTCTTTGCAGCCCCTTTGAGGACAGAGCTCCCATTCGCTTCTCTTCCTTGCTTTCCCCCCCTCTCTGCTCCATCTCACACATTCTTCAGGTGTCCCTTCCCGAAATACCCAAACTAGAAAACTGACAACACACCGAGTGCCACGTTTCCCAGGGGAGGATCACGCTGCTACCACCTCTTCTTCGCAGATGCAAAGGCAGTTGATCTCAGACTTACAGGCAGATGGCAAGCTGGCCTTGGAGATGACTTGGTACCGTGCCACAGATGTAACCTTGTCTGGGTTTCACAGGTATTGGGCATCCCTCCGGAATCTGGTTGTCTCCTTGATGAGCTCCATGAAGTCTATCATCAGCTTGCTCTTCCTCCTCTTCCTCTTCATTGTTGTCTTCGCACTCCTAGGAATGCAGCTCTTCGGAGGCAGGTAAGGGCCAGGGGGTGGGGCTTGCCATCCGCAGGAAGCTCTGGTTTGTCTCAGGCCTGGGAGTACCAAAGGGATTAATTTGATTTGTTACCATCCTGCTTGCTCTTGGCCTGAATAGTTTTCTGATGAACTTGAGAAGCAAAGGCACCTCCGCTGTTAGCATAGATGCTGAAAACGGTTCTTGTCGTGGGACCTATTCCTTTAATGCTTTCTATGAAATGATCGGTGTGGAGCTTCCTAACTGCAGATCAGCCCAAACTCTGTCTTCTGATTGTGGCTTTCAAAGCCCGTGATTTTTTTTTTTTTTCAGAAACATGGGCTACCATCTTCATAGAGCATAGGAACAGAGAGCAGTAAGGGGAGGGGAGATAGGGGGGGGCGGGGAAAAAAGAAGTAATGAGAACTGCGATCTTGAGTCTGGGGAACTCAATGAAGGAGATTTCTATTCTCACTGAATTTCCTTTCCAGGTTTAACTTTAATGATGGGACTCCTTCGGCTAATTTTGACACCTTCCCTGCAGCTATCATGACAGTGTTCCAGGTATGAAGCCAACTGATAGCTCAGAAGTACTGTGTGGGGACCATCGGGCACACAGAGTAAGAGGCAGTGTCTTGCGTGTTAAGGCTCCTGTTTTCCTTCCCAGATTCCATCTCACAGAAAGAGTAGTATTCCTGTTTGAGGAGTCATTACAACAACCCCTCAAACCGCTGTGCCTCTGCTACTACCAGCAGAGGGCTTTAGCACAAACATCTAGTTGACCTTCTCCCCACACCTGTGACTTTGCAAGACACTGAGTCTGGGACATTCAGTCACAAATTACGTTTGTGGTTTGTCTAAAACCTGAAGTATTTCCTCACCTATATTCAGTTTAATGAGGTAATGGGGTATGGTTCTACTACCATCTCAAAATGGGAGGAACAATTTTTTTTAACTTACTTTCTTTTTTAAGTCCGAAGGAAAACTCAACATCAATAGTATTTTAGAATCTACCAGGTGAAAAAAAAAATGCTGCTTAGGCAGAATATGAGGCTGAGTCAGAACCCAGTTTCCAAACTGGAATCATGTACTTTCCCCAAGAATGCTGTTGTCTTGGGCATGATCTGTTGTCACCCCTGGATCAGTCAGGAGTGATCAGACCACCAACTGTGTGTGATTCCTACAAGGCCTGGCCAACGGGGGGGGGGGGGGGGGGGGGGGAGGTGGGGGGGGGGAGGGGCTGGGAAATGTGAGGACTGGGAATGTTTCTTCTTGTCCTCTTTCCCTGACGAATGCCCATCATTTTCTTCCATATAAAAATAAGACTATATAGAATGGTTTTCTCTCCCACCTTAGCAGGAAGTCAAGCAAAGGGGGTAGATAGAAAAGATCCAGCCCTGATATTTTACCCTTCACATTGGGTCCATCTTCTCTGCCAACCCAGAGTTTTGACCTGCCTATTGTTTGCCCCCCGTAGATCCTGACAGGGGAAGATTGGAATGAGGTGATGTACAACGGCATCCGCTCTCAGGGTGGGGTCAGCTCAGGCATGTGGTCTGCCATCTACTTCATTGTGCTCACATTGTTTGGAAACTGTATCCTCTTAAGTTGCTCTTCTGTATTCTGGCTACTACCCTGCATCAGCATTTGAAAAGGTGGAGGTGGTGGTGGTGGTGGTGGTGGTGGTGGTGGTGGTGGTGATTGGTGGTGGTGGTGATGGTGGTGGTGGTGATGGTGGTGGTGGTGGTGGTGGTGGTGGTGATGGTGGTGGTGGTGGTAGTGATATGGCTTGGGTAGGCAGGGTGAAAGGCCATAGACAATGCTTACTCATACTAAAGGAAACAAGACTTTCATTTTAAGGACTTTTGTATGCTAATTCTGTAAAGAATAAAAGCATTAAAAAGATACAATTACCTAAATCTACAGAATATACAAGTAACAAGCTATGTTGAATGGTTGGAGATACTAGAAGGTCTGTAAATTATGTGAGGGCTGAGATCGTTATATACTGAAATAGTGGGCAGATGATAATACTAGTGGCTTAATTAAATATTCATTTACAGCAGAGCCTACCATGTCATAAACTTTCGAAATAAATAGAAGGGCCATATTAGTGCTAATACCATCAAGAATTGGTAGTTACTGTGTTGTTACCTGTGAAAGATTTTTTTCCTGTATAGACACTGTTTCACTTATTCCTTACCTTGTAAGACAAAAGAAAACACCAGACTACACCAAATCAATACAAAACTCTAAAGGAAGAATAATACTGAAATTCTATAACTTTGAACTCTATACCTAATGTTGTAGTTTCTACTCTGTTGCTGAGGAGAAAATATCCTGACGAAAGTGGCTTAGTGGGGAAGTGGCTACTTGAACTCACAGTTCTAGGCTCTGGCCCATCATGGTAAGGAGGCCAGTGCCGCAGGAACTTGAAGCAGTCGCCACACACAGTCAAGGGCAGAGAGGAGTGACACTTCCTTCAAACTACTGCTGCTTTCACTTCTCTGCTGTGGTGCCTGTTACCTGGCAGTGGGAGCTCCACTAAGCTCCACTTTTGTCAGGGTATTTGATCATAGCAACAGGAACAAGACTAAGACACTGGTAAAAAAAAAATCTAGAGCCAGAAGACTGAGGTTTGGATCCTTGGGGCACTGTTCGCCAGCTAGATGTGTGGTCTTCGAAAACTTGCTTGCTCTTGCTAAGATTTGGTTTTCACAGACCAGGCTGGCCTAAAACTCAGAGATCTACCTGCCTCTGCCTCCCAAGAGCTGGGATTAAGGGCATGTGTCACTGTGCTTGGATTAAATGCACTTTATAAACTGTGACTATTTGTATAGTCATTAGGTATCTGGAAGAGTGACACTCATCTTGAATTGGGTTGCAGAGCACAGAGAGGGCACTCTGAGGCTGCTGCATTTGTGTATAAAACCTCACAAAGAAAAGATGTTCTTTTCTGCTTATTTCCTGAGGACTTCTAGCAGTGGAAACAGACTATAAACTAGATACGAGGAATGCAAAGGAAGAATCTATCTGATACATAACAGAAAAGGGCGGCCAGTTTGTTACAATGGCTGCCCCTTGACTTTTCTGCTACTCTGTAAGTAGGCAGAGCCATCGTTTTATGCTAGAACCAGTTTCACGTTCCACAACATATGGGCCTCAAACAAAGATGGCTCTTCTTGCCTATTGCTATTCATCGAGGCCATAGCAATGGTCTGAAGGTGTTCTCACCCTGTCAGCCCTCCCAAGTGTGTTTGCTTCAGCAGTTATTTTTGTTCTATATAAAGAGAAAAACTGTGGAGAAGGTGGAGGAGAAGACATAATACCCCCTTCCTATTTTGTGACCCTTGGCAGCTCCTCGCAGTGTTCAGTCAGGCAGGCCTTGGAGGTAACCTCTCAGCCTCACTGAAGCCTTTCCCTTTCTGGCCTGCCCATCCTTAACCCATACCCACAGACACACTGCTGAACGTCTTCTTGGCCATCGCTGTGGACAATCTGGCCAATGCCCAGGAATTGACCAAGGTGAGCACTAGTTTCCAAGACAGTCTTCCTCTGGAAGTGCTTAGATGGTTGGGGAGCCACAAACCCTATGCGGGAAGCCTGGTTTGCTTTCACTGAGTTCATGAGATGTGGTTCAGCATGGGTCTCTCATAGGACATTTTAAAAAATCAATTTATCTCCATGAGCCCTCAGATAAAGCCGTCCCAGAACTATAGGATATACAGAGCCAAGGAAAATATTAAAACACCAGGTGGATTTTAAGCTCTGCCTCTGCCACCTGTGGTGGTGTTATGACCTCAACTAGGGTACCAGTCCTCAACAGCGTGGATGTGAGAGTGGTCAGGGACATTGATGCTCCTGCATTATGGCTGCCAGGGTCATCCATTGGCCACCATCATTCTAGAGAAGTTTTTTTATTAAATCACATACTACCTTTCTCAGAGATATCCCTTTTTTCATGGGATTCTTCACTCCCAGGGGGGGGGGGAAGTATTAATTGCAGTGGTATGGTCCACAAAATGTATAAAAAAAAATCTTGTCACATGAATTTGGTTTTAGGAAGGTACATAACATCTCAAGGGGTTCTGAACTTTTCCCATTGGATCTGTGATGTGTTCCCTGCTATGTTTCACATCTCTTAAAACCTCAGCTCTATGATATGAGAAGGAAAATACCAGCTTTGGTATGTGGAAAACTGGCTTTGAGTCCTAAATATGTCAGTGACTTTCAGTGTTAGTAGTCTTGGAGAAAGCACTGGTCACCACTAATATGCCTTAAGAAGGAATGACATATCTGCCTATGTGCCTGATGGCATCACAGCCTCACAGCAAAAGTCAAATGAAATGCTCTGTGTGGAAACCATAGCACACTAGGAGGACGTGTATAGTATAGCCCTTCTTAGTCACAACCTGGGCAGTTTTCCTTGGTGTCATCATTTCAAACAAGAATATAGCTGAGATGGGGCTAGAGAGATGGCTCCGCAGGTGAATGTTCAATACTCTTCCAAAGGACCCAGCTTGGTTCTAAGTGTCATATGGAGTATCTCACAACTGCTCCTAACTCCAGTCCCTAGAAAACCCAATGCCCTCTTCTGGTTCCCATGGGAACACATATACCTAAAAATATGGGTGAAGAAATGAGACCTCGGCCTGGGAACCTAGAAGCCATGCAGGCAAGACTCTACTATAGCGTTATATATTTTCTTTTGCTTACTTCAACCTGCTTGGTCTTCAGAGCTCCAAGGGAGGAGCAAAGGAAGCTACCTGCCTTATGGCAATCCCCAGTAAAGCATCTCTGCTTTGTGACTAGGATGAGCAGGAGGAAGAAGAAGCCTTCAACCAGAAACATGCACTGCAGAAGGCCAAGGAGGTCAGCCCGATGTCTGCTCCCAACATGCCTTCCATTGAGTGAGTAGGCCATCTGAACCCTGGGATGCTGGGGGTAAATCTAATTCATCAACGCCTACAATAATCAGTTGCAGGCAGATACCTCCTCTGTTCCATGAACTGGTCTTAGTACACAGTACAGTGTTACAGGGCAGCTCACAAGAACAGTGTATGTGTGTGTGGTAGGGTACCACTCAGGTACATCTAAGGGGGACCCTCTGTGCAAATAGAAACCTAAACATACTGGAGGCAGTCATATGATGTTCTGGGAAAAAAAACTGTTCCTTCAGTGTGGCTTATAAAAACTGTGGAGAATGGTAGATAATGAGGCCAGAGAAATTGGCACGAGCCAATGCAGAGGTCCTAACCTCCAGCTGAAGGATTAAACATTTGTTCAAACCAAAGTCATGGGAATACTTAATATTGAGGGATGTAGCATACGGTTCATTCTTTAAAGTAGCATTCTCCTCCATAGAAAATGGGTTGAGGGGGCCCAGCACAGCAGCAGTACGACACAGCTGACTGTTAAAGTGGGTGATGATGCGTTAGACAAGGGAGGTAGCAAACAGAGGAGATGACAGTTCTGCTCAGTCTATATTTTGAAATAGGAGCCAATGGGAGACCTGTATGGATTTAATGCAGTAGGAGTAATAAAAAATTTCTCACCAGTTTTATGGTTTGGGGACCTAGCTAGCCGCCTGGAGGGTGGGGACATTTATTGATACTTTAGAGGCAGTGGAAATCCAGAGTTCATTCTGGCCACATTGAATGTGAATGCTTCTAAGGCATCCAAGTGTGTGAATAGGCTATTGGTTATGAGTCTGGAGCGTAGAGAAGTTGGGATTAAAATAAAGATTTGGGGGAAGTCATTTGCATTTAGATGGTATTTAAGCCATCAGTGTGGGTGAGCTGACCCAGGAAGAGTGGGGACAGGGAAAGAGTGGAGCTGAGGACAGAGGCTGAGCATGTGCTTCTCTGGCAGAGGAGAAGCCGGGGAAAGAGTGTAGCCAGGGGGACAAGGAAGGAACAGAGGTGCGTGGTGTCCCAGAAGCCTGTATCCCAGTGGGCATGCTATTGAAGGACTGCCACTTTCAATGAGGACAGACAAAAGACTAATCAGATTTGGCAAAACAGAAGCTATTTTAATGGCCTTGCTAGTAGCCTGGCAGAAACAGTGTCCGGATGGAACAGAATTGAGAGTGAAGGGGCAGCTGACATGGAAGAAAGATAGCATCACATTACCAGGGTCCAATCTGGATCTGTGTTCCATGGGAGAGCTTGGGGAGCCAGCCTGGGCTCAGCACAGACCTGGCCTCTGAATTGGTTGAAAAGAACCACAGAATTCCTGATGATAATTAGGGCATGCATTAGGCTTGTGTGCAGGGTCCTGTCACATCTGTCAGGACAGTGGCAGCCCACTGAGATATAGAAATATATCCTGAGCTACTGGCCCCTGTGAACCATTGCTTAAAGCTGGAGAAAGGAGTGTTTGGTGGGCAGGTCTTTGGAAGGGAGGAACTTCTGAGCCGCCTCTGCCTCACTCACCCGTTGGGGCGCTCCCCATTCTGTGTGGTGCCCCCTTATCTATTTTACTATTGATTTACATTTGCTTTTCAAAGCTCTGAAGGCTTGCTATCTAAGTCCCTTATCTGTGAGTATGAGAAAAAAAAAAACATTAAATGCCAGACAACTCTCTTCCTCTTCAGAATATCCTCTGGTCTTGAGTAATTTCTACCCTGCTCCTCTGAACTTGATTTTTTTTTTTTTTTTGTCTAAAATTGCATATACACAGGTATCCAAGAATGCAGATGGAGGGGACTGGCTGGCGCCAGGAGTGGGTGGTTCTATTTACTGAGACTAGGAAGCCTGGGGCGGGGGATAGGAGTGGAGAGATGTGATTGGAGATGATGCTTGGCCAGAGTAGAAACTATCTGTGGACGGGAAGAATGAATGAACTGTGGGCAGACACAGGGCTGTGGGAACCAAGTGGTGAACACCAGTGCAGAGTAAAGATGAAGTAGGTGCTGCAAGTATCCGCAATAAGACAACACCAGGGCTTTGGTTAGTGTCCACATGCCACGTGGTGGGCACTGCTGCTAGGAGTGATCTCAGGGCATGGGTGCCTTCCTCTGGTGTGCAGCTTAGACAATGGATTTATGGCATGCCATACAAAGGGCGTCATTACAAACCCAAGTGTCCCAGTGTTAGCCCTAATTCTGTCAATAACATGTTCTGTGGCCTTAAAGAGAACCACTTTGGATCTCAGAACCTCTGTTTCCCTTGTTTGGAATGAGAAGAACACCCGCTCTTTCTGTTTTACAAGGCTATTATGGGGTGTACGCAGATCACATGCACATGAGTTAGGGTTAGTGACTACTTCTCTGTGTGGTTTTGGGGTATGACTGAAAATTTAGAATGTTACCTACCTAAGTGGAGAGATGATGTCAAGTGTCAAGTATATGTCTGGCTATATGAAAAAGATTAGTTTCTCTTTTACTTGGAGTATGTATGTGTGTGTGTGTGTGTGTGTGTGTGTGTGTGTGTGTGTGAGAGAGAGAGAGAGAGAGAGAGACAGAGAGAGAGAGAGAGAGAGAGAGAGAGAGACAGAGAGAGAGAGAGACAGAGACACAGAGACAGAGACAGACAGACAGAGACAGACAGACAGACAGAGACAGAGAGACAGAGACAGAGACAGAGAGAGGCAGAGACAGACTTTGTGTGCATAAAAGAAATAGAAAATATACATGTAAGAAAAAATGTGTGTAAGAAAGTGTGTTAGACAGAAAGTTTGAAAGTGTGTGTGTGTGTGTGAGTGAGAGAGAGAGAGAGAGAGAGAGAGAGAGAGAGAGAGAGAGAGAGAGAGAGAGGGACTATGTATGCATAAAAGAAATAGAAAATTTATGTGTAAGAAAAATGTGAGTGAAAAAGTGTGTCAGAGAGACAGAAAGTTTGAAAGTGTGTGTGTGTGTGTGTGTGTGTGTGTGTGTGTGTGTGTGTGAGAGAGAGAGAGAGAGAGAGAGAGAGAGAGAGAGAGAGAGAGAGAGAGAAAGAATCCTTCTATATACTTACTTATACATGTTCTTGGGGGCTGGTATTTGGCTATTTAAGAATTTACAAGTAGATGGTATGGTATGCTTCCCCCAGTGGGTGTGCATGCTGCCTGTGTAGAGTATATGCTTCTATTTCTATATGCTACCCATGCCCCCGCCCCCACCCTGTGCCCTGCTATTATACAGAATGCTGCTGCTGAGGGATATGTATTTTGCTAAGGAGCTCACAACATCTTCACAAGGATGTCTATATCAATGAGTGTTTGTGTGCACGCATGTACATTTGTGCTTCTTCCAGATACTCCCAAAGAGGCGTAGACTGGCTGCCTCTGCTTCCTCTGCCCTGCCCTTGTATGAGGCCCCTTTCCAAATGCATGAGATGTGGCAGCTGAGCCGAGGTCTTTTGCCTGGCATGTTTTACATTGACGAGGGTCTTCTCAGACGAGGAACGTCATTTTCTATACCCAGCAGGGCTCTTTGAGCTGGAACGGGATCCTCGGGCTCAAGGACTTTAGCAGGCTCATTCTGGGGACATCTGAGATGACTTGCCCTGCACCCTAGCTTTGGCCCTGTGCTGACACTCCTTTCTACTTTTGCAATTTATATCTATCCTGTTACTCTGACCAGTCCTTAAACTTGCATCTGAAAGGACACAATGTGCACAGAGAATTAATGTTTCTTTAAACCAGTCTAAGAAGATCTATTCTGTATTTCACCCAGTGGAATAGAGCAAACCTTGAGGGCTTCTCAGTCAAGGCACCACTCACCTCCTGTAGCCTTTGAGGTGTGGCCCTGTCCTTAGTTTTGGGCTGTTCTGTAACCTCACCTGTGTGCATGGCAGAGCATTTGCTTCCTCTGTGCTCCGTAAAGTTGATCCAGGATCTGTTACAGGGGGAAATGAGCCACAGGTCACACTTGGGTGAATGTACTTTGTTACCTTTGAAGTCACTTTGGGGGGGTGGTACCAAGTGGCTCATGGAAATAGGACCCCAGAGGGTGGCCGTGTGAGCTCGGTGGGGCATGGTGTTTAAACATTAGAAGCTCTAGTCTACATGAAATAGCCTGTCCTCTCGGACTCTGCATGTGTGCTTCAGAATCAAGATCTGTGTACTTGCACATAGCAAGGACTCAGAAGTCATGGTGAGAGCGCTGTAGGTGGGGAGCAAATGGGACCAAACAGATACACAGAAGCCCCGTGCACATGAAGACGACTCTGGCTTCTCTCTGGACATCTGCTGGTGGCTGTGGGGCTGGTGGGTCCTAGAGGTTGGGGTGGACTGAACCTGTTCGTTTTTCTTCCCCAGAAGAGACAGGAGAAGAAGACACCACATGTCGATGTGGGAGCCGCGCAGCAGCCACCTGTATGTGTGTACCGGTCTGCGTGTTTGGGAGTGGTTCCGTGTGGGCATGGGGACAATGTGTTTGTGTCCTTACTGTGAACGAAGTGACAGAGAGAGTAATTGTCAGCTTGTGCGCCCGGGCGTGTGGGTGTGTACGCGTGTGTTCTGTGCACATCCGTGGACGTGCCCTCTGCATCTTTCAGCGTGTGCTTCTATCAGTGTGTCCACAGTACGTGGTTGTATGCATGTTGTTTGCCCTTGTGTGTGGCCTGAGAGTTGGCATATGTTCGCGTTGGTAATTAGTGTCGGTGGGTGTGCTTTTCACGTAGGCAATTGTGCACATCTCTGTGGCGCCTTGGTGAAGGTGCGTGTGGGTCCATGTGCAGTTGGTGGGTGTGTGCCCACGGGCACGTGAGGGAAGGAGTGGGTGTCTGCCCTTCCTGCTGAGGAGCCCACGCCTGTGTTCTGTATGTCATGTTTGTGTGTTCCTGCTGCCACGTGAAAGCTCATTAGGCCTCTGAGCTGAAATGCTCGGCAGTAGTTCGGGCGTAGACCACTGGTGGTTTCTGTGAACATAGTCTTTCGTAGGTTTCTTTAGAAGCCCATGGTCCCCTTACTTTCCAGGTACGCTGCCTTTGTTAGCACATGGGACTGCTTGCCACTGCCATGATCTTTATTGATATCTGAACATGGTGTATCTCAGCCCATTCTATTCCAGGCTAAAATCTGAGAGGGATGGAGAGGAGGGGACTTTCTGACCTTGAATAAAGGGCCACTGGTTGGGTATATAAGAGACCCCAACTGATACCCTCAATCAAAGGAGTAGTGGGGAGGGAAGGCCGGGCGAGTCTCTGTATTGCCACTCTCACTGGCCTTGGGGACGTTGGGCTCAGTTCTGGGGTGACCCATCCATCCTTCACCGCTCGGCCACTGCCCTGTAGAAGCGGGGACTGGAGTGAAAAGTACCCTATACAGGACTTGGAGGTACTGGTCTCATACCTCTCTCCTGCGTGGCCTTTCTGCTCTTTGTATCTCTGTGCTTCTTGTCTGAGATCCTGGCCTCTCCCTTTTAGCTCCTTCACCCTGTGACCCCTGCTCATGGCCCCTGTCAGCTGCCATCTCTGACTCTCATACGTGGTGCTACCGGGTTCTGATTACAGCCCTTGCCCTTTCTCCTTTGTCAGGAGGGAGCGGAGGCGCCGGCACCACATGTCCGTGTGGGAACAGCGCACCAGCCAGCTGAGGAGGCACATGCAGATGTCTAGCCAAGAAGCCCTCAACAAAGAGGAGGCCCCGCCCATGAACCCCCTCAATCCTCTCAACCCACTGAGCCCTCTCAACCCACTCAATGCTCACCCCAGCCTCTATCGGAGGCCCAGGCCCATTGAGGGCCTAGCCCTGGGCCTGGGTCTTGAGAAGTGTGAAGAGGAACGCATCAGCCGCGGGGGTTCCCTCAAGGGGGACATAGGGGGGCTGACCAGCATCCTGGACAACCAGAGGAGCCCCTTGTCCTTGGGGAAACGGGAGCCACCGTGGCTGCCCAGGTCTTGTCATGGAAACTGTGACCCATCCCAGCAGGAGGCTGGGGGAGGAGAGACCGTGGTGACTTTTGAGGACCGAGCCAGGCACAGGCAGAGCCAGAGGCGCAGCCGGCATCGCAGAGTCAGGACTGAGGGCAAGGAGTCTGCCTCTGCATCCCGGAGCAGGTCGGCTAGCCAGGAGCGGAGTCTGGATGAAGGTGTGTCCACTGAGGGGGAGAAGGAACATGAACCTCAGATCAGCCATAGGAGTAAGGAGCCGACCATCCATGAAGAGGAGAGGGTCCAGGACTTAAGGAGGTAAATTAGTCTCAGGAGGGCACTGGAGGGATACAGCTCAGGACTCTGTGTGAGGAACTCTGTGACAGAAACCCTTATGGGCCTCAGTTTCCCCTTTTTATGAGATGGAGGTGATGTCAAGACACCATCTAAAAGGCACGGATTAATTTAACAGGCAGACTATCCCTTTGGAAATGATGTTCTATTCCAGAGCATCTCCGCTGAGAGTGGGGGCCTGGATGCATGGATAGATGGGAATCAGTCAGTGGGTGTAACCTGCCCACAGGTGTTTGCCTCACTGTGTCTGGATAGGGGATGGAAATAGCACATGCTGGTGCTCCGCAGCAGGCCTGCTCAACCTCCTCTCCCCTTTCCTGTCAGCCATTCTAGAACAGTTTCTGAACCATGGCCGTCTTCTGCTCTTTCTTCTCAGGACCAACAGTCTGATGGTACCCAGGGGCTCTGGACTGTTAGGAGCTCTTGATGAGGCGGAAACACCTCTAGTCCAGCCCCAACCCGAGGTGGAAGTGGGGAAGGATGCGGCTGTGACGGAGCAGGAGGCTGAAGGCAGCAGCGAGCAAGCCCTGCTCGGGGACGTACAGCTAGATGTGGGCCGGGGCATTAGCCAGAGTGAGCCTGACCTCTCGTGCATGACAGCCAACATGGACAAGGTGACAACGGAGAGCACCAGCGTCACAGTTGCCATCCCTGATGTGGACCCCTTAGTGGACTCAACAGTGGTGCACAGTGAGTATAGGCCCTGTTTTGTCACCCTCACCCCCAACTGGAGCTGGGGACAACTAGCTCTGGGGTCCCTCTAATAAAAAGCTCAATAGAAAGCCATCCCAGCAGGATGGAAACATTTTTCATGAGCCATGAGCCAATGTTCTCCTACAGAGTTAGTTTCCTTCACTTTAATTTTATACTGTAGAATTTGGTCCTGTGGGTCTTCAGAGAGGTTGCACATGGCTCTGTAACCAGTTATGTCCTGAGGTAACCTGATGGCATCCTTGTGACCTCCTAGATCTTCTGGGGGAATCCCATGGGGTGGATTAGCATAATGGTTCTTGCTCTGGTTCCTGCTCTGCTCAGTCAGTGCTCTTGGAGGAAGCCCTACATCTCTGGAGGCCTCTGTGTCACATATAAGGCAGGAGCATTGAGCTAGGTGGTCCCTGGACATCATCCTTGCACTAATGTTTCAAGACTATTTATTATTCATGATCCTGTTTCTCTCTCCTAGGAGCCCTCAGCCACACTTCCCCATCAAAAAATCCTTCAAGCAGATGTTAAACTAGGAAACACTGACAGGAAACACAGGGGAAGAGCGTTTAACCTACTACACCACTTGGCCCTGTGCGCACCTTTCCCTGAATCACACCTCGCTCTTGCTTTCCTGTTATTCCTGTCCCCACCCTGATTGGGTGTATTCCACATCTACAGTAGTCCAGTGTCCTGTTTCTGCATTGTCCTACCCCAATCCCTGCCTTGTGCCTCACCTCTGCCCTAGCCCGAAATCTCTTTCCTGCTTTAATCCATTCCCCATCCTGAGACCTGAACCCTGCACCTTCCTCCCTGAATTAACAGTGCACTTTCTTTGTGTCCCCAGATGTCACCCCTGTGTTAATACCACACCCTGCCCCTGTCCTCACAGCCTATCCCTGCATGAATCCACACTCTGCCCCTGTCCTCACAGCCCATCCCTTCATGAATCTACACTCTGCCCCTGTCCTCACAGCCCGTCCCCGCATGAATCCCACCACCATCCTGTGGCCATAGATTATGGCCATGGGATTCCGTTAGTGCGCATTTCCCTTCTCTTTCCATAGCCTTTCTTCCTTCACGTGACCGTCTTCTCATCTTCCTGTCTGCCTTTCTACAGCTGCTTCCCTTCCACTCTTACCTCACATTCTCCACCCTCAGAAATGCCAGATCTGCTTTAAAAAGTATATCTCCCATGCCCAGTGCTTGCCGAGGTTGCTCGGATATGTTTCCGGGTTCCAGGTCCGCAGCCACTTCTAATGTCTGTCTGATTTTGTACTTTGGTTAAATAAGAAGTGCTTTGGGGCCTCTTTTGTGAGAAACATGAACCTAACTATCTCTGTGCTCCCAGGCTAGGGCTAGTGTGTGGCCTTGGTCATAGCACAGTGTGTGACAGGAAGGCTTTCAAGTACACCCTATCAAATAGCTATTAGAAGGCTCCACCATAGGCCAGGACCACAGAGGTTTGCTCCTTAGCCTGAGTCTCAGGGCAATGCCCCTCCTTGGTCACAGAATGGTGGGGGTGGGGTGGTTTCCTAGGCCTTCTCTTCACACTGACAGACTCTGGCCCCTGACTTGAGCGTAGAAGCAGAAGGTAGCCACCTGACAGTGCTGGGTGACCCCTGGCTGCTTCACCCCTCCCCCCATCAAGTCCTAGAACACAGTCATGGGCCTATATTCACATGAATATTGCATTCTCATTTCTATATTCATCCTGCTGGAGAAGGCACAGCCAGAAAGGCAGTGCGCAGAGAGTAATGGTTTATTGAAATCTTCCACTGCAGAGATTTTTTTTTTCCTGAAGGGTATAGGATCTCAAATTTAGCTGTATGGCCTTAGGAAAGGGATGTAGACTCTCTGAACTTCAGTTTTCCTACCTGTATAGTGGGGATAATAACATAGGCCACTTAGGGTTATTGATATGAAAGTTCAGTGAGTGAGCCCAAAAAGAATGTGCAGCTTAGATATAATTTCTAAACTGTTGCAACCTTTGTAGCTACAACAGCCTTGCTGTTTCCTAGACTATAAAAGTTAAGCTATAAAAGGAAAATTATGGTTATTATTTCTATGATATGGAAGGCTATAGTATATACCACGGGCAAAGGTAGAGGTGAGAGGAGGAGAAGGACTTGACGCAGTGTGAGGGGAACCCCAGAAGCTGTCAGGGTATCTTCCCAGGACCGCCCTTAGCATCCCGTCTTATCCTCTGTGCTGTTCCCAACTGAAGCGAGAACCAGGATGTGTGAGCAGGTTTCTGAAGAGTCAAACTTCTCTACTTGCAGTTAGCAACAAGACTGATGGAGAAGCCAGTCCCTTGAAGGAGGCAGAGACCAAGGAGGAGGAAGAAGAGGTGGAGAAGAAGAAACAGAAGAAGGAAAAGCGGGAGACTGGCAAGGCCATGGTGCCCCATAGCTCTATGTTCATCTTCAGCACCACTAACCCGTGAGCCACGCTCCTCCTGCACCCCTACTCTGATACTAGGACAGCCAGCCAGTATTGGAGTCAGCCTGGGATGATGGAGAGGAACCGGGGGAGCCCTGCCATCTTCCCAAGTGTCCTTGGCAGGGGCTAGCTAGATAGGGAAATATTTGGAGCCCAGTAGGTAAGGTCGGGCATTAAGTCAAATAGCCTCTCATTTCTGTGCCCATAGTTTCTAGGGTAACTGAAGACAGAATACAGAATGATACCGAAGTGTCACAGGAAAAGACCCTCCCCCTAGTCTTTGATCAGTAGTTAGGATAAGGAGAGTGAAGGAAATATCCTTAAGGATGTCTTTAGACATTCTGGAAGAGGAAAGGCTATGGACCCTTAGATGATCAGACATCTGTTGGAATCCAGGGTTTGGGTACCACTGTTCTGCACGTAGAGTTCTGAAAAGATCTTTCTCCCCCAGATCAGATCTAGAGGCATGAAGAAGGAGTGCTAGAGAGGAGTCTAGAAAGTTAGATTCAAGAACCATTCGGATTGAGAAAGACTGTGCCATATGCCCTGGAACTGGCATATAGACCAGCTTCTGAGAAAGGAAGACAAGGAGACCCTCAAGGGCGGTGTGGTCAGCATTCAGTTGGCCTGTAGGAGGAGAGCAAGCTGCGCTAAGTCACCAGGTCATCCAAAGATGTAGTGTAGCATACAGGCATTTCCACCAGAGTAATCAGGAAGCCATGGAAACACGTGGTCCTCATCAGGGGATTTAGACCCAAGATCTGTTTTTGTGTTTCTTGGTTCTTTATAATTTCCTGGGTAGGTCCTGCTTTCACTGCTTAAAGTGAGAAGACACTGAGATGCAACAGAGGGCACCTCGTGTTATTGGAGGCTGTGTAGTCTCACGTGGCTGTTCCTCATGTCTCAGTCATGTGTGTAGATAATGAATCTCAGCTTGCGTGACATAGTCTTCAACCAATCTGATTACTTTTCTCCACCAGGGCCTGAAACCAAGGGGTGGGGCTTGAGAAATTAAATTGCTCTACCCAGTGGCTTCCTTTGGCAAGGGACTGACTATCTGGAAGAGGCCACTGTAGCCTTATGGGAAGAACAAGGGGCAGACATGGGAGTAATGCATGTTGAGTGCAAGCAGAAGAGCTCAGCAGGATTCTCTCACCCACAGGATCCGCAGAGCCTGCCACTATATTGTGAACTTACGCTACTTTGAGATGTGCATCCTCCTGGTGATTGCGGCCAGCAGTATCGCCCTGGCAGCTGAGGATCCTGTACTAACGAACTCAGAGCGTAACAAAGTGGGTGCACAAAGGCAGTTTGCCAGCTTTCTTGATGCCCGGGGGATCTACTCTGTCCCAATGAGCTCTCCCTTCCAGCATCAGAGGCGAATCAAGATAGGGTGACAGAAAGGTCTCTGGGGATAAGGAAGAGGGAGAAACTGTGTCTGTTCCTCAGAGATAAGAATGAGCCATTTCCATAGAAACTCCCACACCCACCGCCACACTGCAGCAGCAGGCTTGACACACAGAGCTAGCCAGACTTCTGAGAGGCCTCTAATGGTATTGGAGCAACTGGATTTAGGATCTAACATAGAGCCATAGGTGATGTGTGTGGATGCAAGGGGACTGCAGCTCCATCACAGGTCATTGAGTCATCTCCTGGGTACCACACAGGCCCTGAGGGAGAGTTTTATGGGGGCGATTCAGACCCTAGAAGTTACAGTTATGGCCAAAAGGGAAGGGATATAAAACCTCTGGACCATATGGCTCAGTCAGGCTCCCTGATCCCTTCTTCCCTGTGTTCACTTCTCAGCTCTGCTATAGATAGTATAGAGATTCTCTCACTGTGTCCTGGGGTGGGAATCTAAGGAGATGGGGTGCTCACCCAGGATGACCTAGGTCAGCGGGCAGGTGTTCATAGAGCTTGGTGGCCTTACACAGTCCTCTCTGTTTTGTTCCTATGTGTCTTACAGGTCCTGAGATATTTCGACTATGTTTTCACAGGCGTGTTTACCTTTGAGATGGTTATAAAGGTAAAAGCTTCCAGGAAAAACAACCTGGGCTCTGGACTTCAGTTGTACCACTTGTCCGCTCCTTTAGTTGAGGGCTTTTCCCCAATAATGCCAACTCGTATCCCATGGTAGCACCAAGAGAGCTTCTGCCAAACTCTGTCTAGCTTCGGTGTCCTCTGTGAGGCAAAGTTGTGTGGATGTGACTAAATAATGTAGACCTCTTCTCACGGTGGTAGTAGGTGAGCACACAGCTTGAGGGTGGTGTACCTCAGCAAGTGTACTTCAGACTTATTCTGAGCACATGTCCAGTCAACAGGTTAGGGAGATATCTTTCCAGACTCCATCTAACTCCAACCATACCCTCTCCTTCTCCCTCTCCCCTCTAGAATCCTAACATCCCAACAAGACTTCTCATTCCAAGGTTTTACCTGTCTGGGGTTTCTACCCATCCATGTAGGCAGTGTCTGTAGGTCTGGGACACAGAGAAAAGGGAGAATATGGCAGAGAAGTCTAGTCCACTCCCATGTGACTTAGAGAAAGAAGGTCCTCACTGTAAACTGGAGAATTTGTGAGACTATGAGAAAAGGCTTCTGTCCTCATCATTATCCAGAGAGCTTGCTGGATACCCTCCTTGCTCCTCAGGCCCAGAGTGGGTTTGGCTATTTTCTTAGTTAGGGTTTCCATTGCTATGAAGAGATACTACAACCATTGCAACTCTTACAAAGGAAAACATTTACCTGGTTTATAGCTCAGATGTTTAGTCCAATGTCATCATGTCAGGGAGCATGATGGTGTGCAGACAGACATGGTGCTGGAGAGGTAGCTGAGAGTTCTACATCTGGATCCTAAGGCAACAGGAAGAGAACAAGACACTGGGCCTGGCTTGAGCATCTGAGACCTCAAAGCCCACCTCCAATGACACATTTCCTCTAGTAAGGCCACACTTACTCCCAAAAGGTCACACCTCCTAATAGTGGAACTTCTATGAGCCTGTGGGGGCTGTTTTTGTTCAAAGCACTATGGCTATAGAGACAGTGGCAGTACAGCCCTTGCCGTTAGGAAGCAAAGCCAGGTGTAGGTATTACTTACACCAGGGGCTTCATCTGTGGCTGTTCAAACCCTTGTCCTGCAGATGATAGACCAAGGCTTGATCCTGCAGGATGGATCCTATTTCCGAGACCTCTGGAACATCTTGGACTTTGTGGTAGTGGTTGGTGCATTGGTAGCCTTTGCTCTGGCGTAAGTAGATGCTTTTTCTGTTCTATTCCCTTGCCTTTCCTCTTCCTGGAGCCCTGGTTGATTTGAGCCTGTCACTTCTGGAACCCACCTGGGAAGTGAATGCTCCAAGTGGTGCCAAGGAATGACACTCTGGGAGTCTGCTTGCCAATGGCTGTCCGCAGCATCCTTAAGGTCTTATAGCTCTAGTCTGCGTGTCCTAAATGAGGAAGCAAGATTGAGGAGCATCAGGAGGATGCCAGGGCATTATGGAAGAATGATGCAGAGACGGAGAAGAATTGGGCATCCCAGAATCCTGGCGATGGGGCGGTCGGTTCTCTGCCCATGAACAGTGGTAACAGAGAGTCAGTCAGCCCAGGGATATAAAAGCCACATGAGTACAAAGGAATGATTTTCCAGTTCTTCCTTGAAGACATACTTAAGAATATGTTCTTAAACTGTGGAGGAAACCAACTCATATTCATGATAATTGGGGGAATTTATTTACATCACATATTGATCTAGCTCTAGAAGGCTTTCAGCCACAGCATGGCATTTCCTATGAAATCTAACAAGGCGAAGGGGCTCTAATAGCTCCCTGGAACATCCTGGGACATGTTTAAGAGACATAAGTGCTGCTAGGGACATTAAAAAGAAAACCTAACCAGGCAGGGGAAATCACCTAGCAGAATGGATATCAGCCTTTTGGGATCAATCTGTACCCCCTTTTAACTCAAACACGTTCCTTTTCATCTGAGTGGCATGCAGGACTCCTCAAGGCCATCCTTCCACCCTTTTGAGACTTGTCTTCTGAGCAAGGATGGATACACTTTCCTTGTGGTGGGACAGAGGAAGTATATAGGTGCTGCTTTCATCGATGACAGCCATATGGGGGAAAGAGGGACAGTGTCTCCATAGCTTTGCCCTTCCCATATCGAAGGTGTTAGAAAAGGGCTATCCTCTACTTACCTTATCTCAAGCTTCTATCCCATATCCACAGTTAAATAGTCAGAGGCAAGCGTACTGTGTACAGAGGTGAGAGTTCCCAGCTGTGTTAAGTCTAAGATTCTGTGTTAAGTCTAAGATCTTCTAGCACCTGGAATACACCACGCCCATTACTGCAGGAGCTATGAGAGCGCCCCCTCCACAGAGCCAGAGTATGGTTGTGACCCTGAGACAGGATGGTAGCAAGGTAACTCAGTGTGCCTTGTCCCCACGTGCACAGGCATCTCAACACCATTAGAGCTATGTAGAGTCACCTTTGCTCTCACAGAATGAAAGCTCCCTGTAAACATCACTGAACTGTTCCCAAAGAGATTTCACAAAAGCATGCTATCTCCCCACATATCCAGACCCTGTGTGGGTTCCCACAGCAACATACAATGAAAGGCAACCCAGTCTGAACCAGGGGGACTCCCAGCTCATCTTTCACCTTGGCAAGATTCATTATGGTCTGCCTTTGCCTTAAGAAAGCCCGTCTTGATTGTTGTTTGCTAAAAGCAAAACATGACCACTGGATGTTAAAAGGTCCAGTTCGCTTTTCGCTCTATCAACTCATTTGCATACATGGTTCGCTATTGTTTCTCTCTCACTGCAGTATCAGTAGCACATTCTTTGAGTAATAGATAACAAGAAAAGCATAGTGGACAGAACTCACCAGGCCCTTAAGGAGAACGGAGCCCACAGGTCACGGGCCAGAAGTATGAAGGTGACATTTGCGGGGTCAGACTGAGCCTAGTTTGAATCTCAGCCCTTCTCCTTCCCAGCCTCATGTCCTTGGCCCATTGTAGCAAACTACTAACTACCCTAACCTCCATTTCTTACCTCTGAAATGGAGACAAAATAAGCCATGCAGAGTACCTAATGCTGGGGCCATCAGTGCGACTGATCAATAAATGTTAATTCTGTGCTTTATCTGTCCAATTTCTCATGGCTTCAAATGTAGTGGGAATAGATTAAGTGAGACTTATGCATATAGTTCAAGATAGGTGAAGGCTGGGCCAAGACTCAACTGCTTCCCACCCAACTACCTCTTTCCCATAAGCCTTGAGCCTGTGTGATCCTAGCAACCAGCAGGTGTACTGGAGTTGGAGTTTAGGAGGCTCCCTTCAGAGCAAGCCCCTGAATCCTGTCTGTGCCCAATGCATAGGTGTTTCTCCTCCGACTTGTTTGACACCAGTGTGCTATAAGGGTTGTCCTCTGTCTTTCGTGCTATTTGAAAACTGGCAGTGGATGGCTTTGATGCTGGTGGCAAGGGAAGCCTCAATGGTGCCAGAGCTGAAGACTCCCTGTTGTCAGGTACATTGCAGGAGGGAGACTCCAGAAAGCCCAGGCTCCAGGGACCATGTTTTTGAGACAGATTAAGAGCTACGATCCATCCTTTGCTTTTAGTGGCATCTTATCTTGAAGTTGCCCTTCATTTCTCTCTGAGATGGAGATGGTCCTCGCTCATCCTTTTCCATTGTTCCCTTTTGTTGTCACCCTTGCTCGCTTGCCGTGCCTGCTCCCCCCCCCCCCCAGTTTCTCTGAGTGTAGAGAGAGCTCCCTCTCTCTCTCTCCTCTTTTGGCCTTTGCCACTTGCTAAGGTCCTGATAACACTTTCTGATGCTCATATGGCCCACACTTTTTAACTCTGCCCTTTCCCTTTCTTGGTTGAGGACACCAGAGAATTCAGCTCTTCTATCACATTTGACAGGATCCCTAAGAATCCCACCTGCCACGAACCTGGGGCAGAGATTGGAATGAAGTCACCAAGCCCACGATTTTCACGGTCAGGGGATCAGGCCATCAGGAAGCCAGTTTTGGGGTTGTCTGGAGGCTTTTCAAGCATCTGTCTCCTTGTTGTGATTTTCATTCTGGAATCCTGTGGGTACGCCTCGATGAATGTCCACTCCCCACAGTAGCCTTTTTCCCATCGCTTTCCCTCCCTGCTGAAACTGAACCCTGCCCTACTGAGGCCTCTGCAAAGGCTTTGTCAGTTTGAGCAGCTGATGGCGGTTGCCACGGCAGCAGCAGCATCTGGTTCCTCAGAAACCAGCAGTGACTTAACTATCCCTTCCACCACTGCCAGTCAAAAGAAGCTAGCCCAGTTCCCCAGAGCAGTGCTGTTGACCAAGCAGCGACGGCCGCCCACTGAATCCTCAGGGCTGCAATGTCCAGTCCCTCTGCTGCAGAGCTCCTCACCTCCCACCATCTGTCTTCTCTGTAAACATGTGCTTTGGAAATAGTGGTCAGTCGAGAAGAACTCAATTCTCTGTGCATCAAATTAAAGGAGCCTTTATAATGTAAACCTGGTGTTCTATCTGGGAACTTGGCTGACTTTTGAGGAAGAAGGGTGTGTGTGTGTGTGTGTGTTTGTGTGTGTGTGTGTGTGTGTGGTGTTGTATTGTGTTATTAGTGTGTGCATATCTGGGTTTAAAAATATCCCATTGCAACTTTTCTGTTGTTCCCGGTCCATTTTTACAGTATAAGGTGTTTATGAGAACACTCGGGGTTGATATTTCTTAGGGAAGTGGGGAAGTGGGGGGCACTTTGGCAGAGATTGAGAATAGCTCTCCCTGAAGCCCTCATCACACCACTCCATTTTGGGGCCCACGTGGAGACAGACTTTTTTTTTTCATCTATAAATTTCCTAAACTGTGCCTTTTCCTCTTCAAGGTTTCAAGAAAAGTCTGATGAGTGGCTAGGTCTGTGAAACCTTTTGCCCTTTATATTTCTCTCTAGAAAGGGCACATTTGTTTTCTCCTGCATGACCGTCATTTTCTCCTGAAATGCTGGAGCCCGCTGTCCTCCGTCTCCGCAGTCTGTTGCTATCTGTCTACTCTTTGGCCTCAGGTGTGGGAAGGCAGAGATGCTTGCAGCTTCGTCATTTCTGGATGTCTAAACATCAAGAGCACCCACACGCATGCACTTCAGGGCTACCCCCCAGACTCAGATGTGTAGTGGAGAATTCAGGGGACCACAGACTAGGTTATGTCCTGAGCCTTAAGCCTACACCGTGAACCATGGCACTTAGCCTTTCTCCCCCACTATGTACAACATGTTGCTTGATTAGCCGGATGTACATGAGCAGGTGAGCTCCTGTGTGCATTCTCAATAGTAAATTTGCAGCTCATGCTGCTTGCTGGTCTAAACATTTAATAGAAAAAGCACCAATAGTTTAGCATACCCCTTCCCTACGTCCTGTGTGTCAGTCAGAGTCAGGCGGGCTCCCTAGTGACGGATGCCAGGGTTTTCCATAGATGTTTGCTGTTGTAGCAGTGCAGGAGGTAAGGTCAGGACTCCCTGGCACATAAGGAGATCTGGCTGCGCTTGGCCTTTCATTATTTAGTCCTTGGCCAGAAGCAAAAGCATGAGTCAGTCAGCCTCTGGGTGCCAGGAAGAACCAGACTGGCCACATTAGCTTTTATTACATTCCTTTCATTGAAGTGTGTCACTTTCTTGACACTTGACACCCTGCCCTGGTGGCTGAGATGCATGCATATGGGCTCTCATGAATGCACGGAGAACAAGCCACAGCAGCTGAGCTGGTTCTGAGAGCTCATTCAGTGAAAGCCACAGACACGGGCAATCTGAGATTTGGAAGTGCCTTATGGGGCCACAGCATCTGGTCCTCTGGGATGGTTCATCTGTGGGGGTTTGTGTTTCTGAAGGGGAGGATGCACACATCATTGGATAAAAGTGACTGTTTGGAGGTGAACGGTGTGTGCTCATTTTCCCAGAAAGGGGTAGAAATACAAAACAAACCTTTCACTTAAACCCAGCTGCCTACCTTCTGCTTTTCACTAATGCCTGGGTCTAAGGTAGTCCCTTCATATAAAGTTAGGCTTGTGGGGCCTTTTTTTTTTTTTTTTTTTTTTTTTTTTTTTTTTTTTTTTTTGACCTCTATGTTAGAACAAAAAGGAGAATTTCCCAAAGGAAGCTGTTACTATACTTTGTTTTGAAGTGGCAAAAATCCGAACCTATTTGCTATTGTGCCAGATACAGCATCCACTTCTCTTACTTTGGAAGAAAATAAAGCTTTAAAATCACATTTAGCCACCAGGTAGCTCATTAACTGTGAATTCGGGACTCTTGCTGCAAAGGAATTAGAAATGTCCAGCAGTGAGCAGATAGGATGTCTCTTGGGCACTTCACCTAACTTTGTGTCTAGGTCAGGAAACTAAAGTTGATCAGTGCCTGCAGATGGTTGGGAGTTCCCATTGCTTTAGTCTATCCTGTTGCCCTTAAGGTGGGACTTGGAGAGAGAGTGGAGGACACGTGGAAAGAAACTCCCATTCTACCTGCTCTTGTCATTAAGACCCAGCATATGTCATCAGCACATGTGACATTGGCTGAGAAGCAGTGCATAGGCTTCTGCTTATGCAGATGTCCTATGCGTGTGAATGCCCAGGTATCTCTGCTTATCCACAGCACACATTTGGAAGAGGAGGGTTGGTTATAAGTAGGGCCTCATCCCATGGGCACAGAAATAGGCTAAATGAAATAGCCCAGTAAGGGAACACATCTCTAACCAGTGGCCGGACCAACCAGACCCATATGCAAGAAATATCCTGTCTAGGAAGTGAAGCTTCATGGATACAGGAAAAGCCTGCTTTGGGGAGATTGGCGGAAGCTCATCATAGTACGCTTCATGCTTCAAAGTGGGTTGCATAACAGGTCCCAGGAAGTACCTGGCAAGACTGTGTGACCTGCTAGCCATCTGCTCAGTCTGTGCTCGCAGGACACAACCTTACAGTACAAATTAGTCCGCAGCTGAGGAGGTGGACTGAGTAGACTTCAGTCAGCAAGACCTCTCTACAAAGATCGCAGATGAAGGGTCATTGGTTATGTTTGAAACATAAGGACTAAAAAGAAATACAAATCAGGCCACTGCTCTCCACTTGAAATAACAAAGCTGCTAGCAGACAGATGCTTTGCTGCTTCCTCCTGATTCTTGGCGCTTGGACAAAAATACCTTCCAGTTGGAGTATGGTGATGTGTATTGAAAAGGAGCACGTTGTCAAATGGCTGTTAGGGTATGTATTAGAAGTTCGTTGAGGTCAATATGTAAGGAGGAAAGGATTGTACACCAAATACTTAGCACAGAGTGAGTTTTGTGGTCACAGAATGAAGATGACAGAGTAACTTTGGGTTTAAGACACATGGATGACCAGGAGAGATGCTAGGGTCAGAGGGGGGAAAAAGCCCTAAATGGCAGCAGCTAAGAGTAAAAGGTCAAAGTGCCAAATCTCCTTTCTTCATCCAGGCAGCTGAACCTGATTTCCCTGCAACTTCTAGAGGGACAAGCATGGTGATACAAAGAGCCATGCTTCCTCCTCTTTTCCATGCATGCTTGACTTCACCGATCGCCTCAAGTAGCTGAGAACTCAATGGTTAGAGCTCTGGCTGGTTTGACTTAGGTAACTAGCAAGGCCAGGTCTCAAGTAACCTCAGTGTGTTGGAATTCAAGTTTATTGTTTTTTTTCCCCAGTATGTTAGGTTCTTTCCTGCCATGCTGCTGTGGAGAGTTAAAAGCTATTAGCTTCCTCGGTAGATCCTTCCATCTCTACCTATGGCAGAGAAGATGGGCAGGGAAGATGGAGAAGGCCAGCCCTAAGCCTGTCCATCTTGATGTTGCACCTATAACTTTTCCTTCCTATCAGCAGTCAATACACCAGCTAAGGGGAGTAAGATAGGTTAATAGTTGAGCTGAAGAAACATTTTATTTTTTATTATTTATTTATTTATTTATTTATTTATTTGCTGTTCTATACTTTGGGTAAAACCCACAGTGGTTACCTATTTAAAAGATAGTCAGGCAGAATTGGGTCTGGATCTTCAGTTTTAGCTATCTTTACTCCATGAAATTCTGTTTCTTTACGTCTAAGTAGAAATGAGAAACAACCATAGTTGGTCCTGTTAATTAAATAATGTGAAATACATTTCATGTTCAATACAGTACCAGGTACTTAAGTTGAATAATAAATGGTAGCTGTTATTGCTCACCAACTAATGGTTCAGGCACTTTCACAGAATAAAGCCTAGCTCAAGAAATTCCCCCACAGCCCTATGCTGTTGCCTCACCATCACACGAAGGAGGACAGACACCATGATACCTAATGAAGGAAGGAATCTTCAGAACCTGCTGTTCTTGTTCCGCCCATTCTTAGCAGAAATTAGCTGGAGGATACATCCTCGGACGACAGGGGACCCAGAGAACAAGATGAAAGTGAAGGCCTCGTGATTGCACACGACAGATCTGGAGGGCAACTAGGCAACTGAACTGAGAAAATTCTCCTCTTATCCTGATGAAGCATGGGGAGACAGGGGGCTTGCTATTCTTCTGGAGAGCAAATAAGTAGAAAATAAACAGTAAAATGAGTGGCCCCATTGAGTCCCAATTAAAGTAGAACCAGTGCATCTAGCATATGAAATTATCTTAGAGTCCACTTTAAAACCATCAATTTTCACTAATTAGTTAGGCAGTATTTTTTTTTATACTTCATTATACATTTTAGTAACAAAGATTAATGGTATTATCAAGTCATTATTTTTTGGATGTTTGTAAAAAGCACATGAATTGTTTGCAAAACAACATGTCTCAAAGTGCTGGAAGAGCACACCATCCTAGACAGCCAGAACATCTTCTCTGCGGTCTCGGCCTTCACCGTGGATCTGAGGGGGAAACAAGCTTTACCCTTGTTTGGCAGTAAATTATGATATATTTTAGTTAGCGATAGTGAAATTGTTGAAATTTTTACTGACTCCGTTGCTTTATTTTTTTTCATTCTTCTCATTTCAATTTGCCATTTTCCAATCGGTGTTGACCCTGTGCTAGTGATATGTTGGCTGCAAGCATGTTCTTCTCAGTAGCAATTCAAAACCATGATTTCTGTTTTGTTTTACCATGCTTTGTTTTTTCCCCCCAGTGCTAGGAATTGAACTTGGACCCTTACATGTGCTAGAAAATTATAGCTTTTTAGTGGTTCCTCTGCAGTAAGAGACATGTTTAAAAGAGTGTGGAATAGTTAATAGCCTATCTTTGGCCCAAAGCCCATGTCTGACTGTTGTCTTTGCTCAGGTGTTGGAAGTCAGGTCAAAGAGGCCCAGTGATTTGACAGACCTAGCTGTTCATTTTAGAACGTACCAATGTTCCCCATGTTTTGACACACTGGGGTAGATACACAGTGATTTAGAAATTTTCTTTGTTCCACGCCATAGTTGACTAGGATTTTGGAGAGAATTCAATTGATAAGAATAATGTGAATTTTATCAATGTTGAAGGATCAAAAGATGTTGGTTCTCCTTGCCTGAGGTGGCTTCTGTGGTCTCTCAAAATGGGCTCAGGTGCTATTGGATATAAAGGCCTCTGAGACAGGAGCCTAGGTTAAATAGCCCTGGGTGCTCCTAGCCCACCTGCATGTATGTCTGTCGGCTACTCTGTCCTCATATCTTAGGATATTCTCAGGAAGATGTAGCCCAAAGAAAAGAAATCCATGCTACTGTCTTGGTGAATCATCAACTCATGTGATTCCATCTCTTCACAGCAAGTTACCATATTACTTTCTTCTGTGTGCTTTCTGGATCGAGGTCTGTTTTCCCTATGGAGCTAGGCAATCTTCCAAGAGATTAGCCAGATCTTTTGTTCCATACCATGTCCCATACCCATTCCGTCCTGGAATAGAGCCTGCCAAGGATTGAGCATTTCATAGATGCTTGCTGTGGGTGAGGAATGAAAGGGTGTTTAGCTACGTGGGAGCTGAGCCTCAAGACATTCCTGTACATGAAGGATTTCAGGTTATAAGGTGCGGCGCGCAACCTCGCCGATAAGGAGCACGCCACACTCAAGATTCTTCTGACAGCATTTATTGATCAGCTCTTTTCGATGGCAGATGCGAAGGACCCCAAGGCCCCCAAAACCCGCTGCTTATATGCTGTTTCGGGAGGCGTGCCGAGTCCTCATTGGCTCACTCAAAGTGCCTAATTAGCATGTAGTAAAACACGCTTTGCGCAAGCGCATTAGCGAATGGTTTCGCGCCACACGCAGGCGCACTCAAGGCCAGACAGCCGTGAAGAACCAGGAAGCAGGAAACCGGCGCCATCTTGTAATGGCGATTGCGGCTCCTAACATCAAGGCTCCAATTTAACACCCAGATCACTTGACTTCAGGAGGGTGCTAAGGACACTTGTCCTACTCCTGGAACAGGAATGATGTTTCTTTTAAGAATTGTATGGTAAACGGTTCACAATGGAAACTCCTGGTCTAATTGCTGAAAAAAAAAAATCAACTTTTCTATAAAATGTTGACAAAGAAGAGTCCTTTTCCTCATGTGGGTGCAGTTTAGTGATGTTGGTCTCTGGGCTTTGGAAAGACACGAGAATGACCCCGTTTAAATGTAGTTACATTGCCCCTGTCAGGTGAAGCTGTTCGGTGCCACTTTCACTAGGAATACCTTTCCTGAGCGTTTCTGACCCAGGGCAGATATCATTCCTCTTGCTCAGTTCTTATAAAATAACCGGAGTAGATTTTACCTTTAGACTCCAAAGGAAATGAACAACAAAAGCTTACATGTAGAAAAGTATAATTAACCCTGGCCCCCTGGAAGACAGTGTAGGCCCAGGAACCCTTGAGTTAGAGGCAAGGCCAGCTACAGCTTTCAATGGACTTTTGCCCTGTGGGTGGAGAGGGGGTTGTGGGGCATTTGGTGTCCTCTCCTTTCTTTCACAACCCCTTTGGATTTCACATGTGCCAAGCCTATGAGAGGGCTCCCATGGTCCTCTGCTCCCCAGCGTGGCATCCCTGGAAGGGGTTCGGTCCTCCCTGAGGTTTTCTGACTCTTCTTTCTCTCCATCCTTCCCCTTCCTGCTTCCTGGCTGGATCAACCATAGGAACGCTTTGGGGTAACTATGTTTTGTTTTGCTTTGTTTTTAAGTAGAAGGGTTGGGAACTGAGGTGGGAGGAGGGAGAAGCTAATCGGGAGAGAAGGAGCTAGCTCACCGAGAAGGGAGCAGTGAGGTTTCTGGAAATGCTTATGTTTCCTTTGAGAGCCAAGAGCTTAAAGCAGCTTTCAAGCCTTCTTGGGAAGTGACCATCCCTACTGGTTTGGATGGTATTTGGCCTTTGTGATGTTTCTCTTAGATATTGTAGGTAAATGTGCTTAAAAAGCAAAAGAATATATTAAATATGCCAGAGCTCTTAGAATGTGAAAGTCCAGATTAATATATCCTGTTTGGATTACCTTTCAAAATGCCATGTAGGTCATGACTTGTGACAACCAAGAGAGCTTTGAATTAATACTGGTGTAAAGTCAGCATGAAGGATGCCTTTAAAAAAAAAAAAGATAGACTATGACCTCCTTATCTGAGGCTGGGCATAGTAGGAGAAATTGTATGCAGAATCAGGTGTTCTCCATATGATGCTCTGTGTCCCCTCTCCAGCAATTGCTAATATAATAGTAATCTGAGCCAGCATGAAGAAAGAACCAAGCCTACTGTCACAATTTAGAGTTTTTCTTCCCAGCATGAACATGTTTTACAAATTGGAGTTATTTGAGTTGAATACAAAGGATCTCAGGGGATGAGCAGGAAAGAAAGAGAAATGCAAGTTGATTTATACATTTAATTCCTAGAAATAAAAAGAGAAACACATGATCTTCACTAAGAGCAAACATTTCTAAGAGGCTGAACAGGGAAGGTCCTTACCCATAAGGCCAGGAGAAAGGTGGGAGTGGCCCACAACTTGAGCCTGCTCCAACTGTGTAGTACTCTGAAGCCCATGCTGGCGGGGGTGGGGGTGGGGGGGTAGTTTTTTAAATGGAAGTGACTGCAGAAAGGCCAGTCACACACAATTGGAGTGTGGGCCAAAGTCCTGGCAAGATGCCCACACACATGCTTTCTCTAAAGTGACAGCCTAGCACAGCGAGAGTGTTGGGTTCCCCACCAGTCCTCACTGTGCTCTCCCCACACTGTTGAAGGGTGAGAAGTAACAACCCTAGACTTCTAGGTCAAGTTCCCCAGTGAGACATGGCCTCAACTGTTCCTTTTCAAGTCAACAAATATCTTGAAAACCTGCTATAGTTTCCTAGGCAGAGTGGGGATCCACGGGTCATGGTCATGGTTTGTAGTTGATGTTATTCCTTTTTTTATTTACCAGTGTGATATTATATAACATTAATTTATCAGAGACATGAGAAACTGTTAATATATGTGCATGGAATCCTGTGTGTGCCTGTGTGTGCTTCTGTGTGTATATAGACATTCCCTTTTATTCATATGGTCACATCCCTATTCAATGGATATTCAATGGAAACTGAAAATATACTTATTACATTTTATGAACTTAAGACCACATTGCCAATACTTCAAAGTATCAATCTTTTACCCTCATGACTTTGTGGGTGACTAGTACCACTGACTGCCCAGCCTTGCAAGAGAGTTTCTCTCTGCCTAGTATCAGGCCATGGGGGAATATCCCAATGTGTAGTTTCTATTGAACGCAACGCACTTTTGCACCATCTGAAACTGTAAAACCATAATTCAAGCTATTGTGAGCACATGGATGTGCATATATGGGCACACACATATCAATGTGTGCAAATGCACAACTAGAGAGTGATTTGAGACTACTCCAGAATCACATTTGTCAATTGTCCTTGTAGGACTCTACACACACCTGGTTTCAAGCCTCTTGCCTACCTCTCTCTGCTCTGTTTTTACTCTGTTGTTATCTGTGCAATCGTGTGGCTGCCACTCTGGTTTCTCCCCTTTCCAAATGATTCCCTGGGGTCCTCTCTCTCTCCAGAACCAACAAGGGGCGGGACATCAAGACTATCAAGTCTCTGAGGGTACTTCGAGTTCTGCGACCCCTGAAAACCATCAAGCGCCTGCCTAAGCTGAAGGTAATGTTTCCAGAGATTGTTCCCAGCCATCTTCTCCCATCGGCTCCCTTCAGCTACAGCTGGCAAGCCGTTGCATAATCCATTCTTAGACTATCCCCTTGTCTCTCTTGGTGATTGAGGTTCTTTTCATCTATTGAAACCAAGGTACTTGTTTCAAAGGAAAATAACCAAGGTCCCAAGAAACTTCCAGGTGAGATTTTCTTTCTTCAGCCCAGAACCAGTTAGTGGTATACTCCCCGGAGTGGCCTGCTACCCAGGAGACGCCTGTATGTCATTGTCTTGGGACACCCTGTGTCATTAAGGTGGAAGCTACAGAAGACCTCTATATTTGTGGTCTGTGTGTAGGGTAGGCTGGACAATCTGGGTCATTTGCTTCAGTCATAATTTTAGAAAAGTATCATCTCACATAAATATTTCATATTTTTGAGATACAAATAGGTAACTTAAGGACACATAAGTCTATTTATGGCAGAAGCAGAAAAGAAATGAGGAAGTGAATTACCTTGATAAGCTCTTCTTAATGCCATGGCTTGGACCAAAATAGGTATCTTATCCGTATGATGGCCTCACCTTCTTGTCCAGGATCCTTCCTGTTCTGCAGGGCTGGCTTTCCATTCAAGCTTGCTACCCTATTGAGCACACTCTTCTCTCCTATCCTCTCCAGATGTTGTGGTTAATGGAATCTGAAGCTCCATGGGCGCTTGCAGCAGTCCTCCTGGAGTACACAAGGAATCGAGATTTCCTTACCTACTTGCAGCAGCCCAGAGCCTAGCATAGGGCTTCTCATAGAGGGGCCATAGGACACTCATGTCAGAGTCATTAAAAAGCTTCCTAAAATACGTATTCTCTCAATATCACAACAAAGCCAGACTGTCAGAGAGAGGAGCCTTAACTGTGGTTTGTAAACCTTGCTGCTGGCGGGTGACTCTAAGACCATAGTGTAAGAAGCTGGTCACCATGAAAAAGAGCCTACATGACTGCCAGGTCTAGCTCAAGGAGTTTGGAGCTACGTGACCCAGATCAGAGTACTTATTCTAAGAATTTCTTTCACCCAGAAAATGGAGATCTGTGTGACCTACATTTATAGTAAAGCCAAGAGAGCTGATGTAAGTGGTCCCTAGCTAATACAAGCCCTCTGGGAGAGGGCCTGCTCTCGTATGCTGGACATAGAAGGCAAAGCTATGAGCTTGTTTCTCCTGTTTGTCCCATTTCCTGAAGTCTTCTAACTGATACTGTATGTCACCAACCATAACCCACACCTCTCTTGGTCTCAGATCATCACTTCCCTTTCTATACTGTGATCTGCGGAGAGGAAGCAGAACAGTTAGAGAAGGGAAAGGGCGGAAAGGGAAGATGAGGGAGGGGAGGAGAACAGAAGGGGTGAGGGGAGGGAAGGGAAGGCAAGGGAAAGAAAGAGAAGGGAAAAGAAGAGAGTAGGCTACTTCTGAAAGGCCCCAGACTAGCTGTGCCATGGTTTGTCTCAGGCTTAGCACACACTGTGTGACCAACTCAGTCTTCAAAGGAAATGGCTTCCTCATTGCTTTCCTCTTTTGCTTCTCACCTTCCCCTTCCTGGGTCAGGACCTTCGACTCTGTCAACTCTTCCTGGCCACTCTCCCTCCAGCCAGCCACTGGCTTAGGCCTATCAATCACCACCCCTGCCACCCCTGTGTGTCCCATACCCAAGCTGTCTGGGGCTCCCACTGTGTATGGCAGCACATGCTCCCATGGGTGCTGAGGAATGTGCAACAGCTTAATGAGAGTATCCACACCTGACGAATGTGGCCTTGGTCTTCATGAACTCCGTTACGTTGGAAAGCAAACTCCCTTTGTAGTGTGATAACCTGAGAAAGACATAGGTGACACTGGTCATTCCACAAGGCTGTGTGTCACTCACATTCCCTGCAGTGTTAAACTAATTGATCCGGTCATACTATACCCAGTGATCTGAAGAAACAACTGCACAAATGCAGGACCTGTGAGGCCCGACTCTCCAGGGAGCTAAACCTGAAAGTCTAGAATATAACCTGAACATGACCTGAAAAGGTGTCAAATTCCCATGGAACTCCTCATGCCTTCGGGCTTAGCAGAGAGGTCTTCAGAGACCCCTTTCTTTTTGTATTGAAACAGAAATCCTTGTTTCTGTCCAACCAGCCTCATCTCTAATAAGGAAAGACCTCAGTCTGTCCCACAGTTGCCTGTTGACCTTTTTCCTGAGTACAGCCAGTGTTCAACTAAAGGGCAGCCACATGAAGTGATAGTCAGATACAGTGAGAGCAAACATATGAACTTACAATAAAATGTTGAAGTGAACAAAGACACTAGCATGTGATTGCCCTTTGATCCATTAAAAATGGTAAAGAGAAGATGGTACACATCAGCATGTAAGTAAATCTGTGAATGCCACCAATAGTTCCAAGGTCAAGAACAAACTATTTGATGGGTAAAGGAATCTAAGTGATCTTCAGAATTCCAGCTAGGGTTAAAACTCTGGGTTGACTGAAATCCCACGAAGAAACCCCTCCATTGATTTATGTCATTTTTGTTTAAACTTCATGCCTTATACTTACTTTAAGACTTGGAGAAAGTGTCTGCTGCTTCCAAGCCAGCCCCTAAGCCCATGAGTGCCACTGCATGGTGGAGGGACAGCTCCTGGAACAGCTTCTCAGTCTGTCGGGTGATGGTATGACCCTCCCTCAGCTCTGGGCGTAGGGAGTGTTCTGTCACAGGAATGACACGAGAGCCTTCACTGCTGTCCGCAGGCTGTGTTTGACTGTGTGGTGACGTCCTTGAAGAATGTCTTCAATATACTCATTGTCTACAAGCTCTTCATGTTCATCTTTGCTGTCATCGCTGTTCAGCTCTTCAAGGGAAAGTTCTTTTATTGCACCGACAGTTCCAAGGACACGGAGAAGGAGTGCATGTAAGAGCCACTGCCTCACACCCCTCACTGTGTGCTAAGGGTGTCCTGGAAATTCCCTCTCTAACTTCCATGGATCGAATGGGTCTCCTTTCTCTCCTAACTCCATATCCCTTTCCCATAGAACTATAAAACAGGAGCAATTTTAAAACAAATAGACATTTGTTGAACTCCTTTATTCTATCAGATATGGTAAGAGACATTTTAATGTCTGAGCCCTTAAGTACTAAGGCTTTCTGAGGACCTACTAAAAGGAGTTTTGTTTGCCTAAAGATGATGATACTAAAAAATTAGACTGTCCAAGGTTATTCAGGCAACTAGTGAGTGGTACTGGGATTCACCCTACATCTGATGGGCACCAAGTACCATTTTTATCCCATGTTAGTACCTGCCTTTAATAAAGCTTGCCCCTTCCTTTTCTGTGATTGTCACTGTTACTCTGACATTCTTAAAGTTTGTAACAATGTTTAATTATTCCATGCACTATGCTTAAGAGGCCCTATTTCATTTCTATTGTGGTTTTAGCGGTAACTATGTAGACCATGAGAAAAACAAGATGGAGGTGAAGGGCCGGGAATGGAAGCGTCATGAATTCCACTACGACAATATCATCTGGGCCCTGCTGACCCTCTTCACTGTCTCCACGGGGGAAGGATGGCCTCAGTGAGTGATAGGGTGGGCTTGGTATATGTGTCTTGCAGGCTGAGATGGGACTGTGTGGGTGCCTTAAAAGCTGATTCAAGATGAGCAAGGCTAACCCTTTGTTATTGTACTTGGCAAAGTAAGTGGTTATGAGTGGGTGAAAAAGGCAGAAAAGAGGACAAAATAAGAATCCTCCACACAAAGATGGAGAAGGGGTAGACAGAATCAGGAAAATATTTGAAACTCAGTTTTTGTCAAACTTTGAGTTGGGTGGAGCCCTCTTACAGAACAAATGAGTTTTCACAACCTTATCCTTAAGGTTGGCTCTACATCAGAGAGCTTAAAGATGGAGGGATCTGACAGACCCTAGAGATGCTGTCTAAGACTGGACCTCTTTTGAAGAATGCAGGTTCTTATGCTGTCCACAGTGGGAGGCTAATTTGTTTATAAGACTTAGTAAATAGTAAGATACCACTAGTTGGCAATAGAAAATCAAATGGCACCAGAAAGTCTCGTGGTAATCAACCTGACAACCTAACTATAAGAGGTTATCATTCTCTTACTTAGGAGTCGAATGCAGGTGAAAAGCAAGGGCGGTGGTACTTTTTCTTTAACAACTTGGTGTTATTATCACCCCAAATCAGGGGAGGAATGGAAAAAAGCAAAGTCATATCAAGAACTACAAAAGGTGGCAAGTCTCCTAACAAAGTCTAGACCGTGGTCCACCATCTGTGCCCTCATTTTTGGTCCTCACAGGGTTCTTCAGCATTCTGTAGATGTGACAGAGGAGGACAGAGGCCCAAGCCGCAGCAACCGCATGGAGATGTCCATCTTTTATGTGGTCTACTTTGTGGTCTTCCCTTTCTTCTTTGTCAATATCTTCGTGGCTCTCATCATCATCACTTTCCAGGAACAAGGGGACAAGATGATGGAGGAGTGCAGCCTGGAGAAGAATGAGGTAACACTGGGTAGGCTGTAGTCAGAGAGAGCAGAGGGAGCTTCAGAAAAGTGTCGGGACCAGCATGCTTAGAGGGAAAAAGACTGCTTTTTCTTCACTTTATTGTAACATTATAATGAGGAGATAGGAAATGCCTGGAGGGAGCACAGAGGTATACAGTGTTGGATCGGGGGATCCCAGTTTGAATCCCCAGCAGCCACATTAAAAAGCTGGTATGAGGCTTGTGAGATGGCTCAGTGACTAAAAGTACCCGCTGCCAAGCCAGATGACCTGAGTTCAGTCTCCAGGGCCCACGTGAGCACCAACTCCCATAAGCTGCCCATGCATTATAGTGAACTTGTGCATGGGTGTCTGTGTGTTTGCACACCTTTTTTAAAAAGATGGGCATGGATGCATGCATATATATATATGCATATATATATATGCATCCTGAGAGCTTGCTGGCCAATCAGCTTAACCTTATTGGTAGTCATCCTGGTTCAAGGCAATAACACAATAGAAGAAGATGCCTCATGTCTGTCTCTGACCACACCTGTGTGCCACAGGCCTGCACACCTGAACACTCACATACACATATATCACACACAGACAAGACACAAACATATACACAAAGAAAAGACAAGCATGCAACCTCTCCCCTTTTATGTGATAGTCTAGCAGGAAACACAGACATCTGCTTACCTCACTGGCTGCCATGGCGTCAGTGTTTCTAATGGCAGGGAATATGTTTTCTCATGTGCTTCTCCGGGACATGCATAGGTTTGGAACATTGTAAGATTTCATAGTTGCCTTTGTTGTTGTTTAACAAAGGGAGCTGAACTAGAAATGGTCGTAGGTTATAAAAGGAAGGCATAAGCAGATGCTCTAATATAAAAATCCAAATGTTTACAAATCTTAAAACTTTTTGAATGATATGATATGACAAGTAGAAAATTCCATACCATGAAACCTTGTTTCAGGCACAAAATTAATCAAATATTATTTAAATTGCCCTTAGGCTATGTGGATGAGGCACATATGAAATATTGATGAATTTTGTGCTTAGCCAAGCATCCTGTCTTCAAAATATCTCATTATGCTTATGTAAATATTAAAATCTCAGAAACAAATCTGATGTCACAAATCACTCTGGTCCCACATATTTCGGATAAGGATTCTTAAGCAGTAGATTTATAGCTGTAACTGTGGGCACCAAGAGACACTTCTCAGCCATATATGGTACAAGAAGACTGTTGTACCAGTGCTTTCCCCCCATGTGACAGGATGCATCTGGGTGCATATATACCTGTAAGAGACATAGTTTGGTTCAGACTGTCACTGTTGCTGCTTTATGACTGTGTCTCTTACCCCTAAGATGGTCTTCTTTCCTAGCTATCTTTAACAGAGCCCATGTAAGCTTTCGGGGGGCGGGCGGCCTGGATTAGGACTGTTGGATTGATTCTAATAACTTTGACTTTCTGCAGCGGGCATGCATTGACTTTGCCATCAGTGCCAAACCTCTCACCCGCTACATGCCACAAAACAGGCACACCTTCCAGTACCGCGTGTGGCACTTTGTGGTCTCTCCGTCGTTTGAGTACACCATCATGGCCATGATCGCCTTGAACACTGTCGTGCTGATGATGAAGGTGAGAAGAAATTGTGTGTGTGCAGTGACTGGAAAATCACCCCACCTTATGAACCTGCCACATTTGCCTGCTTTTACAGCATGGAGCCTCTTTGAACTTACCCAATTCAACAGCCCAGTCTCTGGATTTGGGGCTTTGGGTGGGGCCATTGGACGAAACGCAGAATCATAGAGTAGCAATTGAGGGCTTCCAGGGACAAAAAAACACGTCAATAGGGTCCACCTTTATCAAGGTGGACAGTGTCCTTTAGACATTGTGGAAACTGAAGGAGTTAATGAGAGCCTGATTGCATTTAATGCAAAGTGCTTCTGTCATGGCTTTAGTCCAAACATGAAGGTGGTTTTGTTACTAAGCTGTCCCGGGTGGAACATTGGTATATATTTTACTACATAATATATATGCACCGAACTGTTCCACCAGGGCAGGTTGAGAGATGGCCAGGCCTGGTGCATCCCACAATATACACATATGCCTTAAGGCCTTGATTCTACTCTTCTTTTTTTTCTTCTCTTTCCTGGCAGTACTATTCTGCTCCTTGCACCTATGAACTCGCCCTAAAATACCTGAACATCGCTTTCACCATGGTGTTTTCCCTGGAGTGTGTCCTAAAGGTCATCGCTTTTGGCTTCCTGGTATGTCTGCTCTAGCAGCCGGCTTCTCTTCCTTTGGGATACACAGAGGTCACTGCTGGTCAAGAATGGTTTGCCCACTTGCCCACCTAATAGTGAGTTCAGTTTACTCAGGAAACAGGCTGCCAGGTGAGTCGAGTGGTAGAGAAGGCAAAGGAAGCCATCTCCTCACTCCACACCCATCTGTCTGCCTGCCCTGGTCCTACAGAATTACGTCAGCAGCAGGGCAGCCAACATTAGATTTTACTAGAACTGCGATTGACACACAAAGAAAGAAAATGAAAATTAGATTAAGAAGTCTTGAGTGATGGTTTCCTGGTCATGTGCATATGAACTTTATGATTTGAATGGGAAAGTATATTTCATAGCCTCAAACATAGCAAATAATAGATTTTAACCGATTAATCTTCTGCCCATTGTAGCATCAAGAGTAATGTCTGCCAATGGAAACAAATGTTTATTACTGACATTTACAATGTCCAGTCACTTTTAGGTGCTGAGAGTAGATTCTGGAACTGGATTTGAGAGAGATTTCAATGAATTAGTCTAGCCTGAGCTCTCTTTTTACTTCTCCTCAACTAGGAATTATAATTGTTTGGCAAACTCTTGCATCTGTCCTCAAGACAGTTAACCAAACCCGGCCTTTGCATCAATGTCCTATAAACAAATCGGCCCCTCCCTCTCCCCCTGCTCGACTTGGAGGTGTGCTGTGAGATAAGCCCACTTGACAGCTGCTTCACACTTATTTAGATTGTGATTTTCCCCTTCAAGTGTGAATGTGTACCCCTTTCCTAGCAAGAAGGGGAGAGTTTGCGGTAGGGTAAAATGAGTGCTCTGGGTAGCAGCTGCAACAGGGCCACTGGGCTGGGCTGGGTAATTGTCAGTGTTGGCTGTGGAGGTTGTTTTCAGTCTCCTGGTTCTTTATACAACCATTCATTTGATTATTTGGGGTGGAAGAGTTGAAAGGAACCCATTGCAGTGACTGCATTGTGGAATTCCTGACTCCCTTCTGAGTGTTTTGAGACTCAAGGAAACAGAAAGGTAAAAAGAAACTTCTACCAAACAAAGATGCCTTTATAAAACAGTCTAGCCAGGGTAGGGTGAAGTGAAAGCGAGGGGGAAGCCAGCACCACCACAGGGAAAGCGTCTCTATGAGTCTTGGTGTTGACATCGTCTGTGACTTAAGCCCCAATTACGTGTCTAATTATGGTGAGTGCTGAATGCGTACTTACAGGCTTAACTAGAGGATCCGGCCTTGAGGCCTGCCTCCTTCCCACCCTCACTCTCCTGTGTTTCATTCAAGGCCGTCGAGTCATTCACGCCAGAAAAGGCACCGTTACATTGATTTGGCACCTAAACCTTCAGAATACCCCAACATGTACTTACTGTTCGGACAGATCGTCTCATTAACTCTGAAACAGGCATAGGAGATATTGCTGCTGTCATTGTTGCTACCATTTTAAGTGAGGAAATTGAAGCTCATAAAATGTGTAAAGATTACACAGTAAAATGCAGATTTATAAAATGGGTGGGAATAAAAGGGGAAACAGCCAACATATACTGTGCTGCCCAGTAAATAGCCATCCAATGCTCTATACATTTAGTTTCTCCATGTCACAACTGTGTTAGATGGGTGTATTTATTTCCTCCTTTAGAGATGAATTATAGCTCAGGAAGGATTAATACTTGGCTCAGAGTTAGTGAAAAGACAGATCCAGGAGTTGGATTCTGGTCTACCTGGCCTCTGGGTTCACAATATTCCACTAGTTTATTCAGTAGCTAGGACATAGTCCAAAATCCCTGGTGATGCCTCCAACTGAGGGTGATCTGATGTCTGATGGGATGAGGCACATTGATCTTAGTTTCTTTTCCTATTGATGAGATCGAATACACTCTGACCAAAGCAACTTCAGAGAGAAATAGTTTATTCCGGTTCACAGTTAAGAGTAGAGTCCATCCTGTTCAGACAGTCAAAGTGGGAGGGGCTTCAAGCAATTGGTTATATTACAGGCACAATCAGGAAGAAGAGAGCGATGGATACATTGTCACTGCTCAGGTCACTTTCTTTTTTTATACAGTAACGTGATCGCAGCCAGAATGGGTCTTTCCACTCAATAACACAATCAGGATAATCCCTCACGAGCATGCTCAGAGGCCCATCTCCCAGGTCGTTCTAGGTCACATTGTTGACCTGCTAATTCTGTCAAATTAACACTCCCATTGTTAACCAACCAGTAATTTCTGTCAAGTTAACACTCCCATTGTTAACCAGTTAATTCTGTCAAGTTAACACTCACATTGTTAATTACACCCCTGCTAGGCGATCTTGTCTTTTTTTGTTTGTTTGTTTGTTTGTTTGTTTTTCGAGACAGGGTCTCTCTGTGTAGCCTTGACTGTCCTAGACTCGCTTTGTAGACCAGGCTGGCCTCGAACTCACAGCGATCCGCCTGCCTCTGCCTCCCGAGTGCTGGGATTAAAGGCGCACGCCACCACGCCTTTTTTGACTGTCACAGTATGGGCTTACTGACTACTGCAGCACCATCAGCAGGCAGTATAATATTATGAGTCCACCACTGTATATTTGGGGCATCATTAACAGAGACATTATCATGAGGCCTTTGACTCCATTGCATTTTGTCGTATTAAGTTGAGAATTTTCACTTAAAGCACTTCACAGCTTCTCTCTAGCATTCTATAGTTTTTCATTTAATATTTTGGATTGTAAGTAATTAAAATCATGGAAAGTGACACTACAGATAAAATGTACTGCATGATGCTGGGTGTGCCGCTCTGTGTTGTAAGACATCTTCAATTGGAACTCACGTCTTCTAATCCTCTAAAGCCTAGATCTATGACCTAAGATTTAGGAAATTTACCTTGGTATGGGAAATAGGGGAGCCTTGAAAATGAGGACTTTTGGGACCCCCACTTGGCTCCCTCACTGGAAGGTGAACTTGTTTACGAAGTTATCTGCGTCTGCTTTTCTTTGTACTCTAGCGTACATGTGGCCCTGGAACCAGAGATCCTAAACCTTAGCTTTCTCATATAAAAAGCAAGGATAACAATAGCTGTCTTAGAGCCTTAAATATGTGATGCTCATTGAGCATAACCTCTCTGCATAATCCTCTCTCTGTGGCATAACTTCATTGTTGTGGCCCAGCCCCCTCTCTATTACATGGGGCGTTTGGTACTACCTCACCTTCAGACCCACAAGAGGAACGAATAAGCTTAAAAAAATATCAAGGAACAGATGATAAAGACCAAGTGATGGTAATTGTGAGGGTAGGATGGAGGTCACTTTGTTAGTACTATAAAATTGTTGTGGTACCTGTTGCCCAGGGGCAAGTCAAGTGGACATTTTGGAGGTGTCTGTGCCCTGTTTTAAAGAATGTAGCCCAAGGTCTGTGCTATCTGAGAATGGATGAACACATCACGTATTCTGAAGCCAGTGGAGTTATTTGGCTGGTGGACTTTCTGGGTCTTTTGTTTATTTTTTTATTTTTTTTTTAAGATTTATTTATTTATTACTTATATAGTATTCTACCTGCATGTGTGCCTCCATGCCAGATGAGGATACAGGATCTCATTCTAGATGGTTGTGAGCCACCATGTGATTGATTGCAATTGAACTCAGGACCTTTGGAAGAATAGACAGTGCACTTAATCTCTGAACCATCTCCCCAGTCTTTTATATCTCCTCCATATTGTATTCAGTTTCTACATTTTATGACTTCTTCCTTGGATGGATGGAGATATATATCACACCTCCTCACAAAGTGTACCAGAGCAGAAAAGTGAGGGAAGTTTGATTCTATTCATCCTGTCAATCAGGTATTCTGAAAAGACTATGGAGATGTGGGGTCTGTCTGCAACCTTTAGACCCATACAGCCTCTTGAAAAAATAAAAATAATATAGAAGTTAAAGTTGTACTATGCTAAGGTCTAATGGCAGTGTACTTATCCCAATTCCCTGAGGTATATACATTATAAAGGTAAAGCTTTTTATTTGTTGACCAAACTCAGTAGCATGGTTGAAAAGTAAATGTTTGCTAAAAAAATCATTCTTACGGGATTTTTAGTGACAGTTTCAAAAACATGGTCTTCAAATAGTTGTGGTACTGTTTTAAAAATGAGGATTTCCCAAATTAGTAAAGGAGAAACAGAATCTCGGGTTAGAAACAGGAAACTGAGCCCAAAGTTAGAATGAACTTATGCATGAATTGACAAGTTTTAATTCCAAGTGACAAAGTTATGTAATAAAAGATGTCTTTGCTCTCTTCTCTTTCTCCTTTTTCTAATGCTCCTGTGACTGAATGCACTGGGCAGAACTATTTTCGAGATACCTGGAACATCTTTGATTTCATCACGGTGATTGGCAGCATCACAGAAATTATCCTGACAGACAGCAAGGTGAATGGTTCACAGGATCCTTGTACCTCAGCTGGACCCTGGAGTAGTATCCAAAGAAATCCTCTCCACATACAGTCCATTTATAACCCACCCAACCAAACATGCCCACTCTGTGCTGGGAGTCCACTTCCTCCTTCCTGAGCATTAACCAAAGAAAGCAAACTTTAGGGTGGTGGTAGGTCTCATGGAAGGCTTAGTTACATCTGCATGACTCAAATAGACATCGAATGGAGTAGGTGGCATACTGCTGTTAGAAGAAAGCTAGTATTTTCTGTTTGGCTAAATTCTCCAAAGAGAAGCATAGTGTCTTTACCCTCAAAGTAGTTAGGCCCGAAGTGTTTCTCTAAACCGGTTCATCCTAAAGAACTCGTGGAGAGCCTTGCTGTAATTATTGAATACCAGCCCTGCTCTTTTGACATCTTGGTCCAGAGTTTAGAGCATTTAGTAGAAACTGGGGAAGCCAGTTTTCCTCCCCTGTGTGCTGGGGTACTCCCTGAACCCCTCTACCTAGAAATAGAGAGGCGTGGCTGGGAGGCTTAGAGAGAGGCTCCCGGGGTGCCCTTCAACTGGAGTTGGGTTAACGACAAAAGACAGCGGCTGCCGTCTATTTTGTGATCTGAATAAGGAACAAATGTGAAAATACCAGTGCTTAGATCTTTCTAAATGAGCATATTGTCACTAATTACATGTTTCCTTTTGGTCCACCAGCTGGTGAACACCAGTGGCTTCAATATGAGCTTTCTGAAGCTCTTTCGAGCCGCACGCCTCATAAAGCTTCTGCGGCAGGGCTACACCATCCGCATCCTCCTGTGGACCTTTGTGCAGTCCTTTAAGGTAAGAGGCTCCCTGCGGGTGCACACCAGTGCCAGACCACAGGGCAGCAGCATCCTCCTCACCCTGGTTCCTCCGCCTCTAGGAAGGAGAAGTTTGTAAGCTTGAAGTTTATTAGAAGCATAAATACAATAGTTCTTCATTAGAGCACAGTCTGGTTGGATAGCGATCAATTCATATTTACACTATAGGATCTCATTCTAAAACCTAATGTCTCTTTCTTCACTCTGTACTTTGGCCTTTTCTGTCAGCACTGTGATAGTGCACTATCCTCCGGTATTCTGAATCACCTTGAGTCATCTTGTCCATGCACACAGTCACCTTCACATCATCAAATGTCTTCAGTGTTTCCAGGGACTCGTCAGTGATTTTTATTTTGTGGTAAGGCTTTTCAGAGGACTTTTCAACTTGTGCTTCCTAAAAAATGATTTGTGTACAGTCTTCCATGTCTTCACCTGGGCATACTTTGAATGTATAGGACGCTAAACACACACACACACACACACACACACACACACACACACACACACACACATATGCCCTATAAAAGCTAGAAATGTTTGGCCAAGTTATTACAATATGTTTCTTTTAAACATGCTTGTGGGACTATGCATACATTTAGGTAAATAACTGAGTTTAAAAGTCAGTGCCTTAAACCTACTTCAATGGTAGGACTAGTAAAATGTCCAAGCATGCCTACATTTCTTTGAGCTCCAACAAATAGCATAAATTAAACGTCTTTTAGACATCTAACAAATAGCATAATTAGATGTCTGAGGCCTGGGTTCATTTCTTTCCTTGCAAACAAAGTTTTTCAATTGGTGCATTAAAAAATAAATTGGATAAAATTAAGTGACTCCAGATAAATTCACAAAATCATCTTCCTTTTAGCCATTTATATATTTAACTAAGTTAAGGACAGCAAGACAGTAAAATCATTCTGTGTCATCACTTGGAAAGGGAATTTGTCCCACATATTTGTTAATTGCTTTACGTCTTTATCAGAATCTTTGGAGTCTGGGATGAGACACCTGTGATAAGGATGTTCATTCAGGCTTTAAGGTCTAATAACCTTGGCTTTTCTATCCTATCAAGAGCCTTGTTTGTCAGGATTATTTCCACAGAGGCCTCCCCTCAGTGAACTCTAGTTTTCCAGGGTTAGACAACAGAGGAGTCACCAGTGAACTTGGATTTAGAATTTGAAAGACAAGTTGCTTTTAAAGCTGCTTTATTTTTTTATTTTAAGAGGACTGCCCACCAAGCCTCAGTTGTTAGTGAGTCTACGAAATATGTCTCAGCCTGTCATGTTATCACATCACCGAGTCTCTGTGACACTATGCCTCACTGAAGCTAAAGAAAATAGTGTCAAAAACTGACAGCTGAATGGGTGGCCTATTCAGTGAGGTCTACAGAGCACAGGGAAGGCAGGCGAATCAGAAGCCTGGCAGTGCTGTATTATGGGGAGGGCAGGTGTTTCCTCTTTAGGACAGTTCTGGGATTCAGTACAGAAGCAGATTGCCTAACAATGCTTGGAAAAGGCCACGTGTGCAAACAGAAAGCAGAGAGATGTCCACTATGAACACTACACCATTGCCTTTACCTACCCTGAGCCAGCCCTGGGACACACCCAGTTCTGTCTCTGACTCCTGTTCAGAACTTCATCCTTTCTTTCTCTTATTTTGTGTTAGAATTTATTTTGTGACAAGAAAGGGAAACAGGGGCTAGGAGATGGCCCAGGGGTTAAAAGGGCATAATTCTCTTGCAAAGGACACAGGTTTCATTCCTAGCAATCGTATGAGGTGGCTCACAGCTACCTGGACTCCAGTTCCAGGCACTCCAGCATCCTCCAGCCTTTGCGGACACCTGCATACATGTGGTGCATATACATTTATGCAGGCACAGACATATATACAAAAATTTTTTTAAAAAAGAAGGGGGAACTGACGGACTCTGTGGTTTTCTCCCTAAGGCTTGGAATAGGAAGATGGTCTGCGCCTGGAGGCTTTGGGTGGAGAAGACAGAGCAAGGCCAAGCCAAATGGGTAGAAGAGGGCAGCAGAGAACCCTGCCTTCTTACACCAATCCTCCTGGAAATGCAGCTACTCCTTTCCTTAGAGCCAGGGACACTTTATGGCCTCCCCATCAGCTTTCACTTGCATCTAACCTTGCCCTCTATTCAAGTTGTAAATAGTCCCTCTTGGGGATCTCCATTATTTTTTTTTAACCCTGTTGATAAGATCTGTCCTGCTCCAGCCATCTGAAAGTGTTTGGCTGGTCTCCTGGGACTCGTGGTGTGTACACTTATGACAAGATAGAGACTCAAAGTAGCACAGGCTGTCTGAGAGCTTACTGAGTGGTAAAGAAGAGAGAATTTCATGCCAATAGTGGGATCACCACACAGGCATATTGGCCTATCCTGCTCCAAATCTCAACTGTCCTGTGTCGGCTCCTGCCCTGGAATAGCAAGAGGGCACGTCCTTGTCTTCTATTGTCATATAGAAATGCCATTGTCCCAATTTCTTTGTCCCGTGGCATCATTACCATTTCATAATGGCTAACATTTTGCAGGTTTTGAGGGAATTTATGTGAGACACAATAAAATATTGAAAGGAGTAAGCACTGGAAATGGTGTTTCATCAGAAGATAAAAGATACTGCTGCGAATAAATAACAAGGAAAGCCCAGTCATTTAACTTGGCCTCCAGATCCCCCACTATGAGTTATACATTAGGTGTGGAGTCAGAGGAAGAAATACAGAGACCTTGAAGCCAAAACTAAGTACTTCTTTAATTTGGGTCACAGTTGCTAGGATTATTAATCTTCTGCATGTCAAGCGAAATGTCTCAGAAGTTCAGAAAGTTTTGCTAACTCTCTTTGGAGGCAGGGGTCACATAGCTATCCAAAGACTTGGGTGTATTTGAGAGAGAGAGAGAGAGAGAGAGAGAGAGAGAGAGAGAGAGAGAGAGAGAGAGAGAGAGAGAGAGAGAGAGAGAGAAACTACTCTAAGGAAACTAGCCCTAAGGAGCACAGTGGCTGTCCTGCTTGAAATAGCCTCAGGGCAAGCATTTCTGCCCTGCCAATGACTGCAGAAGCGGTGGGCTCCTTGATTAATTCTTATCTCTTGCTTCCCTCGCAGGCTCTCCCCTACGTCTGCCTTCTGATTGCCATGCTTTTCTTCATCTACGCCATCATTGGGATGCAGGTGAGTGGGCACATCAGTGGCCTGGTGGGGCAGCCGCTGCCTAGACTGCCTCTGGCAAGGTTGAGGATGATTTGTAGGGCGCCACTTGACAAAGGAGCCTCTGTGAGGTCTTGTTACATTGTAACCTTGGGGATTTCACAAGAGCAGCGGTTCCCCAGGTATTGAGTGGTTTGCTCTGGGGGCTTCATCTTGAGGTTTTCTGATCACGCTGCTGACTTAGGAGTGGCTTGGACTTCACTGGCTACAATGGAGTTAAAGCAAAACACGACACCACTGTTTTCAGAGAGAGAGAGGGATCCCTCATTGCAGCTAAAGTAAGGCTTAGTTGTTTCTCAGGACCGCTGTTGTTTGTGCTTGACCTAAAAGGACAGTAGGTGGCTGTCCCTCCTTTAAGTGATAACACTCAATGCATCTATGTTAAGTTGTAACTGTCTGAGATTTATGCATTAAGACCTGCCACTGCCCATCCTAGGGATTCCCAGAGAGCTACATTCCAACCGGTCCCTGTTGTACAGGGCCATGCAACTTGCTGGATAATCCCTTGGGCTACTCACCTCCTCTCCGTTTTCAGAACTTGACAGCAGATCAGGTTTCCCATCTTGGATGTTTGTGCAGCGAGCTAGAGGTTCTCTGAGCCCCAAGAAGCCAGATGTTCTTTCTAAAGACAAGAATCATTTGTAGTAGATGACGTTACAATGAACATGCACCCCTTAACTTAGCTCATGGGGTCCACAGGCCTTCTATTTGTCTAAAAGGCTTTCTCCAAGTACCTCAGCTGACAGTCAGTCTCCTGAGGCCTGGCAGCCTGGCTGTCCCCTCAGCTCTCTGTCACCTGTAGCCACTGCCTCAGTTTGTAAGTTTCCTGATCAGCAGCGTTGCCTAGATTCTTTCTGAAAGTCCTCTTCTTTTTGCTCCTCTCTGCTGCCTTCTTGTTTTCACTCTAACTCTATGACCATGGAGTATTGTTCTCCAAAACCACAGTATAGTGTCCAGCTTCAAAATATGTAAGGTCTGTGTGAGAGGCTGTGGCTTTCCCTCTCTTAGTATTAGAAACAGAAATGCCTCGGAATTTTAATGCCCTTTTGGTAACTTCAAACTGGGTCAGTCATTGGTTGGCCATTCCCTCAAATTCTGCACCATCTTTACCCCCTGCATATTTTGTAGACAGGAGAAATTGTGGGTCAAAGGTTTTGTGGCTGGGTTGGTGTCCCAATCCCTCCATTGGAAGTATTTTCTGGTTATAAGAGATCGGCTACTCCTAGCCACAGCCCCCATTGCTAGGAGTCTTAGCTAGCGTCACCCTCATAGATTGTGAGAGCTTCCATTGTCCTAGGTGTATAGGTCATCCCAGAGATGCTTCTCCCCCCGCCCCCTCCCGTGGATTCCAGTTTCTCTTCCAGTACTCTATCCTCCATCCTCCCGCAACTTGATTCCTTCTGTTCTCCTCCCCACCCCTCCCCAACCCAGTCCCCTCCATCCATCCACCCCCAGTGTCTATTTATGGGAAGATTGTTAGACCTGGTACTGTTGACCTCAGGTCTGCAGCTGTCCAGCTGTTTGAACTTGATTAAGTTACTGAATTCCTCTGGGCTTTAATTCCTTTACTCATAGTAGAGGAATGGGTTAAACACAAGAAGAGCATTCTAGTCCTTCAATTCCAAGTGAAAATGAATGCAAGCCTGTCTTCTCCTGTAACTTTCCTAAGTGGCCTTCTTTTTTTCTTCCTTTGCTGTTAAGAGATTTAGGTGGTAACGGGCCAAGAAGACAGTTTTAAGAAATGTGCAAAGAAAGTTTAAGACCCACCACCTCCATAATAAATATCCATTTGAGGTTTGAGCATTGTCTTTGTGTAATTGTTATAGCTACTTTGAATATTTTCTAACATACTGTGCACAAAGTCACAGTGCACTCCTCAACTACTCCATGGACTGTTTGAGGAAAGTCATAGCCAGGACAATTAATGATGCTTTCATAAGAGTCACAGGGTGAAAATCCCTGTAAAGTGTGCAGATGTGATAGGCTGGGTACAGATTATAGATTCCTAGCTAGGGGAATGAAAAGGGAAGGAAATTTAAACTGGTTGAGGATAAACAACAGTCTCCACAACACTCTCCTCATGGAGTATCGAGAATGAAGGAGACTCAGTTGCCTCTGTGGGGTTTTTGAAGTCGTGTGTCTCTTGACGAGCCCTCCTCTCTCTTATCTGCTTCTTCTATTCTTTTCCCTGCTGCCTGGCTTGCCACCTCCGTTCTCCATGAAGACAAGTAGTATTTGGGTTTTGAAAAAAAAAAAAAAAAAAACAGCACCGAGAACAAATTCCCAAAGCAGGTGTCAGTGGGAGTTAACTTGAGCAAAATAGCTGGGGGCAGAGATTGTTCCTCAATTGCACATTCTCCAAACTGTTAGGGGAAAACGTGCCCCATTTAGCATACATTGAACAAGCTGAAGCATGCTGAATGTAGGCTGGAAGTAGTCTCAGATGCTAGAAAAGTGACCCCGGAAGTAGTCAGGTGTGCCGGCACTGACGTGGAAGGATCAGCCTGATCTTGGAAGCACAGGTGGAAGAGGAGAGCGCACCCTCCTCACTCAGGCATCTTGGAGTTAGTACCAGAGTTTATCACCGTGTGTGGTTACATATTGTTGAGGTCAGTAACCAAAGTGCAGCAGCACACTAGTAAAGCTCCATCTCTGTAGCCAGGACTACCTGTTTTCTTTCTCTTTCAATTCACTCCTTCCTCTCATTTTCCTTTCTTTCTGGTGCTGCAATGGACTAACACTTAGGATCTCATATATATACGTTAGGGCTACATCTCCAGCCCTTCTTTTTCATGTATCAAATTATCCTTCATTCATCTTTCTACCTAGACTTAGTTTGCACCTAAGTGACCTGTTTTGGTAAAAATTTGTGTCAATCAGATTATGTAAGTTTGTATATAGGGGTGTGTGTGTGTGTGTGTGTGTGTTCTTTTCCATTGTCTGTAGATTAATATAACAAACTTTTGAGACGTGGATCTCTAAATTAAAACATGCCTAAGGAACATACGGTTGTGCCTCTCAGATTTGATTTGCTTCCATATTGAAGGACAGCATCTTCCCAAACCATAAATGACATCTTTGGCAAATACAGACATTCCCTTCATGATTATCAGAGATGGGAAAAGAGGAGCGCCCCTTTCTATGTCCTCTTGTTGTAGAACAATGTCTTTGGTAAATCGAATGTGTGCCGTGAGCCTAGAAAGCATCTCCAATTTAGGCAGAGGAGCAGCTTTGTATAGGCAGAATGGCTTTGAAGGATTTGCATTCTAGGTCAGTCCCCTCTGCTGCACTGGAGCAGTGGGGCAGGTACTTAGTCTCCGTATCAGGCCAAGAATGTGGTGTCAGCCAGCTCTCTCACTCTGAGTTTTCTGTATCAGAGACCTACCCTGCCTGTGTATCTAACGGCCACAATGCTGGACATGTGGCAGTGCTCAACTCTGCTCATTGGTTTCTGTTATCTCCCCCCACCCCAAGGTATTTGGAAACATAAAGTTAGACGAGGAGAGTCACATCAACCGGCACAACAACTTCCGGAGTTTCTTCGGGTCCCTCATGCTGCTGTTCAGGTACCTGGATGAGCAACTGTTTAATCGGCAGACCTCACGGTCTTTGTGGGGAGAAACACTGTGGGGAGAATATTGCCTGGACCCTCGGTCTCTTACCTCTGCTCTGCTGTTCTTATTAGGCTATGCAGTGAAGGGAGACCATGCCTTAGTGGACTTCTCCATGATTTACAAAGTTTCACCAATATCTTTGACTCAGTAGTTAACCTGTACATTTCAACTTGTCCTCTAGGATTCTGGGATGGGAACAGGTTAAGACATGAAACCTTGAACGGTTGCATTTATACGGCTCTTGGGGTCCTACCACTATCTCTCTACTCTCAGATTAGACCCTCAACCGATGGAGAAGTAGTGGGTAGGGAAAAACAAGAAGAAAGGAAGCCTCACTGGCATTCTTCTTCTCCATATGGAGAGCACTAACATGGTCCCACGGGGTTAAGAAGGAAGCCCGTGGGTCCTATGTGTGAATGGGGAAGCATCCCCAGACAGGATGAGACATGAAGAGTGCTTCTAACCAAGATGAATTTTTGTGCCCAGGAGTGCCACAGGGGAGGCCTGGCAGGAGATTATGCTGTCGTGTCTCGGAGAGAAGGGCTGTGAGCCTGACACCACCGCACCGTCAGGGCAGAACGAGAGTGAGCGCTGTGGCACTGACCTGGCCTACGTTTACTTTGTCTCCTTCATCTTCTTCTGTTCCTTCCTGGTGAGCAACAGACTGCCCTTGTCTGAGGTGTGCCTGACACTCCTGGTAAATCGAGGATTCCTGTAGTGTGTGCGCAGGCTTACCTCTGTCTCTCTTCTCGCCCTTGTTCCTGCTCACATACGCACTCACACTCTGTGCTGTAGGAGAATTAGATCATTGCCATTGGGGGCCAAGGTGCTCCTCAGAATCCTTGGAGGGGAGTGACTCCTGTTGGTTGAGGTCTTTACCTTGCTTCAAGGAGAGAATCCTTTGTGAGCAAGAAGGAAGCCTCGAATGGCGAACAGAGCACAGAGCTTCATGTCAACGCTGAGGCTAGCAGGGTAACCCCTGTCTTCTTCATGCCTCGTGTAGTTTATTTAATAGATAGGAATTGCACTTATTAGTGTGATTATGTTTTTGGTTGTTTATGAAAAAGGTACCTGGAAAAAAGAGGCATATTGGGTTAATAAGAAGCAACTAATGATCACATACGGTGTAATTGACGTGATTCTCTCCTGACGGTGGTGCCATCGAATTGGATGGCAGCTGGCAAGCTTCATGGTGTGAAAACACGATTGCTTTGGGTGTTAGTGAATATTGAGTAGTATATGTAGAACATCCCCACTTAGGGAAGTGGTGAGAGGCCTGAAATGCCCTCGTAGTTCCTTCTTTTGGAGAAAGCATCCAGAACTGTCTTCCCTGCACAACAGATCAGCAGTGATATATGGAATCAATACATAAGGTGCCACCAGATCAATAAAAAGGTCACTGTGGTCTTTCTGGCCTCCCTAATGTCCCTCAGTTCAACTTCACTGCAAATGCCACTGGCTGTACAAAACAATCTAAACTAAAATAATGCTTCTAAAGAGTGGTCATTTCCACGGCCGTGCATTGAAAAGTAACTCAGCTGTCTTGCGCCCAGGTGTTTCTCTCTCTAAAAGGGACAGAAACATCTGGCAATTCAGCTTTCTAGTGACAGCAAGGAGCTTGCAGATATACCGTTAGGCCTGATACATAAGTTAATGGAAGGAGTTATGAGACTTAAGGAGGCTCCTCTTTTGGTTATGGCTGTGTTGCCATATAGCCTTGGCTCAGACACTTCCCATTCTGTGGCCTCTTTGAAATGTATAAACATGTCTTGAAAGAGCCGGGGAGATAGCTTAGTAGGTAATGGCATTTGCTGGGCAAGTGTGAGAATCTAAGTTTGGATTCCCAGCATCTGTGTGAAAAGCTGGGCATGGCCATACATGGACCTATTAACCGCAGTGCTCTGTGGTGAGGAGACAGAGTATCACTGGGGCTTGCTGGCCACCAGCCTGCCTCCAGCTTCAGTGAGAAATGGTGTCTCAAAGGAATAAGACAAAGGGCGATAGAGCAAGGCAGTCTGTATCCTGTGCCAGCCTCCATGTGTATACAATGCATGTACTCACACAAACACATGTGCACCTATGACATATGCCATACACACGTGCACACACACCCCTCACACTTGACACCAGTAGTATATGCACAGTAAGAGAATATGTGCATTTTGACATTGTTTTTTTTCTGTGGGTGGGAAGCATTTCTCAATGAAAAAGAGACACAGAACTAACTGTTTACAAATCTGGAAATGTATAATGGAACCAACTGAAACGGACTTTCAAGTGGCTACTAATGCCTGGCCCTAAGCTAGGCGCTGGAATAGAGCTGTCAGCAAGACATAGTTAGTCTCTTTGTGGTCTCCAGTAAGTAAGAAACCAACATAAGAGGATCAACACTCATCAACAAGAACAAACTGGAACATAATCAGGGCCACATAGACTCTCCATTTTATCTTATATAGTTTAAATGTTTGATGATAAATATTTAAAAGAAACCTGAGATAAAACTGGAAAATTAATTGGAGGCCGTAATGGTACTTTTAGAATTTTGAGATGAAGGTTGCTACATAATTCACATTAATGTTATTTTTAATGAGGCTATATTCAGTGTGAGATGATCTGCCTTCAGGTCTCAGCCCTGTATAAGACTGGCTTCTTGACCTTGGGCAAGTCTCACACTCATCCCAAATCAACCACTCAGCACAGATTTCTGGTGTCCTTTGATGTGCTGGGTGCTAAGAATGCAGTTGAGACTCAGAAGCATTTGTTTTCTCAAAGAGCTGATGGTAATTAAAACTTCCTCACAAAGGGTTAGAGTGGGCATGAAAGCAAAACAGCAGGTATTAACACACACAGCACACTGGGAGATGCTGCACAAACATGGTGGTGTTAATAGGTTTTATTAACATTAACAATAAGTCCCTTGAAAGGTGTACACAGACTCACAGAAAACACTTAGAATCCAGGCAGTGGCTGAATAAATCCAGTGTGGCCAAATCCCAGTAACAGAGAGGCCTATGTTGGGTTCAGCTGCATGAAACAGCATTTCTCAAGCAGAGGCAGCTTAAGGAGGAGGGATGCTGCTTTCCCTGCCATGGCCCTGAAAGTCTGGAGGATGCTGCCATGCTTGTCATGATGGCCTGACACTGGCTCATTCCTGTATCATCTAAGCAATGTCCTTCACCCTAATGTTAAGAGGAGACAGAATAACCTCCAAGCATCCATTTGTATCATAGGCAGAGGTAGAGAGCTATTAGGATACACCCAGCCCCCTTCCACATCACAAAGACTGTTGGAATTGTGTCCTTCCTGTAGACTTTCTCTGTATCCTATACATTCTGCCTGCTCATCTGGCAAGCCATGGACCAGCCATTTAACCTAGGAATCTATAACAGAGATTTCTCTTTTCTCAGTCCTACAACCAGTTGTCCTATGAGGCAGGAATCTTGAACTTTAAGTGCAAGAAAACCCAGCTAGATGTAGCCTAAACAAAAATGGGATTTTATGGGCCTCTATCACTGAGGTGTCCTGGGGGAAAGGCAGGCTTAAGCAAGCCCTGATATGAGAGGCTCAGATGACATCACCAGAACACATTTTTATTTTCCTTTTTCAACTTTCTCTATTCATGAATCTTTTCCCTCCATGTGAGCTTCTTCCTCAAATACCCACATCTGGTGCCTATCAGACAGCTGTAGTCTCAATGCCAGACATCACAGATTAACCGAGATGACTGTGTCTTTTGCTCCATGCCCTTTCATTGGCTTTTGTTGAATCCTCACTCATTATGAGCTAAGGAAACATAATATTCAATCACTGGGTGAAGCTTAGGTCACAGGATGGTGCCCTCATTGGACGACAGTAGCAGGGTCGGGCAAGGGCAACTGCAGTACAATCAGTGGCACCCCAGAAAGACAACAGAAGTGATAACTAGCCAGTTCCTGTCCTTGTTACTGTCCTTGCAAATGGTTTGGCCCAGGGGCACACCATTCTCACCCTGGTCTCCCACCTACTTTCTACACCATTCCCAAGGTTACTCTCAAAGACTTTTGGCTTCCCTCCTATTTAACCACCATTAGTAGTCCCTCTTGCCTACAGAATAGTCTAGACTACAGATCATCAGAAGCCATAGTCCATGGGCCAATCTGATCTGCCACCTGGTTTTGTATGGTCTCTGAACTAACTGTGAATTTTACATTCTTAAATGAGGGGGAGAAAAAAAAATTAAAGAGGAACAATATTTTCATGGCATGTGGAAATTATATGAAATTCAAATTCCAGAATCTGTAAACAAAGCTTCCTTGGAACCCAGCCATGCTTGTTGGTATTCCTAATGTCTGTGGCTGGCTTGCGTAGTGAAATGCCAGGGCTGAATAGCTCAAACAGAGGCAGAACAGCCCACAAAGCATACAAGAATGCCTGGCTAGTTGGCTGCTCTTGGTTTAGGCTGTAGCATAGTGACACAGTGCTCCTGTGGTCCGGTGCTTGGCCCTGGCTAGTCTACTCTCCTTACTGCCTCCTAGAATGCCCCTGCTCCTTCATATCTCTGTGCACACTCTTTTGCCTAAGGCACTTCCCTCTGTGCTTACATAGATAGATAAATAGAACCAGTTCCATTGTACTTCAGTTCAAGAACCAAACTACTTCTACCTGTTTTGTAGCTACTAGAAATTGCCTTTTGTGCACTTTTTTGTCTCTGCTGTCACTTGCACGTGCTGTTTTCGTGGCTGTGATGATTTGCAACCTTTTCCTGCTTCAAATATATCACCAGCTTTTCTAAACGTGGGATAAATCTTCAAGAGCAGTCATATAACAAGGTCTAGTGAAGGCCTGCTGTGCTTTAAGCACCAGGCTAGGTATGAGGATCTTTCTCCGGGCTAGCACGTCCTTATCTCATATCCCAGCATCTCAGACAATGCATTTGGCACTTACATAGTAAAGACTGGCTAAGCAAGCACAGGCCTGTGGACAGCTTCCCACAGTAAGCATGTTCTTCAGCTCGGAGGCTCTCTCAGTCCCTTTTTGTGAAACAGAGCAAAGGTTGGAAGCTGGAGAGGGAATGTTGTTATCTGGCCTTGGCGTTCTCCAGCCTTTAAGAATGCTGAGACCACCCTTCCCTCTGCGGCCACAAGAATAACCAAGTAAATCAAACAGGTAAATGACAGTGGATAAAGTACTGTGCAAATGGGAGCTATAATAAACTCACGGTGCTCACAACTGTCATGCGCGGCGTGAGCGATGAAAACGAGCTGCAGTCGGCAAGCTCTCTTGAGCTTCATCCAGGAAGTTAGGCCTCACTCGCTTTGCCTTGAAGCCTGTCAGTTTCCACCCTGGGTCCTGGGTGAGCTCCACCCTGGGTCTCTCCTAACTCTTCTCCTTGCCCTGCAGATGCTCAACCTGTTCGTGGCTGTCATCATGGACAACTTTGAGTACCTGACTCGAGATTCCTCCATCCTGGGGCCTCACCACTTGGATGAGTTTGTCCGAGTCTGGGCAGAATACGACAGAGCAGCATGGTGCGTGGGCCTCTTGGCCACCCAGATCCAGGGGCTTCTAGATTGGAGTCGCTCAAATACTTGCCTTTTCTAAAAGAGAAGGAAACAACTCTTGGTTGTAGCTCATGGAAGAGGCACTGGTATCGTATCGAACCATTCACCAAAGTCTTCTATTCCTGGGCTTCCCATATCCCCTTCTGTGGTGGGCTGTACCCCTCTTTGCCAATCTCATTATACCCTAGATTGACTACACAACCAGGGGATCTTCCAACATTCTCCTTTCCTTGCTATGAGTCACCAGGAGCTGAGATAGGCTTTGGAGGCCAATGGGCTATTACCTGGTCACTGTGATTAATGGCATTAGTGTTTTGCCTCCTCATCCTTTTCAGCAGATACAGTTGAACAAAACTCTGGTATATTCCAAGAAACACCCACTATACTTGTGAGGGTTTTTTTTTTAATCACCATGGAACTGAGTTAAACGGTAGGAGCTGACAGGGCTGACCTCCTTGCTGCCTTTCACTGTCCAGTATGTCTGATGTGATATGATATGTAGACTTTAGAGCAGGGGTCAGCAGATTACCACCTGCCAGTTAAGTTTGGCTCACTGCTTTTACAAGCAAGGTTTTATAGAGGTACGGGTGCAGCCATTCATTTTATCTATCAACTATGGCTGTTCCTGCACCATAGCGAAAAACTGAATGAATGATTGTGACAAAGATGGCATGACCTTCCAGCTCAAAATATTTACTATTAAATTACTGTCAAAAATGTCACTGTTTTAAAAAAAAAGTCTTCTGACCCCCTTCTTCAGAACAAAGGCAGTGTTTTAGCTCTTGCTGTTGAGGATAGGAAGACATTATGAATGGAAAACTTGGCTGGCCCAGGCTAACTTAGCTTCTGCGGCTTCGCTCACCACTCTACCCATTCTGTTCCCCCCTGAAGACATTCCAGGAACCCCTTCAGAGGAGTGGACCACCTTGCTTCCACCTGACACTCCCTTTATAATGTACACCTCTTCCCCAAACCTAAGCTGGGAAGCTACTAAACTTGAGTTAACTGTTTTCGGGGTGGATGGCTGAATCCGAGTTCCTTTCCCTTCTGTCCTAAGGAGCTAGGGCGTAGAGTTCTGTATGTCCCTTCCTGTTACAGTGGTCAAGCAACACATTGTCCTTGCTGGTCTCAGTTTCCAATGAAGGGTTTTAAGTATGCAACCGGAAGAGTCTTGCAGAACAAGACACTGAGGCTGATGCTGGGCCTAAATCGTATCAGCTCTCCCACTTTGGACAGGCCATGTAACCATCTGTCAAGTGGTGGTTGGTACCCACGGAGCCTGGCGTGTGTTTGTGAGCACGCTATTACATCATGCATACTAGTCTTAGAATCACAAAAATGGCATGTGAGTACAACTCAGAAGTAAGAAGAGTTGCCTTCTGGAAAGTACATACGGCCTTGATGTTGGACGCCTAGTCACTCACCTCCCTGAAGAGAAACTATTTGCTACCAAAGGATGGATGCACTGCACATCTCACCTCGCTCAGGCATCCTCAGAGAGAGCTTCCTTTGGTCTCACTTCATCTGTGGATCCAAATGCCAAGCGCATTAAACATGCTCCTCTTGTCATTGCTGTTTGCCAGGAAGAAGCTCCAATGGGACAATCCTAAGCCTCAGTCACGCAAGCTGAGCAGAAAGACGAAGGGGAACCCCTTCTGTCTCTTTGAATGTCTAGAGAAGTACTGCTTGTTCTGGTTACAACGTAGTTGGCTTCTTCAATGGAATAAGGTTGTCAAGAAGAAACCAACAAAAGTACAATGAGTCAGCGAGTCAGGGTCTTCATAAGAAGAACTGAAAATGGGTTGTAGGGGACATTAGCCTATGGTCACTTGTAAGCCCTTTACTTACTACACTTAAGAAATAGACACATGGTTGCCTTCCATCACTTCAAAGGGTGAGAGACAGGGGCACACTGATGAGCAGCCATCTGGAAGAAAACAAGATAAGTCAGCACCAAGTCAGGAAAAGGCTAGAAAGAGTGAAGCTGGAGAAAACATTAGCTTTGATATGGCTTCCCAAAAGGATGCTCACATGGAGATAACGTGCTCATTGCTTCTATGGGAACCCCTGTCGTGGTCCAGTATTCATCCAGACCTTCAGATCCTACTGCAGCTTCCTTGTTCTGTTCCCCGATAGAGAAGATGAGAATAAATCCTGTGTCCATTTTGCCCTTTTCCATGAGAAGCCAGACGTCTCTGGAAGGCTTCTGGAAGAAAAGGTTATTAAAAGAGAAAGAGAGAAGAAAAGAAAAGTCACAGCGTTCCTGGAATTCACCAGGATCAAATCTAGATCGTGAGTGGCGGGAACAGGGCTGTAAGAGACTGTTTCTGAGGTGCCCTCCCAGATTGCCGTTTGGACATGGATGCCGGCAGGCGCCTGTGGAGTGGAGCCGGTTACCCAAACTGAACTCAGGATAATCTGTCACAAAGAGATCCAAAGCCTTTTCAAATTCTCTCATGCAAACTCTGTTTCTTGCTAATTAGCCTAGTGGGAAATTTGTCTCTCACAGTCCACAGAAAGATGCTGACTCCCCACTGCCCTTGACAGGTGGTGCTGAGTAACAGGCTACAGTCAGTATGAGTGTGAAAACAAAGAGTTCTGTAGTCCGCACGCACGTTGGCAAGCTGACATCTGCTCTGAACAGTGGTCAGAGACACACAGGCTGTCTTTTTGCTCTTAGAAGCCTAGCTGGAGCTGGGGCTACTCGGGCCAGATGTGAGCCACATAGGTATTTCTGGGTATTTTAGGCATTAGGTAGTTCCTTTTGGTATTAGATGGACTCTGATTTCCTGAGAAAACTGGGATCGTAGTTCAACGAGTCGGTAGTTCCCTGGTGCTCATTGTTCTGGAAGGATTCTGTCAGACACCCACAAATTGCTCTTACTTCTTTCGGGCAGTCCCTGCAAGGAGAAGCCATCATTTCTTCCCCGCCCTTCTCTGAGTATCTTATTAACCCACCTGTGCTTTCTTTACAGCGGCAGGATCCCGTATAAGGATATGTACAAATTAGTGCGGGTGATCTCGCCTCCTCTGGGCCTGGGAGAGAACTGCCCCTACAGGGTGGCTTGCAAGGTTTGCCTCCCAGTCCCTCAGCCATGCCCTGCAGTGGGATGCAGCATCTAACCCTCTCTGCCTTCCGCTCCACCACCACTGCACCACATGAGGGAACCTTCATGATGCTTTCCCTTGAGTTTAAAGAGACCCAACCCCTCCCAGAACCAGCAGCTGCGACGGAGGAAGGAGGGCACATTTTTTAATAGTGAAGGCAGAAGAGAGTTAAAAACTTAATACCAAGGCCACTGTAGTCTCTCAGTTGTTACACACACACACACACACACACACACACACACACACACACACGAGTGTGCTCACACATGTACATCCTCCATTTTACCTTAGCACATACATTCCACATCCTTCTCCAGAATGCAGACATCCTTTAATCTAGCAAAGAGTTCTGGTTTCCCTTCACTGGACCTTCATTTTCACTAAGCCACATGAGTCCAAGTGTAAGTCAAGTCATCCCTACTCCTGCCATCCCTCACACATCATACTGCGTTTTACAGGATCAGCAACAGAAGATGTAGGACAGAGAGGAAAAGGGCAACGAGTGAAAGTGGCCTAAAAAGCATGGATTTGGGAGGTTATTCGAGAATTTTCGCAGCACAGAGTCTAAAATGACTTCAGCAGACACTGTGAAGGACCTTGAACAGATCATTTAATGGTGTAGGTTCCAAACACACTTGGAAAGGGTCTGCTGTAATTGTCAGGTCACTACTTCTTGGTTAGAGCCACAGGTTCAGAGATAATAAGTTCGAACTCTGCCATCCCCTAGATACTCAGTGTCCTGGCCACTCTACCAAGCCCAGGACCATTAGATAAGGAGCCTGCTTCAGGTGCTATGGGGAGGAAAGCAAAACCCTCCTCGGGCAGAAGAAGATGATACAGGCTCAGGAAGGATGTCTGCCCAGGTGATGGATGGAGCGGACTTGGGATGCTCACCCTGATTCTGAACTCGGGAGGCCCAACAGCTGCCCCTGCTGAGACTCTTTAAACTCCACCCTAGTGAAACCTGCAGCCGCATGTGGGAGAGCTGGGGAGGGTAGCATGGCATGCAAGATGCTCTTCCTCCTCCTGGTTTTGTTTCTTCCGTCCCCAGCATGCCTTCAACCTGGTGCATGCTGGGGAATAAAGAGCACTCTTGTTCACGGAGCCAGGTGGAAGCAACGGGCCAACTTTCTGACCAGCAGCCTCAGCCCACCACTTTCAACGCAAGCCGCCACCTCCTGCTGCACACACACCATGGAGTGGGGGGGATACACGACGTTCTGCCTGTGGGTTCAGGGCAGAGGACAGGCCTGACTTCCAGGCTAGCATCCCAGCCCCCATAGGGGCCAGAAATTCCCACCCACGGCTGGAGCACCGTCTATCCGGTTTATACCGCTCACGCACAGCCCTGGGAATTGAAGACATGCTTGTGTTGCCTTGGGGGTAGATGCAGTGAACTACACAAAGCCAGTGCAGCACTAACCAAGGAGGAGAAAGGGAGCCAGCCCCCTTCCCCCAACCGTCAGCACCTTCTGACAAGTGTCAGAGGGACCCAGAGGTTGTGACTAGTGTTCCCGGGTCTGTGTGGGGCGTGATATAAATCTGCACCAGGACAGAGTCACTTGTATGATTTGCCTTGATTAACAGGTTTCCTGTTCTTTTCCTGTTTGTCCCATTTTGTTTTGTTTCTCTTCTGTTTCCTGTATTACTTTGTTTTGGCTCTCTGGGAATGCTGTTCCTCTCTCCTACCTGTCTGCATCCTTCCCTCCACCACCTTTCTCCCCTTTCCCCGCCACCCCTCCCGCCCTGCCCATCTCCTACCCTTACTCACCCCCCCCAACCCACCCCATGAGCAGTGGTCGCATCCATTACACTGAGATGTATGAAATGCTGACTCTCATGTCACCACCGCTAGGCCTCGGCAAGAGATGTCCCTCCAAAGTGGCCTATAAGGTAGACAACTCCTTCCTTTGTTCTGGGCTAGAGACAAACAGGAAATGGGATTCAGCTGTGGGGAGGACAGACTATGGGGAGGAAGCTGGGCTGGGGGCATGGAGATGGAGTCAGGAAGGTTCGTGAAGGTGGATAAAGGAGACAAGAGAGGTTCTAGGGCTGTTCACCGTGGACCTCTTATTGTGTCACTGTGTTTCTACACGTGTGTGGCTTCTCGTGAGTGAGCTACTAGAAAGGTGTGGCTAAGTGGTTGTGTTTCCTTTTAAAGGAGGCAGAGTGGTGGCCAGGGGAATAGTTGGACGGGTAAGAACGAAGCCTACAACAAAAGAACTGAGAAAGAAATGGCTTCACTCATATATTTAGGGCAATAACGGAGTAATCCCTAAGGATTGTTCCAGAAGAAAATTTTAGAAGGAAAACTAGTAACAAATTTCTTTCCCCTATGATGTAGGAAGGAACAACCGCATAGCTTCCCTTCTAGAAACAAACATAAAAGAGGGACATATCTTCAATTTCATGACTGACAGGGATGCAACTCCCTCCTCCCTCCCCCGCCCCACTGGCCAGCTATCCAGTGCCCTGGAAGAGAGCAACAATGGACACACAATGTGTTTAGTGTTAGCTTTGCCTTCTGAGCATGACTAAGTGGTGGGTAGATTCCTCGTGGTCACAGAGCGGCATCGTCCGCTGGTCATTAGGATGCTCATAGCTTTGGGGCCAAGAGTTTTCCTCATACTGTTAACTCCCTTGTAGCATAGAGAGCGGCCCAGAACTCCGGAGCTTTTTCATTCACCTAAGCACATGCCATAGTAATGCCACCAGTCCCATAGAAGTTGGAAAGACGGGACTCAGAAACAAACAACCTTTACACTCTAACACATCTAGTCTGTGGAGCTGCTTTAAGCAAGATGATCCAACTGAGTCTTAGAGAGCGTGGCTAGTGAAGAACATGCTCCACTCGCTACGAACCACTACCACCAGGATGGGGCTTCTGCCAGACACCCTTCTGCTGCCCCCTCCAAACTGTATTGCTCCAGAGCACCTCGCTGGCATGTAATCCTCAGGAACCCTCCTTCACCCCAGTGCATGGCTCCTTGTACACAGCAGGTGTGATGCTAACTCTTTGGATATCCACAAAGCATCACCCAGAGGGCAAAGAATTAGACTTCCTAGGGCAAGACTTCACAGAAGGAGCTGGGATGGGAGAGAGGGGTTCACGGAATTCTAAAAGCAAGATACTCTCTGAAAAGTGGATTTGGCCATTTCAGCTGGATATCCCTTCCTCTGGGTGAGGGGAACAGGGCCTGCCCACTCTGCTCCTGCCTGTAACCCCTTCTCTGACTCTGTCTTCCGTGCTGTCCTCATCCTCCTTCCCCTAGAGCCTGTTTGCACTCTCCCCCTGCCCCTCCCGCTCCTCCTCAGTCCTTGGATAAGTTGGACTTTCTGCATGTTCAGTCATGTGCTGGCAAATTCCATCTTTTAAAGACTCAAAAAGGGGGGCACCAGGATGCGTCTTTCAAGTGAAATGAACAAAGCCAATTCTCTCCCCATCTTTCCATTGAGATTGGGGGAGGGGTGTTCACGGGGCAAGTAGAAATGGAGAGCACCCCCGAAGCAGGGAGTGGAGCCACCTCTCAGAGCTGACTCCATTCCTTGAACCACTTTTATAGTCACTTGCCATCCCTATGGGATATATTCCTAGCATCCCCCCCGTGGGAAGGAGTTCCGCAAAATGATTAGGGAATTTGACATCGTTCCCTAGATAAGATAAAATAGCAGCAAATGAGCTTTGGGTGGGATGTAGGGAGATCCCAGCCTGAAATGGGATGGGGAATCCTTGCCCTTCTTTTTGTCTGTGCACTCAACCTCCGCACTTTCCTACCCCTTTTACTTTTAAACCAAGGTGTCTTTCAATATATTTGTCTTTTTGCCTGCTCTTTCTCTTTTCTCTTTCACACAGAGGTTGGTGCTGATGAATATGCCAGTGGCTGAGGACATGACGGTCCACTTCACCTCCACACTTATGGCTCTGATCAGGACAGCTCTGGACATCAAAATTGCCAAAGGTCAGATTAGTAGGGGAAGGAAGGAGGGTAGCGCCCTGTGCAGGCTGCTATAGGATGGAACCTTCTGAACCACTGTCTAGCCAGCCATACATGCAGTAATGCAGTGGCCTGCTTTTGCCTCCAACTCGGTACCTTTAAGTCTTGCTCTTTCTCTGGTAAAATAAATGGTTTGATGTTGCATGGCTGACATGTCCCAGCATCCAAGTAAGATTTGTTAAGCATAAAATTTTTAATTCTGTAATTCTTTTCCAGATAGCATCTTTTCTCAAAAGTCTTGGGAAGCTTCTATAGCAGGTGCCAACAAGAATGGACACTGTAATAGTTTGCCCATCATGATGGCAAATTCAGGGGTCTGGAGGACCTTTAGCCTGCCTTTTTTTTTTTAAAGAATCAGGTCACTCAGATTGTATAGTTAGGGTTGGTAGGAGGACCGATGTGTATTAACTAGGCAAGTGTCTTCCTTACAGTTGTCTCTACTTTCTTCCCTGATGTATTGAGCCCCGCGGAGGCTGTTAGACTCAGGGAGGAAGTTGGTTTTGGTCTCAGCCTCTCTGGGGAAGAATATGCCTGAGTCACTGAAAATAGGAGCCAGACTGTATTCTGCTTCCTCTGCAGAAATGCTGGTATCGCCAGATCCATGGTCACTCGGTGCTGAGATGCTGGGATACCTCTCACAGTGTCATGCTGACTCAGCACCTGTCCCCCACCTACCCCTTGCTCTTCATTATTCCGTGTCTGTTCTGATCGGGTTATTAATAATTTATCTTATTCTAGGTGGTGCAGACAGACAGCAGCTAGACTCAGAGCTACAAAAAGAGACCCTGGCCATTTGGCCTCACCTGTCCCAGAAGATGTTGGATCTACTCGTGCCCATGCCCAAAGGTGTGGTGGGCTCCTCCTTCCAAGTGCACTTATCACTGTGGCCCAGAGTGACCAAGGAGATAAGGGAAGGGCACTCTTTTACCATTAGAAAACCAAGTCCCCACTTCTAAAATACTTTTAATCATAATTCATTGTGGCTGCGGATGAAATTTTCTGGGTGCATAGCATTCTCTCTCTCTCTCTCTCTCTCTCTCTCTCTCTCTCTCTCTCTCTCTCTCTCCATAAGACTATTCAGTAAGCCCTTATGCATTTGAGAAAACATGTTGCTACTTGGACATGAATATCTGGAATAGTAGGAGGTGATACCTATTAATTAATTACTTTTTAAAAGATTATTTATATATTTTATGGACATGAGCACCCTGTCAGAATGTACACCTGCAGGCCAGAAGGTGGCGTCAGATCACATTATAGGTGGTCGTGAGCCATCATGTGGTTGTCAGGAATTGAACTCAGGACCTCTGGAAGAGTAGACAGTGCTCTTAACCACTGAGCCATCCCTCCAGTCCCCTCTAATGTATTTCTTACTATTTAGTACTGTTAGCACTGAGGTCATTATAGGGAATCTATCCATGTTATGTCCTCAGAGCTTTAATATGCATTAGAGGACTGACTGACTGAACGTGCAAACCTGCTTTGGAAAGTGAGTACGGAGGCTTATGCCCGTCTGTATCCCCCTTGCTCATTCCTATGGTCCACGTGTGTTTTTAGCCTCTGACCTGACTGTGGGGAAAATCTATGCAGCAATGATGATTATGGACTACTACAAACAGAGTAAGGTGAAGAAGCAGAGACAGCAGCTGGAAGAACAGGTAAGGGTCGCTGACAGCACACTGAGTGGGTCGTGAGTAAACACGGCTCCTGGGGACAGGCTGCATGTTTCCCTATAAAGCACGCTAAAAGTTGATAAAGGGGTTTTGGAGTTCGGGGTATTTCTAGTGTTGTGGGATTAGAAACCCAGTGAGCTAAAAGATTAAAACAGTCAAACAAGGAATCAGTCGTATTTCTTTGTTGCTCATTAAGCTGTGTTTTTCTCATCACAGTCCCCACAAAGTCATGGGAATTCTTTGTTTCGATACAGAAAAACGCACCCATGTTCCAGCGCATGGAGCCCTCATCACTGCCTCAGGAGATCATCGCTAACGCCAAAGCCCTGCCTTATCTCCAGCAGGACCCCGTTTCAGGCCTGTGAGTAAAGCCTCAAGGTCCACGGGACTCCTGTTTGCATTCTGCCCCCACTGTGCAGACTCAGAAACGATCCTCCGAGCCAATTCCTTCCTTGGGCAGACTGTCTCAAAACCACTTAGCCGCAGAAGTAAGAGAACCGTGAATCACGCATGCGTAGTGCTGCAACCAGCATCGGAGACAGTAAAGGTGGCAAAAGGCCAGTAGCAGAAGGTGGTCACTCATGTTATAACACTCTAGCACCTTGACTATAGTTCTGTGGTGGAGAATTATCATCTCTCAAATTTTGGTTGTTCTCTCTCAATGGATCTAGTGTCATGGGTGCTGTGATCACCGAGCATAAAGGGGAAAGAGAAGCAATATTCACTGGATTCTTTGCCCCCCCTCGGGGTGGGTGGGGGTGTCTTACCGTTCCTGTGACACTATTTGTTTACCTCACTTGATTGTTCTGTGCCCTGGAGATGTTTACATTGACATCACCACTTTTACAAATGAGCAGGCAGGGACTATGACTGGGAAGGAGCAGAACCCAGATTTTAAAATCAGTTAGTTCTGAGTCTAGAGACTTTCTACTGCATCTTATACTCTCTAATGAGCAAAAGGGACCTTATAAATAGAAAAAAAAATCAAAACCTTAATGAAAGACTGTCTAGCCCGTCTGCGGCTTACCTGCAGGTTAGCTGTTAGTATACATATCTCATTACGCCATTGCTGTTTTGTCATCACCAAATGGGGAGCCAGAGAACACAGGCTCCTCCACTCAACTCGAAATGAGCTTCTGTGGTTGGGTTTAGGCGAGTCCTGCTTATAGAAGCAGCGACCTCTAAGAGGGCCAATTCCACTAGTGATCAGGAAGATGACACCCAGGGTTTGGGAATGAGACCTCCATTGGAACTTTACTGGGAATTCCTCACACCATTAACTTCTTTCAGACTGTGGTATTAGAGATCTGTTCTTGCAAAACATTTTTTTGACTTCACAATCTAAGACATTTTGAAGAGCACACCCAGAGTTATTTTTACAGACAATTTGGTATGATCAGAGGGCAGTATTTGGATGCCCTGGGCCCCTGGAAAACAAGTAGATAAATATTTTATTGCTCTGTGGAAGAGAGAGGGAAGAAGATAGGACTAGAAAAATAGAGTTTCCTCACTGCAAGGCTTTGCACTATTTTGTCATGAGTCCTTGTTCTTTTAGTGGAAAGTATCACTTGGCCCTTGCCTAGAATTTTTTTTTACATGGGATCATCACTCTGGCTTGTCTCCCATATGTTTATAGAATCAGTTACTCACTGATTTCACCAATATTTGTTGAGAACAAAGTCGGCCTAAGTGTTGGCTCAGGTTCTGGAGATACTGATGAACAGGTGAGACTCCCCAGAGATACAAATCTGGGAAAGGGAAATTGTAAGAGTGATTGGTTACATGTGGAAGGGTAGGAAACTGTGATATCGTGAAATGAAGCCGCTCACCTCATTTTAGAGCTTGGTGTGGGGTAGTAGGGAGTATCCTCCAGGAAGTAACACAGCGACCTGAAGGCAAGCTCTTCCAGAGGTGAGACTATGCTAAGTTAAGGCACCTACGATCTGTACAATTAGGTGGAATGGGACACTCAGGAACCGTGGCTGTTGCTACACAGTGGCCAAAGCTAGAGGGCATTCTAAACCATGACAAAGAAGGAAAACTGTTGCCTTAAAATCATGGGGTTTTATGTTTCAGAGTGACATGATTAGATTTGTGCCTTGCAAAATTCATTTATGAATTCAGTGTAGACTTAATGGATCAGAGGGGAACATTCTAGAGATGACATCACTTAGTAGCTTCCTGCAGTTATGTAAATTACCAATGGCAGTGGTTAGGACAACCAGGCTAGAAACCGAGAGAAGTAGGTAAGCAAGGTAGGGAGAGCGGGTAAGATTTAGAAATAAGTTTGCTGTGTGGAGTGAAGGAGGGAGAGGAATCAAGAAGACTCACGTGGGCTGGGGAGACAATGTAGTGATAAAGAGCATTATCTGTTCTTCCAGAGGACATGGGTTCAATTCCCAGCACCCACATGGCCATCAGCTCATAAATGCCTGTAACTCCACTTTCAGTGGGTCTGACGCCCTCACACAGAAAAGCATGCAGGGAAAACACCAATCCACATGAAGTTAAAAAAGAAAAATGAAGACTGACGCATTTCTAGTTTAAGCCTTTGGGTAGACATTGCTACAGGCTGGTTCTTCAACACTACCTGTGTTTCAAGAGCTGGGCATTAATTATATAGACTGTTCCAGAGTTACGTTGCTGGCCATGGCAGACAGAGCTCCTCTGACTGCCCCCCCACCCCCCTGCACACATACCAAGTGAGTTTATTTACATGCAGGAAAGCCAAGCTTTAAATGGGAAATTTAGCTAGGAAAGAAATTGTGGCTTTCAAGTACAATTGTGACAAACTCCAGAAAGAAAAACAGTGGCATGATATGAAGCCATGGAAGAGTTCTGACGGCCATCAAGAATAGTTTCTTATAGAAAGAAATTTTGGCATAAAAACCCAAAGTGTATGAAAAGTAGCCTGGCTATTACTATGTTCAGCAAACTTAAAGCAGCCTATACATTGGATTCTGGCAACAAAGGAAAGGCTTGGCAGAGTAAGGCTGACGAGATAGGCACAAGAGTATGGGAGGCCATGCCCTGTATTTTGAACATTATCTTAAAAACAAGAACCTCTATGCATTTTTAAAAGTAGGCTATGACTCTGAGTTTAATTTATTTAATACTCTGGGGTTGTTTGATGATTCTAAGGGTCCTGTCAATGTCTTTTTCTGTGTTTCTAACAAAATGTCTCGTACTAGTAGTTTATAAAGAATAGAATTTTTACTTGGAGGATAATGTTGGGTCTTGGGAAGCCCAAAAGCATGGTGCCAGTGTCTGATGAGGACCCTTTTGTTATGTCGTATTGTGTGGGGTGAGGCAGAACAGGCTCGCTAATTCAGATATTTGGGCTTTTTTTGTGTGTGTGTGATAAAGACAGTAATATGCCTTGTGGGCTCCACCTTCATGACCTCATCAAGTCCTAATCATCTCCCAAATATTCTACTTTCAAATAACATGAACACATAAATTTAGTAATGGAATTTATAACACATGTACTTTTGGGAACCCATTGAAACCATAGGTCTTGTCCACTTATTGAAGAGTTAACTGTTCTCAGTAAAACTAACAAAAGCCATACGCTATACTAGCATTGTCCATTTTGTTCCCTTGATTTTCAGGAGAAGGCACTGAATGAATGAATGAATGAATGAATGACATTTAGACATGTAATTTCTATTTGATATTATTCTATGGGAGTTATAAAAGACAGCAGGGGACCCATCAGGTGATTCTCTTCTATCCAAACCGTCTCATTTAATGCTAATATAGTAAATTTGTACCTATGGATTATTTTAAAGTAACCGGCAATCTTTTTCCACTCCTCTAATTTTCTATGGAATGCAAAGTCCTTAACAGTAAACTGTTATGGCATCGGCCTCCCTAGTGTGAACACTGACACTTAGAGAGACAGTGTGTCATCTTAGAGGCCTACAACTTGCATAGCACTGGCCTCTGGCCTCCTTTCTCATAGTCATGATGGCTTGCTTGCATGCACTATTGGTTAGGATAATGGAATCTGTTACTCCACTGGTAGCAACAAACGGCAACGGAAGCCAGTTTTTTTTTTTAGGAAGACTCCACTGTCCTTTCTTCTAACCATCACTGTGGATGAGATTGTTTAGGAATAGCTGGACCAAACTGGCAGGAGAAAAATCTTTCTTGCTATTCTCCATACCATCCACTTGGGCCGGCTCTATGTTTGTCCCTATCTCATCACATAGCAATCAACCCAGGGCTTTTTGCTTCTCAACCACCACCTCTGAAGTCATCTTCCAGTTCATGAACCAAGTTCATGAAC